>NC_084539.1:7304807-8514807 GCF_024500275.1 Phycodurus eques
CTACACCCAGCATCCTGTGTCTCACTAAAAATTTAAGATATGAGTAATTGAGTTAAGAGCTCAGTCAAGTAAAGAATTCAACTCGTAAATCAAGGCACCACTGTATATTAAGTATAGCAATAAGTAAGTGATTTACTTTTGCTAGCTAGGACACTAATACAGCCACATTAGCTAAAAACAATTCTAGCCTCTATCAAGCAAACTTATTTTCAGAGAACAATACTGTCACTATTTTTAAAACCTGAATTCTACTTAAGTTATTTGCATCATGAAACTTCGTAACCTTGATCAACAAAAAACATACGCTTGGGTAAGAAGCTTCCTAGTAAGAGAGTCACCATTACTAGTTAGCATGCTAACTGAGCTCAGAAAACTTCCACTGGCTCATGATAAACCCAACATTTTAGACAATCCACACTTATGACCTGAACTGCTCCACTCTGATGTTTTACTTATTTTACTCGTTGTTATTGTACCTTTACTTTTATTTCTATTCTCAATATATCTTACTTCTGTTTTCATTGTTTTTATGACAGGTTTTAAATGTCAGTATCTGTATTTTAGTGCTGTATGTCTTCTACTTTGGCCAGCCAAAGACAATTTTCCACCTTGGTGGAGAATCAAGAATTATTATATTCACTTCTATTCTATTCTATTTAGAGAATAATTACACATGGTAATGTCCAGTATTTTAAATCAGTGTCACAAATTTGTCATATCATTATTAATTAAACTTGATTCCACCTAACATTAGCACTAATGAGTGTCGCTGCGAACAAAAAAGGCAAGGGTACAGTTATGTAGGTGTTGCAGTGCATTCTGGGACTTGTAGTTCCTTCTGAATTCAATCCAAGATTACTCTTGGGAGAAGACAGTGTTTGTAAATCCTAAAAATGACTACAGCTATCACTATTATGGAGTTGCAGTGTGCTTAAGGATCCCTTAAAGTGTCTAAAGGTGCTCGAAAGAATTTGACAAACCAGAGCAGTGCGTTCCCCCTTCAGCTCTCAAGCCAAAAACCTCTGTGATGGACCATGTGGGACATGTCAAGATGCCTTTGAATCTTTGCAAAACATCCATGCAGCAGCCTGGGCCACAAACTCGCATTCACATTGAACCCTCGTGGACCCGAACGTGTGTGCCGGTCACATACGTACCTCAACAAGCGTTAAACAAACAAACAGTTAGCATTCAGAGATCCCCTAAGAAGTGAAAACACATTACCATGCTGGAGCTGACACACATGGTCCAAGTGAAACAGGAAAAAGGTGTTTTGGTGCCTCTACAAAAACAAGCCCTCAGCAGAAAACTGGCCTTTTCTGGCTACTTAGCTGGCAAGGGACATTTACACTAACAACTTTAAATGCACTCAGTGTTCGCGAAAAGCCTATACAGAGAGATTTCCATGGAGTTTCCCTTAAACATACATGCACTTCAACCCAATTTCCAGGACAACACACCCTCAGATATACGGGAGGGAAAAAAATAATTATATTTATGCATCTGCTGTTCGATCTTGACAGCTGGAAATAACAATTCCCAGAGTCTTACATATTTTAGATATTTGAAATGTATAGGATTGAGTTGCGTTTTATGGAGGTCCTTTAAGAGAGCGTGATAAACTCGTCTGTAGTGGTGTACCTAATGGTGTGGCGGGTGATCACATGTTGACTCTGCAGATAGCCTTGCGTGACGGATAAGACAAGATCACAATATCTGACCAAATCCACAGTGCGATTTGGACAAATGCACCCCCATCCCCCCAAATCTGCATGGAATCTCTGCCATGCTTCACGTTTGCCTGCAGAGACATATTTGTGCCACGCTTACTCCCTCCGGCAAACAGACTCCCTTATGTTGCGTCCAAATATTTGAAGTTTGGACTTGTCAGTCCAGAGCAGCTGCTGTTAGTTTTCTCCACCCGAGTTTCTATGTCTTTTAACTTTGGGGATTCATTTGACTCCCACATAAGAATACCAGGACCTTTTGGAGTCTTCCTTAAAGACGACCTCATATATCTCCACACTGGGGATAATTGTACTAGTTGCCGTTGTCCGCTGCAACGGACAGAGGTACCAAGAATTGTCACCATAACATTTGAGAATCTCACTGATGGTGTAAAAAGGTTCACTCGCCTGACTTCCATGCAGGCAGCGTGGGTTCAATTCCCACTTAGTGACGGTGTGAATGTGAGTGTGAAAGGTTGTCTTGTCTCTACATGCGACCAGTCCATGGTGTAGTCTTCCTTTTCGCCTGAAGTCATCTCGGATAGGCTCCAGCTCCCTGCAACCCTGAATAAGATATGTTATGTTGAAAATGGATGTATGAACAGCTAGAAATGACAAAAATAAACACGACAAAAATAAACACAGCTGTTGTAGCTCAACCTCTTGCCATGCCACAGTCTCCATTTTGCTGCAGTGCTCCCTTTTTTCGATGTCCCCAGTATCCTCTTAAATATAGTTTGTCTTAGTAAAAACTGTATATCCCCCATTCTCTACTTTTGTTGTTGTTGTTGTTGTTTTAGCATGTCTTGTTCTGTCTTATACAAGTAATGAATGGAAAACTGACAAACAAAGTAGTGGTGAGCTGAGCCAGTACCTTTTCAGTTGTGAAGCGACACACTGCCAGAACATACAGACTTCAAACACTCGTCTGTGCCAAAGCTTACTAAACATATGCACATATTAACAGGCTTTGTCTTCTTTTTTCTTCCCTAGGCCTTTACGACAAATGTTTCTACGCCTCCAGTGACCGAGGCTGGTTGCTCGGCATCCAGTCAGTCAGTGAACATGGCAACCGAGACCCCCGCTTCTTCTTCTCCCTTAAGACAGATCGTGCCCACAAGGCCACTACCATCCACTCCAACGCTCGCTACATACCAAATCAGTGGGCTCATCTAGCCAGCACCTTTGATGGTGTCTACATGAAGCTCTTTGTCAACGGCGCCCAGGTTGGCGTGAGTCGGGAGCAATCGGGTGACGTCTTCAGTCACCTGACCAAAAAGTGTAAAGTGCTAATGATCGGGGGGAACGCACTGAATCATAACTACAGGGGGGCAGTGGAGAGGGTGGCTATGTGGAGGCATGCTCGTGGGCAGAGGCAGATTATCAGGGCTATGCAGGGCCACGAGGATCCCCAAGATATACCTCAGCTTGTCATACGCGAAACTTTTGAGCACCCTGGCAGGAAGTGGCTGACTGTGAAAGACGGTAGCTTCCCTCAGCCAGAGCAGAGGGGAGGTGGACGGATGGGTTTTCAGGGCAGTGGAGGAAATGCTGAAGTATTATTAGACACGACGCTGGAGCCACCAGCTTGTGGCCAAACGGTCTGCGACAATGTCGAGGTCATCGAAAACTATAACCAGCTTTCCAGCTTCCGGCGCCCCAAGAAAGTACGGTACCGCGTGATAAATATCTGGGATGATACGCGGACCAAGCCAACTGTGTCAGACCACCAAATCAGCTTGCAACACCAGCAGCTTAATGATGCCTTCAGCCCCAACAATATCACCTGGGAGCTCAGCATTCACAACATAACTAACTCGTCCCTTCGAAACAGGTTGATTCTCGCTAACTGTGACATCAGCAAAGTGGGTGACGATGCTTGTGACCCAGAATGCAACCATCCACTTACCGGGTTTGACGCAGGAGACTGCGTGTCGGGCCACCGGAGTCGGTGCCCTGAGAGCAAGCAGGGTAACGGCGTGTGTGACCCGGAATGTAACTGGGAAAATTTCTTCTACGACCTTGGTGACTGTTGCAATCCCGGTGTGACGGATGTGACCAAGACTTGCTTCAACCGCTCCTCTCCACACAAGTAAGACCACCACTAATCATTTCAGTAGTTCATCATAAAAAATTTCTTTGCTTGATTTCCTACAAGTCATGATGAAATAATTTGGGTAGACCAAATCCACACCTCTCATTCCTCAATTAATCAAAAGATTTCCATGTGCCTGCCCCGCAAGATGGGCTTAGAAGTCGTCCTTCTGCTTCCTGACCATGTGGTTTGCGGCTGAGTTGTAACTCAACTCCCAGCCTGTGTGGCCTGGGAAATCCTCCGGGGGCAGCTAGTCCAATCTTACATCGGCCTGGTTCAATCAGTGTTTCACACACAAGCGGGGCAAAACAAATGTTACAGGATGACTCTCCTGGTAGCAAATATGCAGGCCAGAGAGATCATTTATTTTGTGTGTGCACCCATTTTTCAACAACTCTCCCACACCCTTTTCTACTTTGTTTCCTGTAGCCAGTGGTCCTAATTAAGCTGTCTTGATTGGAGGCGGCAGTTGATTCGGAAAGAGTGAGATTGTAAACAGTGTAAAGGCAAATAGAGGTCAGGAAAGTGGGACCAGAATGACTTTCGCTTGTAGCAATGGAAACTATTCTAGACATGCCGCTCTCCCCAGGAAACCGCACAGACGTGTTTCCTTGGGAGGCAGGTGAGGGTCCCTAAACAGGGGAGGCTGGATTTTCCAATGAAAAACAGTAGAGGAACTTTTCCATTTTTTTCATGCCGTTTTCCAGGTGTACAGCACATGAACATAGGGATTGTGGTATTCGATGTGGCTACTTGAAAACACGCAGACCTTCATAAATCTTTTTGGGTTTTTTTTGTTTTAATGTTTTTGTGGCTTGTAAATTATAACTTAAAGCTGTCAGAGATTGTAGATATTTAAATTTTTTATTTTTTTTGCCAGTCCTCCAATACCAGCATTCTTTGGTTTTGGGTAAACAAAGCACAGTACTGAGAACAAGGCAGGGGGTTGTCATTATTAGCAAAAGCAGTAGATCATCGTGAAGATCTTCGTGATAAGCGTGAACTGAGTGATGAAGGTAGCTGGTTTTAATCATGGCCAAAGCTGGAAGCGCTGTCAGTCCGCCACTATCCCTTTGTTTGAAATGACCACTAAATAGCAAAATAATGACATTTAATTAACAACACTGTGAGAGTAAAAGCAGGTGGGCTTCACATCCCTTCCGGCTTAGTCATCGTTCAAAGCCCATTCATCAAGCGATGGAGAATCTTCTTGATTTAGACGTCAACAACTGGCTTCCACTGTCCAAATCTCCCTGGTATTTGACATATGGGCGTGGAGTTTGACACATACCAGAAAGAAAGAAAAACAGGGGCGATATTCTTATTCAGAATAATCTTCCTCAAGTGACTACTTGTTTTGTTTTTCGATTATGATATGTGTAAGGTATGCTCTACGGATATTTTGAGTTCCTCAAATTCTGCCTATAGATTACTGCCTGCATCAACAATGCATTTTGTGTTGCAGTAATAACAATAACTGTGGCTTTCATTTCCTCAGTATTGCTGCCTGTTTTTAAATGTCAAGCCAAGGTAGGACACAGCCAACTGCTAACATTACTTCTTTCCCCAACCTCTTCAAACAAATCATGCTAAATATCATTGTATTGCTTTTCCAGCCTTTGCTTTTGACACATCTTGAGGGTTTTTTTTTATGGTATTTGATGTTATCTCATGGCCCTTTTTTTAAAAAATGCCAAACATTCCTTTGTCTGGATTTATATGGTCTGAATTGATATTACATGAAAGGGTAACTCAGATAGCTAAGGGCACAAGGAGTCTGTTTCTTGGTTTAATCCCAATGAGTCATCTACAGTAAATTAAATATTCAATACTGCATTTGTCAGTTTACTTAAGCTATACTTAAGTTTTTCGTAGTTTTTAAAACCTAAGCAACCGGACGTCACTCCTATACCAAAGAAAGATAGGGGCATAAACCTTTTCATTTTGGGAAATTAAATTTTGACTAGGCGTCGTCAGAGGCTAATAGGTCAACCGTTTTCCCTTGGCCTCTGTCTCTCCTCCTCATGAGTCAATACCTTTCAGCGTGGCAGATTGATGGATGGACCACCCTTTCTCTCCTCCACTCCCTCTCCCCGCTGTATTTAGCTCAGTGGAGGGAGCTAATCTCCTGGGCCCTTGACTTGGGTGTTTTACAGTTGGTCGTCTAAACCATTTAGCCGCGTCCCATAAAACATAATGGAGTGCTTGTTCGTAAATACCAGGACTTTGCACATCCCTTTTAAAGCCGTAGCGCACTTATAAAAACACCTGTTGTTGAGATTTCACCTGTGCTTTCAGGGTGGCGGGGGCTGTTCGGGAAAAGGCCTTTTGCATTCGAGCCCATTAGCCTACTCGGATAATGGATTGTCAGATTATATCTTTTTTGAAAATATGCTACACTGGGGAATTCACTGCTTTATGCTCCAGCTAGATGGGGGTCATTAAGTCATGGAAAGCAGTAATGAAGATGCTGCCAAAGTTTTAAGAGTGTTCACTCCAGTGCCCAGTTAAGAGCAACCACTTCAGAGATTTGAGGGAGATTTTGATGGCCCCTTTGTCCTTTTAAACCTTTCTGGTTGTTGTTGTTATTATCATTCCCAATTCTAATTTCTCTCTGGGTCATTGAGAATCGGAACGTGCAAGAATTCATTTATAAGGATAAAGATTAAGGATGAGCGTTCAGATCCGGTAATAAAGGTGGAGATGAACGATGGGGTTTAGCGGCTGTGGTGTGAACCCACTAGGAATATTGGCCACCAGAGTCTGACTGCCACCCCAGCTTGCTCCTCCGCTGGCCCAAGGCTTACTCTACTGAATGTATATGAGGCAAATATATGGCTTTATATGAATTATACATGGGTATAAATGGATGAAGTCATAATCTCCCATTTAAAAGCTTTAAATGCAGAAGTTTGAGTGACCACACAAATCCCTAGATCTCCCACCAAAGGATCATTCACAGTCACCCTTCCAACCTCCCCATGTGACGGGGTTCCAGAGAGGGAGAGTGACAGGGTCAGAGTAAAGCCGGGTAAAGGGTCATTGGCGAGGTGCTTAGAGGAAGACGTGAATAGACAGGCACAAAGATGGAGTGAACGGTCTAAACTCTTTGTGCGCTACAAACACTTCCACAGGCTCGGGGAAGTGGCAGCTGATCAAAGCGTCTTTTATCGCACGAGTATCAGACAATAGTCTTCAATCTAGAGCATATGGCCGCCTTCAGTACACAGAAATGAAGGCGCACCGAGGACCCTTAAATAATTCTCGTTTTTGTACAAACTCCAAATGTGTGTCGAAAGTGCTAATGACCATGGGTAGTAATTAAATCAACCTAAACTCTAGTAAGTAGGATTTATGCTCTTGAACGTCTCTGTCAAATCCTTTGACCAATCGAAACTTATTGGGGAATTCCTTAAAGCATACATATAGTATGTATGCACTATTTTTCTCAAATAAAAGTTACCAGGTGTCTTAATATCTTGCCATGTCACAGACAAGTTTCATCAAAATACCCAAAAAGGATTAAGAATTACTGCTACTCCTACTACTACTACTACTACTACTACTGCTGAATTATTGC
The DNA here is from genome assembly GCF_024500275.1 of Phycodurus eques. Classification (NCBI taxonomy): domain Eukaryota; kingdom Metazoa; phylum Chordata; class Actinopteri; order Syngnathiformes; family Syngnathidae; genus Phycodurus; species Phycodurus eques. Next base: position 7,312,210 of record NC_084539.1, read on the forward strand.
TAATTAAACTGCTAAAATTATCTCCCAGAATTTTGTCCACTGAATTTGTCTGTTTTGAGGGGAGGGTCCTCTTTCATAAAATGCAAATAGCCAATGTTGAGGGCTGCTAGGGGTTTGGAATGAGACAAGAGGCTTCTGCTCAGTGTAGTCCAGCAGTCGCTTGGAAATGGCTGAGCTTTGGCCAACCTACCTGCCAAATCTTGGACTGAAAAACTCTTTACTAATATGTAAATATTCATAACAGCTGGCACAGAGATGTTTTTGAAGGCAGGCGGCTCAGGAAATACTTACTAGGTTTGATAATTTAACACTCCAAAGAAACAACTATTCGTATACATGCAATTAAAAAGTAATGTTTACTTTTGCTATTATACATCAGAAAATAGAATCTGAATCAGAATCGTCTTTATTTGCCAAGTATGTCCAAAAAACACACAAGGAATTCGTCTCCGGTAGTTGGAGCCGCTCTCGTACGACAAAACACAGTCAATTGACAGAGAACACTTTGGAGACATAAAGACATTGAGAAAAACACTCACTGAGCAATAAAGGGTTCCTTGTTATCTGGTAATGCTGGTACATTTCTTTTTCTTTTTCTTATGCCTCTGTTAAATATGCAGAAAAACAACACTGTATATTTCGTTGTCTCTGTCTTCCTTGTGGTGCATTGAGAGTTATCTGTCAAACTTTGTCATGATATTATCTATTAAATGTGTCTGGGTTCAAACCTTGCTGTATTGCTGGGAGGGACAATTTTCTCACGGGTGTATTTCCTCTAAAACGCTGCCAAACACTGCTGGTAGCCACTTTTAAATTGCTTCCTCTTGGTGACATTGAACATACGCCACCAGTCAGTTTGGTTTTACATTTAGATTTTAATATCTTATGCAGACACTTGCCTCTTTTTCAAATTTATTATTATTTTTATTTTTATTTAACTGTTCACTAAAAAGCATGCTGGCATGGCTGGCTAAGTTTTTAGTGAGTCGAATGGAATCAATGTTACACTGAGTGTTTTGGTGTAAAAGAATGGAATAGAAATTAACAGTACAGACAGCACTAAGTGAATATAATGAGCAAATTGGTGGGTTCATGTAAAAAAATAAAAAAATAAAAAAATAAATAAAGTTGGTATAGCTCCAATGAAATTTAGTTTGCAGTACTTAGTGGTATTTCATCATGGTTCACATCATTACATCACAATTTGTTTCATAGCATTTTCCTGCTTCTGATTTTCATCCATAAAGATTCCGATACTTAACCGCAGATTTATGATGTGTAAATGGACAAAAACAGTCAACCATTTAGAAAAACTACCCATCGGCGTGCAGTTCACCAGTATTTGTTCCAGTGAGAGATTATGCTGCATTATTTTCATCACTTACTCCACATTTAACCAGAGGGTCGGAACCGTGTAGTTGAAAGTATGTTTGTTTCCCAGGTGTTTATTTTATTATTATTTTTTTAAGTCTCATTGTTGTCACACTTAATCTTATGATCTCAGAACACATAAGTTATAATCATTTGTCATATCAGGCGAGCAGATCAGCCAAACTAAACATTCGAAGGGGATGTAATTTGTGTGACCATGTTTTGTCCGTTGTATTTAGTAAAGTCCAGCACATGAAACAGATTATTGACACTTTCAAGTGATGGCTGCACTTGCTGACATTGCCTGCAAGGGCCAGCGGCCAGGCTTTAATTTGTTCATAAAATGAAAGACAGTTAGACTGTGGTGAAAACTTATCGTGGTGCTGAATGATTGCAGTTATCAGTGCCATTTTTTCCCCAGTGCCCAAACCCAACGCTGGGCCACACACTGGAAGACAATACTTCACTCCGTGCACTCAATTAATTGGTGGCTTCTTGAAATGAAGAAAGCCTCTTGAGATCATGGGAATCAAACGGAATAATAGCAGCAAATGTTTTATTGAACTGGTTGTCTTCCCAACATGTGTCGCCATGATGTTCACAAGGCACTGCGGCTTGGCTATCAGCACTGCTACAAACAAGGGAAATGAAGGCCCTTGGTTGCATTTTCGGTTACTGTTTATTGGCCTATTGCACTTCCGAGACAACTGCCTCAACATGGTTCAATTTCCTCTCGATTACACATGGGTGCAATAGCGAGGATGACAAATGGTTAGGGCGTTTTCAAATCTAAACTGCATCCTCGTATTTGATAAATTTCTCTAACACCCATGCATTCACGCATGTGTGCAAATAATTTGTTGCCCAATTTCCCCAGCCAGAGCTTCCATAAATGTGGGTACATTCTGACAAACCACTGCTCTTAAACAATTGAAAATCTATTTATGTGCAATGGTAGGTCCCAAAGTAAAAAGTAGCCCAAAAAAAAAAATACGGTTCATAAAATTATTACTTTTCTCATAATATCATAGCATTGTACCTTTTTTTCCCTGTAAAAGATGAGGATTTATTTCTCGTAAAATTAGTCTTTATTCTTGTAAAATTATGACTTTTTTTAGCCGCTTTATTCTCACCAAATGACATATTGGGAAATTCAGATATTTTTATGTAAATATTACTTCGCCAAGTCCACAAAAGACATGTAGACTGGTTGGGCAAACTCTCATGCACTCTTGAGGACCCTGCCGAGGGTGTAGAGCTGGTCCACTGTTCCACAGCCAGGATGAAAACCATACTGCTCCTCCTGAATCTGAGATTTGACTTCTCGATGGACCCTACTTTCCAGCACCCCTGAATAGAGGCTGAGGAGTGTGATCCCCCTGTAGTTGGAACACACCCTCCGGTCCCCCTTCCCCACCACCCCAGTCTGCCAATCCAGAGGCACTGTCCCCGATGTCCACGAGATGTTGCAGAGCCGTGTCAACCAGGACAGCCCCCCCAACATCCAGAGCCTTTAGGAACTCCGGCCGAATCTCCTCCACCCCCGGGCCTTGCCACCCGAGGAGCTTTTAAACCATCTCGGTGACCTCAAGAGATAGGAGAGAGATAGGAGAGCCCGCCTCAGAGACCCCAGACTCAGTTTCCTCATGGGAAGGCGTGTCGGTGAAATTGAGGAGGCCTCGAAGTATTCTCCCCATCGACTCACAACGTCCCGAGTTGAGGTCAGCAGTGCCCCATCCCCATGCACAGTATTGATGGTGCACTACTTCCCCCTCCTGAAACGCCGGATGGTGGACCAGAATTTCCTCGAAGCTGTCCGGAAGTCGTTCTCCATGGCCTCACCGAACTCCTCTCATTTTGCTTCAGTGACCACCAAAGCTGCATTCCGCTTGGCCAGCTGGTACCCATCAACTGCCTCAGGACTCCCACAGGCCCAAAAGGCCCGATAGGACTCCTTCAGCTTGACAGGAGCCCTCACCGCTAGTGTCCACCAACGGGTTCGGGGAGTGCCGCCACGACAGGCAATGACTACCTTACGGCCAACAGCTCCGGTCGGCCGCCTTGGCTATGGAGGCGCAGAACATGGTCTACTCTGACTCAATGTCCCCCGCCACCCCCGAGACGTGGGTGAAGTTCTGCCGGAGGTGGGAGTTAAAACTCTTTCTGACAGGGGATTCTGACAGACGTTCCCAGCAGACCCTCACAATACGTTTGGGCCTGCCACATCGGACCGGCATCTTCCCCCACCATCGGAGCCAACACACCACCAGGTGGTGATCCGTTGACAGCTCCGCCCCTCTCTTCACTCGAGTGTCCAAGACATGCGGCCGCATGTCCGATGACACGACCACAAAGTCGATCATCTAATTGCGACCTACGGTGTCCTGGTGCCAAGTGTACGTGTGGACACCCTTATGCTTGAACATGGTGTTCGTTATGGATAATCCGTGATGAGCACAGAAGTCCAATAACAGAGCACCGCTCGGGTTCTTATCGGGGGGGCGTTCCTCACAATCATGCCCTTCCAGGTCTCACTATCATTGCCCCCGTGAGCATTGAAGTCCCCCAGCAGAACGATGGAGTCCCCAGCCGGAGCGCTCTCCAGCACCCCTCCAAAGACTCCAAAAAGGGTGGGTACTCTGAACTGCTGTTTGGTGCATAGGCACAAACAACAGTCAGGACTCGTTCCTCCACCCGAAGGCAGAGTGATGCTACCCTCTCGTCCACCGGGGTGAACCCCATTGTACAGTCCAACCCCTCTCAAGAGGACTGGTACCAGAGCCCAAGCCGTGTGTGGAGGCGAGCCCGACTACATCTTGTAGGAACTTCTCAACCTCACACACGGGGTCGGGCTCCTTCCCTGCCAGAGAGGTGACATTCCACGTCCCAAGAGCCAGCTTCTGTAGTCGGGGATCGGATCGCCAACGTCCCCGCCTTCGGCCACCGCCAGAACCTTTACTTTGTTTTTATTATTTATTTATTTTAAGCCATTCAGAAGTTGACTGCTGGTGTGTTTTGGATCGTTATACTCCTGCAGAACTCAAGTGTGCTTCAGCTTGAGGTCACAAACTGATGGCAGAACAGTCTCCTTCAGGATTTTCTGTTAAAGAGCAGAATTCATCGTTCCTTCCATCACAGCAAGTTGTCCATGTCCTTAAGGAGCAAAGCAGCTTAAGACCATCACACTACCACCACCATGTACCGAGACACACATCTTCCAAAAGGCTCAACTTTCATCTCGTCAGTCCATATAATATTCTCCCAAAATCCATCCATCGATTCATCCATCCATTTACTTTACCGCTTATCCTCACTAGGGTCGCAGACTGCTGGAGCCTATCCCAGCTATCTTTGGGCGGGAGGCGGGGTACACCCTGAACCGGTCGCCAGCCAATCGCTGGGCACATAGAAACAAACAACCATTCGCACTCACATTCACACCAAAGGGCAATTCAGAGTCTTCAATCAGCCTACCACGCATGTTTTTGGGACGTGGGAGGAAACCGAAGTGCCTGGAGAAAACCCACCCAGGCACAGGGAGAACATGCAAACTCCACACAGGCGGGGCCGGGATTTTAACCCCGGTTCCCAGAACTGTGAAGCAGATGTGCTAACCAGTCGTCCACCGTCCCGGCGGGAATTATTCAGATTTTTTTTTCTTTTTTGCAAAAGTAAGACGAGCCTTCATGTTCCTTTTGGTCAGCAGTAGTTTTCGCCTTGGAACTCTGCCATGGATGACATTTTTGCCTCGTCTCTTCCTTATTGTTTTGTCATGAACACTGACTTCAAGGGAGGCCTGCAGTTCTTTAGAAATTGTCCTGATTTCCTTTGTGGCCTACTGGATTAGACCTCCTGGGAAGGTTCACCACTGTTCTATGTTTTCTCTATGTGAGGATAATGGCTCCAACTATGGTTCACTGGAATCCTAAAGCTTTAGAAATGGCGTTTGTAACCTTTTCCAGACTGATAGATGTCAATTACTTTATTTCTCGAATTTCTTTGGATTGTATCATTTTTTTTGCATCATTTTTACATCTTTTGTCTGACTTGATTTTGTCAGGACAGATTCTGTTTAAGTGATTTCTTGATTTAACAGGTCTGAAGGTAATCAGGCTTGAGTGTGATCAGTCAAAATTAACCCAAAATTGTGATTAGCCACAATGAATTCATGATTTAACAAGGGCGGTAATTAGTTTTTTCACACAGGGCCAGGTAACTTCGAATAGTTTTTTTTCTTTAGTAAATGAAATCACCATTTAAAAACAGCATTTTAAATTCACTTGGTTTATATTTGTCTGATATTTACATTTGTTTGATGATCTTAAACATTAAAGTGAGGAAACTATGCAAAAATATAAGAATTTGAGAAGAGGGGCAATACTTTTTAAGGCACTGTACACCTTTTTCCTTCTAATATTACGGCTTTATTCACATAAAAGTACAGTTGGGTTATTGTGATTTATCAAAATGTAATATTTTAACTTTACTCTTGTAAAATATTTACTTTTTACTTACAATTGTATTACTTTGTTCCCGGAAACCAACAGCTTTTCCCTTAATTTAAAATTTCATTCTCTTAATATTCAGGTTGTATTCTTGTAAATTAGGGCCAGGATCTTGTAAAATGATGTGGGAACTAAAAATATATATATACTTATTTATTCCTGGGAAGTTACGACCATTTTCCTCATAGAATAACCATATTTATTCCCATTACTCTGACGTTATTCTCTTTTTTTCCCCCATAACTTTCTTTTCAGTTGGTTCTAATGTTTCTTCATACAAAAGAAAACCTGTTTTTTTGTCTGAAACTGTCTGCTTTCTCTTAATTTCCCAGAGCCTATTTGGATGTGAAGGAGCTCAAAGAGATCCTGCGCTTGGACGGCTCTACTCACCTGAATGTCTTCTTTGCCAACTCCTCTGATGAAGATCTAGCGGGGGTTGCCACTTGGCCATGGGACAAAGAAGCCCTCACGCATTTAGGTTAGATGACATACACACAGGCGCGAACAGACGCATGCAGGCACCCCCCCCCCCCACCCCCACGAACACACGGGAAAGATTGTCAGCACCAAAAGTTTTGAAATTATTTAACTTGGTTTAATTTTTTTACATCACAAAATCCTGCCATTTGAGCAGGGTTGAATAGATGTTTTCTATAGAGTACACTGTCTATTTCGCCCCCTCTCAGGCGGAATTGTGCTGAATCCATCCTTCTATGGCACATTTGGCCACACTGACACCATGGTTCACGAGGTCGGTCACAGTCTGGGCCTCTACCACGTCTTTCGAGGGATCTCTGAGATCGAGTCGTGCAACGACGCTTGTTTGGAGACAGAGCCTTCCATGGAGACTGGGGATCTGTGTGCCGACACCAACCCCACGCCCAAGTACAAAGGCTGCCACGATCCCGAGCCAGGAAATGAAACCTGTGGCTCTCAGCATTTCACACGCACGCCTTTCAACAACTACATGAGTTACGCAGGTGAGGAACTGGGTACTGTGTTTTCACATTACGTTACCTTGGAAACACTTGGGGTACTGGCAGCTAATTTTCAAATCATGGAAGTGTTGAGATATTTTTAAGGCTGCTCTTAAAGCATTACAATTCAAAGGAAACTAAAAAACATGGCTGACGAGCGTAATAAGCTACTACCAAATGTGAGTTAGCCACGGGCATTTATTTACTCACCTGCAGATAGGAGAAGCCTTTACTGTTAATATTTTTATTTATTTTTAAAATAATTTTAAGGGCATATTACAATTCATGTCAAGTTAAATTGGAGTGTAAAACTGAATAAAAATAACTATTATTATAGCAGAATGCAGCAAACCAGCATGAACCAAGTGAGACTGAACATGGATGCACCCAACACTGGAGCGACCACATTTCAGAGTCTACTGGACTGCTATCCGGCGTAAACTCATCCTTAGAATTGTGCAAGGAACTAGTTTGCACCAAGACTCCACATCTGAATTCATCTGAGAGGCTGTTTTTGTGCTTTGGTGCTCCTGTTTTGGTCAGCAACGGCGTTCAAATTAGCTCAACTCAACTGTGACCAATAGTGATAATTACAGTTACCACAATTTTTTTGTGACGAGAAAAAAGAGGCGTCTTATTTGAGGGAGGCGTTAATTTGTCTTAAATGGATTATGCACCACTACGTTAAGAAATCCATCCATCCATTTTCTGTACCGCTCATCCTTACTAGGGTGCTGGCGATAATCCCAGCTATTTTTGGGCGAGAGGCGGGGTACACCCTGAACTGGTCGCCAGCCAATCGCAGGCCATATATAAAGAAACAACCATTTACACTCACATTCACACCTATGGGCGATTTAGCGTCTTCAAATGACCTACCATGCATGTTTTTGGGATGTGGGAGGAAACCGGAGTACGCGTAGAAAACTCATGCTGGCACGGGAAGAACATGCAAACTCCACACAGGCAAGGCCGGATTTTAACCCTGGTCCTCAGAACAGTGAGACAGTTGTGCTAACCAATTGTACACCGTGCCGCCACGTTAAGAAATAATATATTTAATTTGTTCGTGAAGTACAGAAGTCTGAAAATATGACATTTGTTCAAAAATATTATTACTTTATTTATTACATTGTGATTCTTTAAATTACAATTTGAATTTTTAAATTATTTTTTGTGTATAACAAGTTTATTTTTGTAGATTTTTTTTCTTGTAATATTACAACTTAATTCTTGGAAAATATCTTTTTCTTGTAAAATTACAACTTTTGCTCCCATTCTCATAATTTTAATATTGTGAAATAAGGACATTTTATTCTCATAATATTATGGCTTTGTTCAGCAAATCTTTGGAATTTCTGACGGGTCAATTTATTTTTCTTGTAATACTACCATTTTATTTTCATAAAATGACAACTTTTTTTTAGCTTGTAATATTATGACTATTCTCAATACATACATATTTTTCTCAAAATATTCAAACTGAATTCTCATTATTTATATTTTTTCCAATTAACAATTTTGTTCTTGTACTTTAAGGCTCTATTCGTGTAACATTATGTTTTCAAAATGGGCTTAGCGGTTTAATCAATTTAATATCCGTGTGTGACCAGCATTTGGCAAGTTATTGGCAAGTTACCGGCCAAATTCATACAGAGATGATATACTGCAAGGCATATACTGTATCTATTTTTGGATATGTTGTATAACCAGTGAATATACTTTAGTTAATCGTCCGTTAGCAGTGCATCCAAAAGGCAGCAGAACTTTGCGAGCATCAGCTCAGTGTCGTTCCATCGCACTATTCCTGGTCAAAAGTCATATTTCTGCAAACGACTGCCTTGTCTTTCTTGCAGACGACTCCTGTACCGACTCCTTCACCCTGAATCAAGTGGCTCGCATGCACTGCTACCTGGACCTGGTCTACGAGACGTGGCAACCTGCCTCCAAACCTCCCCCGGTGCCGATGCCCCCTCAGGTGGTGGAGCAGCATCACAACTCCGTCACCTTGGAATGGTTCCCGCCCATTTCCGGACACTTTTATGACAGGTGAAATGATCTGGATTGGTTGCCTATCAAGGACAATTGCTTGGAAGTATGAAATGATCCTTTGTAGCTTAATTGGACATTGCATACCGTTTTTGTTTCATACAGCAGAGGCAGGTCTATATTCAGCATACTTAAACAAGGATGCACACAACATTGTGATGCGAACACATTGGAGACTTCTTGAAATACACCCTAACGTAAGATCATACTGGAAAGAGAATTTGTTTACAACATGCGGTAATAATACCAGGCTGACTTCTTGCTTCTGCAGGAGCTGCTGTTTTGGTTAGAAACAGAGTGTAAAGGGGATCAGGAGTTAAGTCTTCAATGTCTATGTGTGAGATGATTACCTCTATGATCAGAGACAACTACAATTGCCACGCTGTAACAACGAAATGTTAAAGAGCGAGATCTATTTGGGGAAAGGCGTTTTTTGGGGGGGTGGCCTTTATGCATTTTGTAAAACAATATAAATTCCTCTTACTCTTTAATGTTGTGCGAGGATCGCGTTTCCAATATGGGGTTAGTTTCCCTGTGGAAGCTGTTTACATGCCTCGGTAGGTGCTTCTGTTTGGGTTAGCAATTACATTTAGCGGAGCACAGTCGTTCATGTCTGTGCGTGAACAACAGCTTCTGATAACTGACATAGTTGCAATTACTACCATTTTTTTTCCTGTGTGGAAAATGGGAGGTTTACTTTTCTTCGTTCAAGTGGATGACCGATCGAGAAGCGGCGACTAACCGAGAAGCGGCGTCTACTTGAGGAAATACAGTGCCCGTGGCCTGTATCTAAGTTGGTTGCTGTGCCTGTCTGTTGTGTTTCCTAGAGAATTGGGATCAGTGTGCGATAAATGCACTGAGGGGCGAGTCCTACTGCAGTACGCCTCCAACTCGTCATCGCCCCGACCGTGTGACCCCTCTGGACACTGGTCTCCACTTGAGGCAGAAGGTAGATACCATGTGCGCTACATAATGTACATCTATATGTCCTACTGTACCAAACAATATGAAGGCTACACACTCCCGGTTCATTGTATAAAAAAAAAAATGTGCACACAAATTGAGGTTTGCCGTTTAGTTTTCTTTCTGAGTCAGATCTCCAACATGCAAACATTTCCCCCACTGACTCACTTCTGAAACGCGCACTCATTAGGTTGACTCCCAACGGATTAAGCTTTAAGGTACCGCCATTCATGTAGCGTGAGGGCTCAAGCCCACGGCCAATGTCAAAGAGCTTGTCTTAAATGAAATTCACCCATTAAAAACATGGGATTTAGGCGCAATAAAAGCTGACATAAGTGGGATTTCAGTTGAGTTTTTTTTTTTGTGCACTGATAGCGAAACCCCTTTATAAGAACTTTACAGGGATATGAGGTATTTATGCTATTAAAATACTTTGTGTCCCATCTGTGCACCACTGAATCACTCTGGCAGTGCTCACATCAAGCACACTCTCTTGCTATTATGAAGCTAGAGTGGCACTAAGATACCGGACAATCCTAATTTGGATCTGATCCCTTCTGCATATGACTGAAGTTGGTCATTAAGATTAATGCAATATTCACTGAGAACGTAAGAAATATTTGTAAGGTTTGCAATGTTGACAAGATGTTGACAACTTCATTCAGATTAAATTTTGTTGGTTTATTCAAATGAAATAATACTCATTGTATTCATTCATTCATATTTATTTTGTACTTTTTTCTTGTTCTTAAAGATAAAGAGATAAAGATAAAATGTTTTTTAAATTAATTGGATCAACACCAGATTGCTCATATAAATACATTTTAAATTAGGCTTTATGAAAAAAGAAAACAAACTTTGAGGAAAATCAATGCAAGTAATGACTGCAACTGTATTCGTCCGAGGAATATTTCTATTAATGACGGCAGTGATTATGATCTTATTCATGTTTGTAGTATACAAGCTGGAAGGCTTGTCTGACCAAGACCTATTACTCACGCGTAATTACACCTTTTTAATGACTACTTTAGCGCTTGCCCTCCTCCACATATCATGTCAAGTGTACGTGCACACTCCTTTCAGGCATGTGGCCAAACAGCCAAATTTAATGTGTCGCCTTTACCTCAGGCTCTGTGCTGTGTTTGTCTGCTCGAGTTGGCGTGCGTGCGTGTTGGTGATCTATAGATTATTTAAAGTCACTGAACCTTGCTTTAACACTAGCCATAATGTGTGTACCAGAGGCAAGTCTGGGCTTGTCCAACATGCTCTGTGTGTAAACTGTACTCAATTTTATTTCTTGGAAAGGCTCCCTGTTTGTGTCAGCTCCCCATTTCCTCTTAACTCTGCCTGGGCCGGCATCTCGGTGGACTCGCAGCTGCCGTTTTGGGTGAATAACGTGTCTGCAGCAGTAGAGGTTCTCCTAATAAACCCGCACATGACTGGAAACCGATGAATTTGCATGTAAACTACACGGCAAGCCTCATATATGGAGATAAACGATGCCGTGTTGCACTGCATGTGCGTATGCATTCATGAGATGAGTGTTCATGCATACACATTGGCCCTCAAACGGCGGTGTGGTCATCCAGGGCCAGAGTAGCTCTCATGAACGTTTACGATGCGATGCCCTGGCAGGGGAAAAACAAGTCAAAAAAGAAAAGGCGCACACGACTCGAGTTCGGCAGGAGGTAGAGGTGAAGAGAGGTTGTGTGCCCTGGAAAGCAACCAAAATATTTAAGAGAGATGTGTGTGGTTAACGTCATTCACAACGAAAGGATCCTGGCTTGATTGGAAACAGCAGTGTGCATGCATGTGAGTGAATGTGGTGCAACATCCTGTATGTATATGTGCGTACGTGCACGATGTAAAAATGTTCATTGGGTGTAACCAAGTAAAGCTCGGAATCACCCATAAGTGAATTGCATCTATATGTTTCTGCCAGTAGGGGTGCTCTTCAATGTGGGGGATGGAGTCATCAAATTTTACTCATCACACGCAATGACAAAAGCTAAAATGTTTTGCAATTGATCACCAGCCAGCTCTCTAGTATACATGGTGCAAATTTGGTAGCAATTGCACAAAATCGCAAGGACCCGTGGAGATCGCCAAAACAACCCAACAATTATCATTTTCAACCAAAATGGCAGACTTCCTGTGTCTTTTCAGACTTGGCTTCCTCAACTCTTTTGTGCGGCTATTCTTGATAGACATTCCGTCCAAATTTTATATTGATAATGAACTGACTTAAGGGCTTGAAGTTCCTAACAATTCTGATGGTCATGCCAACAACCCTTGCCAAATGTCACTTTTCAACTAAATTTGATGAGATTTTTGGTTTGGACCCTTCAAATTCATCCGCAGACTGTTTTGAAAAAATATCACTTCAAGTCCACTTCAGGTGTTATTTGGGATGGGAATCCCCACCCCTACCGTACAATATTATTGTGCGATTATAATCAGTCACTCAGTATCACTATCAATCTAATGATATCCAATTCAGTTGTAGTAATATTTAGAGACATTGCAATATAATCACATCCTCAGTGTGTGAGATTCACGGCCACTGTCCCGATACCCGGTCACTGCTGGTCCCAAGCACTGATTAAACAAAAAAATGGGTGGGTTCGGTCATGAAGGAAATCTGGCATAAAGATGGTGCCAAACAAATTACCCCGAAACTGACGTACATTGGGTTCTCGGTTTACGATGAAGCCCCATTCAGACAGTAACTCCAATTTGTGGAATGGAGACTGGACTGCGTCAAAGTAAATCACCAACCCAAGTTTACACAGTAGTAAAGTCATAATTAAACTAAATATTTATGTGAAAAACACTTATAGGCCAAAAATATTAAACGGTCCACTGAAAAACAGGAAGTACGATGGTAACTGAAATGAAAAACAACCACAATTGCAGCATTCCACAATTTTAAATGTAATTCAGAGTTGTCATTTGCTTCTTATATGATAAATATATACATCTCAGATTGCAACACATCAAGTGTTGCCTCCGTCAAGTGTGCGAACTTGTGAGAGCATCGGGCCAAAGGGGATGGAAAGGAGGGATGTGTGTGTGGTGGGATTATCTTGTCTGCTTTAAGAGTGTGTAACAGTGTGTGACAGTGAGTCATTCACAATGAGAGCCACTTCCTAGAAAGTAGAACATGTGCATGCCTGGACATATCTCACAGTTCACCCACTCCCTTCTTCAGACCCCAGCGTTCATCCATGGGTGCCGGCTAGCCTACATTTTTGGGTGGTTGTCATAATTTACAACAAATTATGGATTATTGAAATGGTAGTGTCTTTGTAGAAAAGTAAATAACGAGGAAAAGGTTATTGATGGTATTTGCTATAGATTACTTTACTCACTTATATATTTTTTTGCTTTTTTTCCTCTTTTAATATTTGAACATTTTTTTTCTGGGGATGTACAGTATAACTTTATTACATTCAATTGGTGAGAGAGCTTCAGAGTATGTGCATTAATAAAAAAAAATAATAATAATAATTTTATGTAAAGACACTTTCCCGAGAACTCAACGACACCGTGTTGAGCATAAATACAACAGCAAGAGTAAAAAAATACAAAAAATTATAAACGGTCTCTCAAAATAATAAATATAGTGAAACAAACCAAACCAAACAAAAATATTGCATTTTTTGCTTTGTTTTATTTTTGTATGCACTGTGACATAATACAATTATATTTTTTAATCCAAACGCTTAACAATTACTCCGACTACTTTTTTTCTGAGGATGTACAGTGTAATTTTATTACATTAGATTGACAACAGAACTTCAGAGTATGCACAATAATAAAAATAATAGTAATCATCATCATCATCATAATATGCCTTTCTACGAGCATAAATATAACAACAATTAAAAAGATATTAAAATAACAAAACAATTGACCAAAACTATAGCTAAATAAAGATAAATAAAGATAAAATCAAATAAAAAAAAAAAATAATTAAAAAATAAAGATCTCTGACATTTTAAAATGTCAAATGAAAAATTATCTGTTGTGGCTTTAGCACCTATAAAGCACTGTGGTTTTGACTTGACCTGGAATGTTTTGAAAAAAAATGACCATGCGTGCATTTGCATCTGTAAACATTTGAACAGCAGTGCCAGCACAGGAGTAGAGGGCATCACAACAGCAGATTTGCTCCTTGAAAACTAAACAAGAATGAGGCCTGCAGGAGGAGGTCACAGAGTAAACCGAAGCGCTCAGAATGTTTCAGCAAATACTTCTCTACCAGCCTCACTTTTGTCTTTTTTCCACATTCTTCCTTCTTTCATTTACCTCCACTCTGGCCACACACGCAGTTACAGTACAATAATAAATGTGTTGAGATAATGTGGCTTGGAAAGCATATTCAGTTTTCACTTGATTAAACAGTGGAATTTTGCACAGTGCCCAGAAATGAGGTTAGCAAATGGCTTCGTCGCTCGCCAGCTTGGAAGTGCACTAAAGGAAATCGGGGGAGAACATAGTGTCTGCCGCTTACTGGCTTCTCAAAGTGCTTGATGAATGTTAGTGTACGTCACTTGGGATAATGCCGACTCCAAATATGGTGCGAGTGTGACTGTTCTGGGTTGTAATGACTTTGCTGAACTGAGAGCCCTTTACACCGGCCCCCCTCTCGCAAGGTACACACCTCGATCGGCTTTCAAGAACTCACAATGAACTCTCAGTTTCACCTCCACTTTTATGTCGCATGAGGTGCGCATGCTTGTGGGGGTGGGGGTGGGGAGTGATGCACAGTCTTGATCCTTCAGCCCTCGTAAGTAGCCATAGCCTTAAATTCACGCAAGAGAACATTGCGACAAACCGCATGGATTTCATGCACCACTGTACCATGATGTACCGTGGACATAAAACGTTTACACATCCCTGTTCAAGTGCCAGGTTTTTGTGATATAATAAATGATACCAATATAAATCATTAAAAAAAAGACCATTAATGTGACTCAATTGAAAAGAAGTAAATCTTTTCAAGAGTAAGTAAAAATAAACACCTGAAATAATGTGGCTGCACAAGTGTGCACACCCTTTTATAACTGAGGATGTGGTGGCTCTTGTCAGAATTAACCATTCAAATTCAGACTCATGTTCATTGAAAGTTAGCCCCACTTGCCGCTATCAGTAGTGCCTCTGCTTAACCTCAAATGAATCTCAGCTGTTCTTGTAGGCTTTTCCTGACATTTGCTTTCGAGCAGAATCCTGAAGATTTTAGCCACAGTTCTGAAGAAAAGCAGCCCTAAAGCATGACACTGCCACCACCATGCTACAGTGCTAGGTGTGGCATTAGGGTTGTGTTGTGTTTGTGCCAAACATACCTTTTGGAATAATGGCAAAGAGGTTCACCCTTGATTTCATCAGCCATGTCACATTTTCCCACATATATCTGGGAGATTTAAAGTGTGTTTTTGCAAAATGTAGCCAGGCTTGGATGTTTTTGTTTGTGAGATGAGGCTTCCATCTTGCCACTCTACCCCATAGCCCATACATATGAAGAAGATGGGGAAATTGTTGACACATGTAAACTGTCAGCCTGAACTTTTCAGAAATTCCTGCTGCTGCTTCAATGCTGTTGGCATCTTGGCAACCTCCCTGACCCTTTTTTTCCTGCCTTTCATTAATTTTGGAGGGACGGCCAGGTCTTGGTATTGTCACTCTTGTGCCACATTTTCTTCACTTGATGATGGCTCTCTTCTGTTCTATGGTATAGTTAATGCTTTGAAAATTATTTTGTAATCTCCTGACTGATACCTTTGAACAATGAGATACTTGTGATGCTGCGAAAGCTCTCTGTGGACCATGGCGTGTGCTGTAAGATGTGACGACAAAAATGTCAGGCAAAAGCCTACCACTGTAAAAGTTGAACTTTATTTGGGGTTAATGAGAGGTGGAAATTGTGGAAGGTGTGTCCTGACTCACTCAATGTTCACAGGTACAAATATTAATGTGAATGGTTTTGTCGATAAGTGCCCTTCAATTTGCTGGCGACAAGTCCAGGGTGTACTCTGCATTTCGCCCAGAGTGAGCTAGGATAGATTCCAGTTTACCCACCACCCTAAACAGGACAAGAACCTCGGAAAATTAATGGATGAATGAAAATGTAGCAGGGATTACTTGAATCCACCATCATTCACCATCATCCCAGTCACCAGGAAACCTGCAATCTCTGGTCTGAATGACTACAGGCCTGTCGGCCTGACATCTGTGGTCATGAAGTCCTTTGAACGCTTCGTGCTGGACCACCTCAAGAGCCTCACAGGTTCCCTGCTGTGCCCCCTGCAGTTTCCCTACCGAGCAAACAGGTCTGTGGATGACAGAGTCAACATGGGATTGCACTTCATCCTAGAACATCTCAACGGCACAGGGACCTACGCAAGGATCCTGTTCATCGACTTCAGCTCTGCGTTCAACACCATCATCCCCGAACTCCTCTCCTCCAAGCTTCTACAGCTCAGTGTCTCGCCTGCCATCTGCCGGTGGATTTACAGCTTCCGGATGGGCAGCACACAGGGGCGCCCCACGGATGCGCCCTTTCTCCACTGCTCTTCTCTCTCTACATGAACGACTGCACCTCAAGGCACCCGGCTCAATTCCTGAAGTTTGCAGATGACACCACAGTCATCGGCCTCTTCAAAGACGATGACGAGTCTCCATATTGACAGGAAATGGAGCGCCTGTAGCTGTGGTGCGGCCGACACAATCTGGAGCTGAACATGCTCAAGACCGTAGAGATGATCGTGGACTTCAGGAAGCATCCTTCGCCACAGCTGCCCCTCACGCTGTCCAACTGCCCTGTGTCAACCGTCGAGACATTCAAGTTCCTGGGAATTACAGTCTCTCAGGACCTGAAGTGGGAGATCAACATTAACTCCATCCTCAAAAAGGCCCAGCAGAGGATGTAGTTTTTGCGGCTTCTGAGGAAGCACGGCCTGCCACAGGAGCTGTTGAGGCAGTTCTACACAGCAGTCATTGAATCAGTCCTGTCTTCATCCATCACAGTCTGGTTTGGTGCTGCTGCCACAAAAAACGACAAACTCCAACTGCAACAGATAATCAGGACTGCTGAAAAATTTGTCGGTACTCCCTACCTACCCTTGAAGACTTGTACGCTACCAGAACTAAGACAACAGCATGCAAAATCCTCTTGAACCCTCTACATCCTGGTCACCGCCTCTTCCAGCTCCTTCCCTCAGTTAGGCGCTATTGAACAATGCAAACTAAAACTAGCAGACATTCCAACAGCTTGTTCCCTCTTGCCATTAACTTCTTAAACAGTTAACTTCCATTGTAACATGCTGCCAATTTTGTTTTGAGATTGTTGTCACATCTCTTTTAGGCCAATCATGCATTATTCGTGCACTCACTGTAGAGGTCTCACCACTTTGCACTATTTGCATATCTGTTGTTGACCAATACTGGCCACTCATGTGCTTGAGAAGCATCTGCACCACTTTTATTGCACTGCTAGTCATTTTAAACTGCTTAAATCCTTTGCAATCTCTGCACCATTTGGACACTGGTCACTGTACCAGACTGTTGCTCTATTAGTCATTTCAAACTACTCTAAATTGCTAGAGGACTCTGCATCATTTGCACAATTGTCAAAAAACAAACAACCAAAAAAACTATCGGCATTACCACATTACTGGTAACCTTTTATTGCTCAGTGACTCTCCGTACTGGGTTTTTATGTTTTTATGCCTCAAAAGTATTTTCTGTCAAATGGCTGTCTATTGTCGTACTGGAGCAGCTACAACTACCAGAGACAAATTCCTTGTGTGTTTTTGACATACTTGGCAAATAAAGATGATTGTGATTCAGATTTTCTTTGGAGCTTGTCCTCATTAGGGTCACGAGTAACCAGAGCCTATTCCAGTTGACTTCAAGCGGGACACATTTTACACAGTTGACTGGTTGCCAGTCAATCACAGGGCACATATAGACAAATACCAAGTCACTTTCACTCACAATTTAAACCTATGGGCAATTTAGAGTCCTCAATTCACCTAAGAAGCAAGTTTTTGGAATGTGGTAGGAACTACCCACAGAGAACATACAATCTCCACACAGACATCTTCAAACGCACTCAGATCTCCTGACTCTGAGGCAGATGTGTAACCACTAAACCACCACATTTCCAGTGGTTTGTTTAGTTTTCTAAACATGTTTTGATTTCTGTGACTTTCTCCCACAGGCCCTCCTGATGTCGAGCAGGCCTGCGAACCGAGTGTGCGCACCTGGAGCCCGAACGCGGGGATTGAGCAAGGCATCGTCGGACTGTCCGAGTGTCCCCTCCAGGGCTGCATGCTTCAGTTGGAATTCCCCCACCCGCTGGTGCCGGACTCACTGACTGTCTGGGTCACGTTCTTCAGCCCTGACGAAACGGCACTGCCGGCTATACACAACATTCTGCTGCTCACTGTCAGCGGCAACAACATCTCGCTAGGGCCCAGCAATGTCTTCTGCGACACCGCGCTCACCCTGAAGCTGGACGTTGAGGAGGAAGTTTATGGGGTGCAGTTCTTCACTATGGAGCAGCACCTGGAGATCGATGCCACCCTCTTGGCATCCAAACCGGACTGCTATCTGTGCAATGACTGCCAACCACTGCGCTACCGTCTGCTGCGCCAGCCGCCCTTCACCCACGCGCCACATGGTCTCATTTTCAATGAACCCTCACGTCAATATATAGACAGGTGAGTGACCTGGTAGGTAAATTGCTTTTTGACTCAACAGTCCGTGTTTTTTGTAACGCTGCCATGGAAAATCTGTGGAATAACACCTCCAGACAAGACCGTGGCCTAAGGGTTTTCACAAAAAGACTCTTACCGTCAATCCACGTTTGGTACCAGTAAAATTCCTGAAAAGGCACAGGCGCCTGTTTACTATTATCAATACATTCCCTGTGTATTTGGAAAGAGTATTCCAGGGAAGTCTGGAAATAGGGGTAAGTGTTTTCTTAAACACTTGCTTTAAAGTGGTAGTGTAATTAGGGATTTTTATATGTGACAGTGAGTGGATGTGTGTGTGTTTGTGTGAGCAAACTACCCTCACAAACATGGTCTTGCAATAGCAGATTTCCTTTTCAGCACCCCCGAGCAAAATGAGTGAGCCACCACTTCTCTTGTAGTTTCAAACCTGCGGTCAGACTTGTATTTCCAAAGTCGCAGGTCAATCGTTGCCCACATTTGTTTTTTCCCCTGTTCCGTGAAGCAAGGGCAAACAGATGGCTTGTTGAAAGTATTATGTGCACACTGTGGTGAGAGTTTAGTGCTTTGCTCCCGCGGAATGCGCTGACTCGTCAAAGATTTGTGCTATACGTGGCACCGATGCGTGTTGTGCCATCTCACTATCGTGCTGTCAGCGCGGTTCACATGAGAAAGAAAATCGCCTGATAAGATTCCAAGGGGTGAGTATACGAGTTATGCAAGATGGAGCAATGATTTTTGCATTGCATAAAGCGCCCTCACAACAACTTCCTGGTTTTTGGAGACCAAGATGCATTTTATTTGCGGGGAGGGTTTGGCACACCTCAGTGATTATTTACTTACTGTAGGTAGTTTAAAAACGGTGGTGTATCATGATCTGCGGTTGCATTCCCGCGGTTGATGTCAGTGGCACTGGTGGACTGTTTACCTTCTTGAGTGCATATGGAATGTTGTCGCTGGTCAGAGAGGTTTACTAGCTTGATTGCGACAAAGAAAACACATGCTTACTTTTACAGAACAGAGCACTTATGAAGGGAACTCTAAAAACATAATCCCTGGCATTCGGTGCCATCAGGAAACAGTTTTGGAAAAAAGACTGTTTAGCTGCTTCTTGTTTATCACAAGCGCTTCTTCATTCTTGGGCGGTGCACTGTGATTGATTTCCACTGTCAGGCCACTGGCCTTTACCTGAGCTGGGTCAAATTGCAGAAGGAGCAATTGGATTTTTCAGCTTCATTCTTGGGTGGCGGTTTGTTTGGAATGGCCTAAGGTTGGAAGGTCAAAGCAAAAGGATAAATTATGGTGCAAAAACTGGACGTGTGAAATGAAGAGGAGATGCATAAGGTTGAAGGTTGGAGTATTTGGGGTTAAATCATTGGAGAGAGCCAATAGGTAATGGAGGAGAACATTCAGGGGTTGAAAAAGCATGAGGTTGAGTGGGGGCTGGGGCGGTGTAGTTGGTCCGACCCATTCAGCCGAAGAACCCTAGTCGATGGGCTAATCCTGTCAGTGATGTGGGTTTCAGAGCTGTCACTGGGTCAAAGGCTATCTCAGAGCTGATGTGAGGGGACCTCCCAGAGACATAACTCCCCACACTCCCCCCTCTGTAATTGGTAAAGACCCTGGGATTGACAGCTCTTTCCCATAATATGCCACGACAATCCCCATGGCTCCTTTGTTGAGAGGTCTACTAAACACATCAATCAGACTACACCATCTTTAAAAGTAGATGCAATTAAATCAATTCCTCCAAGTTATCCTTTTTAGTAAATCACCCCAATTCATGCATAGACTAGATGTTATCTTCTACCAATACAATAACCTCTTTCACACTGGCCATCATAGATGTTCTTTCCTGTGTATAAAGTACCAGTGCAGGATGGAAAGGGTTGAAGTCGACCAACAAGTTTTCCGGCTGCAGACTTAGTTTCAGAGACAGAACAGAGGCTGAGTGTGAAGTTTATCACCCGAGACTCATTGCCCATGCCCCTTTGTGTTGAAACCAATTGTCTCTGTCTTACGCATAAAATTATCTGAATGAACAAAGCTAAACATGCTGCATTAACAATAACTGGCTGGGCAGCTGTGGCTGAGTTGGTAGAGTGGGTAGTCCACTGAGCGAAGGGTCGCAGGTTCAAATCCTGGTTGCTGTTTAACTGTCCTTGGGCAAGACACTGAAGCCTAATTTGCTCCCAATGGACCTGGCAGCACCTTGCAAGCCAGCAGGCGTCCACTGATTTTCACAATGTGTGCATGAATGGGTGAATGTGAGACTTTTTAAAGTGGTTTGGGCACTGTATGGTGTAGATGAAGCACAATATAAGTGCTCCTCATTCACCATAACTGTCGAAGGCACAGGTGAATAAAGATTCTCTTGACTGTTATACCTCTGATGTGCCAATTTATGTGGAAAGCCATGTGTTGTTCCTCAAATTCTGAAAACTGGAAATTTTGTACAATTTGTAATTTTGCCATAATTTGGGGTTTAAAACATGAAAAAAATGTGCCCACAACTTCACGCATAACATCAACATATTATTTTAGAATTTTGAATTTAGCATCCCTCTTTAGACTTCGGTTTAGCCAGCATCTGTAACCAAAACATTTATTTTACTTGATACCTTGAGGTTTGTGAAAGGGGATGTTGACAGTGCGCATTTCTTGGGACTATTCGACAGTGGTGATTCCTTATTTTCCAAAAAAAACAATCAGCAGTAAAAGTACATGCATTGCTCAAATGTGAATAATAATAATAATAATAATAAAGAGGCGGCATGGTGGACGACTGGTTAGAGCGTCTGCCTCACAGTTCTGAGGTTCAATCCCCGGCCCCGCCTGTGTGGAGTTTGTATGTTCTCCCCGTGCCTGCGTAGTTTTTCTCCGGGCACTCCCGTTTCCTCCCACATCCCAAAAACATGCATGCTAGGTTAATTGACGACTCTAAATTTCCCATAGGTGTGAATGTGAGTGTGAATGGTTGTTTGTTTCTATGTGCCCTGCGATTGGCTGGCAACTAGTTCAGGGTGTACCCCGCCTCCTGCCCGATGACAGCTGGGATAGGCTCCAGCACGCCCGCGACCCTAGTGAGGAGAAGCGGTTTGTAAAAATGGATGGATGGATAATAACAAAAAGTTGAGACGGTCAGGTTGCATGACTTTCATCAGTGGTTAGACATCTAGCCATCAAAAGACATGTTTGTTTCTGAACATTAGTTTGAATGACAACTAGGGGCTGTATACATTAATGCAGCCCATTTAACACCAAAAAGCAATGAAACCATAGATCAGGGGTCGGCAACTAAGTTAGGTTTTGGACCAAATTTTTTTCCTGACAATTGCGTGACAAAATTAAGTTTCCATCAGGTAAACCCTGCTTTTCCGACAAAAAACGTAGTTTTTTTCTCGTTTATACTATTATTTCATGTACAAAAACATAATTTAAGGAACTTATTATTTAAAAATAAATGAATTTGCTACAGGCTGTTATTAATTTTCATTCCTGGGATGTTTATTTCGCAGATGGTCCCTAATACAGACGGTAAGCCAAATATAGAATCAAGCGCTGTTGTTGCTGTTATTGCATTTACATTTGTCATGACAACAAATCCAGCCGCAATTTTTTTTCATTATTTTTTATTTTTTTTTTTTTACACAGTTTCAGAAATTGCCCTCCACATACTACACGTGATATAGTGTAAAATCTAGTTATGAGGCCGAGTACGAGCATGTGAGAACTGAATGTTCGTCGAATATCAAACATCTGCCTAACTTTCTCTTGCTCATCCCTGACCACGCCAAGAACAAGCTAATGGTCAGATTTACATCAAGCTTTGCATAAAACAAGGAAAAACAATAGTTAATCTCGTCGATATACCTGTCAATTGTGTCAAAATCCTACAAATGTGTGATTTTGGACGCCGAAATTCAGGACCATTTTGATTTTTGTAGGAACTACAAAGAACAGTCAAAAGAAAAGTATGTGTTCATCCTATTTGCATTCATAAATGCCAAGCCAACTTTTCTCATCTGCAACACGGTTGCAGACACAGCGTGGGTTGCGTGGAATGGAGGTCCACTGTGGCGCGAGTGTAGCAGCTGTGATCCTGTGTCATCCAGCCACACCAAGGCCCCCACCGTGTCACTGGTCGGAAGTCGAGTGTGCTGACTGCTGAGCACCCTCTTTAAGGATTGGGGAGTGAGGTTCCTCAATGTACATTGGCACACCCTCCCTTGTTCCCGTTGCATGAAAACGGGCATGCCTCCCCCGATCAATTTCAAAGCGATGCTCGGACAGAAAAAGTGACGATAATGTGTTCTGCAATTCCCAACTGGCGGGCCATATATAATTGACGGCGGGCCAATAATTGGCCAGCAAGCCGCTAGTTGCCGACCTACCATAGATGAATATTGGCTACCGTATTGACAAAACAACTGGTACCTTGTTTGTTGTTCTTGTAGACGCTAAAGGTTTGTCTGTTTTTGTTATCCAAGATCTGTTAGCAAAGACCAACAAGCAGATACAAGAAACACCTTCATGTGAACATAAGTAGAGACATCAACAATTCTCCTTTTAATCTAATCTATCGGCACTTACAAACTTTATAAGGTATACAGTATTTTATCCGCCTTGTACCAGACTTGTAGAGGGACTCAAGATAAAACTCCTCATTCCTTTCTGACAAGCTTCTTGAGAAGAATGTCTGGGTCCACAAAAGGAATAAATCTTATCAGCGATAAAAGACTTATATGGCTGACTTCTTTGCCGGCATGTAAACGGATCACAAGTATCTTGTTTTACCTTTCATCTATATCGTCCGCAAACATTACTGTCAGCAACAGCAAATATAAGAGTTCACTCTTCTATTCTCTCTGCACTAAATACGCCAGCTGTGCCCAACTCACTCTGAAAAAAAGCAGAGCTTTTAAAAGGAATTCTAGGAACTCTGTGAATACAAAAGGATTACACCATACTTATTGACATTGTTTGGTGCTGCCATCCTGGAGTTCCGGAACTGGATGACAACGAGATCCAAGGTGATTGATTGATGGGTTTAACCTGTACCCATGGATATGGATATTCAGCCAGCAAAATGATATGCCTTAGGCCCAATGTCTTATTGTCTCTCATTGTTTTATTTCTACTATACTCCTTTGCCACAGAAAATCCCTTTAGACTTACAGTATATAAATAAACCTGTCATGCTTTCTTCATTGCATGACATCAACCAGAGAGAAGTCTTTTGTAGTATGAGACGCATATATCTAATCACTAAAAAAGGAAACTTTTTTAATAGGATTCTGAATCAACTTTGTAATGATATTAATATCTTTACTGACTCTCAGCAACTAAGATAAAGTCCACTCTCCAACCATCATAACATATTGGTACTGTGGTACGTCAAAGTCGACCGCAATCCATTCCGTGACGCTGGTTGTGCTTGGACTTGGTCCCATCGAGATCAGTTCTATTTGGAATAATTTGTTCTAGAGTACAAACTGTCGCCATCATAAAATATTTTTTAATGTCTACGTGTGTTCAAACATGACAGACAAGCATTTGGCAGCTAACCAGTTCTGTCCCTGACGGACAACACCAGACGCTAACAAAGCGGTCTACCTTTTATTCAGTAGAACAACACAAACTGATGGACTTGAATGAATGGCAACAGTCTCAAAACAATATCAAAAACATTTGTTTAAAAAATACTGGATCAGAGTCTTATAGAGACAACGGTTATGGAACACAAACTGTAAGTTGAAACTGACCTCAATAAAACTTGTAACAGCGCTAATGATTGCCTAAGAAAAGCAAGGTCATCCACATGACTACTGCCAGTCTCCAACTAACACTCGCTTAATGCTGGACAAAAGTACTTGGACACCGATGGAGTCTTTTCAGATTTGTTTTCTGCTTGTTATTCTTCTCCTACCACCATAGTACCCTCAACAAAAAGTGTCTGAAAAACCCAAAAGAAATTTTAGAACACACAGATTTTATCCTTTGATGCTAACTTTGGGGGCTTATTATTTAAGAATTTGGATGCACTCCAAATTGTGCAGCTTTAAAGTACCCCTGTGAATAAAGTGTTACCATCTTGGAAATCATTCAGCCACCCATTTTGACGTATTGGCAAGACATGGATGGTTCACTGCCATCGTATTTTAACAGAAGTCAGACTTTAAATTTGTTCTTAACCAGTTCTTTCCAAAACCCGTATGGTGAAACTTCTTTACCCCACAACGAAGTGGTCATTTCAATCCAACAGCAGGGAATAAGACACTGAAATAAAGACTTAAACTTTACACACCCAAATCGACTGCAGCCCATTGTTTCTGTTTGTCTTCCATCACATTCACCATTGTCCATGTGTTGCCAGGACAGGAAGTGTTGTGGTCATTTTTGTGGGACTCTGTTGAGTCATCAAACTGATCATCGTGTTGTGTGCATGTAAGTGAAGCTTTGTTAGCCACAGTGGCTCTCATTGTGATCGAGGTACTGGCTGTTCGAGCAACTGTGGTCGAGGCAGGATGTGAGTCACGACCCAGTGGGCATCGGACTTCTTTTATTGTTGGAATAGATTTTAGGCATTGCAAGCTGATCAATGTGAACACGAAATTTAAACAGAAGATGATAAGATGCTAAGCTAATTAATTTAGAGGGATTCTTCATACTTTCTCATGTTTGAGAACATGAGAAAGTATGACGAAAGTATAAGAAACATACCACATACCAGTACTGCATGGTTTAGCATTGAAGAGGGTGTTAAAGGTCTAACATATTGTTTTAATAGTACGAAAAAAGTCAACATATATAAAATATCGAGAGTCAGGCAAACAGCTTTTGTCTGAATACAATGTGTTGAACAAATACACCAGGAATGGAAATAATATGTACAAGACCAGCCAAGGACCATAGCTTTGGGTAAAAAATGTTTGTGTGAATACCATCACACAAATACATTTTACCCAAACTCTTCTTACATAGTAATCAAACTCAGTCTTGGACATTCAAATCCACTGTACTGTATAACCTGCTACACATTAAAACACTACAACATTGTTGCCTTTTTATGTAATTCCATACGATATTCCTACCAAACTTGATGGTTCACATGAAACAATCTACTGTATCTATCAGTCCGATTTGGCCCTAATTGACCAACGCTGCCCTCATCCTTGGATCTTCCTTACCCCTGCTATGATTAAACAAAACATATACTGTATACATGTGTCTCCTGTTACACATTAAATGCGAAGATATAGGATTTATTATGCTTAACTTGTAGGAAACTGTGAGTTTTTAAAATTATGAACATACTTTAAGTCTGGCCAGTTTTTTTTAGACACTACACAGAATATTTTATAAATATTTCTAGCATGTGCAAATATCACACCCATTAAATATGAGGCTGTTATAATTAATCTAAGTAGAACTAAGGAGACAGTATTATCTTTTTTTTCAGATACTGTGTAAAACAACACAATGGTATCATTTCTCAAACATGTATTTACATGTAGTGCATATACCACAAAACAAAATAGTTGACGACTGGAACTAAGATGATAGGATCTTATATTTTCATAGCTATTTACTGTGGGAAACAATGAAATGACATGTCTGAAGCAACATTTAATTACATACATACATAAGTGACAAAGCAAAATAGCTTACGAATAAAACTAAAATCTGTATTAAAAAAAAAAAAGCACTACATACTGTGTAAAACTGTCTGAAACATTTAATTACTTCTTGGACGCACATCGTTGCACGATTTAGGACCTCTGAAAGCCAAAAGCAAAACTTAAATGAGAAACCATGACCATAAATGGCAAATCAACTATAAATGATAAACCTAACTATAAGCCAATAAGAAAACTGTAAACCACACATCTGCAGATGGGGGTGCTACATATTATTTATCAAGGATAGGATATAGATATAAGACAAAGTTTTTTTAAATAACATGACCAGGACAACTCGTCATGAGAGCACCCTTGCTTGCACTTGTACAGTTTTCTGCTTTGCTTGCTTATGGTTTTCAGTTTTTCATTTATCGGTTGATTTTTCCTTTTTCATTTTTTAAAACTTTTTTGGGGTTGTTTATAGTTTTACGTTTTCTCATTTAAGTATTGTTTTTTTCCTTTCAGACCTTTTATTTTCAGCCTTCCTTATCATGCCGACTCAAGAAACCTTCATGGCGACATACACCCGTAAAGTGAGTAGTCCTCAATAATTCCAACCATTTCGCTTGTGTGTTCCTCATGATGGTTCTTTGACTCGCTATGATGCACAAGCAAAGGGAGCGTCTGTGGGTATTGTGTGTTTTGGCTTGAGGAAGCATCACTGCTGAAAAGATGCTGCAGCACAGAGCGTCCCGACACACGCAGTTTTCCACCAGGCTGGTCCAAGTGTCGTTGCAGCGTATAATCTTTTTGTAATTGCGGTTCTCTCTGACGTTGCTTTGAGGCTTCCCATTTTCCTGAAATGCACAGGCGTTTTTGTGACGTCTGTCTATCTGTCTTTCTGTCTGTCTGTCTCTCTCTCTCTGTCTCTCTCTCTCTCTCTCTCTCTCTCTCTATGTTTCTGTCTCTCTAGCGATGTAGGCCCCCATGTTGCGTACACCTATCAGGTACAAACCATCTCCAGTCGGAGTGAAAGCGAGCCTTCCCCACCACTGGTGCATGAACTCGGGGCAACCTACTGTGGGGATGGATGGATCCAGAGGTGAGCCAATTCTGCAGTATTCATAGCAGGCATTTTCCCCAATAGTTGCAGATGAAGTGTGCTTGGAATTGGAGGCTGTAGTAGTACATCCTCTATCTTTTTTACCTCTATCTTGTTGCCCTCAACCTCGTGTCAGATAAAATATGCGTCCTTAAAAGCAGGTATACGCATACCACATGACAAAGAAATAATCAGAATCTGAATCAGAATTGGTTTATTGCCATTGTCAGTCAAAGATACATTCACAACTAGGATTTATTCTCGTTCCAATGGTGCAACATGAAACATAGATGGTACTCATAAAAATAAAATTTCAATTATACAAAGACTGAGAAGAAGGAAAATAAACAATGTCCAATAAGCATAAACAGTGTGCAATAAGCAAAAACTGTGTGCAATAAGCGTCAGGTATACAGTAGGTGTGAAGTTTTAATGGGTGATACCGGTGTATTTAGTGTTAATGAGTCTGATGGCCGGGGGGAAGAAGCTGTTCATCTGGTAGGTCTGGATATGGACCGTAGCCTCCTGCCTGAGGGGAGAGGGTCGAACAGGGTGTGTAGGGTCAGCTGTAAGCCGACCTGCACGCCCCCGTGTTCTGGAGATATACAAATCCTAGATGGATGGGAGCCTGCAGCCAATCACCTTCTCAGCAGCACGCACAGTGAGCTACAGTCTGTGGCCATGAAGAACTGCTCCAACATCTTGGGTGGCAGCTTGAGTTTCCGCAGCTGCCGCAGGAAGAACATCCTCTGCTGGGCCTTTTTTGAGGAGGGAGCTGATGGTCAGCTCCCACTTGCGGTCCCGGGTGATGGTGGTGTCCAGGAAGCCGAAGGAGTCCACGATGGAGCTGGTGGAATCTATGAGGGTGAGGGGACAGTGTGGCGTTGTGTCTTTCCTGTAGTCCACTATCATCTCCTTTGTTTTCTGGGTGTTAAGCTCCAGGTTGTTGCGGTTGCACCAGAACACTAGCCGGCCCACCTCCCTCCTGTAGGCAGACTCATCGTCGTCTGAAATAAACCAGACGAGGGTGGTGTCGTCCGCAAACTTGATCAATTTTACCGAGAAGTGTATGCTGATGGCTCTTATAGGAACTGATTTACTAAGATCCCAAATAGCAGGTGCTAAATTGTGTGTTCACTCACTCTCACAGATTGCTCGGGCTGTTGCCAACAAGTGTAAAAGTGGTGGAGACTGGCATATTCAAAATAGGGTTTTTGTGCTTTAAGTAGCTCTGATGATTTTACCATCGACAACATTGGTTGGTTTTACCATAGACAACATTCCAAGCACAAAATTAAGTAATTAAGTTTGAAGTGATGTAATTGGAAGTGTTAATTAAATAAGCAAAAAATATAGTAATGAGTTACAGAAAATAAATTGATCATTAGGATCATTTTTAATTCATTAAACTCAAGTTTAGTCCGTGGCAATTAGATGTGCAGGTACAGAATGTGCCTATCCTGTGTAATCTGGTGTTTAAAACTTCGGACACCATACCCAGAAAACTGTTCTGGCAGATGTCACCATGAAGTGTCACAATGTGCATGACACAGACACACAGAAAATGCAGAGCTGAAAGGAGTCATATCATAGAGAATATGGCCTGACTCCTTCTTGTGACTCGCTCTAAGTCAGTCCTTAGATCATTCAGAAGCTAAATCAGTCAGTGCAGTTCATCTCAGTTTTGATAAATCACATTTTGGGTGCTACAATATATTATTGAATTTGCATATACTCCCACAATGTGCAAAATAAACTGCACGGCAATTTCACGTATTTGGTGAGCATCCACATCTGTTTGCGTGGACAATCACGTTTTTGAATGTGCAACCCTTAAGTAAATCAGGCCCATAGTGTGTGATGTACTAGGGATGACCAAAACAACACATCACACACATAATCATATCTCCACCAACAATCGCGCATCTCTACTCCTAAACCGACCATCTGTCATAGTACAAAAACTGACCTGTGAGAAGCAGCACCGTGCCATAGGGCTTCCAGGCTGCTGGAAAACACAAAGAAGAAAGTGTAATAGTGGTAGTAGTTTTAGTAGTGGTAGAAGACGCTAGGCTAAATGTTAGGTTGCCTGGTGACTAGATTGTGGTTGCAAACTCTTCTTCATGTCGTTTTAATTGTTGTAAATGACTTATGACACACGTTATACAAACAATCAATACAACCACTTGCTCCTCTAATTGTGGCAGGCAACAGCGCAAACTTCAGGTTGCTTTCTAATTAGCTATCATTCCGTTTCTTGTCACAATCATGGTTTCCGTGGCTTGGCCGAACTTGATGTTGACCACATACAAAACCCTTTGCCATCGCATTTTTCCATTACGATTGTTAGCTAATGCCTCGATCAAACTACAAGACAAATTTGGTCTTTCCCGATTGCACTATGTCCGACTACTGGCATAAAATCTTGCCGTATCTCGGGCAGACAGTGGCAACACTACACGACGTGTATTCTCATACCACCGCATTCCGTTTTTTACGATCACTGGGCTTAATCTTGTCAAATCAAAAACTTTCGGAGAGGCAGAACCAGAAAACATGCGACCTGACACATGTTACCATGGCTATGACAACAACAATATGTCGCGCCAATGTAGTGTGTGTGTGTGAGGGCGGGGAGGCGTGTGGTGTTCGTCACCGGTGCTCGGGACAGGACGTTGATCCAAGGATTGCTTGAGTTAAAGTATGTTCATGTATTATTATTACGATACGGCTTGCAAACAGGGAACAAAATGTTATGTAGCATAGAAAGCTAGTGCCAGTACTAACTGTTGTACGTAAACATGCTGGCGTTCTGTCGAATCATGCTCTAAATCTTCAGTAAACATTGGTTTGTGCGCATGAATAAATGTTGACGTGCAAGTTTGTTGACAACGGCAAGCACGGGAGGCGATGCACCGGTCACAATATGCAATCCTATTGGTCGATGTCAAGCTGCGTTGTCGGAGAGTTGCCGTTGATATGTCACACTACACGGAAGATATCCAAAAAATAAAACATGCGAGACTTTTCATTTTGTTTTCGTAGGACCAAATCGTTGGTCATAGATTATGTCACACTACAAGAGGTTTTGTCGTTCCCAACTAAATACAGTGTATGTTGGGCCCGATCTGGGGAATCGGCCGCAATAGCTAATCGGGCCAATATCGGGGCTAAAATCCTGTCGTCTGTTCTAGGCATAAGACCATTTATGGAGTGCATTGGGAATGAGGCCCGATTATTGGTATGCGTGTACCCTGCTTAAGTAAATAAGAAGAACCCTCGTTCCCTTCGATACTCGCTATTTGTTAGCATGTCTTGTCCCGGCTGATGCGTTCAAGACGACGTGGTTTTCAGCTTCCTGTGGCATTGTTTTGAAGTTGGACTTTTATAACCATCTCATACATGTTGATGCACTTGTCTTGCCCCAGCTGCTTGAGGCAGATGCCCCGCCCACACTCTTTGTTCAGTCAGATATTTCTTTTGCTCAAGTCAGTCATAAAAATAAATTCCTCCTTCCTCCTACTTATACACTCCCCTCTAAAAGTATTGTAACGGCAAGGTCAATTGTTTTTCTTTTTTATTTAGTGTTATATATACATACATACATATATATATGTATGTATAGTATACAACAAAAACAAAGGAATTGACCTTGCCGTTCCAAAACATTCGGAGGGGACTGTATAAGTAGGAGGAAGGAGGAATTTATTTTTATGAGCTGACTTGAGCAAAAGATATAATATATATATATTATATATATGATATGTGCTTATTGCACACTGTTTATGCTTATTGGACATTGTTTATTTTCCTTCTTCTCAGTCTTTGTATATTTGAATTTCTGTTTATGCTTATTGGACATTGTTTATTTTCCTTCTTCTCAGTCTTTGTATATTTGAATTTTTATTTTTATGAGTACCATCTATGTTTCATGTTGCACCATTGGAATGAGAAAAAATCCTAGTTGTGAATGTATCTTTGACTGACAATGGCAATAAACCAATTCTGATTCAGATTCTGATTATTTCTTCGTCATGTGGTATGCGTATACCCTGCTTTTTAGGACGCAGGGTCGCAGGCATGCTGGAGCCTATCCCAGCTATCTTCGGGTGAGAGGCGGGGTACACCCTGAACTGGTCGCCAGCCAATCACATATATATATATATATATATATATATATATATTATTGCAAATAATATTAAATAATATTATATTAAATAATATAATAATATTGCAAAAGGGGGGGTGGAAGGTCTTAGACTGGCCAAGTCAATCACTGGACCTGAACCCAATAGAGCATGCATTTGAAGGGAGAAACCCCCAGAAAAAAAAAGAGGCTGCAGTAAAGGCCTGGAAAAGCATATCAAATGGAGAATGCAACAATCTGGTCAAGTCAATGGGTCGCAGCCTTGATGCAGTTATTGCAAGTAAGGGGTTATGCCACCAAATATTAAATGTTATTCACTTTAAGTTAATTTAATAATGTCTGTTCCCATACGTTTGTTCACTTGAAAAGTGGGTGGTTTCAAACAAAAGGTGCTCTGTCCTGAGTTGTTTAACACATCTCGATGTAAATACCATGAAATAAAAGCTAGAATTCTGAACATTTGTCTCATATTGATCTTTTGATCTGAAACCCAAATTTCTTCAGTGTACAACAACAACAAAAAAGAAATTGACCTTGCCGTTCCAATACTTTTGGAGGGGACTGTATGACATATTTAATTGAGGTAATAACCACAACTAATTGCAAATTATTCATTTTGTTTCTTTACAAGTTTGCAAAATGTACCAAGATATTTTAAGTCTTTAACACTCTTTATGCTTAACTCCAAAATGGGTTTATATGTGCACTTTCTGTGAGCATGAAATGCATACAAACTGTACATATATGCACATTAATTAGTCAATTGCAACATTTAATATAATTTATCCAAAAACATTATTACTTAAATTTGGCTGCCTCAATGTGTTTATCAACGTGGTTCTAGGCTACTGTATTTTGCCTACACATTTCCAGTATTGGATCCTTGTGTAAGTGTACCTTAATTGCAGTGAGTGTACACATGGAGAGACTCCTCTACTGTATGACGTATCATTGTATGTTGTTTGGCAAGTCTGAGTGTGGATGTTTCCTTAACCACCTCCTGATGTGTTAGTTCCAAAGGAGAGGAGTGTGATGACATGAATTCCATGAATGGAGACGGCTGCTCCAGCCAGTGCAAGAAAGAGCCTTTCTTCAACTGTGTTGGTAAGTCAATTAGTGTTCATATTTTGCAGCCTGCAAGTCCATCCTTAACGTCAGACACCCTAAAAGCTTTGCCCGTTTTCTTTCTCTGTCTGTCTGGAAATCATTACGTTTCCAAGGGGTGACTCATCTTATTTTACAGAGCTAAATGACTGGCATATCCGACATTCTTTTTCACCAACAGATGGATGGGTTTCCTGTGCTGCTCTCCTGCTGCAATCCCCCATTCCCTTCCCACTTTCCTCTTCGCCGTTCCCCCGTTGCGAGCGTGCATGTGTTTGCGCATGTACACGACATGCAAGCAGGCGCATGCATGTGGGAGCTTCTGTGAAGTGGCCGCTTTAATTCCTGTCGAATTGCTGGATGACTGCATTGGCATTGGTTTTTCCACCAACTGTAGGGCTCAAGCCTGGGCGCATATGTGTGTTTGTGTGTGTGTGTGTGTGCGTGGTTATGCACAGAATTTGGACAGTATGATGATGGGACATTCGCTCTGTCTCCCCCTACAGGCTGTACAGGCAATATTTCAAGTTACAAAAAAGTGTAAAAATAAGTTAACCTCTATTAACAATAAGACACTGAAACAAGTCGCTTCAGATACATTCAGTTCACTTTGTGTTGTAAGTTCCATCCTTCCTTCTTTTGTTATTATTGTCGATTTGTTAAGTTAGCCATATTGTATTTAGTAGCCTGAACAGAGAATACCTAACAACTGAAACCATAGTTAAATTGCATGTGATTTTGTAATGTATTATTAGATTGTACTGGGTTAATTTCTACAGCCACCAGTGGTGGCCTTTCGTGCTAGCATTGCAAAAAAAGGAAAGCCAAAAGAAAATGCACTTGTGGAGTGAATTATTTAAATGCTAAGCTAAAGACTTGCAAAACATCCATCCATTTTCTGTACCGCTTATCCTCACTAGGTTCGCGGGCGTGCTGGAGCCTATCCCAGGTATCTTTGGGCGAGAAGCAGGGTACACACTGAACTGGTCGCCAGCCAATTGCAGGGCACGTAGAAACAAACAATTCATTCGCACTCACATTCATACCTACGGGCAATTTAGAGTCTTTAATCAACCTAGCATGCATGTTTTTGGGATGTGGGAGGAAACCCGAGTACCCAGAGAAAACTCACGCAGGCACGGGGAGAACATGCAAACTCCACACAGGCAAGGCCGGATTAGAACCCGAGTCCTCAGAACTGTGAGGCAGATGTGCTAACCGGTCCCTCACCGTGCCGCCGACTTGCAAAACATGCTCACAGTAACTGTTCACTCTCTTATATTGGCAAAACTAGGCATATCTATCCTGAGGATTTTGACTTGGAATGTTTCATTGTAATTGGTTTGGTAGAGCATGCTTCTGTAGTTGCATGTCATAAATTGTTGATTGACGAAAAAAAGGGCCGGCAAAAACATGGTCACTTTCATAATATAATGTCTTGAAAAATATGACTATTTATTTTATTTTATTAAGCCTTGAGCGTAACACACAAGGTTTCAATGTTACAAGGCCAAAATCTCCTTATTACTTATAGAAGGCCTTTAAAATAAGGTAATATCTTTTTCCACTTTTTCCATTTTTTGCTTTTTTGATTCAAATTCAAACACTTGAGCCTTATTTAGTGCACTCTCTTCCTTCAACCCCTATAAGTTCTCAGAATACGTCATTTCAGCTTCCTCCTGTCTTGGTCTCACTGTTGCCTCCTGCGAGACATCTGTATGCCCCCTCGGCAGCCCCTCAGTTCGCTGTCCAACAGAACAGAGAACTGAGTTTCGTTTCTTTGGACTGCGCTGGGGAGGGTTGGAATTTCGAGGAGGCGGCCCTGGCCAACTTGGCACGGAATGCCATCTTTCTCCCCCTACTCCACTGAATGGAACCCCACCAGCTGAAAGCGCTTCAGCTGTGAGCAGTGAGGCCCTTCTCCTCCAGCCCCGTAAGCTTCCACTTCCAGGCTTTGAACCCCAGGTGGGATGTCTGGAAAAATGGTAGTTGTATCTTTCCTTACCTCTTGACTTTGTCTGATGTCCCCTATCAACCCCCACGCTCCCTTCTGTCTCTGGAATTGGTTTGCTTCCTTCACGTTATCACATTTCGCTCTAATTTGTTTCTTTTGTTTCTTTCCTTCTGAACCTCCTGGGAATGTAGCTTATTTTTCCTCCCTTCTGTATCTGGTCTGCTGTTTTCTCAATGCAAAGAGATATGGATCAAAAGGATATTCCCAAAGGGTAGAAAACCTTGATGATGTGAAGAAAGAGTTTTGTAGGGTCTGACCATCTTCTGTTCTCTTTGCACCAATTCGCAGAGGAACCGAGCATGTGCTACTACTATGACGGGGATGGCATTTGCGAGGACTTTGAGCGAGAGACCGGCGTTCGAGATTGTGGCCTCTACAC
The DNA here is from genome assembly GCF_024500275.1 of Phycodurus eques. Lineage (NCBI taxonomy): Eukaryota > Metazoa > Chordata > Actinopteri > Syngnathiformes > Syngnathidae > Phycodurus > Phycodurus eques. Next base: position 7,347,181 of record NC_084539.1, read on the forward strand.
GCCCAGCGGCTTTCTGGACCAGTGGGCATCCACCGTGGAGGTTTCCCATGAGAAGAAACCCTACTGCTCGGGCGAGGTGGCGGCTGGTTATCCCGCTGTTACAAAGGTAATGTCCTTTATAAGCCTTCTATCCCAACTACCCATTCATTTGTCCAGTTCAACGTTACAGGTGAGTTTTAGTCGATCACAGCTGACTTTGAGAGAGAGGTGTGGTACGCCCTGGATTGGTCTTTGGTAAATTACCAGGCACATACTGTATACTAGACAAACACCATTCACAAATATAGACAATTTAAACTCTAACCTTACGTCTGTTTTAGGAAAGTGGGAAAACAGAGTACACAGACAATGTCCGTGCAAGCACAAGAACATACAAACGGGCCAAGTTGAGATTCAAACCCAGAGTCTTTGACTGTGAGGCACCACAATGCTGCCCACCTTCACTCCCATATTGGTAGTAGGATTTATCAAGTGTTAACTCAAATCTCGCTCTTGTTATTTAATCATCTTTGCATAGCTTCCTCTTGCATCTCATTTTAATCCGTGGATGACATCATCATTCTTGCCAAACAACTTCTTTTGCCGGTTTGCCAGTTCAGTCATTTTAAAGATTGGGATGTTTAATTATATTCCACGCCCACCCCCACCCCCACACCCGCCCAACCCCCCACCCCCTTTGTGGCGGATGCATAAATTTGCCTCTCTCATTAAAGTAATGCTTCTAGAAGACGGGACACGATGCCATTGATTCCACCCGAGCGTGGTGGAAGCATTGATCTGTTGCCGTTGTGACACACTGGCACAAATCATTAGGGCGGAACATATGTCAAGTAGGCACAGAGCCTCACGTATGTGGAAGGGCTCAAACCTCAAATTCCGCCCGGGGCGTTGACATGCTGTACATAAAATCATCTCCTTCAAGTCCTTGTTGATCTTTTCTGTTCATTGTCCAATCTTTTCACACCATTCAAGGGGTCCAAACCACCAAAAGATTCACAATCTTTCCTCATTTTCTTTAATGTGAGAGTAACTCTACCATGTATCATTAATCTTCTTACCAAGAACCATTTGAGTTTTTCAAAGTCATGCGAACAATTATAGTGCTAGTTCTTGCTACTGATGGTCACTGTTTAATGTAAATGCATTCTTGGATGGCTGTGGTCATGGAGGATTTGAAAATGTATGTACTTACTAATTGTGCATGTGTAACAGCATAAAAAAGAGAGAACCATGTGTACAGAACAAAAGGTCATTAGACATGAGTGAATTTCTACTTGGTTCTCATATACAGTACACTTCATTTACTGATAGCTTTTATTTTTAACGTTACCTTTATAATCATTAGTCTTTGCTAACTCAACACAACTTTGATTGCAATATCCTTACAGTATATACAATGAAATTGCACAATTTTGAGATGAAGATATTAGAGAGCGATCCGTAGCTTTTACATTGCCCTAGGCAGCTTTGTTTACGGAACATGAAGTTGTTATTTCTTACACAAATTGTAGTTGACATGACTTCTTCCTTGTATTGTTGACGAAACCAATTCTGCATGACCTGAGGGTCTGAGGAGGTAGACTGCTGAATAATGGACATTTATTACCTATGTGGGTTTGTCAGTTCTTCAAAAAAAAAACAAAAAAAACAGTAGTACCCTTTGTCAAGAACTTGAGCTTTCTTCACGTCTTTGTACAACCAAAAATTGGTCAACATAAACTTGGCCCTAAACATTATTAACCCTACCCATAACTCCAACAATATTCCAAACCATTGCTACTCCTAATCATAACTCTACCCCTAACCCGAACCATTACTAACATCACCTTTACTATAAATAATCAGAACTATTAACACCATCCCTAACCAATATTATGCCTAACTCTAGCCATACCTTTAACCCTAGCTCTAACCCCTGTAACTAACCATGACTAAATAACTAATAATTTCTCCTTCCTTGCACTTGATAGTGCTGGCTAGTAAATGTGGGCCAATGTTGAGAGCGTTGAGTGACCATGCATTAAATGAGATTAAGGTTGACCCTTTCTCGGATGGCTAAACTGCTATTGTGAAAAAGTTCTTTGGGTTCAGAACTTTGGGCTTTGGGTAGACCTCACTCTCAATCTGTGTCACTTTCTCTGGTAATCCCTGCGCAATAAACGTACTACAAAGAAAGTTCCCTTTGCCACAATCCTACAAAAGTGATTCCTATGCCAGGCAGAGGCAGTAATTGAGTCTGGGTTTCCGCTTCTTTGCTCTCCAGGGCTTATCACAGGGTTTATCAATTGCATCCATCTCAGTGTATCATTGCTGTCCTTGTAGTACTTGTTTTTCTTTCTAGAAAGAGAGGTGAGGCCATAACTAAAATGCATCTCAACATCTTAAGTGCTCATTGGCATGGATTCTATACATCTCTGCCCCAGGATGGATGTGCGCCATCTTGTCACACACTTGAAAAACTGAATGTGCAAATGAGCCTTTTTTAACTAAATCGCATCACCTCTCCTGTTAATAGCTCGCTTCAGCCCATGTGGATTAATTTCAAAGCTCTTTGATAAAGTCTAGCAAGAGATGTCCTGATAGAGGACAGCACATTTTTGCAGTGTTGCAAACAGTTGCTTTTTATATTCTGAATGAGTTTGTTAAGGATAGGACATCATTTCCCCCTGATCTCGTAAACAAGTCCTGTGTTGGCTTTGTGTATCAGTCGTGTTTGATGTCCCACGACAGTGTTGATTCCGTGTGTGTCTCGGCAAAGAGAGCAGCTGTGATAGGAATCTTTACGGATGCAAGAAAGGCAACAACAGCACAAGAAGGCACTTGAGGAGAACGAGAGATCGTGTCTCCGCACGAAATCTCAAGTTCACGGTGTGTGTGTGTGTGTGTGTGTGTGTGTGTGTATAATAGTGGGTGTGTTGAGAGCATTTTACACATAAATCTACATCTTTGACTTTAAAGCGGCTAAATCAATAAAGAATCACATCCATGTATCATGTTTTCACACACTGATCGCATGCTTTTATTAATTTAGTTAGTTTTTTCCCCTCCTTAACTTTCAAAAATTATCACGCAGCGGTGCATAGCCAAGAGCGAGGATGGGTAAGTGTGGTTTCGACAAGATACAAGTAAATGATGCGTGGACACATTGAGGCTCAGTAGTCCATTCGACACAATATAAATAATGCACAGTGTTACATTTTGTTTGAAATACAATATATTGCAGGGGTTGTGGAGTAAGATTAACTTGGATTTATTTAAGTTAATTACAATTTAGAGTATTTTTTTTTTTTTTTTTTTTTTTAAAGTGTTTTGTTGTGGTTTTTTATTTTGTTTGTTTTGTTTGGTCAAATAAAAAAAAATGTTTTAATTGTACCTTAAAAAAGTGTAGGCCAAGTTTAAAATTTAGAGGCCCAATCAGGATCCTTTGAGGGAAGGCAACACTGAGTTGCCGGGTGGTGACTGTTACTCTTACTTGAGTACAATGTTTGGCTACTCTACCCACCTCTGGAGCGGACATCCTCTATTGCTACTCTTACGTTTAAGCAACATTTTTGCTCATCAGATCAGCCAGTTTCGTATTTGTTGCGCTGGTCTTTTGTATTTTCGCGTTGAGGTGCTGCGGGTCGTGGCCCTGGTTGCGGTCCCAGCTGAACCGCAAAGCACACGTATTATTGGCGACAAGAGTTGATCCGCTAGTACATCTTGTATTAATTAGGAGACGTGCCTACAAATATCTAATTAGTTTACGGATGTTAATGTTAAATGTATCAAGCGACGGAGTGATGTTAGGGATTAGGGACAACACAGAATGAATTAACTTCAAATTCAGAAGTGGCCAATAAAAACAGAAAAATATTGTACTTAATATTTTCCTGGAGGATGCATTTGGGATTAGCCGTTGAAGGTGGCAATACTGAAAAATGAAGTGAAACAGACAATGATTTTAGTCAATTATTTTCCAGAATGAGAGTGCTTAAAGAGGAGGATGCTATTCATGTGGCACAGCGTGAAGCAGGCATCAGACGCAGGTGGAGATGGGCCTCGCTCAAGTTGTCGGCCAGAACAAAAAAGCAAAGAAATGAGGCAAATAAAATTTTAATCTTAAATTTGTACATCAACATTTACTTGAGCGGTGTAAATACGTTTTTCTGCGTGAAGAATATATATATTTTTTGCCTTATTGTACTCTTTAGAGTTTTCCGGATTGCTTAATTTATGTTATAATAATAATAATAATAATAATAATAATAATAAAATCTCTACAGGGACTCGAGGGAACCCCCAGACCCCCCTTACAATTTATTTATTTTTTTGTCACCTTTTCCATGCTTTTCCAGCAATGATGCATTCCATGCTGCTTGAAATGGCATCTCGTAATGAAAGGAGTTGGACGCGCTGACAGATGGAGTTAGTGGCCATAAGTTAGTTTGAATGACAGTCCTCTCTGTGTTTGCTGGAGATAATCTTGCTGATTAAAATTTTCAGGGATATGGTTCTTGTTTACCATTCTCGTGGTAAAACACCTTGGAATGAGCAGTCCACTGAAACCCTTCATGGACATCGGAGAATGTATGTTACATTAACGATCCCGTTCAGTGTTTAGCTCAGCTCTAGCATTGAATCTCAGGTGGTTCATGTTATTTGTAAAGATCAAGCTGTCACACAAGCGCACCCTCAACTCCACTGGGGAATGAAATACGCTACTGTTGACATCATGGAGTGGAACACAATGTTCTCTCATCACCAAGCCTTCGAATATGGCGCTTGACTTGAGAGGGATTGAGTACTAACCACTAATCTGTCTATTCGTGTGTACATGAATGCCTGTTTGCATTTATGTAGAGGGTTTGTGCACATTGCAGTTTCAAATGAAACAGCAAGGCAGGTGATCTCCTGAGATGTTTGCTGCCCAGGCAATCTCTGACGAAACCCCCTTGGGCATCCCTTGAGAACACCATCCTTAATTATACATGGGCAACAGAAGAGGATAGTATTTGAGGTCTCTTGCACTGCCAGAAAGTGTTTCTATATGAAGTTCATCCGTGTCAAGGTATCAAACACATGCATGAGGCTTGCATGGAATGATCTGTAATAATAATGGAATAATATTTGCAATTCTGTGATTGGCTGGCGACCAGTTCAGAGGGTACCTCGCCTCTCGCCCGAAGTTAGCTGGGATAGGCTGCAGCATGCCTGCGACCCTAGCGAGGATAAGCGGTACGGAAGATGAATGAATCTTTGCAATTGTTATTGTCATTGAAAGCAGGTAATGGTTCAGAGTGAAAACTAATATACGTCTGGAATTTAGTAAAGTTTGGGTGTGAAACTAACTTGTCCAAACAAAATAAAAGAAGTAATGTTAACTGGTGTTGTATAGTTGGGTCATGTAGAGCAGTTCTGTGACTGTGGAGAGCAAAGGTTGTTTCTCACTGGATTTGTCATATAAATGTAAAAGGAAAAAAATAGCTCGGGTGCCCCTGGAAAAAAATTGTGAGAGTAATGTAACCAAAATGGCTTGGCTACCATTAACCAAGCTGGAAATGATCTTTTTAATAGTATGGCCCACATGTGCTGCACGATACACCTTTTCTGAGACTATTTGAATCAAGAAATTCATAAATGATGTAGATGTATTGATTTGACCTGTTCTTTAATATAAAATTCAGGATAGCAGCCAATTTTCGACTCTTTAAATGTCAATTTTCCAAAATCGTCAAAGAGCCTTAATGTTAGGCTTAAATGAAAGCGCTGCTCATACAGAGACCAGATATGGACAGTCAAATTACAAGTAGGCTACACTTAAATCACCTCAAAGGTAAAAAAGGGTTTGTCGGTGAAGAGAAACAAACGTTGATAATGTATGTTTTCCATTAGTTACCTGAACTGTATTGATCAATTGGTACTGTCATTTCATTATGAACTGGAAAATAATGTAACACTTCTCAAAACCATAAAAGAGCTCTAAAGTTGTTTTCTGAAGTGATTCAACAAATCATACCTCATTCCCAATCAGTCAGGCCCACATCCCAGTGATGTGCGAAAACGCTCTTTACATTTCCACACACTCATGTCACTGAAAAATTCCTTGCTGCATTGAGACACTTTGTTTGAGGTAAGATCTTACATACTCAACATTATTCACTCGTCCAAAGAAGTGTTAGCTGAATTAATTTTGCACCGTTTATTAGCTAGCTCACAATAAAATGAATGCAAATGTGAACATGAACTGTAACTCAATTTTTGTCGACTCATATAAATCCAGCTGCTTGTCACAGGGAAAAAAAGCATAACACAGCAACATTTATCAAATTAGTTTTATCTTGCATTAACACCATGACCAGCAGTTCTGACAAGGTAACTAGCTAGCTAGTTAACTAGCTACTTACATGAATGGTTTGACTATATTTGCAACACTGCTAGTTTCAGATCCAATAGGCCCACCCTAGCTAAATAGCTGATGCCTCTCTTCTATTGGAACTCTACAGTAGTACCCCCTCCGCCCCACGAAGGAACTTGGAAAACTTTACAATCCAAAGCTAAAAAGTGGTCAGGGCTTGACAAATTTGGTCATGTTTACACCACCACTCCATGACAAGCTGGACCGGGGAATCATTACATACAATAGTCATGTTATATCTTAATCTTATCTCCAGAGAAGCATGAAAAAGCCACATGACACACAAACAAAGTGACATTGCTCAGTGCTCAAGTTCTGAAATTCCAGCCCAGAAGCCTCTGCGTGACAAAGGGTCACAGGGATCATCACCGAAGCGCCTATGTTCATCTGTGGGTGGGCTTCTCCTAGCCAAAATAAAGTGTGATTGGTGCAAGCAAGGTGAGGACATGAGGCACCCAAACAGAGTGCAAAGCAAGATGTTCAGAATCAATACACAGTCAGCGTGGCGCTCCTTCAAATGCCACACAGTCATTATAGAATGAGTAGTTGAGGGACCGTCTCACAAGGCTTATTGAGTCAACATCAGCGCTGACAGATCATTTTGCAAATGACGTCATATACCACAATGTCTGTTGGATGAAGCACAGTCAGTCCTTGAGAGATAAGTGATTTAGGAGTGTCTTTCACTCTACAATGTAGATGTGTCAATGCGCAACAATATGAAGAGCAAGATGTTCGAGCACTTCAAGCGAGAGCTCGTAAATGCAAAAACAAGAGACCACGTTAGCCACCATCATACCTCTCCATGTGATCACTTGTATGGGTATGAAAAGAAGAAGGTGTTGGGGAAGATTAAGATCAATTGTGAGGCAAGAGAGCTCCTGGGACAAGTGGGTGAGTCTAGAATTAAAAGATGAAGTCAGATCAGATATGAAAGCATTTGTCCTCTGGTCATTTATGCTGAGGGTGTAGATGTGTGCTGCGGGCAGGCCAGAGCTTCCAAATGGCACGAACTGAAGAACTGAAGTGTACAATGGTCTCCCACCTGATGATGACTCTTTGAATCCAGTGGTGGGTAGTAACGCGCTACATTTACTCCGTTATATTTACTCAAGTAGCATTTTGGAAAGATTGTACTTGTCAAAGTAGTTGTCATACTGCATACTTTTTAATTTTACTCGAGTATTTATGTTAAGAAGAAACTGTACTTTTACGCCGTTACAATAATCAAAATGCCGCTCGCTACTTTTATTTATCAACTATTTTGTGCACGACTTATCTGGTTTAGACTATGACTTCGACTTCCGCGCCGGTCTCTGTTTGCTCCAAGCCAATTTAAGCGCTTGTGATGTTCAAGTCTAGTTCACCATTCAAACGACACAAGTTAGTCACATGACCACACCCAACGTCTTCTATTGGGCTCCCCGGGCATAGGTATTAACACTTGATACGCCAGCCCGGCTCATCGACTTACCTACGTGGCGACCATGTTGGGAAGGTCAACGTTACCATTGACGGCGCGCAACTTGTGTTTACATTTAGATGAAGAAAAACAACAGCTTTCGTGTATTGTAGTATTTGTCTGGCACTGTCTGCCCAAACGTGGCCAGCCCGCTTCTAACTTGGGAAAACACCTTGAGGTGAAGTGCAGATGTTTTGTTGTTGTTTTGGCTGTGCATATTAGCCCACATCTGCCCTATTTCATCACAACTGTCTCTTGGGGTACGTGATAATCTCGCTCACACTCCGCGCACACACACACACACACACACACGCACACACACACAACAATATCAGAATTTGCACATTCACATTTTGTTTTCTTATATTTTTTTATTGATATTCATGCTGTGATTAAAAAAATCAGAAGTTACCAGGTACTCAGTACTTGAGTAGCTTTTTCACTGTGTACTTTTTACTCTTTCTCAAGTAATTTTTTGGGAGGATTACTTTTTACTTTTACTTGAGTTACATTATTGTCAAGTAACAGTACTCTTACTTAAGCACAATATTTGGCTACTCTACCCCATCTTCATATGTTAAGAACAAACAACCTTACATACAGTATTGTCAAATTCATCACAACCTACAGAAGCATCGTTCTCGATTTGGTCACGGCTGGGAACTAGTGAACGGAAAGTGTTGACTGGTGCATCACACCATGCCTCCCTTGCCCCAGCAGCTTACACCTCATGACTGCTCAGATGAGAGTAGAAGTGAGAGGAGTCAGTATGGAGAGTCAACAGATTCAGGTGTAGACTTTTTTGTTGTTTTTAATATTAACAAGATCAACTCAAGGCTAAGACCAGGTGATGCTTATGTGATAGCATTTGTAGAAATCGACACAATTTGAGGAAATTGTATGAAAAAAAAATCAGTACACAAACTCTGTTCCCGAGATGCAAAGGGACGTTGAAGAAACCTTTCTCCATAAGGTTTGAACATGGATGGATAGTCCCATGCAGTTTTGGTCCTGTTCAGGGAAAGACCAAAAGTTAAAATTCAATTGAAAGTAGACCATGAACAATCTCCAGTAGTACAACACTAATTTTTTACTGACCTTAATCTAAATTGTTGGTATGTCTCAGAATGGTAAACGTTTACCTCTGAAATACCCAATTGTTTGTGTGCACGCATGTGGTGTTGCTATATTTATATAAAAGAATGGCTTTTGAGACCAACAGAGGGTATCACAAACCTCAACTTTGAAGCTTTTGTGTAATCCCAATTGAAGGTCAAGCAAACAAATGCTGTGATAGAAAATAGGTGGCCCACTTTTGTTTTACAGCCCCCCCCCCCCCCCCCCCCCCAAAAAAAAAAAGCAATTGGAAGTGTGTAGAGGCTACTGCAGAGCAGATACAGCAGATACACACATTTCAGAAAAAAAAAAAAAAAAACAACCAAAGAAAAAAAAAAACAGTAGCCGGGCTGCCGCTTTCAACAGGAGAGGAAAGCCAGCGCCTTTGGCATGGACTCCCTCGCCAACATTCCCTCAAACCGCACAGACCTCGTCAGGCAGCATGCCAGTGACATAAGCGTGTGGTAACATTAAAAAGAAACCTCTGGGATGGCGTTCCTTTTTCCCTTTTGCTTTTCCCATTTCAATTATTATTGTGGCTCTGCCATGCAAAAACCTCAGTGCGGTCGGCGTGCTCTTTTTCGTGGCACTGTTGACCCCATATAACATTTTCAAGCTGTTAATATGCAAGGTTTTGGCCTTGTTCTACTCAACACAGGGGACCACTGACTGAGGGACATTTATCCTCTCAGCAGACCCATCTGTTTTCAACTTGCCGCCATCGCACATTCACCGATTCCTATATGTTAGAGTGCGGTCGACGCTCCCTTACCACCCAGTCTCTCCTGATGAGACGGGCTTAGGTAAACTGCATAATTGCCCTGCCTCGTTAGCGCTTAACGGCCTCACTCTCAGCAGGCCGCTGATGTCACCGCTATTAGCCTTGCACCAATGAGACGGTGGGCCTCAGTGGCTATGGGTGGGACTGAGTGACAGGACATTACCTCACACACCAGGCCCTCACCAGCATTCCGGTAAACCATGGGATGGTGCTTGGAAAGTGGCGCTCGTTTCTCTCTCTGTTGCTTGTTCTTTCTCTTTCCTTCCACAAATGCCTCGCAGATGCTCACGTCTGCTCAGGCTTCAAATTCATAGTATGTATGTTTGCCAAGAATGCGAGAAATAGACCTAAAAACATACCTGTGGTAAATACGTTTCACTGTCATTGCGTCAACAGTTTCCAACCTCTGCAATGTCCTGTATCCCGATATGATTTTAGGATCCATCCCTCCTTTCCACTTGTGGAGAGTTGAAACCTATTGCAGCTAATCTAGGGCGAAGAAGTTGGATTACACCCTGGACTGGTCACTGGTCAACCGCATGGCAAACGGGATTGCAGCTTTGAGTCGCAAGCTAATCTACACTCGATGCACTACCAATGGCTGATTTGAAGAACCATTAATCCGTTCACTACCACTTGGAACCTATCCCAGCTGTGGGCGAAATGCGGACTACAACCTAGGAATTTGGTGGCTCTAAACTACATTGTATATGTGGCCCCAATCCACTTAAAGCACAGCCGCCAAATCACACACACTGCTCATAACAAGATGAAGATGAACACATACACAAAAATTAGAGAAGGGCAAATTAATTATCAACAAATAATTACTTTATTTCAAAATGTCTGTTAACAAAATCTAAATGTCTATACGGTAGGTTAGTTTTTGTCTTGAAATAGTAAACTAAAACACCACTTGTTGCTGACAGTATACATTGGGTACGAGTTAAAATTAGCTATTATTAAGTTTAAATGATGTTGCAGTTCTCCTTAAGTTGTCAAGCAAGAAAATCTTGTTCTGATGAAAAACATATTCGCTCAACTTAATACCACATTAATTTCTTTCTAGCCACTGCTTGCCATATTAAAATTACAGTGGCTATATTCAATTTTATTTGTTCTGCAAAAACCTTTTTAAGTTGGTAACAAAAGCTAGCCATATAATGCAATCAAAGATGCAACGGTTATTAATTATATTTGTAATTCCTCTTAGATTGGCTAACCAGCTAACAAAATACAACCATGTTCTAATACCAGGTTCTTTATCCTGTCTTATTTTTTCAATCTTAGCAAATAAGGGCTACAACAGTTTAGATTAAACACAATTTATCATGTTTTTTAAATAATTGTAAACTAATATAGTAAAGGAGCAGTCGTTTTTAAAACATGTTTTCCTCTCTGAAACATGAGGTGCTGAGGCAAGAGGATTTATTGTTCAATAAGTGCAAAAAGCAGAAAAAAATCACCACTAACAGAAAATTTGGTGTATAGTTGGTATGAAAGACTACATTTTGAGCTTTACCTGGTTGATATTTATCTCAAATTTTTTGATATTTTTGTAGTAACAATTCGGGATGTTCCGATCCAAACACATGATCGAAAATTAGGGTCGATCGGGTAACTTTCAGCTGATCGAGATTGGGTGAAAAAGATCGGTTTTATTCATTTTCTAACATTTTAAATGTCACACAGTGACAAAATAATCCAAAAGTACAAAGATCTTGCCAAATTGAGCAGTAGTAGCTTTGTTTTATCTTAAACAATGTAACTTGTCAGGGTATTTTTAGTACCGGTATAATATAAGTGACAGACAGTGACACGCAGATTGTGTGTTTGTGTGTGCGTGCATGGCATTTACGCACAAACAGTTTCTGCCCTTCCTGAACATACTTTAAACTGTTCAATCACAGCCCTGTTGCAGTTTACTGTTAAAAGAAACACGCAACAAAAATAATTGCACACACTATATTTAAATACAAGACGCACATGATCGTCAGTTTAATGCTAACAGTCAATGGAAACTCCCTTTGACAGGCTAGCTAGAATTAGCATTAGATCACGGGTGGGATTTACCTTCAAATAAGGAATATTTATCCACAAATTCTGTAGTAACACATATAGACAGATAATATAACAATACTCGCGGGCATATATTCTTCCTAATCTGTGAAAAAGGAGTTAAATTAATGTTCTATCGCAACGTTCTTCTATTCTTTTTTTTACTGCAAACGCGCATGCATCGCACCACGCTTGCCCCTAAGAGGCCAAGTCACGCACAGCAGGAACAGCGATCAGAATCATCAGTCTGACATGTAATCAGACTGAAATTTCCCTGTTTGAGGTCAATTAGGATTACCAAAATTATGTCTATTTTCTACATATATATTGTTTTTATTTCTATTTTTTAATATCAGTATTTTACTTGTTACTTATTTATTTTTTGTTGTTGTTCTTTTAAATATTAGAAGTTGAGTTTTGGTAGTTGTATGCATCTAATCGGGACTCGGTATCGGCAGATACTTAAAGACTTGGACTCGGGTGCAAAAAAAAAAAAAAAAAAGTGATGTGGACATCCTAGTAACAACCACAACTTTGAGCAAGCCTAAAAACCATAGAACATTACATATTTGTACACCAACCCTAACCCCAAACCCCACAATGCCAGTTGCAGCCTGATGAAAGAGGCAGAGAAACATTTTCTATTTCTCTGCTTCCTTCCATCTTATCCCCTCCAACCATTGCTGCTTGGTTAGGCTTTTAAATTAAGACAGAAAACTTTGCCATGATGATTGCTGTGCCCAGCCTCAGCTGTGCCCGCACATGCCCACATTTGTATTAGTAATTCTTTTCACAGGCGTCCCACTCCACAGTTCCCCGACAACCACTTTAGTGTTGGTGCTCACGCATTGTGTGGGGTCTGACACCTTGATTTGTTGGCATTTTGACCAGAAATATTACTTATGTACAGCGGCTGAAATAAGTATTTAACACGTCACCATTTTTCTCATTAAATGTATTTCCAAAGGTGCTATTGACATGAAAATTTCACCAGCTGTGGGAACAACCCAAGAAATTCATACGTACAAAGAAAGTAGAACAAATAAACTCCGAAATTAAGTTATGTGTAGTAATGTGAAACGCATGTTTTTGGGATGTGGGATGAAACCGGTGTATCCGGAGAAAACCCGCGCAGGCACGGGGAGAACATGGAAACTCCATACAGACGGTGCCGCATCGGGAGCCGTCGTTCCAATGCACCATGATTACCATGGTGATGGTTAACTCAAGCCGGCACGGTGACCGACTGGTTAGCACATCGGCCTCACAGTTCTGGGGACCGGGGTTCAAATCCCGGCCCCGCCTGTGTGGAGTTTGCATGTTCTCTCCGTGCCTGCGTGGGTTTTCTCCGGGCACTCCGGTTTCTCTGGAGCCTATCTTCGGGCAGGAGGTGTGGTACACCCTGAACCGGTCGCCAGCCAATCGCAGGGCACATAGAAAAAAACAACCATTCGCACTCACATTCACACCTACCGGCAATTCTAGAGTCTTCAGTCAACCTACCATCCATGTTTTTGGGATGTGGGAGGAAACCAGAGTGCCGGCTTGAGTTAATCATCACCGTGGTAATCATGGTGCATTGGAACGACGGCTCCCGATGCGGTAGTCGAAAACGAAAGTCTAAAATAGATCGTGCATGCAATTATTGATAAATGAAAGTAGTGAGCGGCAAATAGATTATTGCAATGGAGTAAAAGTACTGTTTCTTCTTAAGGTAAGTACTCGAGTAAAAGTAAAAAACATGGTGCATTAAAACTACTCTGACAAGTACAATTTATCTAAAATTTTACTTGAGTAAATGTAACGCCTTAGTACCCACCTTTGCCAGTAGGTATCCTTAAAGAAAACCAAGTACTGCATAAAGAAACTGTGTAAACTGGCAATAGCATGCACAGAATTTTGAAATCTATGAACATTTTAGTCAATTCAACTTATTTCTCATACCACATAATCACAACATTTACTGTATATCTCTGCACAGTAAATTAAGTGAAGGACAATGACTATGTTTTTTACTTTTGAAGAGGCCAAACAACTCCGTAAAACCCTTCCTGGAAAGATTATTGGGTAGCACAGCATTCTCTTTTCTGTACACTGATTAGACGGTTTTGGCCCTGTTCTTCATACTGACGAACATATTGTACCTGGCTAATACATACTTAAGACTCAGTTCATGTTGATTCTACAAGTGATTTGTTAAGTCGTTGGCACAAACAGCAAACAGTCTAGTTAATATATCACAGCAAGTACCCTAATTATTGACTTTCTTAGGAGTGGCATAGAATAATAGGGAGAGGGCTTGCCAACATGAAAACAATCACTTTCTCTGGACTACGTGTTGCTTCTTTTCATTGCCAAGTTCAGTAAATAGGACCTAAGTGAAAAAAATGACCTCATGTTTGTGTTTATTGTCAGGGTTGATTGAGTTGAATACAAAGTCTGAAGGCTTCCTAATAAGAGTGAAAGCCAGGCAGGGTTTGCTCATTTTCTACCTGGATGTTTGTCGTGCCCGGAAATTCAGTACATCACTCTGTAGGAGTCATTATTATGGCCATTACTCTGTCTTTACCAAGTGTTTCCTAATTTAATCTTTACTCCTCACTCTAACTGTACACTTTCTTAAGCCTGCAAAATTTCAGAGTAACGAGTCCGGCAGTTGCCCTCTCCATCTCTTTTTCTGCTCGACTTCCTTTCCATTGGCCCTTGGCTCCACATTAACGCTGCTGTTAGCTAAAGTGATGTTTAACAAACACTAGTGGGTGCCTAAAGATTTGGTCATTTGGGCTGTTGTCTGGCCAGCCAGCTGGTGCAAATTAAGACCACATGTTTTTGCTGTGGGGTTTTTGTTCCGAGTTGACACCTGGAATTGGAAATTTGATTGGATATTTCTACTTGGTGAAATCCTTGAATTTGTTACAGGAGGTTATTGAATTACTTTTCAAGGAATGTGAACTCGGTGCTGTCGTTCACTACGTGTTGTTCCTGCTGTGATGACAGTAGTAAAGTTTTTGGAAGATTAATGGCTGTTGATCTCAGAAGAGTCGCTGGCTTTCTCTTTTGCATGTGGCCAGCAGAGGGAAAAACACGTTCCATGCAGCAGTGAGTCACGATGGTTTGTTTAGATACTTCGAAAACTGGTGACACAATTAAGACAGTCGGACGTGGCTTTGTGTCAGCAGAAGTGAGGCACTCGTAGTAAAAAAAATAAAATGTTTGCTGACAGTTGGCTGACTGTTTCATTCATTCGTTCATCATTCCATTGGTAGGGCGGTGGTTCACATAGATGACTTCCACACAGCTGGCATAAGATCGATTCACACTCAATGCCCCATTCACCATCGCACCGCGACTGACTGGCGGCAAGTCCAGGGTGTAGTCCTGTTACTACACCCGTAAAGAGTTGGATGTTAGGTTTCAAGACTGGATCCCCTAGCATGTGTGTGTCAATTTCTTTCAATATGCACGTAATAAGGAAATCTTGTGTAAAGGAACAGGATGAATAAAGGTTGCAGTTCCAGAATTCTGTCAAATGAAGTCATTTAGGCATAATCCTGAAAACATTTAAGCCACGATCAGATACTTTTAGTGTCTAAGTCATTGGTTTACAATTGGCCTAAGAACATGGCTATGGTACAGTATATTTGCTTGGGGAGTTCTCCCTCTTATGTTCCTTATGACAACTCTTACAATTCCCTGGAAGCTTTCATGGTTTACTTTCCTGTAAGGCTGAAGACGTTTCCCTTCTCCATCATTGCTTTTATGTCCCAGCTCCACGTCACAAGCAGCGAGATCCCTCGGGCATCATCAGTATGCACTGCTGGTACAACACTGCACTGTGCATGCCATTTTAAATCATCCATATCTGCGGTCTCCTTCCCTTGTCTCTGCCTGCCTTGAGACAATAAATATTCTGTGTACTGTCTTTTCTCAACTGCTCCTGCTGTGATAGTATGACTGTTTTAATCAAGCAATCAATTGAAAGGTCTGGTAGCAGGCGGTGGTTCTTAATACCCAGCTTGATGGAGGGCAAATATCTGTATCGTCATATTCTTTGCAAAATGTTTTGTTCCTTTTTTGCCTTGTTAGATCATGACAATTTTGGTGTTGTACCACTCATATGCAAACTACTGTGTACTTTTGCCTGCCAGTAACTTTTTTGTGTGAACAGCCGCCTTGGCCCTGAATACCACATCCTACAAAGATACAGTTACTAATGCCTTTGACAGTTACTTTTGCCTCCAGGGGTGGGCTGACTGGTCAGTATTGATACAATTTGACTGTCATAGAGCTAAAGGCATCTGGTTTTCATTCAACCCATGTATTTTTCCCCATTTTCTTATTTTTTATTCTGCTGAGTGAAAGACTCATGGCAAACGCACTACAGAGAGAACCTGCCTCAAATTTGTCAATAATAGCTACATTACTAAGCAGATGTTTGTCCAGTCTTGCAGACTTTGGCTTTCACAGATGGTAAATTGGTTGAAGTAGCCTTGGAATATTAATAATTGTTTCCATGTGGTTTATTACTCAACCTGTTATAAAAGGGACTTCTATAAATGTCTGTGGGGTTCTGTAGCCCTCCCCTCGACGTATTCATCAACAAACGTTCATTTTTACTGTCCTCCGGGACACATTTTTGGTCTTATTATAATACCTGATCATGGCTCAAAGGAGTCTAAGGAAGGTTTCCTTGCAACATGTTTGAAGGATCCGACATCTTACTACAACACTACTGTATCAAATTAAGCTTCTTAGGTTAACACACTGCATGTTCTTAATGGTATTGGGTGTGCACAGAATATAGTTTTTTTTCCCCCAGAACTTCAGATAAATCTGTGGACAATAGTGTATAGCCCAGTTGTTAATAATTAAGTTTTTGTCCATTGATGATCCATTTATAAGTGATTGGGATGGCCATAGTGGTCAGTCTTGCGAATGGCACATTTCATGAAAGTAGAATTGAAAATTTTATTTGCAAACTCTATTTTTTTATATCAAGGGCTGTTTCTTATAGAAATGTAAACCTGTGAGATACTACTGACATGACATTCAATATTTTGGTTTGCTTTGGACTCTACAGTAACAATGTGCTTTGAAGCAGAGATCATCAGTTTTTGTTTTGTCTCAGAAATATACAGTATATAGCGAATTTGAAAGCAAACTAAACTGCGACTGAAACAAATGGACGTATAACTGGAAAGGTGATCTTAAAATGTAGTCCATCCATCCATTTTCTGAGCCGCTTCTCCTCACTAGGGTCGCGGGCGTGCTGGAGCCTATCCCAGCTATCATCGGGCAGGAGGCGGGTTACACCCTGAACTGGTTGCCAGCCAATCGCAGGGCACATACGAACAAACAACCATTCGCACGCACAGTCACACCTATGGGCAATTTAGAGTCTTCAATTAATGCATGTTTTTGGGATGTGGGAGGAAACCGGAGTGCCCGGAGAAAACCCACGCAGGCACGGGGAGAACATGCAAACTCCACACAGGCGGGGCCGGGGATTGAACCCCGGTCCTCAGAACTGTGAGGCTGACACTCTATCGCTCCACCGTGCCCCCTAAAATGTAGTCTTATCGAAAATAATACTTGGAGCCAAGGCCACTGCTGGGCAGACAGGAAACAATGGACCAACTGGGGAGTCTTTGGGATGGGATGATGGATAGACAGGTAAACAGATGGATGTATGGCTTTAAGATTAGATGAGAGGTATTGAACCATCTTTCGAAAAACACTGTATTGAAGACTGGAACTGGGTGGGAGGAAGAAAGTGAAACGCTACACTGTACATTGGAACATTATAATTGATCTGTCTGGGAAACTTTGTTGTGAAAGTCGACCCAATCAACGTTCCACCAGTGTCAAGGAACAGATAGGGGTTGAACTTCAGGGGTACCACTCTATTTGCAAGAATCAGAATGGATTCATACGTGTTCTGCGTTAAGACCAAGGGGTTTGGTTGTAATTGTTGCTTTCTCGTCTTGTGGTTCAAATGATTGGATTTAAGCTGTTTTACATGTAACCTCTGCACTCTCCACAGCAGTTATCAAACGACAAACAAATTGTCCGGTTGCATCAGAGTGTCGTGGGACTCTATCCACAAAACGGCATTTGCATTCTCATCGGAATTCTCACTTCTGATGTATCAGCAGTGAGCACATAGTCCATGTCAACAAATTCAGGGGACAGCTATATGGGCAGGTGGGTGGTCGGGGTGGTGAGAGTTTTTCCACGGTGGCAGAATCTTACAGTAGCCTCCTGAGCAAAAATCTCCAGTTACGGGTGTCCCATTTCACTAGCTCAGGGCAGCAGGCGAAACTGGCCGTCCTTGGGTATCTGCCCTCCATTCACCTTTGTGTTTGCTATTCTTCAGTCACTGTGTCCATTTGTCACCTTTTTCTCGCTGTCACTTTTCTTTCTTTTCAATCTATGATTTTTTTTCAACATTTTCTTTGCGTCACCATCCTTTTATAGCAAATATTGACATGCAAGACTAGGTGGACCCCTTGACCCCACTTCCTTGTAAACCAGGCACCAGTAAATTTGGAACTGTGGCAACACTCTAGCACCTTGTAATGGACAAGTGTAGTGTGACATTATAAAAGCAACTAAAACAGTCTGCGCCATGGACTGGTTTTATGTAAAGCAACATCTTGATGGACCAGCATTGAAACAAATAAAAACATTCATTCATTCATTTTCCGTACCGCTTATCCTCACTAGGTTTCGCGGGCGTGCTGGAGCCTATCCTAGCCCTATCTTCAGGCGAGAGGCGGGGTACACCCTGAACTGGTCGCCAGCCAATCACAGGGCACATATAAACAAACAACAATTCACACTCACATTCACACCACAATATAACACAAATAACTGAAAATACAACTCACCATTACACTGAATGTGCAGTAGTTGTTGTAACTAGTGCCAGCCTTGTGCTTGTTTCTCTTCAACAACCCTGTCCCATCTTGGGGTAATGGGAGAAAATGGCACCCAAAGTGTGTTACTTATGTCCAGTCCTTGCCGTAATTTTGTTTTGGTCACCGTCATTGCACAATATCCCGCTTCACAAAGAGAGGGAGTTTGATTTTGTTTTCACATTTTCTCTATGTGCTGAAGCAGTTTTGAAGGCTTCATTGACTCATTTGCGAGCCTGACACCACATATTTTGCAGAGCGGGCTTGGTGCGTGAGACTCACCGGTAGCCTATGAACTTGTATATGAAGTAGGACTGTTGATATTGTCTCTTAAATACAGCTTTCTTTTTTGTGGAAGTTGCAGGTTTTTCTTCTGTCTCAGTATTTCATTTTGCCAAAGAAGCTCTCATTTGTTTTTTTACTCCTTTTTTTGTTTGTTTGTGGGCTTACTTTTTTCTACCGTATGACGTGACCGAGACGAGCCGTTTGACGTGTGTACAGAGGCATTTTCAAAATCAAACTTATTTCAGACTTTTATAATGAATAAAATATTTCTTGTTCAGGCTCTCTGTGCGGCCCAGTTCCAAATGGCCCATGGATCAGTACCATAGTACTGATCAGTACAATGATCAGTACCATAGTACGGATCAGTACAATGACAAGGAATATTTTTTTTCTACTACAACTACTCCTACTACTCAAAAAAGTAATACATTTTTTTATTCCCCTCTTCTTGTCTTTTCATAGACTTGTCAGTCAAAGGTGTTTGATCTATCTGACGGGGTTTCCCAATATGCCTGGTTCCCATGTCACGAGGCCCGCAAGACTCTCTGGGGACACCCAAACTACAGGCTCAAGGTAAAACCAGACGGATTTAATGTATCAGTTGACAGTGCTACAACATATTGAGTCAATCAAGATTTGGATTCAGTGTTTTAAATGGAAATACACGTGGGAAACATGAAATAAAAATACAAAAAGAAGCCTAAAATCAGTGTTTTATCAGTGTGTCTGTATCTCATGAACCTACTATTGTAGACTACTGTTATGTTAGCATGAAAGATAGGGCAGCACAAGTGAATGAATTGTCAGTTTTGATCAGTTTTATGTGGTTGCCATACAGTATGTTGGTCTATCACATTCTAAACCAGGACACCATACGGTGCAATATTACATCATGTCCTCATTACAATGGTTGTTTTCTTTAAACATAAAGTACACAAGCTTAAAGCCTTAGACATTACAATATTACACCCTGTTTTTGCGAAACATTACCTTTTAGGATTTGGCTCAGAAGAGAAAGAAAATAGATAAGAAAATATGACCTCATAACACAGTCACATGCATTTATGGTGCAATATAAGCAAATTGAATATACCTGGGGAAAAACACTTCATCGCGCAGTCACTTTCACTCACTGGAAATCTTGTCTCATCTTCCCTTAACCAGGCCCACTTCTCTCATCCAATGGTGGCGGCGGCGGTGATCATACATCTGGCGGCTGACGGGACTGGTTACATAGACCAGACTCAGTGTAACATCACCGTTGAGCTTGTGGACACCAAAGAAGGAATCCATAGTCTTGGTAAGAATCTTCATATATATGGGCCTTTTTCTTTCTCAATATTTGGTATATACTGTACATCAAATGTCACTGACACAGAATGGGGGGATAAAGTCCACCCAGCAATTTTCCCAGTGTTAGAGTCGGGTCACCAACTATGTTTTCCACATTGACGGAACAACAGTGTGAAGTTTAACACAAAACACTCACTTCTCCTCCCCTGTTGTGTTGGGGGAAAAAAAGACTCACTGTCAGATCATTATTTTTCAGGCCTCTTATCAAATTAATTGATTGTGGTAATATCCCGTTTTGCTGGCTTTTCTATTAAAGGCACAAGCAGATAAATGCTGAATCTGTGGTGGCTCTAACAAGCCAATTTTGTTGGATCTTTGTCCTGTTCCCTCCGCCAATGAGGTGTGTGTCCATTCAGTGGAACTTCCTGTCTAAAGTTTGCCATATATCAACCCTGAAATTTATTATGAAAGATATATATTCTTCCAACAATCCTACCAATATAATAAAAAAAAAAATCTCCCACTGCTACAAAAAATAGCCATCCATCCATTTTCTATCCGAGCTGACTTTTGGCAACTGGCTGGAAGCCACTCACAAGGGTACATTTAGAAAAATAATCATTTGTGCTCACATTCACACCTATGGACAATTTAGTGTCTTCTATTATCATAACATGCATGCTTTCCATCGTGCTCCCCATGGAAAATGATAAGAAATATTTACAGTATTCTTATTTTCCAGGGAAACTAAAAACAAATTGTATCTCCATCAAATCTCTTCGAACACATGCAAACTATTGGGTTTTATGAATGTTCAGATTGCATAATGTCAAATCATGAAAAATCCTAATTTGATCCAGATTGCTAATTTGGTAGCAAATCCTATTTTAATATAAGGTTCACTCGTCGCAAAACAATTTCTACATTGACCAAATATTAAAGGTGCCGTATTTTACCAACCGACTTTTTCTTGTATTTGGGATGTAATATTGGTTCTATTGTGCCTCAGTAAACATGTGACATATGACTTAAAATCGTCCATGCATTCCTGAGTTCCAGACGTTTTCCTCTGCTGAGAGGCCTGAAATCAGGTCATTCAAATTTCTCGAGCTTGTCTACGTCACGAGTGAAGATCTCTGCCTTCGCTTTCCGCTCCCGAGCCAGCGCTGTCAGCATAACAAACACGTTAGATTGGATCCAGTAGAAATATCTGGATGTGATCAGCAAAATTCAAAGCATTTCTCGGTTCTTCCTCACAGGCGAGTGGCGACTGAGCTGCCGTACGAACCCGTTGGTGATTCCAGTCAGCCACGACTTGTCGGTGGCCTTCTACCACACCAAGTCCATCCAGGTCATGTTCGCCTCCCGCCTGGTGGCCATCTCCGGCGTCGGCTTGCGCTCCTTCCAGTCCTTTGACCCCATCACCATCAGCGGTTGCCAGAGCAATGAGATCTACAACCCTACCGGTCAAAGGTGTGTAAACAAAATGTGCCAACATATCACAGATAATAAAACCAATTCCATCTTGTTAAACTTTGCTATTATTACACCATCATTTTTACTATACAATTGTATTCTGGCTAAAATTAGTAAATGTAATAATGTGTTTATACCAAGTGATGGCGTGCCATACCACAGGAATCAGACATGCTTCATTTACTTCAAATCAATCTGAGACACAATTCTGCGAATGTGCTCAACATTGCCTGTATTCACTGTGAAGTTTGTTTATACATCCTTGACTGACAAATGTTCCCTTACCAGAAATTATTTGTTAAACTCCAACAAAGTCTAGTAGAGCAGATGTCTTGATTCCCCACAAAATCACATAACTGGAATTGGCATTTGAGAAAATATGAATAAAAAAATGTATATGTGAATAAACTGTATTTCTAAAAATGCAACAACAAAACAAACTAACTAATAAGTCATGTAGCACGCCGGAACTTGAATATGGACCACACATCGCTGAAGAGCGATCACTTGTCCGAATCTACTTGAATGCTATATATTTAAAGATGCCATTTCCACATATAATAAGAGTAAGTAACATCTCCACACTTTACTTCATCTGAAGGGCTGTTTATGTGCTGCATTATAGTTTTAATGGGCTCGGCACTGTTTTTAGTATTTAATGTCCATGTGTGAACAGTAGTGTCGCTGAATTGAGATAAATTGAATTATTACCTGTTTTGTTTTAAAAACGTGTGTGTGTGTGTGTGTGTGTGTGTGTGTGTGTGTGTGCGTGCGTCCGTGCGTGCGTGCATGGAAAGCCAACATGTGATACAGCCAGCCACTTCAAATCAAAGTTAAACACTGACAAGTGTTGATGATGTCATTCCTCCAGGGTGTTTATTGGACCACCAATGAGATTTTAGCAGTAAAATTTGTCCATTCTGAGTTTTGGTACCTTTTTGATTTAAAAGATTTTGGTTGGCGAGTCACTCACCACAACTAGCACGACACCCAACTGCACGCACAAAGCAACTCACACTGTTTACCCGATTGCCGCACCGCTGTCACGCATGCAACTGCTCGCACTGATGATGCATACACACATACATAAGCTCACACGATTTTGCCATGCCAAATTCTGCGAGTAAACATCAAAATCCACGCAGGACGCTTGTTTGCTAAGTTGTGGGGCCCGCATTAGAGCTGTTTGTTTCATTTGTTATGTGCCAAAAACATCTAAATAGATTCAAGACTTTGGCCTCTACTTCACTGACTAGAGCAAATCTGGGGCGGTGCGTGGTGTAACTCTGCGAGGGGGCGTGTTACACCAGATTCTCGTAATCTTGCAGACGTGTGTCGGACTAGCTGACGTATTTAAGTGTGTTTGCGCCAGTGAGCGGATGTGTCTGGTCGGTGGTCGTAAACACAGCTGACTTTATTCGCCGCCAATCAAAGTATCTTATTTAATTCATTCTCTATAAGTGAGGCGCAATGACACTCTTGCAAGGATGGAGAGAATGATCTGTGCATGACGGAGCATTGTCACTTGGCCGGTGTGGCAAAAGACAAAGTGATTAAATACAGTATGAGCCGGTGATAACCGCGGGCGACTTAAATATGTCCGCCGACCTCATTAATCCAACCCCACTCATAAACGAAACACCCACCCATAGCTGCCTGCTGGACAGTGGGGAGATTTAAAAAAAAAAATTAAATGGGCTAATAATGATGATAATAATGATGCATTCAATGAATTGCTTTTTACAATGATTCAGAGGGTTCGCTGTTCACATATTTATGAAGGAAATACGTCTGCTCCACCCCACATGTCCGCGGAGGTGGTGGGCTAGAATCGGTTTGGGTACTTTAGTGGACGTGGCACCACAGCCAGCTTCAATCCTGTCCAATTGAAGCGGGTTATTGTCTACTTTTTAAAAGTGGCGCAAATAATCTTGCATAGTGGCGCCATATATGGGAAGAGGAGTCAGCAACCCGTGCGCGACTGGAGCATTGGCCGTTTGCGGAATACCTTTTTTAAATACAGAATGGACTGGTGAAAAATTGCAGGTGACTTAAATGTAATTATTTTTATCAAAATATAATAATGATAATAATCATAATAATGCATTCAATTAATTGATTTCTGCAATGATTAAGAGGTTTGGAGGCCCCCTGTTGAAATAAATCTGTCATCCAGCACACACGCCCGAGGACCTCACGTATCTGTTTGCCCGCATTTCCACCGATCAGATTCACCAAAATCGCGTTAGATCGCTGCACCACAACTTAGATGTGGTATGAGCAGGCCTAAGTTTAGAATGACTTTCTGTGCACCAAGATATCCCTCTGCAAAGCGCATCTCTATGGGCACAAATTCGCGCTTGCATGACAATGAAGCTTGCATCACTGAAAATAGAGCCCTCAGTCACCAAACCGCCACACGGAAGCCAAAGGAGACATCGCATGTTTGCCTATTTGGCAGACCGGTCTGTACTAAGCTGGGTGGTGTCGGTGCAGCGAGCCTTGCTCTGGCATGTATATCAACATGCGCACCATTTGCGCCCAGGCGCACATTATCTGCATCGGATGCAAACAAACACACATGCTGATTTGACTAAAAACACATGCAAAAATTTTGCCAAAATAAAAATAAAAAAGGCATTTTTTTTCAATTAATATGATAATACGGTGAAAGCAATAATGTCGAAGACAATTTAGATTTTCTTTCAGACTTGGAAATAAACGCCTCCCTCAGATAGGAAACCCAGGAAAAAAAGGGTAGTGACTACTTATCTTAGTTCACAGATGCTATTGTTCACATAGGCTTCTGCGTCAATTTGAACTCTGTTGTTTACCAAAACAGCAAGACTGAGGCATGTAAACAGTCTCAGGTGAATTTAAGTGTGGAGTTATTGACTGCGTGTTATAAATGACGATATAAGATTATATTACCTTATGTTTTATTTACACTGACAATATTTTTATTCATTCCTCCGAGTCTGCCTCGGTTCTTGTTATTCCGCATTTCTCCATAATAGTCCTAATTTTTCATTTTCAAGTTTAAACTGTAATCCACATTACATGATAGAATGTTTAATTACGAAGTGTAAAAATAAGTTAACCAATAAAAAGTAAAACCTCTCTTACTATGAAAGTTGTTCTCTGAACACCCCTTCATGAGGTCGGCCATCATTTTGGAAATAAGTGTCGAATAAAACACCAAAAAGCAAAGAAAAAGCAGACAAAAACAAAAACGCAGGCACAGAAGTTTTTTTGTTTCCTTTGTGCTTGCTGAACTGAGGACACACATGAATGTGGTTCTGTGCAATTTATGAGGTGTCATTTTGATCTTTTTGTTGTTGTTGTTGTTGATTTGAAAGCATCGATGTCCATCCCCCAAACACTATTTGTCATCTCCGCCAAGTTGTCCGACTTTTGGGTACCTCCAGCTTTGGTGCTGCCTCCCTCATCCACATTTCCTGCAACACTCCAAAAACACCACATCCTTGAAGCACCCCCCCCCCCCACCTAACCCCCCCCCCCCCCCACACACACACACACTCTCAGACACATTTTAACACACACACATCTTCTTTCATCCCCCTCCACCCTGAGTCCTTAACGACAGCAAAAGCTATTAAACGTCACTTTGTCCACACCGTTCTCCCGTTCCCTCTTTTCACCGCAGTCTACGGTTAAGTATTGTGTCATACGATGCACTTTTCATCGTGAAAAGCAGAAGGGGAGCCTTAACACCGGCTGGTTAATTCATATTTACGACAAAAGGATTTCCAGTACCAAAGAAACTAAGGAACCTCCGCTTTAATTAGTCCTCAATTGCTCTATTTGGCATTTTGTTGAATTTTAATAATAATTTTTAATAAAGTTTAAATATAGTGTTTAACGTAAGAAGATTGGGACCATTGGCATGTTTTTTTTAACTTAAAATCATTGTTAAGCATGCGAAACCCATTTTAGTATTGTATTATTTTTTATATTTATATTCTCTGTGCATTTTATTTTTTCATTACCTCTATATTCGAACATGATTCCGCATTCATTCTTACCCCTCGTCTTAATTCACCAGTTTTCATGTTGGAATGCAAAAATGATTACTCTACTTAAGGTTCTGACTTCGATTGTATTGTTATAGCGCCACCTTTCCTTTCCGTGCCTTTTTTGATTATTATTATTATTATTTTTAATATGGCTTTATTCTATTAATGAACCATAAATTCTCCTGCTTGTCAGTGGCAGGGTGGAACCATCAGGGATGGGTGCGTACATACAGCACATACGTAAGAAGCCCGTAATTCAATGGAAAGCACTTAAACAAGAAAGATTACAGCTACAAGAGAGGGTGTAAAACAGAAATGGAGGAAGAGATAAAATTACGATGAAATTTCTGCCCTCAGGACACACGTACACACCAGCACACACGCAGACAGATGCACACAGACACACTGACACTTTCTGTGTGGACCCCTATATGGTAATCTCGGGCATTCCAGGCATTCCATGAGCATTAAACGCCAACACAGTCCTTGTATACTGTCACTCCTCATTCACACATGTCACTCCACATTGTGTCTTCACCCCCAGCCCCCACTCCCCCTCCTCCCTTTCATGCCAAATATGGCTATCTTCTGTCTCCATGTGTTTTATCGATCTGATATGTAAAGCAGACATTGATGGATGGATGTGGTCGCTGACATTTTGCGGTGTTATTTCAGCCATTAAATGTAAGCCGTTTTTAACTTTGAATTTCGCTCGTTCACCTTCTTTTTACCCCACCCTCACCCCACCATTTTCGCAGTTGTGTACATTATTCGTGCGAAGCCATCGACTGCCAGGAGCCCTTGATCCGCAATGCAGAGCTCAAGTGCAGCAACGCCGGCCGCCACTTCTACAACGGCGACCGCTGCACTATCTCCTGCAACTCAGGATACGTCCTGCAGATCCACCAGGATGATGACATCATCAAGAGCCAGGTGAAGCACGCACGCACACAGACAGACAGACGGACACACACACAGTCGGTGCAAAATAAATGTACACAAAGTGTATTGGGACATGCGTGCCACTGTGAATGCACACACGATGCAAACTTCAGCACACAAATGGCCAGAAGTGAGCTTCTGCTTGCCTCTGCACTTATTTTGTCACCTGCCAGTGCCACGGCCGGTCCCCGGCGGTGGGTGAGGTAGGGTGGAAGGGGATGACATCATCCAGGGAGACAAAGTGCAACACTGAGGAGCAAGGGAGATGTTCGCCCGACGCCTCCTCGATGCACACGCGAGAGCGCCCCATACCTGTTTAGTCCCTCGCCGAGAATGCTGCGCCATCACCTCAGACAGTCACTTTGTGCGGCTGCCCCTCCGCTGGGACCATGACATCATCGCATAGTGTCTGCTCCCCCTCCTCTCCTTCCTTCTGTGCCTCCCTCACTTGCTTGCTCCATCTTTACGCACACACACACACAGTCACAGTGAAGCCACTGTTCAAGAGCAGAGATTTGCTGCTGCGCCGGCACATAAAAGACGCTTGCATGTCGGAACCGACACGCATAAGGGAAACTGCACTCAATGCCCTGCATAAACAAGATACACACGCGCGCACACACGTACACAACACGCACACACAATACACACAACAGGCACACACACATTCAGATACATGCACTTCACAAGTAAATAAACAAACAGGAGTATTGACACCATGCCGTAAAGCTTTTGGACTGGCTCCAAGATGCTGTAAAGGCCAATATAAATGCTTTATCCCTAAGTATGGCTCACACTGAAGTGAGACAATCGAATGAGAAATGAGATAAGAGAACAAAGTATCCAATGTAGCTTTTATGTGCAGCCACACACACATAATTAGAAAAGTGAGCAGACTTTCCCAGACTTTAGTCAGGATTGTGTCCTTTATAGCCGTCCCCAATGTGTCCTCTGCTCAGTGACCCGGTCTGCACTGTACTTGTGCATGAGGCCCCACATGGGAATAATTACACGAGTGGAGTGTGGAGGCGCATTTACATCCACATGCACATCCACAAACACAATAGTTCCCCATTGAGTCCGAGCGCGCTTGCTAATTGCATTAGGGTTTGATTGACAGCACACTTTGTGGCTATTCATCAATGCCAATACATTTAGTGCTAAATTATGCTTTTTCAGAGTGGCAGGAGCAGGGATGTGTGGAGAAAGTGGAGAAAGTCTTATTTGAAGGAAATCATATAGTTATTGTATGAACACTGTATACATCTATGAGTCGCTTCAGGGCCAAACCTTCAGCACATTTAAGACGTTTGGGCAAACTCTGACCTTGTGGCGTTATTAGAAATGTGTGTTTTACGGCGAGTCATCAAACTTCACTGCCATGCTCCACCCAAATGCAATAACGAAAGCATAAACGTTTTACAATTTACCGTCACCCATATGTCTGGTATACATGCTTTAAATTTAGTAGCAATCAGACAAAATCTCCAAGAGTTTATTTTTGAATTGGACAAAATGAGCCGAAAATGGCTGTGTTAAAACAAAATGGCAGACGTCCTTTGTATTTTCCAGGCTTGCGTTTATGAGACGTTTTGTGGTTCTACCCATGGTAGACATGTCTAGCAAATTTCAAGTTGCTAAGATAAACTGGCTCGGGGGGCTGGGTTTTTAAAACATTACTGGTTGGCTGCTGAGACCATTTTTGAGGTCATGCGTGTGACAGGTACCAGATGTAAATTTTCACTAGGATGAACCCACTTGCAAAGTATAATGTGCAGTAGTGGTGTCACGATACCAAAATTCTGAGTTCGATACTAGACCTCCATACAGTACTGAAACGATGCCAAGGCAAAAATCTAAAACATCAGTAAAAGCAGTGGAATGAAAACTGACAAAACAGATATTTAGTTTCATTAATTCAAAAGATTACGATAAAGTTGAAAAATGATGTAATAATTGAATTATCCCATTCTTAACATTAGTCATTCATTTAAATAATTACATCAATGCCTTTGTTTTATATATATATATATATACACACACACACATACACACACACGGGCGTGCGCGCACACACACACACACACACGGACACACGCACACACACACACACACACACACACACACACACAGTGTGGGTACGGAAAGTGTTCAGACCCGCTTCAATTTTTCACTCTTTATTATATTGCAGCCATTTTCTAAAATCATTTCAAGTTAAAGTTAAAATCATTCATCAGTTCATTTAGTTTCCTCATTAATGTGCACACAGCACCCCATATTGACAGAAAAAAAGGGAATTGTTGAAATTTTTGCAGATTTATTACAAAAGAAAAAGTGAAATATCACACAGCCGTAAGTATTCAGACCCTTTGCTCAGTATTGAGTCGAAGCACCCTTTTGAGTGAATACAGTTTTTCACGCCTGGATTTGGGGATCCTCTGCCATTCCTCCTTGCAGATCCTCTCCAGTTCTGTCAGGTTGGATGGTGAACATTGGTGGACAGCCATTTTCAGGTCTCTCCAGAGATGCTCATTTGGGTTTAAGTCAGGGCTCTAGCTGGGCCATTCAAGAACAGTCACTGAGTTGTTCTGAAGCCACTCCTTCATTATTTTAGCTGTGTGCTTTGGGTCATTGTCTTGTTGGAAAGTGAACCTTATGCCCAGTCTGACGTTCTGCGCTCTCTGGGGAAGGTTTTCATCCAGGATATCCCTATACTTGGCCGCATTAATCTTTTCTTCGATTGCAAACAAGTCGTCATGTCCCTGCAGCTGGAAAACACCCCCACAACATGATGCTGCCACCACCATACTTCACTGTTGGGACTGTATTGGACAGTTGAAGAGCAGTGCCTGGTTTTCTCCACACATGCCACTTAGAATTAAGGCCAACAATTTCTATCTTGGTCTCATAAGACCAGATAATCTTATTTCTCACCATCTTGGAGTCCTTCAGGCGTTTTTAAAAAAAAAGTTTTTAAGCAAACTCAATGCAGGCTTTCATGTGTCTTGCATTGAGGAGAGGCTTGTCGGTCCACTCTGCAATAAAGCCCCGACTGGTGGGGGGGTTGCAGTAATGGTTGACTTTCCAGAACTTTCTCCCATCTCCTGACTGCATCTCTGGAGCTCAGCCACTGTGATCTTTGGGTTCTTCTTTACCTCTCTCACCATGGCTCTTCTTCCCCGATTGCTCAGTTTGGCTGGACGGTCTAGGAAAGGTTCTGGTCGTCCCAAACGTCTTCCATTTAAGGATTATGGAGGCCACTGTGCTCTTAAGAACCTTAAGTGCAGCAGAAATGTTTTTGTAACCTTGGCCAGATCTGTGCCTTGCTACAATTCTGTCTCTGAGCTCTTCAGGCAGTTCCTTTGACCTCATGATTCTCATTTGCTCAGACATGCACTGTGTACTGTAAGGTCTTATATAGACAGTGGCTTTCCTAATCAAGTCCAATCAACCACAGCTGGACTCCAATGAAGGTGTCGAACCATTTTACAGACGATCAGAAGAACAGGACAGCACCCAAGTTAAATATATGAGTGTCACAGCAAAGGGTCTGAATACTTATCCATCCATCCATCCATCCATCCATCCATTTTCTGAGCCGCTTCTCCTCACTAGGGTCGCGGGCGTGCTGGAGCCTATCCCAGCTATCATCGGGCAGGAGGCGACTGCGTGATATTTCAGTTTTTATTTTTTAATAAATCTGCAAAAATTTCAACAATTACATTTTTTTTCTGTCAATATAGGGTGCTGTGTGTACATTAATGAGGGGGGGGGGAAATACTTAAATTATTTCAGCAAAAGGCTGCAATATAACAAAGAGTCGGAAGACAGGCAGTCACTAGCTGACTTTCGGCTTACTGGGAACTAGGGTTTAAGACGCCGTATGAATTGAGCACTGTCGCATAATTTTATTTATTTGTATTTTAAACTACCTTTAAAAAAATAAAATAAATAATAAATAAAAAAAACTCGTCCCGAGCCATTTCTGACATCAAAATACCTCGATACGGTACTGGTATTGGTACTTGGTGCAACACTAGTGTGTACACTATATAGTCCTCAAAATGGTCATTCATTCAAGCAAAAAAACTCATTTAAAGAAACACTCTACAATTGTAAAATGTTTACTATCCCCAGTTACACAGTAAAAATACATGATTATTGAGTCCTTGATCGTTAAGACTTTGGTCAATTGTGTGGCACTGATTATTGATTGTTGTCTTAAAGCAACGGAGGCAAAATGGAGTGCACTACTTTGCTGCATTATTAGAGGTCGTGTTGAATCACTCTCAACTACTTTGCTGTCAAAAGAACAACATGATGTCAGCTATGGGAAGTTGAGCTACTTTCACGCTATTGCACAACTCTTCTGGCTTTTGCTTTGTGATCCAAACAAGACTGGCATAGAATGGGAGTCAAGAACATTTAGTGAGACTCCCACCCCTGAAACTTAATGTTGAAAAAAAACCATTCATCAATCATTCATTTACCCCTTAGTAGATCAAGGAAATTTAGTCAAATGCGCAACCCTCGTCAGAGTCACTCCTGGGGCACTAATATGGTTTGGATCATTTCACTGATGATCCAT
This sequence comes from Phycodurus eques, assembly GCF_024500275.1. Taxonomy (NCBI): domain Eukaryota; kingdom Metazoa; phylum Chordata; class Actinopteri; order Syngnathiformes; family Syngnathidae; genus Phycodurus; species Phycodurus eques. The sequence continues at coordinate 7,378,533 of NC_084539.1, forward strand.
GTCTCTCTCGATTCCCAAACTTGGCTACATGTGTTCTTTAAGTACGCAGACAGACATTTATGTGCCAAAAAACATCGGCATAAATTTGCAAAATGATTTTCAAATGAGCGTTGTCCTGTCACTCGGGCGCCTAAATCACTCCGCTCAGCTCACATGTCGCCGATAATAGAGCTGATGCTGCAAAGTAGTTGTGCTGACAGAATGATGTTTATAATTACTCTATAGAATCCAGCGGGGTTGAATAGGGTCAGGATCTGGGTTTTCTACTGCTGGGAAAGCAACGTTTATGTGTTGAAACACAGGACAAACAAGATAAACGTGAAGGATATTTAAGGGAAATACTGGGAACACCCATTTTTACATCCTGATGTGAAAAGTGGGATGAGTCATGAGCCATCGCTCCATTGTAAAGTCAAGGGAAGTTCAACAACATGGAAGTTGAACAAAATAAAATATCACATTACCCTCATTTCTACTGAAACGGTCCGTTTTCTATGGACATGAGGCCTGAGTTAAGTTATTGACTGTTAGTTTCAACTGGCTTGCGCCAATATGCTTGTGACGTGATCAAAAGGTATAGTTTTTATGTATTTGTTGTGTTTTAATGTTTTACATTTTATAGTTGGGGTGGGAAAGCCCCTTTGAAATGTTTTTGTCAATATTATTCTTAGGCCATACAAATTGCCAATTTGAGCGCTTTTGCATACTCACCAAGTCTTACAGGTGTGTTTAAACAGGTCAAACTGTACACTTGGTAGGAGTTGCAGGCCTGAACCAAAAAATTGTCTCAGTAACACCTCCCAGACTTCCAAGTCCAAGAAATTTGGTAAGCATGTCTATCACAAGTAGAACAACAAATAGGTCTGAGCAACCCATGTCTGAAAAGACACACAAAGTCTGCCATTTTTGTTTGAATCAGCTATTTTAGGGTCACGTTGGCCATTTCCAGGGGTCCTTCAAAGACAAACTTTTCCAGGAGATTTTGTTCGATCGCTACCCAATTTGAACTATGTATGCAAGATAGATGGAAAATGCTAAATTGCCAACCATTGAAGTTTTTGTCATTGCGTGTGGGCGTAGATGGCATGTAGGGTGATGACTCACCATAAAATTTGAAACTAATCTCTGAGCTCGGAGATAGTTTCATTTGGCAAAATGAAATGTGGTCGCCTTGTCTATCATGAGTAGAATCACAAATGTCTCCCAATGAGAATCCATGTGAGAAAAAAACATTTTGTTTTGAAGCACCCATCTAAGGGTCATTTTGGCTAATGTAGGAGTCCTTCAAAATAGAATATTAACAGTCCGAGAGATTTGTCAGATTGCTACAAATTTTTAACCATCTATACCAAACTAATGCACAAAACTAAATTGCCAACCACTCAAGTTTTCATCGTGTGTGTAGAGCAAGGCAGCAAAATTGGATGATTCATCATAAAACACAAAACTGTAATGACTCAGCACAGAGGCAATGAAATTTGGAAGGCATGTCGATTATGAGTACAACCGCAAATAACTCAAGAACCCATTCCCAAAAAGACACAGGAAGTCTTCCATTTTGGTTTTGATCGCTACCATATTTGAACAACGTATGCTCTGCAGGTGTGCCATCCCAAATTGTGGGGAAAAAAACGTTTTTAGTCAGTGCATGTTGGCATACCATGGCATCAAAATTTGATGATCTGTCATAAAACCCAAAACAAGTAACTCAGTTACACATTGTCAGAGAGTGAGTACCTAATGACCGCTGCTTCCAGCTTGAATTTTCTGCTATTATAATTGTATGACAATACTGTTAAACATTACTTTGCTTGTACCGTTAATAGTTATTATGATGCTAACTGTTCAGACTCTGGCGCAAATTATTCAAAATAAAATCAACCTCAATTGGAAATGTATTTTTGAAAGCAAACCAAATAGTGTGTTATGGAATTCATGTGGTTGCCTTATTGCTTAAGTTGAAAATTTTAACATGCAGTGCCATCGCCTTCCATTAGCCAGTTGTATCTCTGTGACACTAACAAGCATCCACGAACTCCTTACCTGGAATAATTCTATTTTAGATCTTCTCTTTCCCTCATCAGTACATTGATGCAAATGTTGTGGCTGTCTGTTTTGCATCTCTTTCAAGTGATCGGAACGCTGTGTAGTGGCACTGCAAGTAACCAATAGCCACAGATTCTCATGAAGGCATTCCCTTTGGGCTCTATAAGCGTGTAATATGGCACAACAACTTGAAAGTGCTCAGCAAGCTAAATTACAGCCGTACTGTACGTGATCCAATCAGGTCGACTACATATTAGAGTGTGACCAGAAGACCCTCTTAAGTCTCATTAAGGTAGTGGCGTGTGACCTGAAATGTGTGTGGCCGTGCGAGGGGGCCACTATAGGCTCCGTTCAGTCAAACGCCGGTGGAATGTCCCGCAGGCCATTACGTCCAATATAGATTTAAGAGCTCTTAGCGGCTGCATTGACACTGACATCCTTTTAGTGAAAGGGCATTCGGAGTAGGCAGTCAGTCAGTTCATCTGAAGGAAGACTTCTGCTGGTGACACACGCTCTTGATATGAACATGTTTCCGTGACCTGGGATCATCCTGCCTTTTTTTGAAATATTAGGCCAAATTTCCCCGCAATGTTCTTAACTGTCATACAAGTGTAAACATAAATTAACCACTGTCAATAGTAATAGTCAAGTACGGAAGCGTGTTGCATCCACTTGGATTAAAAAAAAAATAATAATTGAGTAATTTCTTTGAGGGCTTTGTTTTTTTGAATTTTTTTTTTCTGTTTTTCTGACAAATTATTTTTCACAGTTCTTCTGTAAAAACAAGTTCCCCCTGTTTTATGACTATTTTTTTCTGTTTTTTTTGACAAATTTCTTTCCACCTGTTTTTCTGACTCATTTTTTTCTGAGTTATCGGGACACATCGAACTCACGCCAGAACCTGCGAACTGCAAGTGACTCTTTGCGGACTCCGTAGTAAGCAGCATGACCGGCTTATTTAGTTTGATCAAGTTTTATTTTGATATGGGTTTAAGACACTGGGATACTCCTGTCTTTGAGTCACATAGATGGTATTGTTATTTGTCATTAGGAAAAAAAAATAGTCATAAAACAGGGGGAATAAACTGGATAGAAAAATTTAGAAAAATAATTAGTCAGAAAAACAGAAAAAAAATATTCAAAAAAACACAGCCCTCAAAAAAATTACTCAGAAATTGCTCATCCAAGTGAATCCAATACGCTTCCGTAGTCAAGCACATATTATTTTTTATTTTTTTTAAGTATAAGCTCAGGCGGTGCATCGAAGCTTGAGCATATTCACATTGGAAATTAATGAGCATTTTCACATACAGTACAAAAACGAAAGCCACTTATTTTTCCGAAAACAGAGGCTCTTTCTATCATGTATTTCAAAATGTCTTTTCACAGTTAATACAATTTACGAAATGCTAATTATAAAAGTATATATATATATATATATATATATATATATATATATATATATATATATATATTAGAGTAAACTATATTTTTATGTATGTTTCTATGTATTTTTCCGCATGTTTGTCATGTTTTTGCATTGTGTTGCGTCTGAGCTTTTTTTTCGTGCAACTTACTGCAAATACAGAAAAAGAAAAACAATCTCCTAACTTAAAAGCATTTATACCGAAGTAGCTCTGTAACAGAAAATAATTACGAAAAAGAAATTACGCTTATAAAGTTAAGATAAAGTGCATTTTCTCGTGGCATAACATTTTCTACAAAATCTTGCAAAACTCTTGTTCTGAGCAAGCTTGACTCCATCATGCTGGACAGCTGAGGAGGTTCTGCCCTCTACTAATTGTCCCTCCTCGATAGATTCCAAATACTTCGACCCTCGTCAAAGCTCTGGCAAAATTGGACCACGCTAATTAAAAAGTGCAACTCTGGAAAACTTCAGTACCTCAGCTCTGCTTCATTGCCCTTGCCTCCTTTCCAGGAAGTGACAGGGTTTTTGCAAAGGGCTTCAATTTTTTTTAAAGCTTGTAAGCTAAACCTAAAACCTTCTGACAAAATGGACCTCAAATTCAAACGCACCAAGGGCCTGATTTACTAAGATCCCAAATAGCAGGCATTCAGTTGCATCCTCGTGCACTGTCGGTGGGCATATTATGCATGATTTATTAAGATTGCATGTTTGACTTCGATACCAAATAGTGGCGCTAAATGGCATTTTCACTTACTCTAACAGACTGTGCCCGCTATTGTAAAAAGGGCTGCAAAACTAAACAGTGGATATAACACATGGGCTTCTTATTTGCTCTTTTCTGTGACCTCATGTAGCAGTGTTACAGGCCTGACATCTACACAACAACTTTTCAAGTGTTTTTGTGGGGACACATTTCTTGTAACAATTCTGTGTGTACGGGTACATTTTAAAAACAAAAAAGAATGAGGTTTGCTCTGTTTCCATGTGACATGGCCTATGCATGTTTTTGTTCTTTGGATTTTTGAGACCCTTTCTGAGCATACATGTCAGTGTCATGTTTAGCGGCACACAGGAGATTATCGCCAGTGGTTATCTGGATGACTGAACAGAAATGTTATTTAACGATGTTTTAATTTGGTAAGGTTCTACTTCCTGTTTTTGTTCCCGTTCCCCTTGGCTATTGCTTGGTATGACTCTCAACAGGAGCAGGCATTGACCATGTTTTTGTGAACAAACGACTACGATTTGGCTCTTCCGTGACTGACGGTGTACTGTACATTGGAGTCCATCTGTTTATGCTGTTCAACAAGAAGGAGGAAATGTGACGCAACAACACTCATTGCTCATTCGTCGTGCATGATAAGAGCATGATTGAGTGTTGTTTATAATGTAATATTGTATTATTATAAATCCTTCAATGAATCTGGTTCCTTCTCTCATTCATTAGGTTACAATGAGCACTTATATTGTTGCCAGAGTCCAAATCCTTATTGGGTTTTGTCACTCAAAGACTCACTGATGTTACTGCTCTTTCTGAACACAAATCATTGTTTTTTTCTCAACAGCGGTTGGCTCGACATCAAGTGAGCAACAGCCAAAATATCAGCGGGAGTCCTTTTTATTGTACAATACGAAGTCTACACATGTCCAAACCTATCCTGAAAATGTGTTTCCTTTTCTGTTTCAGTGCAGCCAATCGTCAAAATAATGAACGGAATAATGACATATGGCTGTTTCCATTAAACCGTTCCAAATGTGGTGCTTATATACAGCACCATTAGAACCTATTAATGAAGTACAACTGCAGTATAGGCCGCCGCCATAGTTCTCACATGTGCTCATGTGTTTGTGTGCCGCTTGCGGAAAAGCTCTGGCTCAAATGAAGAAGCCGTCGTTTTGTTGGTTCTTGTGTCTAATAGGCTGCCTGGTTTGAATTAGGCAGAGTGGCCAAAGGTTGTTAAAGTGGCTACTGGAGGAGTGCTAGTCAGCTGTAAAGTTTTTAAAGGAGGGAAACTTCCCACAAATTTACACGCATAGAGTCACTCGCGGCCTTATGTGTCGTTTAGCTGACTACCACAGTCATTAACAGCACAATACTGTCATCGGATGGGCTTCCTTTGCGTTTGGAGAATGTTGCATGTTGCATGAATGTTGTCTTAGAAAACATATTAGCTCCCAGGAGATAAATGACTGGTTTTACAGAGGCCACACTCACATGGGATGCCTATGTTGCATCGTAAGCATCTAATCTCGCTGGGAGTTTATTTATTTGGAACCTGATACTGTTATGCAGTGTTATGCGGTGTCATATGCTGGGATCCAGATGAAATCTCCAAATTAATGACGGCAGAGAAATAAGGGGTTTGTGTTGCAAAAGAAATGTCTGCTAAATTGTGTGACGTTTACATTTGGACACTCTTTCAAGCAATAAAAAAGTGGAGAAGTTTATGTTAAAAACATTGATTTTTCTTTATTTAGTCTGACCAGGCGAGGGATGTCAAAATGATAAAACTTTCCCAGCTTTGTTGCGAGATTTGTTGGCGTGGCCATAAATTGAAGCATTCCAGTTGTGTAACATGTTGCTAGTTAATAGGAGAGAATGAAAACACTTGGGGTTTGGACATTGCTCCGTATTTTGCTCTCATCCCTGTGAATAGAATACCACAAGACAGCTAATTTACAGGAATCGTAGCTCTTTCTATTAGGAGATCAGAAAATCCATCATCTGAGCCGCTTATCCTCACAAGGGTCGCGGTAGCGCCGGAGCCTATCCCAGCTATCATCGGGCAGTAGGCGGGGTACACACTGAACTGGTCGCCAATCACAGGGCAAACATAAACAAACAACCATTCGCACACACATTCATACCTACGGGCAATTTAGAGTCTTACATTAACCTACTCTGCATGTTTTTGGGATGTGGGAGGAAACCAGAGTGCCCGGAGAAAACCCACGCAGGCACGGGGAGAACATGCATACTCCACACAGGCGGGGCCGGGGATTGAACCCCGGTCCTAATAACTGTGAGGCAGACACTCTAACCAGTCATCCACTGTGCCGCCCCGCATAATTCAATTTTGAGAAATTCTAAAACATTGTAGTTGATTCCCCCCACCCCCCATTGCGAGAGATGCCATCCTAAAAGCGATGCTTCGTTCTTATTTTTATATACAACACACGTCCTCAGTGTGCGAACCGCATCCGTTTGCGCGCGTGCCGTTGATACGTTCTTAGTGGGTACGTATGAGGAGAAATCTTTTAGACAAGCTAGTACTGAATATCATGCTCTCCTCTGTTTTCTTCTTCTTTTTTTTATAATAGTAGAAACCTTAAAAACACTTGTTTGGCCCCTTTGTGTTCTGTGGTGTACTCTCCCATTTCACCGAGTGCCCAATCCCTATCAATGTACTCAGTAAACTCGAAAGTCTGACATAGTTTTTTGTTTGAGAATCCCAGACTGGCGGGAATTATATTTATGGATATCTGTCAGCTGTCAATCAATAAATCTTGCAGCTAGGCGAAGGGCATTAGCTTGGTAGGTCAAGGCTGTGTATTGTATGTCGTTGTACCATTTTCCTGTGTTTCTCCCCACCAAACAAAAGAATAAAAAAAAAAAAAAAAAAAATGTGAATAGAGGCACAGAAATTAAAATATTCTCGTGGTATTTCTGTTGCGAAACATCCCGTGTGTGTGTGTGTGTGTGTGTGTGTGTGTGTGCGTGTGCTTGATTCCCAGAAATTGACACACTGCCATCCAAGTCAGCCTGCTTTGTGTTAGGGCTGAGGTGTTAGATGCACTTGTAGGATATCAGTTGTCTGAGTGACACAACTTGCCCTTACAAATGCTCCCATTAGATACTTGAGCTGCTGAGTGGCCCGTGCGGCTTACTGACACGCCGTGAGCTAAAACCAATCGAGGTTCGTTCTGCGACATGCTGGAACACCAATCAACCATCAACGATAAGCAAACCCCGATCTGTTGGGTTCTTGCATTGAGGAGTCAAAAATCGCGCCAAGTAGAGCACTAAAAGTAGCTCTAACCTTTAAGGACCTTTAGCTTCAGGTACCTCATCAATCTTGTGTCCAGATAGCATTCAAAATTAATAGGGTTCTTGCTTTCCTGAAAGGAAACCATCCCTGCAAAGATCAGTTAAGACGCAATGATAAATGTCTCAGTGACTCAAGACACATTGTCCCTTGAGGTGTTTTAGAGATGTGGTCCACAGGGCGGTGCGTGGGTTGTTCGGGTTTAGATTCTTGCTTTTGCCCCATGTTTTGAGGAGTTTGCATCTTCTCCCCCGTTCTTCCGCAGGTTCTCCTGGGGCACAACATCCAAAAACGTATCCAAAGTCAGCTGTTGAAAATGGATGGCTGGATAGTGGATGAATGGAGAATGTCATCACTTTCTACAATGCAATATTACAGATATGACTTTTATTACAATCACTCACAAAATAATGATTTAATTTCATGTGTAACTAACATGATAATATTCTTTCCGATTGTGCCAATAATGTGGTGGAAAATTAAGTTTGTGGCCGTGTCCTCCCCTGTTGCTCCTGAAACCATCTCAGTGCTGTCTACTTCCAAATTTTGTCAAGGCTCTCGCCAGTCTTGGCCAAATCATATCCTACTGTGTGTCAAATTATGTCTGATATAAATCATAACAGAGGGAATCGCACAGTTGCTCCATGGTGTATGAGAGTCCTGACATGCAACATTTTTAAGGTTACAAAAAGAGTTTTGAAGTTACAAACGGCGTTTAAAGGTGTCACAATTAATCAGTTAATCGACAACTAATCGACCATCACATTAATCGACGACTATTTTGATAATTGATTAATTATTTAGAGCCATTGTTTAACTTAAATTGTTTAAATCCTCTGATTTCAGCCTCCTAACAGTAAATATTCTCTGATTTCTGTAGTGTTCTTTGCGTTTAATCAAAATAAGATTCGCAAACATCTGCTTTTACTTTAGAAAACAATCATCTACATTTTCCCCTATTTTCTGAAATTTTACAGACCAAACCAGTAAGTGAATCATAATCTATCCATCCATCCATTTACTTAACCGCTTCTCCTCACGCGGCTCGCAGGCTGCTGGAGCCTATCCCAGCTATCTTTGGGCGGGAGGCGGGGTACACCCTGAAGCGGTTGCCAACCAATCGCAGGGCACATAGAAACAAACAATCATTCGCGCTCACATTCATACCCACGGGCAATTTAGAGTCTTCAATTAGCGTACTCTGCATGTTTTGGGGATGTGGGAGGAAACCGAAGTACCCGGAGAAAACCCACCCAGGCACGGGGAGAACATGCAAACTCCACATAGGCGGGGCCGGGATTTGAACCTCGGTCCCCAGAACTGTGAGGCAGATGTGCTCACCAGTCGTCCACCGTGCTGGCATAATCAGTTTAATCTACTACAAAAATAATTATTTGCAGCCATAGTATGAATAACCTGTATTTGACGTACTGTAGTTGAACCTGAAGTCCAGAAGTGTATATCAAAGTCGTAGCCCCTCGAATTAAGCAGTACCCAGGAAATAGTTCTCAATTTAAAAAGATTGGTGAGTACAACATGACTCCCCTCTCATGTGATATTGCTTAGTTGTTGCTTATTTGTTGTTGTTTTTATTATTTAACAATAACAAATAAACAACACTAATGAATAAAACATATTTTGCAATTAACTTTAATGCAAAATATGATTTTATCGGATTATTCGATTTATATATGAAATCATCGATAGAATAATCGATTTTAAAAATATTAGTGGCATGCCTAGTAAGATTACATCAGAGCACAAGAAGGCCCTAAAGGTTTTTCCATTTCATTGCTTCAACATTCAGTATTTAAGTGTTTGTTATTCAAATATTCCCTGTAATTATGACATTGCTACTGCATTAGCATAGGTTAGTCATTCCAACATACGTATAAATTTGGTTACATCGCTGTTGTAGGACTGTAATTTCATTTTAAACCCCTGTATATACATTTTGAATACATTGTTGGAAACGCAATACACGTCACTCGTCCATGGTATACCCCCCTGCCTCTTGTCCTGCGTCCACTGGGAAAATCTCCAGCTTTCCTGTGACCTTGAACAGGATAATTGATTACTGCATTTCCGGTGCAGTTTTTAAATTATAACCTTTGCTCCTCTGCAGTCGGACTCGTTGGTGACCATAACTTGTGCGAACGGCAAGTGGAACAAACAGGTGTCATGCGAGCCCGTCGACTGCGGTCTGCCCGACAAATACCACGTTCACCCGGCCCATTTCAACTTTCCTGAAGGCACCACATTTGGCAAGAAGAGCACTTTCCAGTGTCGCCAACCCGCCCAGCTTGTAGGTGAGCTGCCCCACGGTGCTTGTGCATGTATAGATGTTTATTTTAAGGCTGCCCTTAAAATACCTTCGGCAGGGTTTGCTAAAAAAAAACAAAAAAGACAAGATGGCACAAACCTAAGTGCAATCTATTGCTTCCCTCTTGGGAGTGTAAGACAAGCAAACAGATGAGGCCCATGTCCTCTCTTACATTGTTTTCATATTTAAATTTTAATGCGCATTAGGATCCTGGTAAGTTATGCATTTTTTAGTGTCGCATTGGGGGAGATACAAAGCAAGATGACATGACTTTTACAGGCTATTTAACAACTGAACATGTCATAACCGGTCCTTCAATGTACACATTTTTTTCTGACCTTTATCAGGTACCAACAACACTCTGACCTGCCTCGAGGATGGTCTATGGTCCTTCCCGGAGGCTCTCTGCGAGCTTCGCTGCCCAGCTCCTCCGCCTGTGCCCAATGCCGTGCTGCAAACCAAGCGCTGCAATGAGACTGGCCTCAAAGTGGGAACGCTGTGCAAGTACAAGTGCAGGCCGGGCTACCATGTGACCAACAAACCCAAGAGGTAAACAGGGAAACAGAAATGTTGAGAAATGTTCCTTTGTCCCCACAAACAGAATTTGTGGTCAATGGAAAACGATTATTTAAACATTTTCCCATCAGAATTTGCATTTCAACACCTGTCTTTAGGCGTGCGTTCAAACGTCAGTGCACCGAGGATGGCAGCTGGCTGGAGGGAGCATGCGAACCGGTGACTTGCGACCCCCCGCGGGCCATCTTCCACGGCTCCTACCACTGCACTGATGGCTTCCGCTTCGACAGCGTTTGCCGGCTCAACTGCTCTGACCCAGCTGGTAATAGCGCTAATGCCGTCACTGGAGGCTCCGCCCACACGGTGAGGCTGCTTCACGCTCCATGCAAACAGGTCTGTCCATCTCTTTCCTCTCTTTCTCTTCTTTACTGTGCTTTTTATGTGTGCGTCTACTGTACGTCATTTGTATATCAATGAAAACATTATCTCCATCTAGTACTTCTTTCCTCTTTCTGACTGTTATGTACTTTGAAGGCGTTTTTGTAAAAGGTAGGAGAGATAATGGATGAACAACTTCGCAGTCCCACTATATTTCTGATTTTTATTACAGTTGTTACTCAATTTTTTTTATACTGTTTGTACAATATTTTTGTGTTATCCATCGCTCTGGCTCTCTCTCAATATGTGTTTAGGCCTGTCACAGTAGCACATTTTTTACGATGATGTATTTCCCCAAAAACTATCACGACAAATGACAATATTGTTGATGTTTTTTATGCCACTGATATAATATCAGTGGCATTAAAGTACAAGACCATCCTTTTTTAAGAACAATTCACTTTTAATTCGAAGAATAATGATCATCGGCATTTTAAAAACAAAAAGAAAAACTAACAAAATATCTTCGATGAAAAATATAAATAAAACACTCAAGCTCTGTTACACAAATCAATCACCAATCGAGTTTCCTGTTGGTTAAGAAAACGTGCCCAAGTAGCAACATACATAACAACACAACAAGAAGATCAAAGCAACCTGTTTCGAATCAAGATTTGGTCTACATTTTAAAAGTCTTCAGCCTTTCTTTAAACGCTGCTTTGTCAATATGTTCAATGGCTACATCTCTTACAATAGCGAGTCACGATATGCTCTATATAATGTGAGCATACGTTGCATCATATTGTATACGCTGTCACGTTTGTATTTGCATTGTTGGGCAAAGGGTTCCATAATAGCAAGCTGACAGCATAAGGGAAATGCCCCACCATGTACTAAGCCATAGGTCTGCATCCTAAAACGCAGATTGATCGTACTTCATGCGTCCCTGCTAATTTGTGTGCGTCTCAGAGGCGGGACGCACATCAAATGAAATCCCTATTATATATGTAACATAGTTTATACTAATTACACGTCATAATTTCAAATCATTAAAATAATACAAAAATAATTGAAATACCAATATAAAAATTCAATTAATTGTAAAATTATTTCTTCATTTCTTTCTTTATTTTATATTACATTAATAGTTAGTTTGATAATAATTGATTTATTGTTTATTGATTGCAATTAATTGGAAATAAGAAAAACAAAAACATTGAGAATACACTAATATAAAATATACAATAAAATCATTAATAATAACGACATATCATTGGGTAATTAATCAACCATGAATTCATATTTTGATTAATTTGGAAAGAAAAAAGTAATTCAAATGCAAACAGACGTGCTTAGAGTCCTTAATAAATGTAATATTGGTCATTTATATTTATAAGAAAAACATATTTAAACTTAGTTGGATAAGACTGCTTCATACCCCATGAGTTTTAATTTAGAGACATTTGTGCAAACATTTTGGGAAAGTGCCTATTTCGTGCCCTAGTGCACAAAGCAAGGGACATAAGTGGATGAGTTTGGTGTGGAAGAACCTGAGAACCCTGCCCTTTTCTTCTTATTGTGTACAACAGACAGAAAATACAATATTGCCAACAATATAAATAGTTCTCTGATAATATCCTAACATAGATATTTAATGAAACCTAACTTGCCCCAAAACAAGTTGCCAGCTTTTATCAGGTACTCCTTGCATTGCTTTCAGGCTCGCTGACTCCCACAGCACCCCTTAGTTTGATGCCATTCTATTCAGAAGGCTATTGATTTCCACAACAGCCTCGCTTGCCATGGAATTCTGAAATGTATACACCTTTTAATCTGCTCGGCCTCAGTCCTCATGGCTTGGATGCCTGATAAAAGTTGGATTGTATTTCCCCCCTTTTGCAACGGGACGCCAGCATGATGTCCTCACCCTACCAGTTGGTTGAGCATGTCGATGTATGCGTTATTTACACAGGGCGCAGGCTCCCACGCAATCCGCTGCAGGAAGGACGGCAACTGGACGGGGTCGTTCAGCCTCTGCCCCAACAGCAAAGGCCAGTGTTCTTTACCTCAAAACCTGCATTACAGCCTTCAGTACTCATGCAGGCGAGGACATGGCATAGGTGGGTAGGCACTCATGGATCAGCTTCCTTAATATTGACATCAACTGTTTTACCATTATCTTCCCATTTGCTCGCATTGATGTTTCAAAGCAAAGCAAAGGGGGTTACATTATTACTTGAGTCTGTCAGGTTGTCTGCAAGTGCTTGCATGGTAAGGTGACCCTCAGCAAACTAAAATCTTCCTCGACACTTACCCAGTGCCATGCATGGTGGAGAATGGGGAAGCAATGGCGGTCAAAATTTGAAAAAGAATTTCGAAGTTACAACAAATTCCCTGTAATTGCCTTTCTTGGTTTGCGTCCTCCCTTCCTATTTAGTCCCTGTTAGTCACGGCGGTAAACCAGCTGAGTTCCTGCTAACATGCTAGGATCAAAATACAGTAATCGAATGAAAAGAACCACCAGGAATGGGTATAATCATTAACTGTCCAATTGATTGTTGATTAAACGGGTCATGAAGCAATTGAGGCAAAAGGGAGCACACTACTAGGCTGCAACCAGCAGAGGTGCTGTTGATTCTGCATTAACTTGTTTGTGGCCTGAAGAACAACATGTCATCATGTGTATTTTGTTGTATGGCATTTCATTTTCAATTTTGAAAATTGATATTATTTTGAAATAGAGATCTACATGGAACAAAATACATTCAACCATCTAAGATTAATGAACAATTCAATCTAAATTGATCTAATCAAATGCCAAAGTTTGGGAAACCTGAGTCTAGGATGTCTCAAGTTTGAAAATACGTTTTTGTGTAAATAGGAGCGTGTCGTTCTTGACTTCGATTTCCCGTCATGTGTAGGCGAGGAGTGTGAGCTGACGTGCAGGGAGAGCAACAACGACGTGGTGATCCTCCCTAGCAACATGACAGTGGAAAGTGTACTCAAGGAGCACTGGAGGAACCCGAACAAAGTCAAGGTGCGTTGGACGAGACGCACTTGACAAAGGCCTGTGATCCACAACTCTCCTTTAAGGAATTTCCCGTCTGGTGTCGACATCCTCGGTCGGTCTGTCGCATTTTGAAAAAGGCCGGCGTGTTCCTGCCTTTCATCTTCCGCCGCAACCAAATGTTTTGGTTTGAAAAATGGCAACCCCTCAGACATTTTTCAGAACACGGTGCGAGCCTCTACCATATTCCTGTTGAGGCGAATGCTATTTTTGGGATGCAGAGACAAGTCACACCTGTGAAAATGTTCGATCAATTTACCCTGGGTTTTCTTTTTAAATTAAAAAGATAAAGTTAACTGTCAGGGTTAGGGATTAGGAGTTAGGGTTGGGGTTGGATTAGGAGTGCAATGTTTTTTTAGGGTGAGGGATTCAGAATTAGGATTTAGTGTTGAGAGTTAGAGGTAAGGGTTAGGCTTGTAGTTAAGTTTAAGGTTTGGTCTTGGGTGAGGTTAGGCTGTTGGGGATTGCGGTCACAGTTTAGCTGTATATTGGGCACCCCCAGGTCGATCGACAATTTACTGACGGTAAATTGTCGCTGATCAACAAAGTCCAAAAACAACAGGTAGTACATCTTTACATTGTAAGTCCAATCATCAATTGGGGGGATGGTACTGATGGTATTACAAATACAAAAACAAAACCCCTGCCCCTGTGCGTTGCCGCTCCCCCCGACCATGCTGCCTTGTGCGATTGCACACTTCGCACATGCCAATTACAGCCACTTGAGTGTTAGGGTAGGCCTAGCGTTAGGTGTTGTACGCTTACTAATAGTCATCGAAATGCCCTTTAAATTGCATAGTATCACACTTAATGTGGATATTTCTTGCTAGAGAAGGTGCACAGGACAATGTTGTGGAACAAATTACACTGTATGTTTGGGTGCTTTCTTTCCTGCAACCCCTTTTGTTTGCATTTAGAGTCACACTGAGTCAGCAAGTGGGCTGGGCCACGAGGACATTAAATGATCTGTTTTTCATGGATGTGCGTAATTGATATGATTTTTGCTCAGTGGTAAAGTGAGAATAGTGCCTGTGCTGTTGGAGGCCGCCGTAATGGATTGCATCAAAGTAAGCCTGTAAAGCGATAGGGATAGTGTGAGAGTTCCAGGAGGTTGAGTGCGCATGGGTTGGAAAAGCTCACCATTTAAATTGTTTATTCCTTTAAAAGTAATAAAAAAATATATTTTATCACTTTTATATAAAGTGAGTTGCCCTAAAGTCGTGGAATTGTGACATGAGCATCCAAAGCATAGACTCCACAAGTGTTTTTCGATTTTCCTTTGCTATTTTAGTGATGCCACCACAGAAGGGTACTGACAATGGCCAAAAAAAGCAGGGGAGAAAAGCATAATGAACAGGAAATGGAATTTTTTGCGACGTAGGCAAGCACAACACGCATCTCCGTCCTGCTTAGTACAACATGGATTAAGGCGTAATAATAAAATACAAAAACTGATATAATCATATGAATTTCTCGAAAATGTGTTGAGCTCCCATGCCCGAGATCGATCAATATGTCAGCCATTTTGGTTTGAAGAAGTCATTTTGGGCCGATTCCAGCGCTTGTGCTTAAACAAACTCCCACGAGCGAATTCACCGGAATGAGGCACACTCAGAAGCAGGTGTCCTAGACAGATGGATGACGCTAAATTGTTAAGCTTTTTTGCCTCCACCATAGGGGATGGAGCATGACGTTAGTTAGATGGTAATTTCGAGGGTTCACCAAGAAACCGGGGGTGCGAGGGCCCCTTTCATTGATGTTCACAGCTTTCATTTTAGTTGCACTGTTTTATTTAATCTTATTTTACAGCAGTTTAGTTTCTTTGACACTGGTATGAGTGTGAAACACTACTTTAAAAATGACATTTTATGACACTGCAATTGAACATTTCCATTATTTCCTAAGTAAAAATTTAATGTAAAAAGGAATAAACGGGAGGTTGATCAGCAGTCGAATCATATTGAAGCCTAAGATTTGACTCCACTGTATGCCTACATAGTTTTGTAGCAGAATTTACAGCAAAAACTGCACGTTTTTGTTTGTGTTTTGTTTTTTTTAACAAGGGGCACACTTGCCCATTGGAAGGAACATCTCATGCCGTCTTGAAAAAAAAATAAAGAATGCATATCAGCAAAATGCACATGCAATCTACTTGGAATTCTACTTTTTCTGCGTTAAGAGGTTTACGTTGCCCGCCTTATAAGTGAGGATGATTTATTGCTTTAAACCAGTTGTAGTTCAGTTCTGACCCACTTAGACATCCCTCCTCTTTCTCTCGTCCCTGTGTCGCTAATGACTCTGCGGCCCCCCACCCCAATCACCCGCCTTCCCCTTTATCAGCAAAATTAGCCTGTCGGGCCTCCAACAGAATTAGTCATTTTCTATATGACATTACGTCGTCTAAGGTGGAGCTGAGATGGAGATCTATTTTTATGTGGTATCATTGCCCCGGGAGGCTTGGAGCGGGTGAGGATCACATACATAGTGTGGGGTGAAGCCAGGCAACCATCATGGATTATCATGATTTACGGCCCTGCTGAGAGAGGAGAAAGGAGAGAGAGAGAGAGAGAGAGGAGGGGGAAGGGTTTCTGGATGACATCATCGCGAAAGCAACAAGAACAAGCGGAAAGTACATCCAGTAGGTGCAAAAAGTTTCAGCTCCCGAATGAATTAAGGTGCTCCATCTCGCACCGCGTGGCTACTCGTAGGCCTCGCATTGTGCCGTACGCACCTCCTCTTCCATCTTCCATCTTTCTCCGTCGCATCGATTTGCTGACAGTGCTGAAATGACAAATACTGTAGTGTTTGTTTGTGGCCGCAAAGGAAAACCGTGTCAACTCTCTTAGATAAAAGCCCACAGAGGGTGTTATTATTTGGGGGTATTATTTGAGGTGAGACAGTTATTTTATCCCGCTGGGATGTGTTAGATTTATAGTGGTCTGACCTGTGCTGCGAACAGCACACAGTTTTATTTGGAACAGTTTGTGTGTCTATAACAACACTTGAGATCTTAATGATATTTCCTTTTTCTTTGATTGACACTGAATGAAACTTTTTCTCCAAGTGTCCGAGGGTTTATTCAAGTGTAAATTCGCTGACATTCCAAGAGTACAATTGTGCTTTCTTTCACTTGTCTATTCGAATACAGCCGAATATCTACGTACAAGTTGTCCAGTGGAATATTTTTTTGCTTTTCTACTTTTGTACTTGTCTTCCATTTGTCTTCATATAGTGTGTGAGAACTTGTATTTACTGAACTGCAGAGATTGTGAGGTATCTCAGGCAAAAGCAGTGTTTTTATAGACACTATGTGCTTTGAGACAAATAAGCGCCTCCCTCAAGTAGACACCTCCCTTTATCCCATCAAGAAAAAAAACGCACCTGTAATTATCTCAGTTTATAGACACTATTGTTAGCAATGAACTGCAGTGCCCAATTGAACTATGATACTCACCAAAACAGCAGCCCCGGATCCTGTAAACAGTCTCTCAGCTGCATGCAAATGTGGAGAATTACACTGAGACCATCTTGAGTTATGTGGAGAAAGCTTATATGACAACAATTAGGGTACCAATGCCTTCAATTAGACTACTGTGAACTTCAGCTTTACAGATACCATGTCTGCTTAGCAGGTGCTGTGTGTCATAAAGATAATCACGGGAATGCAAAACAGCGCCTCTTTTTTAGTACTCTTTTCCATGAGAGTTGTGTAGTTATTCATTCATTCAGTCATAATAATTTTGCATTTGACATTTTACTGCCATGTGACTGATGTAAAGAGATCGACAGGCCCCTTCCAACACTTGGTAGACACACGCACGCAAACAATAAGACACACACAAATACACAGACACACACACATTCACATTCCACGCACACCTCCCATGAGCCGCATTTTAAGGATGAGCACAGTGGGATAGGATTCCACACATTCCACACAACATTGCGCTCTTTTACCTTTGCGTGCATGCTTTCCCCTCTCCTGCTCTCGGCTCCTTGACCTCGAAGAGCCCTGCCGGACCCCCCCCACCCTTATGTCTGGTTTGGTTATGTGAAAAAACACTATTATCAGGTTATACTGTATGTTGTCAAAATTGATTGTTTTCACTTTTGTCTTGCGGTAGACACGGGTCACTGTAAATCAAAGGCAGCCAATATGAAAAGACTGCATGAGTAGCACATGAGACCTTCTAATAGCTCCTTTGTTTCAAAGTAGACATGGATGCTCGTGTCTTGACGTTGAGTTGTTTGGGGGGGAAAACGACAACATATTATTGATTGTTCTTGATTGTTTTCTGTTCTTAGCTGAATTAATTCCACCTTTCTTCACAATGTATCTTACAGAGTATCGTCTGTACAATGGGACTGAAGTGGTACCCACACCCAGAATTGCTCCACTGCTTCAAAGGATGTGAGGTATGACAATGTGCTATTCGTAGATAAAAAAGTGGGCTCTTTTATCATGTTACTGTAAATTATATTTTTTTTAAAACTACCCAAACAATAAATAGTTAACCAATCATTCAGACTCTCAAAATAACCCAATAAAAAAAATTACCAAACAGTATAAAATGATTCATCAGAACTTCAAAAGTTTGGCTGTTTGGAAGTCCCACAGTTCAGTGGCAAGCATATTTTCAAGGAAATTGACCATAAATTGGAAGGAAAATAGGTTCCAATTCTAAACGAAATCATTTTCACAGATTTCCTGGAGAAGAAAAAAAATTATTTTGGGAGCGTCAGCCTAATCAGTTGTGAATAGATAAATATGATGTGGATGTTCGTGAAATAAATGAAATAAAAATGAAATAAAAATGTTTTTACTGCCAAATTAACTCAAAAATAAATAAATAAAGAAATAAATGTTTGAGGCGGCGGCACGGTGGGGAGTGGTTAGAGCGTCAGCCTCACAGTTCTGAGGACCCGGGTTCAATCCCCGGCCCCACCTGTGTGGAGTTTGCATGTTCTCCCCGTGCCTACGTGGGTTTTCTCCGGGCACTCCAGTTTCCTCCCACATCCCAAAAACATGCGTTAATTGGAGACTCTAAATTGCCCGTAGGCATGACTGTGAGTGCGAATGGTTGTTTGTTTCTATGTGCCCTGCGATTGGCTGGCAACCAGTTCAGGGTGTACCCCGCCTCCTGCCCGATGACAGCTGGGATAGGCTCCAGCACGCCCGCGACCCTAGTGAGGAGAAGCGACTCAGAAAATGGATGGATGGATATTTAAGTTGGAAATAATGTTCTACATTTGTGTGAATTTTTCAAAAAAAACAATTTTAAAAGAAATTCCATGGAAAACGGTCCATGTTTTTTTTTTTTTTTTTTTTAATACAGTATGTAAATAGTTTTTAAAAGCTTTACCTAAAGGTCTATGGAAAACAGGGTTCTAATTTTCAACATAAGCGGTACAGAAAATGGGTGGATGGATGGATTTTTAAAGAAGTAAATTGCCCGATAATTCGATAAGAAATAGGGTCCAACGTTTTTTTCATTTTAAAATGATTTTAAAATAAATTAAGCAAAAATCAGAAAATAGGGTCCAAAACTGTTTTTTAATGATTGTCAAATTCAATTAAAATCTAAAAGTATCCCTTTTGAGATGGGCCCTTCTGCCCTTGTCCCCCTTATTAAATAACATTGTGTTTGCAGCTTTCACTTCTTTTTGCACATATGTGATAATTAATTAAATAGTTTGATTTAGTTTTGTAAAAGTAACAAAGAAGTTACCTTTTTTATTTATTTATTTATTTATTTTTGTTGTTGTTGTCCTGTTCGGCTTTTAGGTCAAGCAGAATGGAAAATCTGAATCCCTTTCATGCTGGAACAGTTTTACTGTGTGACAGTGGAGTTTTTAAGCTCCCGCTGTGGTATTATAATTGAGGTTTATTGAGAATCAGACTTGATCAGTCGAACAGAACAAAGTTTCTAGAAGGGAGAGAGAAACAAAGACAAAAGACAATGCACTAATTGTAAACAGGATGAGAGAAGTAAATCATTACATTATCTACAACAATGAAACATTAAATATGAGTGTTGCAAGGGGCTGTAGTGCTACACCCTGTGAGGGAAGGACAGGTCAAGATAGAACAGGACAAGGACAGGAGAAGAAGCATGCAGGACAAGGGTCATGAACCTGAATGTACAACTGAAGTGCGGTGGCATTAATTATGTGAATTATAAAAGTCTACAGGACGAGAGTATAAGTGAGGGGATACACAAGCGATTTGCATATTCATGAGTTATTTGTCGCAGTAAGTGCTTGAACCCACACCCAGAGAAAGAGTCCCAGGGGTGTGTGCCTGCGGATACATGCAAGTGAATTGATACCGTTTTACATGCACAAAGACTGACAGAAGTGTCTGTTATTGCTGTGGACGCACCGCGGCGGCTGAGGACCCCACCCAATCAATCGAGGGGGGGAATCAGGCCCAGGGGTCCGCCCAAGAGCAGCCCGGCAGACGGGACACATCCCACACCGAGGGACCCAGGGCGGTCCGCCGGCCCCACCGAGGGGCCCCGACAACCGGGCATCCAGGGAGGGGCCGCGGGGACCCAATGCCACCCACCCCTGCCCCCCTGAGGGGGGGGAATAAATAAAGAAGTTACCGACTATTTGAGATTTTCTTGGGGCGTACCGCACTTTGAGAAGCACTGCTTTAGCAACAATACGGAATAAATGTTTATTATTTTTATTTTGCCTTCAAGCTCCACTCACAGGGGTGCAGTGTAGGTGACTTAAATCCAGACAGCCAGTTATTACCGTGTAGTCCACTGCCTTTAAAGTCTTTATCTTATTTGTAGGTCAGACTGAGATCATCACATCAAACACTGTGTGTCCTTTGCAAATGTTGCGTTCACGTGTGAAGGAATTCCCCTCCACTGTATGCAAGAATTATATGATGTGCGCACTTTAGACCAATTGGATATCCTGATTGTTAACTCAAGTGGAAAAGGTCGGGCTAACCCTATAAATCTCCTCATTGCAGAGTTTTTTTTGTTTTTTTTCATTTTTTTTTTTTCCCTGTAGTGAATAGTTTATTGCGTTCTTGGTCGGATTTATGATTCTGGTCCACTGAGGGCCAAAAAGAAAAAGAAAAAGAACATTAAAGATGAAGGATGTAAAAGGCCATGTATTGTACACGGGAAACTACCATTTGAACAAACATATCAATATGACAGTACTGAAGATGAGTGGTTTTTTTTGTTTTTGTTTTTTTAACACAGCCATTCATGGGAGACAACTACTGTGATGCAGTAAACAACCGAGCCTTCTGTAACTACGATGGAGGAGACTGCTGCCAATCCACTGTCAAGACCAAGAAGGTTAGACACACCATTGTACTGCACATGAACTCAATTTCCTTTTTTTTTTTTTTTTTTTTTTTTTTAGATTACATGTTACCATTGGCAAGCCTTTACCACTGTAAATAAAATAGAGTACTTGTGGAAGATTAATATATTGGAGGCAATATGTTAAATGAGAACTGTTATGCCCATAAATCCTCGTCCTGGAATCCCACTGGAGTCATTTTGCCTTATTGATGGTTGCCAAAACTCATTATCAATACCATACTGGCACTTTAAGAAGCCTCTGAGTTCATACCCTGTCTGCAACAAAAGTTCACTTTCGGTCCCATGGGTATGGTTTGGAACGGTAAATCCTGATCTCAACTTCTTTCCATTTGTGTGTGTGTGGGTGTGTAGGGGAGATGATCCAAGTCTCGCCAGCTAGCAGCTACGTCAATTGTGTGACATCACAGCAGCGAGACATGGCGTAACTTGCCGATGAATCCAAGACACTACTAACTCTGCTGTACTAGATCGCTTATCTTGTTAACCTTTGGGATGTTTGATATCAGATTTTTTTTTTTTATACTATATCACACTAAACGTATTTAACGTTCCTGAAACCTGATGAGGTGCTTCCTGTAACAGTGGCAGTCCTGCGCCATCCAGCCACATCTGGGCTCGAATTCAGGCCACCACCATGTCACCGGTCTGAAGTCGAGTGCACTGACCATTGAGCTAAAAGTCCAGGATACTGAGTCAGAGGCCAGCACACTCTTTTGAGGATTGGAGAGTGAGGTTTCTCAACGTACATCCGCACAGCACATTGATGACCAAAGGAGAAAAATGCCACAGGCCAAGTAGGGTTACGCTGGTACCTCCAAATGTGACCACAATTCAGTAGCAACCTACCAAAATAAAACCAGTTTCAATGGTTTTCATGACTTAAGTCATGCAGAAACAACATCCATCGGGCTATTGGCTATCATCTCTGACTCTCATGACACTGAAGCTCTGACTCTCATGACACTGAAGCACTACTACTACTGCATCGAATCGTAAACTAAACAGTCAGTAATTCCGAACATATGTTGAGATCATTGATTCAAGGTTCAGATTTTGACTTTGAGCTGGTGAACTGACTTCGTTTGTAGCTGCGGGTGTAGCATTCAGACCTGTGAACATTCCTTTACATTCCATGTTATTCCCCGCATTCATAAACACTTGATATTTTCTCAACATTTAGGCAGTTGTTAACGTTTTTGCAGTTGGCTGCATATGGCAAAGTGCTTGGTTCTTGTGGTAGCACAGCTCTTTAGTGTAGCAACGGGCTTTGCCTGGATCACACTTAGCAGTCGTTGGCAAATGGCATGATTGGAAGTGTAGTTTAGCTTCTGCGCTGCAACATCTGCTTCTCCGGTTTGGCCTCTCCTTCTGGATCTGCAAGGGTCTTTAGTTGTACTCCTGGCATATCCATCTGTATGTCTGGCTGCATTTATACAGCAGTCTATGCATTTCCCAGGATATTTCACTGTGTCTGACTGGGAAGCCTCTTTATTGCTTCTGGTGAATTAGGATGTACAAGGAACATCTTGCACTTTTCCAGTGGTACAATCGAAATTCTTGGGACTGCTTCCGGTCCACTTTCACGTTTCATTTTAGCTGTGCACAAATAATCCCCAACCCCAAGCAATGTTTTTCTGAGTGACTGCTTCTTTATTTTTTATTTTTTGGCAACGGACTGACCTTGACATAACTTTTAAGGGAAACAAGGTTTGGAAACAGCAATAATCACATCCACGTTACCTTTCCAGAAATGAAGAGAATTATGAAGGGCGTTGTTGCAAATGTTGGAAAGTTGAATGTAAGGATGCGCACTTGGATCAGAACTGGCTAAATATGTCGACTTGATACATTTCAACCAGTGAGCGAAACACTCCCTTCAGGCATACTGACACAGTGAGTTATTACCGCACAAGAACACCAGTCTACTTTTCCACATCATGCTCACAGGTATTCTACCTTGGCATTGTTTGAATACAAGTCTGGTTTGGTGTTTTTCTTCTTTCAAAAGGATGGCATCTTGGAACGTGTGCCAAGGATCACTTGCTCACCATGCAGTAATGGATGGTAGGGTGATGAAGGCTTTGTTCAAGAGGGTTCAAAGGGAAATTAGAAAACGTAATTGACCTTTCGGTAAGAGAGGTCCATCTATCTTAAAAACTGTTGCTAAGTCCATGAAGCTTTTCGGAAACAACAGGACACTTCCAGTGTCTGCACTCTCTGGAATACTGTTACCCAATTTTTAGAAGCGTGGAGAAGGATGTGCAGTACAGTGCAAAAGATTGAAGCACATACAGATCGCAGAGAACCACCACATCGCCTGACAATAGAGTGCAATGATACTAAGGAGCTGGATAGCTCCCTATTTACAGTCCCTCACAAGATCAGAACAATTGGCCTCTACAAATACTGGAACCATTTTCATGCACCTTTGGCTGTACTGTTCAGCATTATCATGGATCCTGCTTTTTACAAAGCCAGAACAATGTTCCATGTTCATTTTCTTAGTTCATTTTACGAATATACATCATTAAATGTTTGCTAGAGGCATTGTTGCAGTCTCTGAACTGTAGCCTTTAGCTGTTTGCTTAGCTCTTGCTAAGCCCTTGCTTCCTCTTGCAGTCCAAGTGTGTGTGTGTGTGTGTGTGTGTGTGTGTGTGTGTGTGTGTGTGTGTGTGTGTGGAGGGGGGGCAGGACCAGTTTAAGCAAAGTACGCCTCATTTAAAGTCCCCCCCCCAAAAAACGTAGAAAACAAGTATGAAAAACTTTTCAGGCAGAACCAAGCTATTGGCTCCAAGTGCACCTTCATCAAGATCGTGACATAACTTCAAAAATAGAGACAGTGCCAGCTGAATCAAATTCTGAAAGTCTGCCAAGTCAAATATTTATATGTATATACCAAGTAGCCAGTGTAATATATGCTGATTTACATTTGATTTTTCACTTAGAGGAAAATTTTTCGAGGACGTGGAAGAAGGCGAGTCGCCAGCAGAAGCATTACATGAGCACGAACGCCCCCATAAAGCGATTGGCTGGAAAACTATTGTGTGGCTCAGTCCAAGCCACTTTGTTTGATTTTTTTTTTTTTTTTTTTTAATTTTTTTTATTCTTTTTTTTGTTTTTGTTTTTTTGTTCTTAGTCAGCGCACAGTCACTATGGACAGCTAACAGATCATGAGGAAATATTCCTGGATTTGACAAAACATGTATTGGATTACAATTGCTGACTCCCCCTTTGAGTTCTGGATGACTTGTGTATTATTCCACCCCCAGGAGCTTTGAGGGTGCAAGGTCTAGCTGCATGTAAGGTCACTTCTGGATCTAGCGTTAATAGTTGTAAGCTGTCAGTCGGATTTGGAGAGGCATTGAATGAGAGTAAGCAAGCGTATGGAGTACTGCCGTTTGAGGGTTGCCTGCACCAGAACCCCCCCCCCCTTTTTTTTTTTTTTTTTTTTTTTTAAATGTAGACCCCCTCCCCCCACATCCTAATTTTGAAAGAAATTCCTCTCTTGGATGCTTTACGCAGTATGCAGAGGGCAGCAATTATATAGTTATATGGCTTGGCCCCTCTAAAACAACTTTTGCTAAATGAGACTATATGTTTTTCAGTCTGCTTTGGTGGTCGGCTCTTGAGTTGCCTCCCAGTCTCTCAGCGCTGTTTACAGCTCTCCGTCTGGCACAGGAACGCTCAATACGCGATTTGTAATGTGTCATGACTGATGTTTGTGTCCAAGCTGATGGTCCGCCATTGCCAGAACTGACCACCTCGCTTTTTCTCTTGCTCTCTGCTGCAGATAATAATTTAAACCAATTCATACATCTGAATCTACAGGCAGAGATGTAATTGAAGTGTGCATTTGAAATATATTGGCCCTCACTTATTTAATATGCTCAGTTGGTAAGTGTCTGAGGTCAGAAGCTGCACAAAGTATTCAGTAGTTGTGTTTCACCAGTGGTATCCAGGGTTACTTTCCTACCTTCTCATGTTATTGTCAGGATACTGTAATCCCCTGTAATTGCCAACAATTTCATAAACAGCAGCTCACCATAACTAACTCAAGTACCAACTTTGGTGTCTGAGGGCATTTAAGTAGAACGGGACTTAGGGATAATGTGAAGGAGGGGTGGGTTTTTTCTCCACAAGCTGAGCAAAGGTAGTTGCACACCAGTGAGGACACACTCCCCTCTGTTTGTTTGCGATTTTGGCAGTTTGCTGATGTTAAGTGCTAGCACTTATGTAGCCAAACAGAGTTATGCGCTGTTGTTTTTTTTGTTTTTTTTTTTTGCTCTGAGGCTGCCATTTCTACATCCCAATATGTTGAAATATTTCAGATTCGGTCCCTCTTTTATACTGTAATTATTTGTCACATGTAATGTTCTGAAGTTATAAAACTTTCCACCATACAGTACCAACTTAGCTCTACTTGACTCCACTTGGCTTCGTGTGGGAAGCTTGATTTTTCAACTTGAAAATAGTACAGCTGGCAAATGCGAAAAAGAGTGCCGCATTGAAGGCTTCATTTGAAATGGGACACAAACAAGATCTAAACAAGAAACAATGAAAACCAATGACAATCCCCGTTTTCCCGTAAATGTGACTATTGGTCATTGTGAGGAGTTTTATACCAGAAAAGACTGAGGGCTGGTGCAGCAAAGCCTAGACTGTGGACCGTGTCCCAAGCTAAGCCACAGCAGTCTAAACTAATGTTACAGTGTGTTTATTCTAGCCATTTATTGATATTTATCCTCAAAAGCTACAACATAGCTCAGATAATACAGCTGCAGAACCAGAGTGGTTAAGTCATCCATATGGTATTGACCTAGCATGCTTGGAACACTGACTGACAGACCAGTCTCAACAGCGAATAGAGTTGCACTATTAGTGTACTAATAGTTGTAGTAGTACACTAATAAATAGAATGGCACAAGTCTAACAAGAATTCAAATAATAATGATAGCTTGATATGGCTTTGTCCAAATCAAGATCTGAGACACACAAAATGTCTTCAACCAGGGCAACCAAGAGTATTGGACTCACAGCATACCTCACACATAGGTTTTGAGAAAAGGGCTTTAGTACTTTTAACATAATTCCAGCGAAAACCAAGTAATCAGAGTTTATTACATACTGTAGGGCAATTGGACATATGATAGTTGTTCACATAGCTGACTTTCATGGCGCTGTTGTTGAATCAGTTCCCACTCAATATCCCCTCATACAATGACCCAACCATTGGCGGGTCGTCAGTACAGGGTGTAGTCCACATTCTGCCCTAAGTTGCTTGGACTTCATCAGTGGAGGAAATGGATAGATGGATGGGAAAGCCACTGGTTGTGCAGTAGTTCACATATTTGAGCAGCTCCCATTCGCATTTGCCTTGCTGATTGACTGGCGATCAGTCCAGTTGGTAGTCTGACCGAATCTGTCCTATAATGTTTTAAGGAAACGTGTTAAGCAGTTTTTGCACAATTCCAACCAAAACCAAGTAATGTGGCCCAGAAAACTTTCAGTCATATTCACATGCTCACTATCGCTCATTTTGTGAATTATCTCTTAGCACGTTTTCAAGACACAAAATACTTACCACCTACTCTGATAATTACCATTAGAGTTTGTTACCTACGGGCAGTTGTTCACATAGCTGACTTTCATGCAGTTAATGTTCACTCAGTTCCTACTCAATGTCCTTCATACGATCACCCTGTGACTGATTGGTGGTCGTTGGCTGGGACTGTCTCCAGCAGTAGACTGGATGGGTAGATGGATGGATTGGCTGTATCGACTGTTTTTATTTGTTCAACTTACATAGACTTCTGTCCATCATTGTAAACAAAAACAAATTAAAGTCCTTGCATGTGGAATGAATGAGGCTCTTTCCTTCCCTAAACTGCCAAGTTGTGAACTTTTAAGGTGAATTTGTAGCTGTTATTCCCCTTGGGAAGTATTCCACACATAACACCGACTTCTGCTAGAAGCCCACTTGCCCGCTTGCTATTGGATATATGGACGGATGGATGGAAGGGGAACCCATTGGCTGTATAGTGGTTTACATAGCTAAACATTTGTGCGTCTTGTTTGGTGACTTGGAGGTCATGAGCAATTACCTTGCTGATTGACTGGCGATTAATCCAGATTGTATTGCGTGACCGTTTAAGTCTGCTGGGATCGAGATCGGCATGTTGTGTTTTGGCATACATGACTGCATGCATACGCTCTTGGACACTATCTGCACACCTGGAAATGTATTGTGACTATGTGTTTGCATATGTTGGGTCTGTGTCCTTGCCTTGCCCCTGAAATAGCATTTATGTCTGAAAATCTGCAAGGAGGTTAGTCAACAGAGTCTAAAGCCGCCTTTGATAAAGTCCAGTGGAGTTGGAGTACGACACTAGCCCTACATACCTTCCACTCTCCGAGCAACGACTGACACACACGTAGTGAACCGAAATGAGAGGAACACTGTATTATTTTGACCTGTACCAGCGATGGAAGGATGAGGCTCTGACAAGGTCAACAACCACCAGAAGGTCTTTCATGTAGCACTTACTGGGTGTCCCTCCACCCCACCCAAACCCCCAGGCCCCCCTCTAGCCCTGGGATGTGGGGCCCCGGGCCCACAAGGCCAGCCAGCCATTTTCCAGCCACCCTGAAGAGAGACCCTCAAGTCAGGGCCAGATGTGGCAGCTGGCCCCCGCCACCCTTAGGGTCAAGGTCAAAGGAAAACAGTTCAAATTTGCCACCCACCATCATTCGCTAGATACAGAGATAAACAGAATTGGCCTTGGAGGGAAAGTGAGGTGAAGTGAGGACGAGGGAGGGAGTTGTGAGTAGGCATAGAAAGATAAACCAAAGTGAGACACTAACTAAACTGAAGCAGAGAGCTCTTGGCCTCTTACAGGAACACACCTCACGCTGTTGACAGCTGTTTCTGATGTGTGTCCGGCCCCCGGTCTTGCGAAAATCATCCCATGCAGGCGTCGTTTTCTTAGGAGGGTCCAGGGCACTGCCCACTCCGTCTACCTGGCCCTCATATGAAGAACAGCCCGTACACACAAACAGCTTCTTTTATACACCACTTCAAAGGGGAGCCGGCGTCAGCACTCATTCGCTTTGTTTAACAGACCTCATACAGCTGGGGTTCGATTTATTGTCAATTCAAAATTAGGCACCTTAGGTAACAACATTTAGTAACACAGCAGTGACCATACCGCATACATTTAGTTTTGTACTGCAGTAGTCCTGTCCTCATGAGAATAATAATTAGAACAATTTAGAATGAAATGGAAAGAAAATCAACATCATTGTGACTATTTACATTTTTTATTTAGCATTTCTAATTTTATACGTTAATGGCATCTACATTTAAACGCACACTTAACACACGTAAATTATAAAAGATATAGTTTGAGAATTGTGAGAGAAGAAAAGTGTCTTTTTTTTCAAGGGATATCCTACAAAATCATTTCTTTTGAGAAAAAAGTTGTAATTTTACCATCATAAACTTGAGGATTGTTGAAAATTGCCTCTTGATGTGTTTTTTTCAATCATCTAACCTAAAGTGTTAAAATTAAGTGAGAGAAATATTTTGCAGAAATCGATGAAATTCAGAGTCTTATTACTTTACATTACATTATTACAGAGGATATTTCTAAAAAAAAAATAATAATAATAAAAACGATAACAATAATGGTAGTATTCAAACTTTATTATTTCCTCTTTATAACATTTGTCTCAGAATTTTACCAGATTTTTACAGTGTGGCCCTAATACTCCTTCATGCTCTGCTACCCAGACCAAGTCAATTTTATTCCATATTTCCAGCCAGTCAGCTTTCATTAATGACACCTGAACTAAAAACCACCCCAAATTCTGTGGTGTGTCAGCCTGGATTAGGTTTATTTTAACATCCGCATTGCATAGTGGGAACCATTGTACAAAAAAAGTTCACAACCACTTAACCTCTAATAAGAAAAAGTGATGCTGGCAGCAGACCCCCACAGATTGAGCTGATAAGTCACTGGGACACCATTTTTTTTTTCAACTTTACACTGACTTGCCCTTGGTCTGCTGTTTGCCTTGCCACGACTTGGATTACATATGTTGCTTGTTTTGCTGAGGACAAGGTGGTATACTCATACAGCTGAAGCCGGCCCCCCAAAGTGGCCGGCAGACAAGGCGGCAGCAGTGGCAGCTGTTGTGTTTTACCCAGTGACATCTAACCGACTAGAACGATGGCTACTGATCCTATGTTTTGACGTATTTTAACCAATGAAGCTGTTATTGAAGGGCAGCAGCAACATCCGCCCATCCATTTTCTACACCACTTGTCATTATTAGGGTTGCGGGTGAGCTGGCAGCTTATTTGGGGCGAGAGGCAGGACACACCATGGACTGGTCGTCAGCCAATCGCAGGGCACATACTGTATAAACAAGCAACCATTCACACTGACACTCATCTTCAATGAACCTAACATGCATGTTTTTGGAATGTGGGGCGAAGCCAGAGTACCTACAGAAAACCCGCAGAAGCACAAAGAGAACACGCAAACTCCGCACAGGAAGGCCAGAGTTGATATTTGAACCCCGGACCTCAGAACTGGGAGGCATACGGGCTAACCACTACTCACCATGTTGCAACAAGCTGGGAAAATGATTTACTTCCATTTATAGGGAGAATGTAGACAGTAATATTCTAAAATGGCCTTAAGGGAAAGGTGCACTGAAATGCGCTTTGAGTACAGACTTGCTGACTTGACACGGCTCTACTCTGTGATTGGTGCCTTACCATTTGCATAAGCAAATACTACCAGGTACCATTTCTAGTAGGTAGACGGGGTTCCAAACATACTGTACCAAGCCCACGCTGTATGGGTAACTTAAACCGCCGCTGGCCATCGATTGGTTGAGCTGATTTGAGGATACACCTGGCTGAAAACTGTTCATCCGTGTTCTATAGTTCAATCGTAGGGCAGACTCCAGACCCAAAAACGAACGCCTAACATCATCGTAGCCTGTTGCTGTGCCGTAGCGTTGGATGCTGCAGTATTAAATATCTTCATTTTAAGTTATATATATATATATATATACATATTAAGTATCTTCATTTCCCCGCAGCAGGCAGTCAGTGTCCTAAATCTCTTCTTGGACAAAATCTGTCTCTTTAATAACCGCCACATGACTTGACACTAAGTTAGCTTGTCTCGCTCCAACCGATGCCTTCATTGTGGAGTGGATTTGGCAATTTGGTTTGTGCAGTGGAAAATCGGTATTGGAGTGACAATGAGTGTTTGTTTTTGTCCCCTCTCCTGCTCAGGTGATTCCATTCCCCATGTCGTGTAACATACGGAATGAGTGCTCCTGTCGGGATCCCAACGCCGTGGAGAACAAAAGGGAAGAGAACGTCCATTCCTTGGGGTGACCAAAAGTACGACCGAAGGGGAGGGAGAGGGGCCTCTGTTCAACTTCCCAAGACCCTTTGCTCCAACAACACACCCAGAGTGGCTGAGGCGGTACCCCTGCACCCCCCATCCTCCATTTTCCTGCACATGCTGCTTTAACAGGCATACCTCTTCATCCTCGCAACCCCTCTGCCTCCACATCATGAAAAGATTGAGAATAGACGACGAGACTCATGAAACGCCACTGAAAGCTTCATCCCTCAACTAAAAGGAAAGTTGCGCCACAGTATCATTATCATGAAGCAGCATGAATAGAATAACAAAAAAAGATCCATTTAAAAAAAAAAAAAAAAAGTGAACAAAAACCTAGTCAAGTCGAGGTACTGTAGCATGCCTTTTGTTCAGTGTCTAGTGTAGTGCCCTAGATCAACAATTACATGATGGAAGTAATTCCAAATGTGCAAGTTTGGTGTGTGTGTGGGGTGGGGGTGGGGTTGCGGGATCAGTTATTATAAATATGAAGGAAATGAAGACACATTTTGAAGACGAGGTTTTGGCACGAGTGGTCAGACATTCTGTATCTGTTTTAATTTCAGTCATGTGTTTCTTCATCGGCACATCAGAGGTTCAAACTCGCTTGGTGGGGAACGATATAATCTCATTTATACCCCACAGAGTCCACACACAATAACCAACATGAAATAGACAAATAGTCACAGAAACTATTAAGTAATTACCCCGCAACCACAGAAATAATATTCCCATGCAATGTCTTTTATTTTTTATATTTTCAGAGCACGTAATGAAAACATCGAGCGACCTCTGCTACTGCGACTGCTGCTACTTGACATATTTGCATTGCAATATCCTCAAGGGGACGCGGGCGGTTTGCGGCTTGTGTCTGCGGTTCGCTCACACTCACAACTTCACGTAGATTACGCTAGATTGTTACAGAAAAATAGCATTGTGCAGTACATTGACTACGATTTAAGGAATGTCACGAAAAACACCTCGCTTTGTATTATGTTGATTTTAGTATGAACTTGTTCTTCAAACTAAAAGGATCGCAGCTCTGTTTTAGAATGTAATGATCGTGTATCGTTTAGCCATAAAAGGGCAAGATGAAAACCATGGACAGTAAGTATTTCAGTAAATACAACAACAACATTCGAAAAATGTACACAATTGTCCGCAATATTTTCGGTTTGAAAAAATTGACCTCAATATGATCTTTTGTTGTAGGTTCACTTGTTTGAACATTTTATATTCACAAAACTGCTTCCCCACCAATTGACCTTTTGCTAAGACCTGTTCGATCTGTTAGTTAAGTCCATCAAGCATTTGGCGCTTCTACTGTCTACACTCCCAGTTTTCGAAGAAAGAAAAATTAAAAACATTATTTCAGTCACGCTCTAAGCTTGCTAGCGCTGCAGCTAGTGTTTATGATTACCTAGATAACTGCATAGCTTTATCCAGAGCCTGCGTTTTGCAAATGCCATCCATCCATTTTCCTCCGCTTATCCGAGGTGGGGTCGCGGGGGCAGCGGCCTCAGCAGCCGTTTAGCAAATGAAAAACAAAAATATCTCATGTCTAACTCTATTTGTAACCATTTCATTGCAAACACATGAAAGTTACATAGCAAAAAAAAAAACAAAAAAACTCTTCAATATTTTATTTGCTTAACTGGTCAAATGTAAGAGGCATAAAAGGAGCTATAAGACCAATAATGTCCATAATATCCAAAAGGTGGACCTCTGCCAAAGCCTGTTCTTCGTTGTGATTTGCCGGGTTTAGTGAAAGGGTGAATTAACCTCATTCTATTCTGGCATTTGGTTACACACATACATATGCACACACACAAGCACAAAGAGTGCTGCTGCTTGGCTTATCGGCCCATGTTTTACTACTCCGGTTTGGTTGCGGTCACAGTGTGTCTATGACTTGTCATTGGACTCGCATACGGCTGCTATAGCATTCCACGCCATCCTCATCTGTCAGGAATCATCCAACACACACAACAGGCAAGTGGCAATGTAAGACTGATGGCATTGTACAGCCAGTAGTATGAAGACATAAGACACACAGTTGCGAGGTATTATTTTCCATCAAAAAAAAACTAAACAAAAAATAACAAACAAAAATGAATATTATGTAAATATTACTTCTCTATGGAGGGGAACATTATCTTTTTCATGTATTTGATTTTTACCAAATGTCATATTCAATTAGTGTTTGTAATAATGACCTCAGTTACTGCACTTTTTAAGTTGCCATGTAAGGAAAAAAAAGTATGTCTTTCAAAAAACTGTCTAGAAGCTGCTATTGTCCCAATGGTGATCAAACTGTATGATATTTGGTCTTTTTGCTCCTTGTGTGTTGTTATGACATGACCTATTTCCTTACCTTTTCCTAAACCTGCTTTGCGTATTGCAACCAAGAACATTAGATATATCTAAAGAGGCTTCAAATCCACCCCCCCCCCCCTCTCCCCCCCATGGCATATTCAGTGAAACCTCCAAGGTTGAGGACAAACCATTCCAAACAATTTCCCCCCTCTTATATTGCCACACTATTCCCCTGATAAAACATGAATGCAAAATTTTAGCCATATTGTGCTGAGCAGCCATGTCAAAGACGCATTCACTAGTTTCTTACTTGGCAGTAAATTCCATTTTCTGTTCTCTGGCTGTCTTCTTGTGCCCCCGCAGTTCCATGTCCACAAAAAAAGTCCAAAGAAGACCCGTTAAAGCTTTTGATATGCGCCTGCTCATTTGTTTGATCGTTGCATCCTATGTTTCATAAATTGAGTATGGTCCTCTGAGGGCTTTATAAAAAATTAAACCGCACCCCCATTGGGAAAAAAAAAGTTGACTTACCCAAGCCCTTAGATGCTCACTGAGTCATTGTGAGTCCTTTTTTGCAACATTTTGGTTTGGTCGACGTTGGAGGTTGCAGTGTATATTTTTTATATTTTAACATATCACAACTGATTTTATTTTGCCTTCATTTTTCATTTGGCTGAGAAACTAATAGATCAAAGTCAAAAGAGAAGGAAATCCTAAATGAAGAAATCACAATTATTATTGTTGTTTTTTTTAATTGATTGTCGTAAGTCTGTTCGAAAAGGCTATGTTATCTTTAAAGATTGCATTTAACAGAAGACATGTATTATCTTGATATTATCATCAAATGTAATATTAGTACTCTAGAAGCAGCTGTTTTACATAGAACTGTAACCAGTGGGGGGAGGGGAGGGGTCTCAACATGCGAGCCCTGCTTCTCCATGCTGTTGACCACAGGTACAATATCCACCACTCAGCTCCATTTCTGCCATTTGACTGGACCGTTCTGTTATTTTTTGACTTACGATGACCTGTATCGTAAGTCCACGCCTGGCTCCGAAGGCTACAGAATAAGACTAGAATTTCTTTTGGAGAAGGTACCCCGTAAAGCCATAGTCCACCGAGCGATTCACGCAAGGAAGGGACATCACCTCGATACCGTCGTCATCACAGGATCCCTCACTGTACCTCATGCCTGTAATGTTTGCTGCTTCAATATATATAGAGATATATTAATTTTTCTTTTTTTTTTGCTTCTCATACCGATGGTGTACATAGTAGAACTATTTATTGAGAGTGTTATACTTTTTTAAATTATATTTAATGTCCATGTAAGTTATTTTTTACATTGTTTGTCCATCATTCTCCTTGCAATCTGGCAATCCGTCTGCCCCGAGACCCTCTAACACAAACTTTTTTTTTTTTTTTTTTTTAACCCATAAGTGTTATAAAACAGACACAGCTTGCTTCACATGTAAAATGTTATGGATTTAAATAACAGAATGTAATTTTTTTTTTTTTACATTTTTTGATTTCCTATGGGGAAAAAATAATGTATGTAATGGTATGAAGTACGAAAGTCACAGACATCGGAGGTACTATTGTTGGTCTTCAAGGTACCTTTTTCCAGGTTAAAAAAAAAAATTGTTCCCAAACTTTAACTCTCCTGTTGTGTTCCTTTCATTGGTCCAAGTGACTCGTACTGTGTTTAAAATACAACAAAAATTCAATGTTCCATTTTCTATCATGGAGAATGTACGACCAACAGAATAAGTTTAACCCATTTTTTTTCTTTTTAATACTAGATTTTCAAACAGGTCGATATGACCCGTAATATAACAGGAGGGTACTTTTGAGGGTATCACTTAACGGTAGGATAAATTCCTATTTTTTTTTTTTTTTGCTAAGAGTCTGGTGCAGGGTGTTCTTGGACGCAGATAAAAAAGGTGAGGGAGAGACAGAGAAAGGTAGCGAATGGGTGGGCTGCTTTTCCTGGCCCGGGCGGCTATTTGGCCAGGTGTGAAAATGTGTACTCACAGGGGCCGGACCCCGTGGCCCCCGCGGCGGCGGCGACCAGCACTTGACTGGCAACGCGACACGTAAGCCACGGGGGCCAATGAGTCATATTTTCTCCCGAAGGTTAAAGCGGCCGTCCCCCTTCCACCGCCCCGGCCCGGCCCTCGTCGGCCCTCCTCCTACTCCTTTGGCACACTGGCTCATCTGTCACTGTCAGCTCGGGCGGCACAGGGCGGCCAGTGTGGAGCGAGGCCCTGCGTAAAAAAGTAAAGAGGAAGTTTGGGCAGCTTAAAGAGACGTTTGAAGTGCAGGCTGAAGGAACATACCTCTCCTTGGCCAAGCACCTGGCTTATCACGTACACTAATGTGTTTGGGGTCGTGCTTGCTCCCTGACAGGCTTTGATATCGCTCCATAAATACCAACAGTTGCCACTTTGTTTCGTTTTCTTTTTTTTTTTTTGCATGGTAAACTATGACAAAGAAGTATAGGAGTGTTTGAAGCCCCTCAGATCATAAAATACTGATGTGCCATCTTGTTGGAGACATTTTTATTTGTGTATTGTAACACATGAAGAAGTACCTCTCACAGGCCTCTGGTTCTAGACTTAGTCCACGTTTTGTCTCCCTCAATAAAGGTGACTTGTCCTTTTGTTTATTTTGATTTGAAAGTATATATATAGAAAAACAAGTGTATTTGCATATTACGTGGATATCTAGTGGTATTACTGCAATGTTTCGTACCCGATTGCTCAACAAATATATTTTAAGATGTAAATAGTAATATTATATGATGATTGTATTTGCAAAAACAATGTACTAACTGTTCGAGAGTAGCTCTTGGATGGCTTTTTATCCTAACTATTATATAAAAGTTGTTGTATATTGTGTCCAAGTATCGGCAGAAAAACAGAGAAAAAAGATACATTAAAAACAAACAAGATGCTTTGCCACACCCACTCGCAGTTAGCATTTATTTCTCCATCATGGCTCCGTAGAAGTACTGTTGTCAGCTTTCTAGACCATGAATCACATCCAGTGAGTCATATTTATTTGTTGTCCAGATGATTGGAACCCGAATGATCACTTCTGGGTCGAAATGGAACCTCAGTAGCAACTCAGTTGCTTTTTTTTGTCTTGTTTGTTTTTGTTTTTGTTATGAAATCTTAATCATATGCATTTAAATGTTTCTTTCTGGCACCAGCCAGTAACCTTTAACAGTTCCTTTGCCCTCACTTTGGACTTTATGAGTCAGATATGCCTTTGGGTCTCCACCAACACTGTAAAGGAGGCCATCAGTTGTCCCTACGATGGCTTCCTCGCTTTTTGGTTTCTTTTTTTACAGTATGCACTTTTTCAGGCACATATACAACCAGTTGGACATTTTATGTTTTCTGTGAATGTTTGTCCTTTTTTTTCTTCACAGTTGCAATTATCTCTCATTTTTTGGTGCTCTGGTACATGGAAAAAACATGCGGAACTGTACTATATTTTCATAAGGAAGAGTTATGAAGATGAGTATCATGTTGATTTTTTTTCCCGCTGTCATTTATTGTGTAGAAATAAACACTGGTTAAAGTGAGCTGATGTATGGTTATTTATTTATTGGTTTATGTAAAAAACACAGATGGCTGTGTTCGCCATCTGTCATCCATGGCTCCCACGCCGCTCGCAACTTCACTTTGAACGCCCTGTTTATACCGATGTCCAGCGGTTGGAGTTCCTTCGTCAACCCTCCCGGAATGATGGCAGGCTCCGAGTTATTGCACTCAGTCGAATGGTGACTGTAGAGACGCTTCTCCCGGTCCTTAACCAGACCCATGTTGTTTTGCTCAATGCACATACCCGCACTATATACCTACTGGGGGCGTGCCTTCAACGTCCTCTTTCACACGCACCCTTCCCCCTTTAACGTCCGCATGCTGTCCTCAGCCACGTCCGACTTCCTCTATATAAGCAGCGTGTAAGCAGGAAATGCTCCCAGTCATTCAAGCGGAGCTCTCATCAATGTCACACATCATTTACAGATTTTGGAACCCGCTGCACACATAAGGCGCGCCGCATTATAAGGCGCCCCGTCCATTTTGGAGAAAATTTAAGACTTTTAAGTGAGCCTTATGGTCATAAAAATACGGTAGACTATATGGAATTGTCTATTTTATCTATGAAGCAGCGGCACGGTGGATGACTGGTTAGCACATCCGCATTGCAGTTCTGAGGACCGGGGTTCAAATCCCGGCCCCGCCTGTGTGGTGTTTGCATTTTCTCCCCGTGCCTGCGTGGGTTTTCTCCGGGCACTCTGGTTTCCTCCCACATCCCAAAAACATGCATGGTTGGTTAATTGAAGACTCTAAATTGCCCGTAGGTGTGAATGTGCATGTGAATGGTTGTTTGTTGATATGTGCCCTGTGATTGGCTGGCGACCAGTTCAGGATGCTCACCCGAAGATAGCTGGGATAGGCTGCAGTACACCCGCGACCCTCGTGAGGATAAGCAGTACAGAAAATGGATGGATCTATAAAGCATTAAATGTGCTATAACACATATTAAGTTCAAATTTGTTTGTTTGTTTGTTTGTTTTTCAAAATATATTTTGTTTATAAGTGGATGGGCCTGTCTCTGAGTGTTATGAACTCCTGTTTTAATGTCCTATTGCACAGAATAATCCAAGCCTGAAGCTTTCCATAGCGTGAATGTAAGCCATAGTGGTCTTGAAACAGCAAAGGACAGCGCCTCTGCTGGTTGCAACCAAGTAGTGCACTCTAATTGTCTCAGTTGCTTCCAAAAAAAAATGGTTAGAAGACTTAACAGTCCAATTAAATATTGAACACGTTTAACATTTACGAATGTCGGCACATACCTTTGCGAGCAGATCGGAATGGTAGTAATCACTCTTAACACACCCTACGCCACAGGATAATCAATGAGAAGAATCTATTGGAGACATCTGATAATCGGGATTTGCTGACTTTCCTTGTGAGGGGTAGGGGCGCTCAAATTCGGCCGATTGTCTCGGTTTAATATTGTTTGGATGTTAAAGATTTGCTGTGACATCTAAACAAACTCACGAAAGCAATGTTCCACAAGCGCCTTGGTTATAGACGGAAGGTAATTGAATCTTATTGAGAAAAAGGTCAGTTGTGAAGCCGCTACATCACGTAAACATCCAACAAGTGCTGACCTTGCAGATTTCCCATATTCGCGGGTGGCTGCGACATTATCATAGATACGTCGGCATGAAAATGAGAGTGTTGTTCCTGGCGCGCCTCTTGACGGCAGTGGCCTAATTCCGTGAGAATGAACATCAAGCTACTGATTTTTAAAAGTGGCCCTTAATGTTGCATGACTGGAAAGAAACTAGATGGGGAGCTTTAAGAAATAGTTTTGCGGAGGGAAGGTGGAAAAAGAAAAAAAAAAAGTCTTCCCGGCAGCTCACGCACGCAGGGAGGCATAGCCACCTCTTTGCTTAATGATATCAATTAGAGAGTCCAAGTGGTGTGTTAGTCCAGGAGCTAATGTAAATATTTTCCCTATGGATTGTGCTAACTGCAAAGAAATAACACTGCATTGCAATTGCTTTACCATGCTTCTACAGATCATGTTCTTCACAAGAGTCAGCTGATCAGCACACTGTTCATTCATTGACATCTTAACACGTCACTCATGCATGTAAAAGAAGCATCTTGTTTACAGGCTGACCTTTTGTACGGAAACCTGCATGGAATGGTCAAGGATGTAAATCTTAGCTGGATTGACCAAGCCATAAAAGTTGATAATAACTGCAGTCATGCGCTTTAAGGCCAAACCGTGACTATTACGCTTTGGCCTTACTGCTTAGTATGTGACAGCTCATGTAATTATTTAATCTTAATAGAGTGCTTACTTGTTCCTAAGTTCACAGGCCAGGAACATTTGAAGAAGACTGACAAAAGTCCTAAAAAAGGGTGGCTTTGGGAATTTTGAAGCAAACAACATACCGAAGGTGGACGACTGGTTAGAGCGTCAGCCTCACAGTTCTGAGGACCCGGGTTCAATCCCCGGCCCCGCCTGTGTGGAGTTTGCATCTTCTCCCCGTGCCTGCGTGGGTTTTCTCCGGGTACGCCGGTTTCCTCCCACATCCCAAAAACATGGATTCATTGGAGACTCTAAATTGCCCGTAGGTGTGACTGTGAGTGCGAATGGTTGTTTGTTTCTATGTGCCCTGCGATTGGCTGGCAACCGGTTCAGGGTGTACCCCGCCTACTGCCCGATGATAGCTGGGATAGGCTCCAGCACGCCCGCGACCCTAGTGAGGAGAAGCGGCTCAGAAAATGGATGGATGGGACATACCAAAGCAGTATAGTGGACAAGTGGTTTGCATACGTATGTCAGCCTCACAGTCAAGAGGGTCTCGGTTCAAATCTCGGCTCGTGTGTTCCTCGTGCTTGCATAGGTTTTCTCCGAGCACTCCAGCTTCCTCCCCAAACATGTTCGGTGCATTGAAGACTCAGCTGTCGCACAGGTGTGAAAGTGATTGTGAATTGTTTGTCGATACCAGGGTTATAATAGTTTGGGATGTTTTAATATAGTTCGTTTTTAACTCCATTTTGACATGTTTTTCAAATTCAGTTAGTTTTAATTAGTTTTTAGAGCGGCGGCACGGTGCCCGGCAGGTTAGAGAGTCCGCCTCACAGTTCTGAGGACCGGGGTTCAATCCACGGCCCCGCCTATGTGGAGTTTGCATGTTCTCCCCGTGCCTGCGTGGGTTTTCTCCGGGCACTCCGGTTTCCTCCCACATCCTAAAAAACACGCATGCTAGGTTAATTGAAGACTCTAAATTGCCCGTAGTGTGCTAATGGTTGTTTGTTTGTATGTGCCCTGCGATTGGCTGGCAACCAGTTCAGGGTGTACCCCGCCTCCTGCCCGATGACAGCTGGGATAGGCTCCAGCATGCCCGCGACCCTAGTGAGGAGAAGCGGCTCAGAAAATGGATGGATGGATAGTTGTTAGAACAAATTTGTTAGTTTTGATGAGTTTTTATATTTTCAAAAATGCTTTATTTTAATTTAGTTTTCTATTAGTTTTAGTATTAGTTTTTTTCCTATTGGGTATTTCAAAGCAAGTATTGTGTCATAAAAACTCCAAATCAATTAAAAAAAACAACAACAAAAAACTAACAAGCAGAGCAACAACCATCCAGAAATCAAATACAGGTACTATATAACAGTCCATAGAATTTAAAGTGCAATAGATCAATCAGAATCTTCTTTATTTGTTAGGTATGTCAAAAACAAACAAGGAATTTGTAGTTGGAACTGCTCTAGTACAATAATAGACATCCATTTTGAAAAAAAAAACAAAAAAACTTTTGAGACGTAAAAACACACTACGGACAGTCATTTAGCAATAAAAGGTTACTGGTAATGTGGTAATGCTGATACAATTACAGTTGTGCAAATGATGCAGAGTCCTCGAACAATTTAATGGCAAGAGGGAAGAAGCTGTTGGAATGTCTGCTGGTTTTGGTTTGCATTGTTCGAGAGCGCCAACCTGAAGGAAGGAGCTGGAAGAGGTGGTGACCAGGATGTGGAAGTTCCAAGAGGATTTTGCATGCTCTTGTCTTAGTTCTGACAGCGTGCAAATCCTCAAGGGTGGGTAGGTGAATACCGACGATTTTTTCGGCAGTCCTGATTTTCCATTGCAGTCCGAGTTGGTCCTTTTTTGTGGCAGCACCAAACAAGACTGTGATGGAAGAACGCAGGACTGATTCGATGACTGCTGTGTAGAACTCCCTCAACAGCTCCTGTGGCAGGCCGTGCTTCCTCAGAACCCGCAGGAAGTACATCCTGTGCTTGACCTTTTTGAGGATGGAGTTGATGTTGAACTCCCACTTCGGGTCCTGAGAGACTGTAATTCCCAGGAACTTGAAGGACTTGATAGTTGACACAAGGCAGTTGGACAGTTTGAGGGGCAGCTGTGGTGAAGGATGCCTCCTGAAGTCCACCATCATCTCTACAGTCTTGAGTGTGTTCCGCTCCAGGTTGTGTCGCCGCACCAAAGCGCCAGCCGCTCCACTTCCAGTGGATATGCAGACTCTTAACCGTCTTTGATAAGGCCGATGACTGTGGTGTCATCTGCAAACTTCAGGAGTTTGACAGTCGGGTGCGTTGAGGTGCAGTCCATGTAGAGATAGATGAGCAGCGAAGAGAGGACACATCCTTGGGCCTGACATGCTGTGTGTTGCCCGTCAGGACGCTGTAAATCCACCGGCAGATGCCAGGTGAGACTCTGAGCTAGAGAAGCTTGGAGGAGAGGAGTTTGGGGATGATGGTGTTGAACGCAGAGCTGAAGTCCACGAACGGGATCCTCATGTAGGTTCCCGCATCGTCGAGATGTTTGAGGATGAAGTGCAGTTTGCTCGGTAGGCAAACTGCAGTGCATAATAATGCTTCCAATACTGCTTCCAAGGTGAGATACATGACATGTAAAATCATTCATGAGATACATGCTGTATGGACTTTGTTTTTATTTGTTTAACTTGCATAGCTTTCTGTACATCATTGTAAACGAAAACAAATTCAAGGCCTTGCATGTAGAATGAATGCGTCTTAGTTGCAGCTAGGGCGGTCTCGCTTTCCTTCCCTAAGCTGCCAAGTTGTGAATTTCTTAAGTGGATTTTTGGCTGGCATTGGTCTTGAGAAGTATTCCACACATAACACTCACTTCCACTACAAGCCCACTTGTCCACTTGCTGATGGATGGATGGATGGATGGATGTGCAGCAGTTTAGGGTTATTAAGAATGAAGGATATATATATATATATATATATATATATATATATGGCAATTACTGGTGCCAGTGCTGGATAGATGGAAAGAATACTTTCAGAAGTTGATAAATGAAGAAAATGAGAGAGAAGGAAGCTTAGAAGAGGAAAGTGTGGTAAACAAGGACGTAGCAAGGATTAGTAAGGGGGAAGTTAGAAAGGCACTAAAAGGATGAAAAATAGAAAGGCAGTTGGTCCTGATGACATACCTGTGGAGGTATGGAAGCATCTAGGAGAGGTGGCTGTGGAGGTTTTGACCAGCTTGTCCAACATAAATCTCGGGGTTATGAGGGCAGCAGAATAGTGGTGTGGTGTGCAGTAGGTGTGACAGAGGAGTTGAAGGGAGTGCATCAGGGATCTGTTCTGAGCCCCTTCCTGTTTGTAGCAGTGATGGATAGGCTGACAGATAAGGTTAGACTGGAATCCCTGAGGACCATGATGTTCACAGATAAGATTGTGACCTGCTGTGAAAGCAGGGAGCAGGTGGAGTAACAGAAAGGTGGAGGCATGCACTGGAAAGGAGACAAATGAAGATTAGCTGGTGAGACAGAATATATGTACATAAATGTGTGAGGGGTGGAGGGAAAAGAGTGAGGCTACACGGAGAAGAGATAGCGAGGGGTGGAGGACTTTAAACACTTGGGGTCAACAGTCAAGAGAAATGGTGAGTGTGGTCAGGAAGTGAAGAAACGGGTCCACGCAGGTTGGAACGGTTGGAGGAAGGTGGCAGGTGTGTTCTGTGACAAAAGAGTCACTGCTCGGATAAAGGGCAAAGGTTATAAGACAGTGGTGCGGCCAGCCATGATGTACAGATTAGAGACAGTGGCACTGAAGAGACAACAGGAAGAAGAGCTGGAGGTGGCGGAAATGAAGATGTTGAGGAGGAGGTTGATAGACGTAGTGAGGGAAAACATGAGGACAGTTTGTGTTTGAGAGGAGGATGAAGAGGATATGCTTAGATGGAAAAGGATGACACCCTTTCGGGACAAGCCGAAATGAAAAGATTATTCTTTTTTTTGTTTGTTTTTAACAAATGCAGTTATTTCCAACATTCTCGCAAAGCAGGATACAAACACGGTTTAGTACAATTTGGAATTCAACTAAAATGTACCTGAAAAATGCAAGTGTTTTGCTTTTTCTTTGTCTTTTTGGCTACACCTATTCCTAAAGAAGGAGCAGTCTCGACAAGTGTTAAGAGAAGAAAGTGAGAAAAGAATAAGCACACATTCAAAGCAGTAAGACTCAAAACGTCGTAAGACTTGATTGATTTGTTGTTTTTACATTTTACAGTATTATCATTGTTTTTCTAAATGTTAACAAATTGGAAGCTGGCCAGCATCCTGGAAAAAACAGATGTTCCATTGTATATTTAAGCAATGTAAATCAATACAAGAGCTACATTTTTTTTTTTTTTTTTGCTTTTAGTTTTTTTACACTTGAAGAGATTACTCAGTTGATGCCTTGAAAAACAAGACAAAGGCGAAAGAAACAAAACTTAATAAATGCATCAGATATCAGCAATAGGACGTGACAGACGTTTGTAACATTACAATTGCACATTTCAGTCGTCCTTCACTGTCATTGTGCTACAGCTCATTGGTTTTGAAGTCGTGAATTCAATTGGTTTTAGATGTGGGTGTTCCAACATATGTTAGTACTTTTTTGGAGGCCAAGTATCAACAAGTACTTCTTCAGTTTCTCCTGATAGGAGCCAAGATGCCGCAAGATTGGGTCGGGGAAGCTTCGAGGGGCAGGGAGAATTGACGGCTTGAGTTTCAAATGAGGGGCTGTAAGCTGTCGGAAAGGTTGTTTCATGCTGAATTTCATGAGAATGTACACTGTTTAATGAATGTGTCATACCACCACCAGTCATAACAATGACAAGAGACCATCATCCGGCATCAGGACGCGCTTTGATGTGGACTCCTTCTATTCTGGCAAGATCGCAACATTTTCCCATTTTGAACAGCAGTAAAGGATTTTGAACTGAGTTCACTTTTGAATTCACAAATTTCAAACACTAAAACTATTTTCTTATTCTCAGTAATGTG
Source organism: Phycodurus eques (assembly GCF_024500275.1). NCBI lineage: Eukaryota > Metazoa > Chordata > Actinopteri > Syngnathiformes > Syngnathidae > Phycodurus > Phycodurus eques. Next base: position 7,422,301 of record NC_084539.1, read on the forward strand.
AGTTAATAACTATAATTTGACATCCTAGTCCAGGAAACATTGTTTGGTTTACTGTTTTTCCATTTTTTTTGTAAAAAACAACAACAACAACAGCAAAAAACTCCTAGATAACAACCGTAATATATTAACATTAAGTAAAATCTGTGTTTTGTTGTGTTCTTCTCTTGAGGAAAGTGCAACAGTGCAACAGCAGTTTATTTTTATTTTAGGAAATTTCAAGGTTATTAGTTTGTCTTTAGGGAAGCACAACATCAGTACTTTGTATTCTCTTGAGGAAAGGGCAACATCAGTAGTTGTTATATTACATATTTGACCCTGCATTTGGCTAACTAACAGACATCAAGGAAAAAGAAATGTGGATTTTACTCGGCAAAGCTAAGACTAGCCTATCAGAGCACAGAACACAGGGTCCAGATGTTCCCATCTTAACGCTATTCAATCAGTGATAGATTTTAACAAATGTTTTTTAAGCTTTCAATATTTTTGGGCCTTGTTAAATGGGAAAGATGCTAAAATGTGCATTAATTGGAGACTCTAAATTGCCCGTAGGTGTGCATGTGAGTGCGAATGGTTGTCTGTTTGTATGTGCCCTGCGATTGGCTGGCAACCAGTTCAGGGTGTACCCCGCCTCCTGCCCGATGACAGCTGGGATAGGCTCCAGCACGCCCGCGACCCGAGTGGGGAGAAGCGGCTCAGAAAATGGATGGATGGATGTTAAAATGTGACACACATCCAGAAAGATTGAAGGGATTTTTTCTCCCCCCATTGTTTCGTGCAGTTTTGAAAACCCAAAAGACTCTGGATAAAGCTATGTGGTACACTATGTACAGTACCTGTATGCGTGTATCAGCGGCTGAGTGGCTGTCGAAAGTGGTAACTCAACGAGCAACACTCAAGATCGCGCATTTTGAGTGGTGGCGGAACCAATTTTTGACGTGTTTCACTGCGTCACGCTTTTCACGTTAGCGCTATACACCGCTACCGATGACGTAGAACACGTGTCCGAGTTTTAATCATGACTTCAAAATTTCTCGGAAGAGCAAATTCACAGCAGACTCGGACAGCATTTCCTGAATTTAGAGTCGACAAATCCCCCCCTCAAAAACTTGAGATGAGTAACGGCAGTTTTTAGAAGCAATATACCGATGTTTCTGCCAAATTTGACATGAATTGGTCGACGAGCCGACAATTTTTGGGACTCACAGCTGGCATGTCCCTTGTGATAATATCCGACCTGCCATGATGGCTCATATTTTCTGTTTTTAAAAATGTTATCAACTACACATGCCTCTTAACTGTACTATATTTATTCCTTACAATGTATAGCAACACATTATGAAGTGTTTGTTCATTCTCAAGTCTTTTCTATGCATGGCAGCAATTCTAAAAATGATGTCCAGCAAAAAAAAAAAAACAGAATAAAATGACTTGCAAATCATGTTCAACCCATATTTAATTGAATACGCTACAAAGACAAGCTATTTAATTTTCAAACTAATAAACCTGGTTGTTTTTAGCAAATAATCATGAACTTAGAATTTTATGGCTGCAAGATGTTCCAAAAAAGACTGAGAAAGTTGAGGAATGCTCATCAAACACCTGTTTGGAACAACGCACAGGTGAAAAGGCTCATTGGGAACCGGTGGGTGCCATGATCGGGTAGAAAAGGAGCTTCCCTGAATTGCTCAGTCATTCACAAGCAAAGATGGGGCGAGGGTCACCTCTTTGTGAACAAGCGCGTGAGAAAATAGTCGAACAATTGCAAGGAATTTGAGGATTTCATCATCTACGGTCCATAATATCATTAAAAGGTCCAGAGAATCTGGAGAAATCACTGCATGTAAGCGGCAAGGCCGAAAACCAACATTGAATGCCCGATCCCTCAGGTGCATGTGAAAGTTAATGATTATTTGCTAAAAACAAAGTTTACCAGTTTCAACATTAAATATCTTGTCTTTGTAGTGTATTCAATTAAATATAGTTTGAGCATGATTTGCAAATCATTATATTCTGTTTTTATTTATGTTTAACACACTGTCCCAACTTCATTGGAATTACAGTTGCAGAGTATATTCCTTGACTAAAATGAGACCTTCCTATTATTTTGTGTTGAAAATATCAATTTAGTATTCATTGTAGTTTTCAAATTACGATTATGCGGAGATTTACCTTTTTATGTTTAATGCAATGACTGGAGTTTATTAATTAATTAGAAATAATTAACATAAATATTACAGGTATATTTCTTTGTTTAGCAAGCTTTCAAATGATAAAAAGCTTTTTGAAATTTGGATAATCATTAAGATAGTGATGAAAGTTTGAAACTGGGATTCAACAAAAAAGGTTTCAATTCAAATCTCAGCCCCCATTGACTTTGTATTCAGGCGTTGGCTGCAATATAACAAAGAATGAAAAATTGAAGGCGCTCTGAATACCCACTATATATATATATATATATATATATATATATATATATATATATATATATATATCTATTACAAAAGTGAACACTATAACAAGTTAAACAATTCACGTGAACTATGTTAGTAAGTACGTCGCAAATTCATAGAAATGTGATCGCAAAATAGTTGGTCATCTATAATTTGACTGCTTCGTTTTTACCAGCTGTGCGTGCTTCTTTCCGTTGACGTGATCGACCAAGCGTGTTCTCGCTCCACATCCATGCTTCTCATCCTGATGACACAAGATGAAGTATGGCCTTCCCAGGTTCTTTTCATCTTTCTAATATTTTCGGGAAGGTATTTTTTTCCAACTTTTCATTTTAGCCAGCGCCAATTCCACGGATTCTTGATCTCGTTACCCTCATCGAGCTTCTTTACAATGTCGGTCTCGCCGTCCTCCGTCTGTATTATGTCCTTCCGTGACACCGACATACAGCAAACTTATTAATATAAAAACTTGATAGCATACAATGAATTTAAATGTGTAGAACGATCCCACCGATAAAAAAAATAAATATATATATGTCGACAGAGTACTACGTTAACCGCCCCACCCCCAAAAATTTCTTTTGAAGATTTTCACGATTTACATAAGTGATTTTTCGACGAGGAAGGAAAATTCCGCGGATTCCGAAGACTTTTTACAGTCCTGTCTTTTGCTCTTGAATGATTATAATAGCTGGGACGGTAGACGACTGGTTAGCACATCTGCCTCATAGTTCTCAGGACCGGGGTTCAAAACCCGCCCAAACATAGCTGGGATAGGGTTCCAGCACGCTCGCGACCTGAGTGAGGGTAAGCGGTAAAGTAAATGGATGGATTGATGATTATAATGGGAAATAGTGAAAGCTGAATTGACCTTAAATTCATCCGATACCTTGCAAGGGGACCAACTGTGGTCCATGGACCACTTTTTGACAAACACTACTTTAATAAGTGGAAATAATGTATTTTTTTTTTGATTTTGTAAAATAGACACATTGCTTAATGAGAGCAATACATTATGTATATATATTTTTTAATATTTCACATTTCCAGAAAAAATGACAATAAAATCCACATAATACAGTTTCTATACAAGTGTACAGTGCACAGTATAATTTAATTTTACAACTTATATCACATGAGATCAAAATACTGTAAATGGAAATAAAGGCATTATCTAGGAAATAAACAAAAAACAAGTGGAGAGTGACCAGTTCTCAAATTTCATCAATATACGTTTATCTAGTTCTGCTTAGGGTGGTTGAATCTTGTAATTTGCTCTCATGAACATTTTTTAGGAAGTTTTATGAAAAGTTGATAAACTTATGTTCATAACCAGGCTACTTTGCTGCTGCAAGAGACAAAAATCATGGGCAACAGTGCGAGAAAACACTACATTCAAAGCAGTTAGAGCTCTTGGAAATTGGGCAAATTATTTTCATAAGACTCATTCATAGAAAAAAAAAAAAAAAACTTCAAAATTACAATATATTATTTTCATACAAAATCCAACTGAATTCTCTTGAGAACAGGCTCCGTGGTAAACACGAACATACAGTAGATCATCTACATTCGCACAGAATGTATTAACGATTAACTTGATTATGAGCATTGAAAAAAAAGGGTTTTATTTACATTTATTTTTTTTTCGAGTTTTGTCACGTCATAAACCATGAAAAGATACAAAGCGTTAACCGAAAAGCCTTGTAACAAAAGAATGGTTTTAGGTCTATCACCAATGGTCAGACAGTTCCATTTCTTTATTAAGGAGGTATATTGGTTTTCTATTTTAAAGAAAACATTGAGCAATCATGTTGCAGAGTCCATCAGGCTTTAAGGGTTGGTGCTGCTATTTTGGTTTGCAAAGATGTTCAATTGGGCATCTTTTTGAGGGATACAATGGGACCTGAAAACGAGCGCCAATGCGAATGGCTATAACGTTTTCCAAATAAAAGAAAGCGTGACTACTTTGGTAGCAAAGCAAAAAAACGTTTGTTTGTTTAAAAAAGAAACAAAAAATACATAAGGTAAAAACCACATTTTTGTTTAAATTCAGAAAACCTAAAAACAATCGGCATTGCAAATGGCTTTCACATTTCTTTGTTTGAAATAGTTTTTTTTAAACGGCAAATTTATCCTTAGGTTTGTACTTTTTTTAAAATCTCTTTTAAGTGCTTCACATAAAAGCATGAACAAAGCAACTACAATGTTACATTCAATGTATTTAAACCAACGACTGGCTGATTGGCTGAGGATTATCTTCCATCATCCATCGTCTATCTACATGTTCACGTCGCTTTTTCTTCTGTTTTGATGCCCAACGTGATGTTTTCGTGTCTTACGCTAAAAGTAAGCCACACACAATTGTTGTTTTTCGTCCAGTGGCTTTCTTCCCATGCAGAGACACCTGCTGCAGGGCGACGTCAGCTGAGGCATCAGCCAGTGACATCACAACACGCAAGCACGTCCCTGTTCTTGTGTCTCACCGGAGTTTGGTGTTGCTGTACGTATTGCGCTGTACAGAAATAAGCTTCTCCGTGCAGGCGGTGCGGCCTTCGTGCAGCGAGCTGCTCCACGCGCCGCCGCCGCCACCGCCGCCAGGCGTCCGGCCACCGTCACTGCGGCAGTAGACGTACGCCATGGTGTCAGTACGGCTCTGGATGTGCGTGCTGCGCAGGAGGGAGCGGCAGTAGTGGCTGATCTTGTCCACCCTTCGGAGGATTAGGTTGGCCTTTCTGTCAGGATGACAAAATGAACAACTGTACAAACAATTCCATGCAACTCCTTCATCACTGCCGGATACGGAAAAAGGAAAGTGGGACTATTTGGTGTTGAATGTTCCTTTCATCCCGAAAATAAAAAGTATACTCATTGAGAATTTGTTGTGTTTCAGTGCTCTATGCATTAACCACAAATTGTCAATCCATTTTCAAAGACTTGTCAACGACCTTGTCTTGGCTGCAAATTTTGCTCGAACGTTGATGACAAAAAGAGTCTTCCTGACGTTTTCACTTTTAAAATGTTTGAAGTTTATTTCAACAGCGATGAACATGAATCGTCAATCATTGTTCGAAAAATTCATCAAGTCTCATCTGGCCTGCCACTTTCATTAGTTGTCAGTTTTTTCATTCAAGTTTTATTGGTCCGTGTGATCAACATCGATCAGATTTTTGGCATTTTCATTGACTATACAAAATGTATTGATAAAACAGCTGAGAGTTTAAATGCCTTATCTTGCCTTTTTACAAAGGTTGTGGTAGCTCATGTGTTATCAAGGTCAACACAGAAGTTGACCCGATGTCACGACACAAACGGATGCGCAAAAATGAACAAAATGTAATATTTGTGGTAGCATTTGCACATTCGCTGCAGCCAAACCAGAAGAACCATGTCCTGCCTGCCAGCTTGGGTCCAAACTATCACATGCGGCCGCGGGTTGAATTGTCAGATAGCGATGTTGTTGAACACCCCACCAGAGGCGGCTGTCTGGAGTCAGTGAAAGAGAAAATCCGGATACGCAGGTCTGCTGCTTGCTTGACACTGTTTACGACGCAGAAGCCCAATAGAGGCAAGATGCTTGCGATGCAGAAAAACAAGCAAATACACCTACAGTCGGGTTTGAATTCAAGGTTGTTAAGCTAGTGGGGATTCTAAAATGAGGAAAACACACACCGAGGGAAAAATTCCATTTGTTTTGAAAAGCAGCGTCTGCTGAGCATCCACATCTGTCTTTAGTTAAGCAAAAGGAGCACAGACATCCTTTTCACGTATTTGCCGAAAATGGGGGAAACATTTTCTCATTTCCCCCCTTGAAAATTCTTGCGTCTGACACAACAGAATACCAAGCACTTAATCAAGAGAGACTCACAAGCATGTGAACTGGAGACAAATTAAACATTTATGATGCTGTAAAAACAGCGAAAGCAACAAAAAAATACACAAGTGGGGGGGGGGAACCTCAAAGTTGACTTTCAGGTTGCAGCTCCTTCCAATATGTTTGGCCTCACGTGAAGAAATTCTAAATTGGTGCATGGGAATACTTTTGTGTATCTAAGAAAATCACTATTGGTGTTGAGAATAATGCGGATATAAATAGAGCTGTTCAAATAAATCCACACGGACGTCAGGGAGCTCCTGGTACCTCCTGGTTGGTACCTGGAGGAGCACTGATTGTGCTTACGTTTCAGTTGGCCATTCTTCTTTTGGGGTTTAAAAAAAAAAAAAAAAAAAAAAAGGCATCACCAATAGAGCTCGCTTGTAAATTACTCCCAATGAGGGTCCAAGCCCGCCAACATCAGGCAGTAAATAATCCAAAACACGCTTATCCAGAAGATACCCACCCCTAAGCCCCCCACCACACCCAAGACCACCTCATCGGTGCCCACACACAAATTCATGTCCACAAAAACACCATCCCGATATTGACCAATACATTTATATATATATATATAATATATATATATATATATATATATATATATATATATATATATATATATATATATATATATATATATATATATATATATATATAAACACACACACACACGTCACCTTCCATCCATCAAGAACTACATTATAACTTCCAGTCCAATGTACCAAAAGTGGCACAATTTATAGAGTTCAACCCAAAGCGGCTGTCTCCAAAGTCAAACAGATTTGGGATGTCACCACAGAATGATGACACGTGAACGTGTGATGATAAGCAAAGAACCAGGAAAGGAACAGGTCTGGATGTACAATATGATCCATACAAGGAATTAGTGTTAATCAGACAAATATCAACGAGCAAATGCCAATGTAAATAGAAAGGGGTTTAACTAATTAATAACACCCCACAAATACACTTAAAGGTAATGAAAATTCATTCAGATTTCAAAGAATTTATGGAAAAAGTAATGATACTGGCAATACTGGCTAATAGTTTGGCAAGTTATTTAAATGATGCAAAAGAATTGAGGCTAAAAAAAAAAAAGGTTTTATTTCCATAAAAGTATGTTGTGACTTAATGGCTGTGGAAAAATGTCTGCCCCAAGGTGGGAAGAATCCCTGATTTCGACTACGGGGGGGTTCTCGTTCTACTACGGTTGTGACATACAACATTTGAGGTTACAAACAATGCGCAATGGTCTAGTTTGCGCAGCAGTGTAAGAATACGTCATCGTGTTGCACAAGAAGGCATGCTCGATTACCTAATTCGGAATGTTTTTCATTTGATAGTTTTATATTTAAGTGTTATTTATGTACAAAGTCAGGTCACCGCGACGTTGTAGGAACGGAACTCGGTTCTAAACTGAGGATGCCTGCACTAGTTTATCATTTGACTTCAGTATGGCAGAGAAAGCTGAACAGGCTCATGTTGGGACTCCATTTCCCACGATCCTCCGCTGGAGCAGCCACTTCCTGAGGAAATGACATTTTGACTGCTTGCATGGAATACTCGTCAAAAGGGATGTTGAGATATCGCCTCCAAGGTTCAGGTCTCGTCACATACTGGTTGGATGATTTTGAAGACCTTTAAATTCACTATCTTGGCATTACTGAGAATTATTAGAGAAATTCTGTAAGCTAAATAGTCCGGCAGCACCAGGCAATTACAGTTATGTAAGAAGCCCCAGGATGGCTGTAACGGATGCGAAACAATATGTCGCAAAAACGTCTAGACGAGAAAACTGTTAGATTACTCAGACCTATTTTAAGCATCTTCCGCTATCCAAAATCTTCTCACCTGGGGCCCAGCTCGTCCTCGCTGCGCCACACAAAGTCGCCAAACTTCTCATAGAGGGAATTGTAGTGGTGCTGGACTCGGTAGAGTAGCGGAGGTGGGATTTCCATCAAGGTGTTGTACGCCAGCTGCTGTTCCTTGCCACTGGTGTAGCCGTTGTACAAGTTGTACACCTTGTCTGCAATCTCTTGAAGAACAAGGGAACACAGAATCAGTGTAAGTACAATTCGGAATTTTTGAGGTTTGTTGGGTCAGGTTTATGTTGGTTTTCCCCCCCAAAGCAATTCATCGTTTTTTTTTTTTTTTTTTTTTAATTGTTTTTACGGTTCATCGTAAAGGTCATTTAAGTCAGCGCAATGACAGGGAAAACAAGTTTGTTAGTTTATGTCCTTCAGATGTGCTTCCTCCAGAGCAGCAGATCAACTTCATATGATTTATTAGCATAAATTACAAAACGAGGAAAAACAAAACCACCCGCCATTTGAAAAACTGTAATTGGAAAATTGCTCGATTGTAAAAGACTAGTTTTTGACTATTTTTCTTCTTTTGTGCTTGCCAAGAAAACACAAAAAAAAAAAAAAAAAAACCCAAAAAATGGTACATGGCGGCAATACTGAGAATATTTGTACCTTCAGCTCGGCTATCGTCAACCATCGGGCAGGATGTCCGTACAGTGACGTAACTGGAGTCGGAGTGACTGCCCCGGCTGTCCACTGCATAGAGAGTGAATCTGGAAATAACAATCACATCATTATGAACTCACCCTGTAATAACAATGTTGGTAATGACATTCATAAAGCAACCATTTGACCTTTAGAAAGTAAATGTTTGGAGTATATTTAAATGCATTATTTCATGTGTAACCCCCTCCCCACACACACGCACACAAACACGATTCTACTTGCTTAGGTATGTGGCAGGTGTTATAAACAGGGGGGTCCGAAATATCCGAATAGGTGACCCGAATTCTTATGTAAATTGGAACCGGCCGTAGCCTGTCACTCTCCTATGTTAACCCCGCAATAAAGAGATACAGTAAATATTTATATGAAAAACACTTCGAGGCTGTAAATTAAAAACAACAATCAGCATAAATATGAAATTAAATTGACCACTAATGTAATGTAAAACATTTAAAGGCTAATATAAAATGGCAGTGAAACAGTCCGTGACTAAGTTAACTTGTTCATGTTCGTAGCAATCCTAGCTCGGCAAACTCAAATGCAAAAGACCAGTTGCAGAAGAATGAAAGTCTTTTGAAACAAATGTTGTGACAATAAAGAGTCCTATCAAGAAATAAAACAGGAAGGAGCAATTCATCAATATAAAATCAGGAAGTAAAATCAGCGCAAAACATCGCCAACAACCGAACCGACAAAAAATTACTTGGAGTCTTTTCTACTTCGAAGTCCTTCAAAGAGCCGTCTGGTTTATATTATTCTTTTCTTACCGCTGTCAGCCTTTCAGAACAACATGTGGAGGTCATCCATCAATGCTGTCTGAAACGACGACGACTGAGGTGCAATGATAGATCGCAAGGTATGATAATGCCACATAAGATGCAGGTTTCAAACAAACAAAAACAATGTTTGACCAAGAACTTTGGGACATATTTTCCTCCATTTTCTATAGTGCTTGTCCTCCAAGCTGAAGCCGATCCTTGCTGACTTTGCCAGGTAGGATACACTGGGACTGGTTGCTCCCATCCCAGGGCAGACAAACCATTCACACCCACATTCACACCTAAGGACAATTAAGAGTTTGAATGAACATACTAACAATATATATATTTTTTTTAAATGTGGGAGGAAATTGGAGTACCGAACCTGGAGAAAAGCATCACAAGTATGGGGAGAATACACTCACTCCACCAAGAGTAAAGAGCCAAGATTCGAACCCCCCAACCTCAGAACAGTGAGGCAGACGTGGTCTTCACTTCGGCAATGTGCTTGCTGCTTTTGGGATGTAATTTTCACACATAACTTTGGACAAACTCTAAATTAATCAAACTTCAAGGTACCACTGTATGCTATTTGTCTTCTAAGGATCCACAGGGTTAAATAGTATTTATTATTCGTAGAAAGGAGTAAAAGAGGGTCTGACTCGTCTCCCCATGAACTCTACCAGGCCAAAGTTTTTTTCCCCTCTGGAAATGTCAGGCATAACAAACATTTTTTGGGAGGACTCAGTGACAGACTTCAGGACCGCTCAGTACGGCACGGGAAACAGTTTGAGATGGTCGGAGATCAGACGCACAGCGCATCTCACCTTTACGTGGCCTTTTGCAAATGTCAAGGTGTGTCATGGCGAATGAAAAAGGAAGTGCTGGAAGAAAGGGACCATGTACAATCCGCACACGTTTAGACATCAATATCCATTCAGTGACAAGGAAAACATGGAGAATCTTTGAGGTCATTTTCACTCAAAACCACAAAGAATATCAAGTGTATTGTAGTAATGGTTTTTCAGTTTTATTAAACTTTCTCTGGGGAAAAACCACAGTTGAAAGAAAACTCCCCAAAGTTTCTGTTTGTTTTGTCACACCTGTGTCACCTCGTAATATCTTATATCCAAGCGCTGCCATGCCAAACCTCAGTCTGGCCGCATAGTCCAAAGAGCGGTATAAGTGAAAGCACCTGCGCAGATCCTCCCATGGAAACTGTTACTGAATGTCTGCTCGTTTATCCCGCGGCTGACTGGCCAGGTCATCTTATATTTTCAGACCATTGCGCTCATAGTTGCGGTTCAATATTTTTTAAAAATATGAATAGTATACATAAAACTGGAGGAGGAGGGGGAATACGCAAAAAGTAAAAAAAATAATAAGTGGAAATGTAAACACATCTAAATCGACTAATTTGTAGTCCTGTATGAATAATAATAATAATAATAATAGTTTCCAGGGGGTGCTACTGAGCTATTGTTTGTACTTTAAAACAATAAAAAAAAAATCAAAAAGTACAGTACATCTACAAAGACGGAGAACAATTCATATACTGTATGATTTCATGTATTTCATGAATGGTTGTGTAAAAGTTATATTTTGTTTGAAAAGGTCCTCTATAATAATGTCAAGTTACATTTTATTTAGTGTGATAAGATTTATGGGAAAAACAGTTACAAGCACAGCAGGGACTGTTTTGAAGGATCAAATTAATTCGTAAGTATGAAATGTTTCAACATTTGTATTCAATTAGTGTTTCTTTATAGAACTGCCACTATGAAAGCAATTCAGACTACCGCAAAAACACAATGAGACAGAACAAGCAAGCCGAAATTCTAAGTATTAATCATGCCTCATGCACAAATTCAGAAAACTTAAGAAATGGAATATTTGTATTGCATTTCTTCCGAAACCCATTTGCGATGTTTTAAATTATGTCTATTGAGGCACGGTCCAAGTGCTGCTTGTTTTGGTTGTTATGTGACCTGTTTGGGCATTGCTCGCATAGTTTGTCTGATCTTGTGAATGTGGTATTCCCCCAAGAACCTCACACAAGTTTGTATGGGCTTTGGTGGCTCCTCTGCCCAGTGAAAACAATGTCAGCCTGTGAGAGTCACACTGTTTAAATCACGCGGCCACGGTATTACATGCAGATGGAGTCACATTGGCAGAGGAAATTATGACAACTAGACTTTACACAGCCAACCCTATCAAAAGTCCTGCTTATTTATCTGGGTAAAGTTGTCACTCCAATGCTGATATTTAGTATTGCTAGTATAATTCCCAAATGCAATGGGATGTTAATTTTTGTTTGTCTGTTTATTTATTTGTGTATTTTAGATTTATATTTGAGTTGCATAGTATAGTATTCTATTTACATTTATTCAACGACAGTGGACAGTTAACTCCTGATAGTTATTACTGCTGGTGTGTTGTTGTTATTTTGCTACGTACAAAGCTGCTGACTATTCTTGCTGCTGTTCACATTCACATCGTCGCCCTTCTCTCCCTCGGGCTGTGTGGGGTACCCGGCTAACTCGGGGCTCACGGTGGGCTGTCAGTCGGGCCCGCCTTCTGGCCCTGCTCTGGCCACTGACCTACGGCTGGTTTTGGGTGGAATGGGCTTCCCCCTGGGGTTGGGCGTCGGGGGCCGGTTGGGGCATTCCGGCTGGGGAGCGGCTGGGCCTGGCGGGGGGCGCGCCGGGGCGTGCTTGTGCTCGGTGGCGGTGACGGACAGGGGCTTGTCTTGACCTTGTTGAGGTTGGTGGCCGGTCGCCTCGGCTAGATGGGTGGGGTTGTGGAGTGCGTCTGTGGGTCGGCTGGCGGGGTGGGTGGTTGTTTGCACTTTTGCACCGATGGGTGTTTTTTAAATTTTTTATTTATTTTATTTTTTGGGGAGTTTGTTTTGGTCCTCGGGCCGGTGTGGGCGTCAATGGTAGGGGAGCGACTTGGCAATGAGCTGGAACTTCGCCGTGGTGGCCTTGTGTCGCAGTGGTTTGGGACGGGGTTCGCATGTGCGTTGTCTCGCGGTGCCTCGGGCACTGGCCCTGTACCTCAGGGCGGGATCAGCGTTTCATGGCATGGGGTAGTTGGGGGGACGGGATCGGGGCCAGTGTCGCTCAGATTCAGGCGATGGCTGGCCGCGTCGGGTGGTTTGTGTGAGTGGCTTTTGGCTTGGCCTCCTGTTTTGGGCTTGTGGCCTTTTGTTTTGGGGGGTGCACGCCAGGGCTCGGCATTTTGGCACGGGGGGTGGCTTCGCACAGGTGCCGGTGATTTAATTATTTATTTGTAATGTATTTATTTATTTTATGGTGGTCCGGTGCCCTTGCCCTTCCCCCTTGGGACTGGTTGGGGCGCTTCGGTCGGGCTTGGGACCTGTCCGGCTGCATTTTCAATAAATATCACAATAATTAAAAATTTAAAAAATAAACAGAGGCAGTATTTCAAGCTCCCCTGTTGCACAGCAAAACTGTTCCAGCACAAAGGCATACAGATCCACCATTCTGCAAGGCCATGCAGCTGAACAGGACAGGTTATTTAAAAAAAACACAAAAAAAAAACAAATAAATAAATGTAATATTTGTGCTAAATACAATGCTGGCTTTCTGCTGTACACATAGACTTCTGTATACTTCTATACCTCATGTATGTCATGTAAAATTTGCCAGTCACAGTTACAGAACTTATTCATGTGTGCCACATACACTAACTACTGTTGCTCATGTAAACCTAGAACATACAAGCTTATTCTATTCGATTCTATTGTACTCTATTATAACAAGGGAGACATTTTATCAAGGCAACCCAGTGTCTATGTTTGCCAACATTTCATAGCTGTGTTTTAAACATTGGCTCCAGTCTACCCCAACAGCAATTACAAGGTTGTTATGTGCAGTTATAAAATAGTTTCTCCAAGGACTTTAAAGCTTCTCCGGGGACTAAACTGTGTAGATGTTTTTGTTTGCTGGTTTGAGACAAGAGTGGGATAACTGCTCATTGTGCAAAGACATTAACATATTATGTGGAAATGGAGGGGAAACATTTTTGATCTTCATTCGCATGTCACTGAAAATGAACTTTTTTTGGCCACAAGTTAGGGTTTCATTCTTAAGATGCATTGAGAGGCGGCACAGGGGGTCGAATAAACAGGGTGTCCGATGATGATAAAGATCGCCTGGGAGCACAAAGAAACCAAAACGTGGTCTGCACTGCCAAGAGAATGTCAAACATTAAGTATAACAATTGGCAAGACACAAAATTCCGTGGCCACCCACCCTCACTTGACTTTATTTTTTTTTTCACTTTTTCAGGGGGTATATTACACAGACGTAAACATAATCACGGGCGACTAAAAACGAACCCTAACCTTGACCCCAAAAGGCAGCTGTTTCCTCACTAACGGCGGACTTGGACTTTGTCCCCGATTTAACAAGCTCCCCTGCAAACTAGCTGGTCTTTATGCCAAATGTGTCCTTGAAAAAGAGCAAAGTCAGGAGCACACACATTCACGCACACACACTTGAAAGAGGCCGCTTGTCTGGTGCAACACTTTGGGTCCCCGCGAACTTGACAGACCCCACAGCTATAAGTCATTCAATTTACTTAACACACATGCACGGACACACACGCATGACCTTAACATGCCACCACAAACACTTTGGTCCAGCAAACCTGTCAGACCCCACAGGTATTATAGTAAAATCACATGCACACGGACACACGCAGGCGCACGCACGCACACACACAAACACACACAGAATTTTACTTAACACACGCGCACACTTGAGTAGAAACTTGCTGTGTTGAACACTTTGGTACCCATAAACCTGAATAGTAATTCAATTAACCTAACACACACAAGCACACATGACTTTTCGACCCACTCGTCTGGTCCAAGACTAGGTCACCGCAAACCTGTCAAGAGCCCACAGGTATAGTCGTTTAATTTCACACACACGCACATACATACACACACACACACACACACTGAGACAGAACCTCATCAGAGCCCACAGGTATCGTAATTTTAATTAACACACACACATTTCCATTTAATTTACTGAACACACATGCAGACACACGTGCACACACTGACTCACACACAGGTCTGGTCCAAGACTTTGGGTGCCTGTGAATTTGTCAAGACCCCACGGGTATAGATATTTAATTCAAAGCACACACACACACACACACACACACACGCACACACACACACACACACACACACACACTTACACAGTGATCTGCTGTCTGTCTGGTTCTGACTTTGTGCCATAGTTAGGTGAAAGCTCAGCAAGCATCGAGGCGGACAAATGTCGGATTAGCGTGTAAATGAACTACGTTGCCATTACAGTGAGCAGTTTCTTCGTAATCTAATGAAACAGTCGCGATATGTCCGAACGAGAGACGACAGGACAAGAAAGCCCAACAGGAGAGAATGCCTGGCACAAAGTGACAGTGAGAGAGAGCGGATCAATTAGGACAGTATTTTTGGCATGCGGTGGACGCCAGGACAGAAGGTGACGCCTTTTCCATGACATCAGCATTTTGGACGCACATCAGTCGAGCCAGCCCACAAATCAATCAGAGCTACGTTGAATTGTTTCTCGCCGCCGCAAGAATTTGTGGCAGCTTCGAATATCTGACTGCTTGGAAATCCTCGTCTTGCAGCTCAGCAGCAGCATCACGGCCCAAAATAACAGTGACAGCATCTTGAAAATCAACAGTCGAAAAATATATTGAGCAGATAGTCGAAGCCTGCTAATTTAATTTATTTGAACTACATTGGCAAGCAAATGTGCCTCCACTCGAAATCCAACTCTATGCTGCAATCGACCAGCAATACCTGCTAATTCTTTCAACAACAGCTTCACATGGCCATCCGCTTATTACATTTTGGATGGAGAAGAAGACACTGGAAAGAAAAGAAAGAGGCATAAGAAAATGAAAACACAAAGAGAGTTGATGTACTGCCGAGTAGAGCGAGAGAGAGAGAGAGAGAGAGCGAGAGAGAGAGAGAGAGAGAGAGAGAGAGCATGGACAACATATAATAAACCCAAACCCCCAAATGCTCATGAGTCATTGGAAAGGTTGTATGGGTCATTTAAGAACTAACAACTGACCTTTTTGGGGCGGTGGAAGGGTGGAGGCGTCTTCTTGTGCAACAACTGGCTCAGAATGTTTGACGTGGTCTCTTTAAATACTTCATATTATCTCGTTTCCATATACATGTCTTTTACCAATCAAACACAGGTAAGAGAAATAATATTTTGGGCTATTTTTGTATAATATTCTGCTTTAATGTTCATGGGCCTGGAGTGCCCAAAGGGGGTACATTCATGGGGTGTGGAAACAAAAGGACACGAGGCGGTTCACACAGGCCAACAATAAGATGGATGGGGTGGTAAAGGAATTCCAACAAATGGACTGCCTGGTCTGGAGACTCACTTTTGTAAACAATTAGAACCAGCTGAGGAGTAATCACGAAGACATTGGGCAGGTTGCAGGAGATGAGGACATTGTCCAACAATGCACACGGTCAAAAACAAATGGGAGGTACAAACGCATCAATCATTGACACATTTTTGGTATATGAGATTGCGTGACTTGAGAAAATATTGAACTGTAGGGCACGTTACGAGCTCCTCGGTCTGCAGGCATCGGCAAGCCTTGCGTTCATCTTCATTGTCAACAGAGAAGGATTAGGGATCCAAATGTATTAAAATTGACCGCAACTGCCGTTAATGGTGTAGAAATGCTTTTCCTGTTAGTAATTAGTTTCAGAGTGGATATCCCTTTCCTTTCCTCTGGCAAAGATGGCACATTCCCTCTCAAAAAAATTCAAACCATTTAAAATAGTCAATTTATTTATTGAATTTATTGATTTTTTTGTTGTTATTTTTGGGGTATAGTGATTAGATTGCTACCTCACAGTTCTGAGCTTCGGGGTTCAACCTTCCTGTGTGAGGTTTACATGTCGTCCTTGTGCTTGTGTGGGTTTTTTCTCGGTACTCCTCCCACATTCCAAAAACACATGAAACATAAACTACTCATGAAAAGTTAGGGATGTTCTGCTTTCGGGTGAAATTTCAATCTATACCTAAAACATACACTGACCTTTACAGTAGAGCTCAATTTGACCTTTAAACATTTGAATTCACGCGTCGAATTGTTCAGTGTTTCAGTACTACGAGCTGAACGGCAAATTTTACAGGTGTTGTGTTCAAATAATTGACTAATACATTTCCAAGGATGTCCACTTCTATGCCTTTCAATGACTGCCTGTGTATCTTCTCATTCATTCAAGACATTTCACTCTAAGGGCATTAAATCAATCGCAACTGGATTTTTCTGGTTGTCTTAGCAGACGTTTCGCCTCTCATTCGAGCAGGCTTCATCAGTTCATGCAACAAGGCTTAGTTATAGTATTTCCTGTCTCTGTGTATCTCTGATGACAGTGTGTGACATTTGCTCAGTGGGCACTTCCCTCACATTTGGTCTGTCAACAGTCTCCGACCAGTCCTTTATTAAGTCAAAATAAAACGTGAATTGGTGTGCTTGAACTTGTGTCTTCAGTCTTGCCAACTTAGTGACTTTGTCACTGAAAATTTTTCCGACCCCTTTAGCAACCTTTTTTTTAATTTTTTTTTTTAAAAAGCGACATTCATATTCATGTTAGCAACCTTATTTCCTGCATGGTGGAAGGAAGAGAGGGATCTGCCTTTATAAGGAATTGGGAGTGGCCATTATGAGTTAGCAGTTGGTGCTCATAATCTCCACACTGTAGACATGTTTTTTGTGTGAATGCGAATTACATAAGAATATACTATATATATATATATATATATATATATATATATATATATATATATATATATATATATATATATATATATATATATATATATATATGCGTGTGTGTAAAAAACAGAGCACCTATTGTTTGAAGCCACCCACTTTTCAAGTGGGCAAATGTATTGGAACAGACACTATTAAATTCGCTTAAAGTGAATAACATTGAATATTTATTTATATACTGCATCAAGCCTGCAACCCATTGACTTCACCAGACTTGCATTCTTCATTTGAAATGCTTTTCCAGGCCTTGAATGCAGCCTCTTTCAGTTCTTGATTGTTTCTGGCGGTTTCTCCCTTCAGTCTCCTCTTCAGGGGGTAAGTTACATGCTCTATTGGGTTAAGGTCCGGTGATTGACTTGGCCAGTCTAAGACCTTCGACTTTTCCCCCTTGATGAAGTCATTTGTTGTGTTGGCAGTGTGTTTTGGGTCATTGTCTTGTTGCATGATAAAGCTTCTCCCGATTAGTTTGGATGCATTTTTCTGTAAATTGCCAGACAAAATAGTTTTGTCTGGCAAATAGTTAGCTACCATCGTGCTTTACATCATCAATAGACTTGTGAGCCCGTTCCAGAAGCAGCCATGCAAGCCCAAACCATGACATTACCTTCACCATGCTTCACAGATGAGCTTGTGTGTTTTGGATCAAAGCAGATCCTTTCTTTCTCCATACGTTGGCCTTTCGATCATTTTGTAGCAGGTAATCTTTGTCTCATCAGTACATTAAACTTTGTTCCAAAACCTTTGTGGCTCATCTCTGTACTTCTTTGCGAAATCCAATCAGTTCTTCCGATACTTTTTGCTGATGAGTGATTTGCATCTTGCAATATTGCCTGTATATTTCTTCTCTCGAAGTCTTCTTCAAACAGTGGATTGTGATACCTTCACCCCTGCACTGTGGAGGTTGGCAGTGATGTCATCAACTGTTGTCTTTGGGTATTTCTTTAGAGCTCTCACAATGTTTCTGTCATCAACTGCTGTTGATAGTCTTGGCCGACCTGTTAGATGTCTGTTGCTCAGTACACCAGTAGTTTATTTCTTTTTCGGGACATTCCAAATTGTTGTATTGGCTATGCCCAATGTTTGTGCAATAGCTCTGATTGATTTGACCTCTTCTCTCAGCTTCAAAATGGTTTGCTTTTCTCCCATAGACAGCTCTCTGGTCTTCATGTTTGCTTAACAGCAAATGCAGTTTTCACAGGTGAAACTCAAAGCCAAAAACAAGCACTATCTAATGTTCAAGCAATCAGTCTAAAAAGCAACCCATGAGCAACTAGAAACACGCATCAGTCACATGTCCCAATACTTTTGCTCACTTGAAAAGTGGGTAGGTTCACACAAAAGGTGATCTGTCCTGAGTTGTTTAACACATCTAGATGTAAATACCATGAAATTAAAGCTGCAATCCTGAACTTTTGTCTCATATTCATCTTTTGATCTTCAGTATACAACAAAAACAAAGGAATTGACCTTGCTGTTCCAATACGTTTGTAGGGGAACACAATTTAATTTTGTTTAACAATTTTATTCCCCTGCGATTGGCTGATGACCAGGCTAGGGTGTACCCGCCTCTTGCCAAAAGGCTGCTGCGATAGGCTCCAGCACACCTGCATCCCGAGTGAGAATAAACGGTACAAAGAACAGATGGATGGATTTTTATTCCATATTTACAACATATAGCATATCTACACATGTAGCAGCTTATTAAAACAATACAACTTATATTAAGACATTTTACCGGGTGATTGAAAAGTAACTCACTATTTTTAATTACTTGTAAGAATTATAGTTCAGAAATAAATTACAAGAAATGAACATGAGAAGAAAGTGTATTGCATGGAGTTTTATTTTACCACCAGTTTCTCAAGCCGCCTGGGAACCGCATTAACTGATTTCACAAGGAACTCTTGTGGGATGGAAGACATAACTTCTCATATTTGCCCTTCAAGTTCTTCCAAAGTCGTTGGTTTGGTAGAATAGACTTATTCCTTTAATCATGGACTATACACAAAAAACATTTTTTGAAAAATATTACAACATATCAATAAATTCAAAGTATTTTAAAATATGGAGTTACTTTTCAATCACCCTGTATATTGAACACAATTGAGGATAACATGCTGAGGCCTAGGTCGCTGTTGGTGTAGTGGTACACTTGCCTGACTTTGGTGCAGGCAGCGTGGGTTCAGTTCCCACTCAGTGACAGTGTGAATGTGAGTGCGAATGGTTGTCCGTGTCTATATGTGCCCTGCGACTGACTGGCGACCAGTTCAGGGTGGAGTCCGCCTTTCGCCCGAAGTCAGCTGGGATAGGCTCCAGCGTCCCGCGACCCTAACTAGGATAAGCAGTGTTGAAAATGGAAATGGATGGATGCTGAGGCCTTGGAATCCCCATTAATCACGTGGCGCCTTTTTTACATGATGTAAAGTTGTGAAAGATGGAGAGTAGCAAATTCTCATTTAAAATCAGCCGAATAAATAACAATAATGAAAAATAAAATAAAAAGATGCTCTCACATGATGCCCACCTAATGTTTCTACCTGCCCTCTCAAGAATGCATTCCTAGAACTGGCCCGGATAAGCAACCTGCGCATGTGGCTTTCTTGTTACTGGTGTGAAACAGATTTTTCTTTTGTATGAACAAGAACAGATTAAAGACATTTATAATGGTAAATGTCTTTAATCTAAACTATGGCTTGCTGTGAATTCTGCATTAAATGCAACATTCTAAAACAAGAAAATATATATATATAGTACAAACAAGAAAACATATATATTCAGTAATATATAATAGTCTCAATACTTTCTTTTGAAGAACACCAAAATATATATATTTTTTTATATTATGTGGTGACGTACTGAGGTAAGGTATCGTACAGCGTACATTTTTGCTATGTAACTTTACTCTCTTAACTAGTCATCTAATTTATTTTCTTGTGTGGCGCTGATGGGAATCCATATGATTATGCACTTGTTTGTTGTTGTTTTTCTGCATCTAATTTTATAAACCACCTTATTTGTTTAAATTCACAGCATCTACTAGCCCCTAGAACAGGGGTGGCCAACCCGCAGCTCGCGAGCCACATGCGGCTCTTTAACTAGTTTCATGCGGCTCTTCAGGAGCTGTCACATGACATGCGTCAAAAATGAACTGAGAGTTTGTGTGTGTGAGACAGTGCACACAATGTTAACTGTTGAAAATTACTGATATTATCATGTTGGTGTGGTTATTTTCATTAGATCTGGCTGAGCAGAGGTCTGTGTATGCGTGCATACATGATTAAAAGATGATGTTCATGTGTACCCATGTGTATGATGTGGCTCTTTGCAGTAACACAGAAAACAAAGTGGCTCTTAGTCTCTGACTAGTTGGCCACCCTTGCCCTAGAACATCATAACAATATTGTGCAAATTGGTAATGTTTTTTAAAAAAAATAAAAAACAACTATAATCGGATTTTGATTATTAAATGAAATGACTTCAACAATATCGACTGTTTACGGTTTTCATAAATGAGCACTTTTCAAATGGGAGTCTGGCGTTGCCATTTCCAGTGCAAGAGAAAGGCTGCTGCCATAGCAGCCTTGGTAATGATCAAGAGTAAGGCCAACTCCAGTGGAGGTTTTATCTGGCTACTTGATTTAGATAAGTGGGGTTGGCTGCAAACAGATGTGCCTTCAGACGTAATTCCGACGTAAATTCGGCCCTTATCGTTACAAAACAACGTTGTGAAGAATGTATAAACAAAGATAACAGTGCAACAAAGTTTAAAATCAGCCTTGTTTTATAAGTTCATGTAAGTAGAAGACAGATTTCTTCAGATTAACCCAATGGTCATTCCCCAAATATTCTTATCTACTGATAAAGCTTTTGGGAAAGTCATCATTGTGAAGTAAAAGTGTTGACTGTAATTCCTGGAACAGTGGTATCATACCTTCTGAATGAAGTATTAAAAGTTGTGACATTGTAATGCAAATGGTCATACATTTTCGTGACAGTATGCATTCTAACAATTACATTTTTCAGTGTAATAAATGTTATTAAGGTAAGGATTTTAAAATTATAGTTTCAGACCACCGTTTAAGACATCATTGTTCCCACAGATTTCAATCATGGACCTGTTTCTTGTGTTTGAGGGGCAAAGTTGAGCTTCTCAAAACAGACCAAGGCCACCAAACAGTAGAATCAATGCTTTCAGTGACAGCCACAACATGCGGGCCCTGTCTACTATATGAGAGGCTGATTCGCTTGCTCCTTTGTCTGCAAATATATAGGGACAAAGGTGCCCTAAAGAAATGGAGACCAGAGTAGAGATGGTAAAGACAGCAGAAATAAGTAACTCAGTTGACAAATTTGGCAATTTTGTTTCCTTTTTTTCCAAACCAGAAAATACTATAAAGACAGTCGGAATTTAGCATTTTACATTGCAATAAGTAAATGTCCTATTGTTGCAACCACATCCATGCAGCCTCTAGCCTTCACAGTTAGCTTTTGACACCCCACTCTGAATCAATCAATATTTTAAATGCCATCTGATAGCTCAAATTATCATGTGTTACATTGATTTGATGAGAAAGAAAAAACAACTTTTTCAAAATAAAAGAAGGAAATACCAGTTAGGGCTCATTTTTGAGTTGTGAAGTACTATTACAAGCCACAGCCAATTTGCATGTAATCTAAATCTGTGCGTTCAGAGCTAGAAAAAAATATCTATGCTAGATGGAGGACAATGAATCCATACTATTTCCTGGGTTCCCAACAGTGGCTTCAGTAAACATGGGATTTGAATTGCTTGGTATTTCTCTTCAGCAACTCAGTTTATGCCATCATTGCCTTTATCCATCCGTCTGTCCATCCATCTGTACATCTGTCCTTCCGTCTGTCCGTCTGTCCATCCACCCATCCGTTTTTTAAATAATGCCTGTACTCATTAGGGTAGCTGTTAAGTAGAGCCTAGCCCAGGTGACTTTTGGCAAGAGGCTAGGCAAACCCTGGATTCGTCACCAGTGGCATGTCAAATGGCAAGTCAATTGATGCTGCCCTCATTGACTTTCATCAAAGACAAAAGCTCCGAGGTGAATGTCCTGGAATCTTGCGGTTCTGTGAGTGCATAGATTTTTTTCCCCAAACGCCCCTATCATTGTGCCCCCGAGCACACCATTGCAGAATATCCAATATTACCGTAAAGCTGATTATGTCTGTTCTTATTTTAGTATTTGATACACTTCACAGCATGATGCTCAAGCATGGTTGTTGCTTTTGGAGTTTATGACTAGCCTGCCCAAGTGCGAGAAATGCCACGGTTCATAGGGATCTGATGACATACTGCTCAGACACTGATATGAGTGAGTCCAACATCCCTATTTATTCCTACATCTGAACAGAGGTAAGTCAAACTGTAGCGTGTCCTGTTCACTCTAATTTCCTTCAGACATTTGAGACCCCCTTCCTCCAAAAATTGTTGAAGATCATCACTGTTTTCAAAGCCAAAAATCGGCACGGCCTCCAGCAGCGCACATATATTTGTATTCTTGCTGAGTGACCCTATGTCCCTTTTTATGGAACTGAAAACAGGTACCAATTTCACTCTCGAATCTCAATATCATTCAGGTTTACCCAGCCGGTAGATGTTTTTCTTTGAAAATACCAACTTTAAAGGCTGTCTTGGAAGCAAAAGTTGTAACAAAAATGCTTGGCGTATGAAGAACATCATAAACACCTCTCAGATTTTCTCAAAAATTTTGACTCGTACAACCATTGCAAGTGAGTTGACTGTAGCTTAGCCAGGACCCTGTCAAGATCACTACGACTACTTAGGACTATGTCAAATGACATATCGCAGTTAGGTATCAGTCCATAATTCCAAGACTTACAAAGGAACCAAGTCAATGTCTGCTCATAAAAAAGATAAACTCGTCGCATCATGAAACTGACCAAGCGGCAAAAATTAGATAAATAAAAACAGGGTCATTACCTTTCCAAGGAAAACTCAGCAAAGAGCATCCAACTTACTTGTAGAGACTGTCAGGCTCCAGGCACTTGAAGACGACAGAATAAAGCAGCGTGTGGGGATGTTCACCACTCCTTTTACCGGGCACAATGCAGGACGAACCCAAACCCGAGAAGAGATCATCCAACAAGCTCAACACTTCACCTGGCGGGGAGATGGATTCGGACAGAAAGTTAATCAAATGAAACAAAGGTCCTACAGGAAAGGGTCGGAGAATTTCTCTTTCGTCTGTCAATTGTCTCGCGATGCAGGATAATTTCCAAAATTGAAAAACAATGAAATCAGAAAATATTTTATTATCAAGGAAACTTACTATTCATAAAATTTAACAAATACGAATTGACTTATACATGGTGTGGTTGTTTCTGTATAATTTTGACGCCTAACAGTAAGTGCATACTGTATATAGTTCACATCACAAAAATACACATTTGAAACCAGATGCTTACATAGACTTCAAAAAAAGACATGCTTTATTTCCTCACTGTCTGACATGTAATGAGACGACACGTTTCCTGTTTTTTGTCTGTTTAACATATTTTACCGATTTACATGTTAAAATTAAGTAAATTCAAATGACTTTTTGTTCAGTGTACAACTGTATGGTAATACTTTGCAACCATCCTGACTTTTTTGTCATATAACATGCGTGGGTAAGCAAAACACATTGTATTTTTTTTTGCAGACCCATATTGCTATTTTCCAGTGCTCGTGGGGATGATGGAAAGGTAGGAGCTATCAAAACAGTTGAAAAACTCTGAAAAGGTTGGATTTCCAACTATTTCTACACACATGCAAAGGGCAGCTTAATGTGAGTTTATAACACAAGTGCCAATTTATAAATACAAGACTAATATGGCTGGCAGGGCACAAAGTAAAAAGAGAAGTTGGAAAAGGGATGGGAAAGAAGTTCATGAATGAGTGATTTGACCTTTTTGTAGAAATAAACATGCATATACAACGTGCAATTGTTCTTTTGAAGGTTAACACTTTCTTATTCATATCTCTTATTGGATGTATTTTATTCATATTTTCATATACCATATTATATCATGGCGGCACGGTGGCCGACTGGTTAGAGCGTCAGCCTCACGGTTCTGAGGAGCGGGGTTCAATCCCCGGCCCCGCCTGTGTGGAGTTTGCATGTTCTCCCCGTGCCTGTGTGGGTTTTCTCCGGGCACTCCGGTTTCCTCCCGCATCCCAAAAACATGCACATTAATTGAAAACACTAAATTGCTCGTAGGTGCGAATGGTTGTTTGTTTGTATGTGCCCTGCGATTGGCTGGCAACCAGTTCAGGGTGTACCCCGCCTCCTGCCCGATGACAGCTGGGATAGGCTCCAGCACGCCCGCGACCCTCGTGAGGAGAAGCGGCTCAGAAAATGGATGGATGGATGGATGGATATTATATCATACATTTATACAGTGTATGCCTGATATTAATGGGCTATATTCTAAGTTCTAATAGGACTCGGTATCGTATCAGTATTAACGGATTACTGGTACTCAACTATATTTTGTCCTAGTGGCTATTTGTTGTCGTAAAGGAATTTGTCTCTGGTAGTGCTTTATCCACTTAAGTCAAATAAACACCTCCCACACACACCTTGCTTTTCCCGTCAGAATAAAAAAAAAAATTCAAGTTCAATAATCTCAATTCATAGATGCTTTGTATTTACCATTCACTGAACTTTGCTGCTAACCAAAACAGCAGCTCCAAGACAAGTAACTAGTCGCTTAAAGTGTGGAAACTTACACAAACTCCCTACACCCTCTTAAATATCATCTAATATGACGTGTACACAACACTGTCTAATAGATTCTGACATGTGGTCGCACCACATTGTTGTGCATTCATGTTTACAGTCTGGGGAGCTGTGTTCTTCCTCGTCTGCTTCATTTCTTGCCATGTTGCTGCATTTATCAATTTTGTTTTAAACTGTAGCTTCACTTACTTTACAATTATTAATGTGTTCAAAATTAATATGCCTTATATAATTAACCATTTACCTGAAATACGGCATGCACGGTTATTGGCATGATTTTTGGAGAACTGCAGCGTCACTGTGTTACTGATATTTACTTTTTAAAAATGTAGTTTTATATGCCTTGTCTTTTCAATTCTAACCAAAATCAACCGACGTACCTCCATTCAAAAGTCTGACCAGATATTTTCTGTTATTTTAACTGCTGCTTATTCTTCTGCCTCTTAAACAGTCATTCTCCCCACCAAAGTAATTAACACGGCAACATTGGTGGAACAGTAATTATCCCACACAGACCGCTTAATTATTCACAGATATAACTGCCAATTATCTAATTACTACTCTTAAAATAATTTGGCTTCATTACGCCTGTGTTTCACCTTTCACTGCATGCAAATATGAAAGGAATGTCAACTGGATGCCAGTTTTCAAAAACAGAGCAAGACAGCTAAATGCGGTGTTAATGGAAGCACAGAAGAAAAATGAGAAAGAAGAAAGGCTGAAAAGTTTGTTCATGATGCTGTGTGAAGAATCAATAATGTCAATCAGTGTTTTAATAATTAGAATAATGCCTGTCTGTGTAAGTAAAAGCCACTCAAGATGAGTGAGTATACATCATTATCAAATACTCTTGACCCATATAAATCCAATGATAGGCCTACTGACTCATGTTGTTCTTGTATAAACCTGTCATTGGCATCTGCTTAATCTGGTTCTAGCAGGATTTAGCTCAATGATGGTTCGGATTTGGTCCTTCTGCTTTTACATTCTGAATATCATTTATTTAATATATACAGTACATAACACCCAAGAAGAATACTGTTTTTAAAAATGTCCTAATTCTGGAAAATATACCCAATTATATGTTTAACATGTCAGTTCAACATTTGAACGGATATTATATTTTAAAACATTCGAAGAAGGGTCCTTTCGGATACAGCTGATAATAACACACATTACCTTTGACACATATATCCAGGATTAAAAAAACGATCATTTCATGTTTGTCTTGGTACAGTGAGGCAAACTTAGAAAACTGACCCTTAAAAATTTGGAAAACCACTATTGTTTTCCGTTTTTTATTTATTTATTTTTTCTTTGATTGCTGGTGTTTTTATTTATTTTATTTTTTTTACTTGTTTTGTAATTGCCTAATCCCCTCTCACCCTATACTGTCTTGTGACCATATCATTGTCCATTGTGCATAAATATTCATTAAATAAATATTCATTAATATATATATATATATATATATATATATATATATATATATATATAGTGTATATATATATATATATACATGAATAAAATCTAACATAAATAACAATTTGGAAAACTATTCCATGGAAGTCGAAAACCCAAATTTAACATTTATAAGTCTGGACCTCAACGGTACAAAGTATAAAGTGAACTTCAAAGGTTTCAGAACCAAACTTAGCATTTGAGCAACTGTTCCTGAAAGGTCCAAAGTCCAAATACATTTTTAAAATCATCCCTCAAAAGTCTAAAATGCAAATTTAACATTTTAGAAACTTTTCTATGTAAGTCTAAAACCCAAACAGAACGTTTCTGAAACAGCTTCTTGATGTTCTGAAACCCAAATTTAGAATTTGAGAAACTGTCCAGAGAAAGTCAAATACCCAAACTTAAGCTCCAAAACCCAAAACTAATGTTTCGGAAACACTAATCATCTACTAAACTCCAAGAACATGCACAGGTTTCCGCAGGTGTCATTCAATTGCTTCAGTTTGGTTCAATTGTCTCAGTTGGGTTCAATATGGGGAAGACTGTAGACTTGACAACTGGCCAGAAGACCATCACTGATACCCTCCGTTGGATGGGTAAGCCACAAAAGTTCATAGCTAAGAGGCTGCTGTTCACAGAGTGCTGTGTCCAAGCATATCAATGGAAAGTCTTGTGGAAGGACAAAATGTGGCAGGAGAAGATGCACCAGCAAAAGAGATGACTGTGGGCTTCAGCGGATTATCAAACAGAGAAGATTCAAGAATCTATCAGAAATCCAGAAAGAGTGGAATGAGGCGGGAGTCACAGCTTCAAAAGCCATCACATTCAGACGCATCCGGGAGATGGGCTACAACTGTCGGGTTCCTCGGGTCAAGCCACTTCTGAGTAGGAAGCGTCTCACCCGTGGCAAGGAGAAGAAGGACTGGACTGTTGGACAGTGGTTCTAGGTCCTCTTTTCCGATGAAAGCAAAGTGTGCCTTTGATTTGGGAATCAAGGTACAAGGGTTTGGAGGAGGAGGGGTGAAGAACAGAATCCAAGCTGATTGAGGTACAGTGTGAAATATCCACAGTCAGTCATGATTTGAGGTGGAATGTCCAGTGCAGGTGTTGGTAAACTTTCTTACCTGCTTTCTTACCTGTAAGTCCAAAGTCACCCCAACAGTCTACAAGAATGTTTTAGAGGACTTCATGATTCCTTCTGCTGAGGATCTGTATGGAGATGCAGATTTCATCTTCCAGCAGGACCTGGGCCCTGCCTATAACATCAGAAGCACCAAAACCTGGTTTGATGCCCATGGCATCACAGTGTTTAACTGGCCAGCCAACTCGCCGGATTTAAACCCCATTGAGAATCTAAGGGGTATTATCAAGAGTAAAATGAGGGTCACCAGACCCAAAAACAAAGAACTGACAGCAAGCATCAAATAAATCTGGGCTTCCATAACTCCCAAGCAATGACACAGGCTGATTGCCTCAATGGCACGGCGCATCGAGGTAGTGATTAAAGCAAAGGGATTCTCAACCAAGTATTGAAGATTAACATATCGTTTTGAAAGTGATTGATTTAATGTGACCCTAATTTCTTTCTTTTTTTCTACAAAAACTGAGAAGTAAATGGTGATTCCTTTACAGTATTGTCATTTTTTGAATTCCTGATTTTGTGGGTTTTATAAACTGGAAGCCCAAATTATGTAAAAATAAACAAATAAATACTTGAATTTGTTTACATTGTGGTCCCTGAATCTATAATCTATTAAAGTTTAACTTTTTTAATGGATTTATGGAACTAAATAAACTTTTCCATGATATACATTTTTTTTGGAAAGGGTCTGTATGTGGCTGGCTTACTCCCACCTCTGGGATGAACTACGTGTCTCTGACAGCACAAGGACCTGACAGAATACAAACAACAGGCTGACAACATCTCTCAGTGAAGCTTGAGACTGCTACTATATTATCATCCATTTAAGCTCTCTGTGTTTATTTAGAATCAAAAGCCCTCACTGACAGAACCGAACCAGTGCAT
The DNA here is from genome assembly GCF_024500275.1 of Phycodurus eques. Lineage (NCBI taxonomy): Eukaryota > Metazoa > Chordata > Actinopteri > Syngnathiformes > Syngnathidae > Phycodurus > Phycodurus eques. Next base: position 7,451,036 of record NC_084539.1, read on the forward strand.
TCCACGAGTCGACAGCTAAAGTATCGGATGTACCATCATGCCCACACTTAAAATGTACTTTTGGCATTCAGTAAATGCCACTTTGTGAGAAGCTAACCAAATGAGGATAAAATACGGAGATCATTTTACCTTCTGCCTTAATCCTCCATCCACTAACTGATCTTGTGACTTGAAGACATCAAATCACTTCCAGTTTGTTTATTCCCCCCGAAAAAATGGAAATAGAACTTCTTTAAACCTGATGTTGGCAAACTGAAGACTAACTATAATTCAAAGTCGAGTCTTGAGCAACCCATCCCAAAATGGGCGGGTAGTCGTGCTTTGTATCATTCAATTATATGTTGATGATGTTACGGATGGCCGACTGGTTAGCACATCCACCTCACAGTTCTGAGGTCCTGGGTTCAAACCTGGACTTTCTGTGTGGAGTTTGGATTTTGTTCCTGTTCCTGCAATAGTTTTTTCCAGGTACTCCGGTTCCTCTCTTCTTCTTCTTCTTTTTCTTTCAGCTTGTCCCATTAGGGGTCGCCACAGCATGTCATCCTTTTCCATGTAAGCCTATCTCCTGCATCCTCCTCTCTAACATCAACTGCCTTCATGTCTTCCCTCACAACATCCATCAACCTTCTCTTTGGTCTTCCTCTAGCTCTCTTGGCAGCTCCATCCTCATCAGCCTTCTACCAAGCTACTCACTATCGCTCCTTTGGACGTGTCCGAACCATCTAAGTCTGCTCTCTCTAACTTTGTCTCCAAAACATCTAACATTGGCTGTCCCTCTGATGAGCTCATTTCTAATTTTATTAAACCTGGTCACTCCGAGAGCGAACCTCAACATCTTCATTTCCGCCACCTCCAGCTCTGCTTCCTGTTGTTTCTTCAGTGCCACTGTCTCTAATCTGTACATCATGGCTGGCCTCACCACTGTCTTATAAACTTTGCCCTTCATTCTAGCAGAGACTCTTCTGTCACATAACACACCTGACACCTTCCTCCAGCCGTTCCAACCTGCTTGGACCCGTTTCTTCACTTCCTGACCACACCACCATTCCTCTGGACTGTTGACCCGAAGTATTTAAAGTCCTCCACCCTTGGTATCGCTTCTCCCTGTAGCCTCACTCTTCCCCCTCCACCCCTCTCATTCATGCACATATATTCTGTCTGATGTTACGGCAATGCATGTTATAATATCCAGGCTGGGCCATAAGTTTCCCCACATAGGAAAAAATAAATGTGAAAAGAACTTGTTAGAAAATATATGGATAGAAACTTTCCCAGAGAGTGACTGGCTACCATGTTCAGGGTGTACCCAGCATCTTGCCAAAGTCAGCTAGGGTAGGATCCAACCTGAGTGAGGATTAGCGCTACAGAAAATGGATGGATGCAAATAAGGCCCACCATACCATATTTTGGGGGATCCTGGGGAATAACTAGTTTTATCTTGAATATCCGGCCAAAAATAAAACAAAACCATTTAATTCTCAGGCATTACTTGCTTAACATGTAGACTGAGTGCTATCTGCAACCAATAAGGCGTGCTGCTGTGTCAAATGACACCTATGACAGATGCATCAACAGTCACTGAAAAGTCAGCAAGAGATGGTACAGACACACCATGTAGTAAGGTGGGACATTGTAAGTCACAAGGAAAGGACCACTACTGACTGATTGAATCCTTCGCTCACTGGACGACCCGCTCTATCAAATGATCCACTGCCGCTCCAAATACATAATTAAATTCATAATATTACTGATATATTTACAGCACAGTAATGCCTTATTAATGTGGAACAGCAATCAATTATTCTCCTTTCACACCACATAAACACAAACTATACAAAAAAAAAAAAGAAAAATGTCAAGATTAAATATCCTAGTATAACTGACATCCTAAGAAGTGTAGTTATGCATCTACTTCCCTCCATTTGGTAGTTTTAAACAGATTGCATTCCTTTCGAAAGTTAGTAAATAGTCAAATTGGAAAAATGATTGGTAGAAAAACAAATGAAACCCAAACAAGCACGCCGTACAGTCCCCTCCAAAAGTATTGGAACGCCAAGATCAATTGCCTTGTTTTTGTTGTATACTGAAGACACTTGGGTTTCAGATCAAATGATGAATGAGTACTTGTACGACCGGTGTCAGAGCTTGGTTCGCATTGCCGGCAGTAAGTCGGACTCGTTTCCGGTGAGGATTGGACTCCGCCAAGGCTGCCCTTTGTCACCGATTCTGTTCATAACTTTTATTGACAGAATCTCTAGGCGCAGCCGAGGCGTAGAAGGGGGTCCAGTTTGGTGGAGTATTGCATTGCATCTATGCTTTTTGCAGACGATGTGGTTTTGTTGGCTTCATCAAGACGTGATCTCCAACTCTCACTGGAGTGTGAAGCGGTTGGGATGAAAATCAGCATCTCCAAATCGAAGACCATGGTCCTCAGTTGGAAAAGGGTGCAGTGCCCTCTCCGGGTTGGGGATGAGATCCTGCCCCAAGTGGAGGAGTTCAAGTATTTTGGGGTCTTGTTCACGAGTGAGGGAAGAATGGAACGGGAGATCGACAGGAGGATCGGTGCAGCGTCTGCATTGATGCGGACTTTGTATATCCGTTGTGGTGAAGAAGGAGCTAAGCTGAAAGCCTCTCAATTTACCGGTCGATCCTACCCTCACCTATGGTCACAAGCTGTGTGTTGTAACCGAAAGAACAAGATCCCGGATACAAGCGGCCGAAATGAGTTTCCTCCGCAGGGTGTCCGGGCTCTCCATTAGAGATAGGGTGAGAAGCTCGGTCATCAGGGAGGGGCTTAGAGTAGAGCCGTTACTCCTCTGCATTGAGGGGAGTCAGATGAGGTAGCTCAGGCATCTAATTAGGATGCCTCCCGGGCGCCTCCCTGGTGAGGTGTCCCGGGCACATCCCACCGGGAGGAGACGACCCAGGACACGCTGAAGAGACTGTTTCCCGGCTGGTCTGGGAACGCCTCAGGATCCCCCCAGAAAAGCTGTTTGAAGTGGCTGGCGAGAGGGAAGTCTGGGCTTCCCTATTAAAGCTACTGCCGACCTCGTATAAGCGAAATAAAATGGATGGATGGATGATGAATATGAGACAAAGGTTCAGAATTCCAGCTCTTATTTCATGGTATTTACATCTAGATGTGTTAAACAACTCAGGACAGCGCACCTTTTGTTTGAAGCCACCGACTTTTAAAGTGAGCAAAAGTAATGGAACATGTGACTGGTGGGTGTTTTTAGTTGCTCAGGTGTTGCCTTCCAGATTGATTGCTTGAACATTAGATAGTGCTTGTTTTTGGCTTTGGGTTTCACCTGTGATTTTCTGTTAAGGAAACAAGAAGACCAGAGAGCTGACCATGGGGGAAAAGCAAGCCCTTTTGAAGCTGAGAGAAGAGGGAAAATTGATCAGAGCTATTGCACAAATATTGGGCAGAGCCAATACAACAATTCGGAATGTCCTGAAAAATAAAGTAACTACTGGTGTACTGAGCAACAGACATCGAACAGGTCGGCCAAGGGTATCAACAGCAGGTGATGACAGAAACATTGTGAGAGCTGTGAAGAAACACCCAAAGACAACAGTCAATGACATCATTGCCAATCTCCACAGGGCAGGAGTGAATTTATCACAATCCACTGTGATAGAAGAAGACTTTGAGAGAAGAAATATACAGGCCATACCACAAGCTCCAAACCACTCATCAGCAAAAAGAATAAGAAGGCCAGATTGGATTTTGCAAAGAAGCATAGAGATGAGCCACAAAAGTTTTGGAACAAAGTTTTATGGACTGATGAGCCCAAGATTAACGTCTACCAAAGTGATGGAAAGGCCAAAATATGGAGAAAGGAAGAATCTGCTTATGATCCAAAACACACAAGCTCATCTGTGAAGCATGGTGGAGGTAATGTCATGGCTTGGGCTTGCATGGCTGCTTCTGGAAGAGGCTCAGTAGTCTTTATTGATGATGTAAAGAATGATGGTAGCAGAAGAATGAATTATGAAGTCTACAAAACCATTTTGTCTGGCAATTTACAGAAAAATGCATCCAGACTAATCGGGAAAAGCTTCATCATGCAACAAGACAATGACCCAAAACACACTGCCAACACAACAACAGATTTCATCGGGGGAGAAAAGTGGAAGCTCTGAGACTGGCCAAGTCAATCACCTGACCTTAACCCAATAGAGCATGCATTTTACTCCTGAAGAGGAGACTGAAGGGAGAAACCCCCAGACTAAAATAAGAACTGAAATAGGCTGCAGTCAAGACCTGGAAAAGCATTTCAAATGAAGAATGCAACAGTCTGGTGAAATCAGTGGGTCGTAGGCTTGCCAATACTTTTGCTCACTTGAAAAAGTGGGTGGCTTCAAACAAAAGGTGCTCCGTGGTGAGTTGTTGAACACATCTAGATGTAAATACCCTGAAATAAAAGCTGGAATTCATTCCTTTGTCTCATATTCATCTTTTGATCTGAAACCCAAATGTCTTCAGGATACAACACAAACAAAGGAATTGACCTTGCTGTTCCAATACTTCTGGAGGGGACTGTATAGAGTGTGCCTGCGGTTAACATATTCTGTCTATACCAAAAAGCAAAAACACAGCACACAGCTGGCAAAAATTACAGCCCCTGAAATTCTATTACAGTAAAAGCCATTTTGCGTGTTCTCCGGCTTACATGGCGATTACAAAAAGCTGATGCCAAGGGATCTTTTTGTAAGCGGAGAGGGGAACAAATGATAGCAAATCACAGGGAGGTGCAGAGGGACAGCATGTAGGCGGATGCTCAAATGCATGATGTAATTCCGTTAAATCAAACATATTTGCATAAGAGCTGCCTGACCCAGACTCACCCAAATGTTGTGAGAAAACAAGGAAAGCCCTGGCAAACTGCCATAACAAAGCACAATACAGCAAAGAAAATGGATGGGAAGAAAATTCTGAGAAGTCAGTATCAGTTGGACAGCATCGTTCGCAAAGCGAACTGCAGGCAGGAAAAGACCAATTACAAATAATGAGCAGAAAAGCAACACGTAAGTGCAAACCACATATTTTACAATGCACACTGCACCCATTTACATGCATTGTATACATATTGCAGAGAACCCACCGACATACTTAACACACTTAATGGCTCGCTTCTTTGAACATGAAGTCAAGCTGGAGTAAGGGTTGTGCAAGTAACAGTTTGACTGATGTAATCCTCAAGGTCAGTGGGTTCAAACATTTATCCATCCATCCATCCATTTTCAGAGCCGCTTCTCCTCACTAGGGTCGCAGGCGTATCCCAGCAATCATCGGGCAGGAGGCGGGGTACACCCTGAACTGGTTGCCAGCCAATCGCAGGGGACATACAAACAAACAACCATTCGCTCTCACAGTCACACCTACGGGCAATTTAGAGTTGTCAATTAACCTAGCATGCATGTTTTTGGGATGTGGGAGGAAACCGGAGTGACTGGAGAAAACCCACGCAGGCACGAGGAGAACACACAAACTCTACCCAGGCGGAGTTCAACCCCACTCCTCAGAACTGTGAGGCTGACGCTCAAACCAGTCGTCCAACGTGCTGCCTCAAACATCCATCCATCCATCCATTTTCTGAGCCGCTTCTCCTCACTAGGGTCGCGGGCATGCTGGAGCCTATCCCAGCTGTCATCGGGCAGGAGGCGGGGTACACCCTGAACTGGTTGCCAGCCAATCGCAGGGCACATAGAAACAAACAAACATTCGCACTCACAGTCATGCCTACGGGCAATTTAGAGTCTCCAATTAATGCATGTTTTTGGGATGTGGGAGGAAACCGGAGTGCCCGAAGAAAACCCACATAGGCACGGGGAGAACATGCAAACTCCACACAGGTGGGGCCGGGGATTGAACCCGGGTCCTCAGAACTGTGCTGCTGACGCTCTAACCACTCGTCACCGTGCCGCCGCCTCAAACATTTCTTTCTTTCTTTATTTATTTTTGAGTGAATTTGGCAGTAAAAACATTTTTATTTCACGAACATCCACATCATATTTATCTATTCACAACTGAGGACAATTTAGAGTCTTCAATAAACCTACCATAAATGTTTTTGGAATGTAGGAGACCGGAGCACCTGTGGAAAACCCCATATTATGTTGTATCATAATGTATTATTTCTATTATTTATTAATAAAAACTATTATTGTTGTTAAATTATTGTTGTTAGCATCACTCTGAGTTTTGATGTTCTCTTTTTGCATGTCAGAGCAAATTTTTTTTTTTTTAGAATTAGATTTGCAATGTACATTTGCGAGATTGATCACAGTATGATTCATTGGTTTATAAATGTGTTGCCATTGGCTTGATTGCATCTTTGCATAAGAAGTTTATACAATTTACTGATAAGAATTTAAAAAAAAACACAGCTGACATTGACATACAATTTTTGTTTTTGCTCCCCTTTTTCATGACCTGTTCTAAAAGATTTAAGACTTTTTCTAATGTACACAAAAGGCCTACTGCATTTCTCTCAAATATTGTTCACAAATATGTCTAAATCTGTGTTACTTAGCACGTCTCCTTTGCTGAGATAATCCAGCCACCCCACAGGTGTGGCATATCAAGATTCTGATTACATAGCATGATTATTACTCAGGTGTAGCTTAGACTGCATTTTCACGAGGATTACAAATATGGCAGAAGAAAATTAAAAAATTTCAAAACAATCTACCAAAAACACAAACGAGTGAACGGTATACAATTAAAAATACTCCTTTGGACTATTCTTGGCTCAAACATTGATGATTATTGCCTGAGCGTGCTGTGTAATATGTAGTGAAAATATACTACTGATAGGAATTAATGGCTCTTCAAAGGCAGCCTAACACGTCGTTCCCTTTTACTTTTTTGGCCGGCACCACAATGGCCTGGTTGTCATTATCATCGGTCTTTGCATCACTGTGCATTTAAAAGAGTGCTTGAAAATATTATGCTCTAATCCTCTTGACTATATTATTTTCTTCCCCCTCCAAACATGTGCCACTTGTGCTTGTCTGGGTCTCAATCATCACATAAAGGAGGTTATGGAAATGACAAAATCAGGAGCGATAATTAAGATTTTATAATGTAGTGATGCCAATTACCTTCTGCGAGAATCTCGGTTTCATGTTTTATGGCCTATTGTGTCTGTCTTGACTGACAATGTTAGTTGTCTCTCCAATTGTTGGTGCAGGGGTACCTTGAAGTTCGACCAACATCTTTTATGGGATGGTGGTCGAACATCAGATTGTTAAAAATTCTCATAGTTGCATCGTAAAACTATAAGGGTAACGGTGTAAGTAACATTTTAGCATTCAAAATTGTCATATGAGTAAAGCTAAAGTTAACCTATCAAATATTAATATGTTGAAAACTATATAAAACAGTTTAAATACTCTCTGAAACTGACACTAACCACAAATGTAATGTTACATCATTAAAACTTACACACGCATAAGATCTTTTATCACAGGTGACAAACATAGGGCAGCTAGCCAGTCGGCTTTAGGTTAACCCAGGGGTCTACATCTTCATTCGAGCAATGGGACAAAAACAGGAAGTAGAAACCTACCAAAATACAACTGGTACCAAGAAGAGACCCTTCTGCTCACTCATTCAACTGAGTACTGGCAATTATGTCAGACTATCAGTACATGAACATAATTGCGCACTGTGGACAAAAGTACTGTACTTGGATATTACTGGAGTTGACCAGCGTTATGGAATGGAATATGGTGGAACTTTAAGGTACCACTCTCGGCAAAAATGTCTTAATATTAAGGTCCTGATTTTGACCAGTCCACACGATGAAATAGCGGTTAGCACACCTGCTTCACAGTTGAGAGGTCTCAGGTTCAAATCTTGACTTGATCCTCTTTTTGGAGTTCGCATGTTTGCCGTGCGCTTGCATGGGTTTTCTCCGGGCACTGTGGTTTCCTTCCACATTCCAAAACCATGCATGTAAGGTTAGTTGAAGATTCAAATTGATCCACACTGTAGGTGTGGATATGAGTGTGAATGATTGTTTCGCTGTATGTGGCCTGCAATTGGCTGGCGTACCCCACGTCTCGCCCAAAGTCAACTGGGATTGACTCCAACTCAGCCACGACCCTAATGAGGAAAAGCGCTGTAGAAAACGGTTGGATGGTTTTGACCATATAAGTGTTTTCATCTGTAATGTAATGATTCAACAAAGCAGACAGTACAGCTGCAGCGGGATCAATTTACGGTCCCATCCACATTTGCCCTGCGATTGACTTGCGACCAATCCAGCGTGTAGCTATTAAAAAGTACCAAAATTGAGCAATAAGACTTCTGAGTTCAGGAGCATCTGGAATTATGATCAATATGAACTAAGTGTATCTAAGTAAATTCAATACTACATACTGAAGAAGGATTTATCAGTTTTGGTTTTGGATAGCAATTCAACCATTATGTGATGTACTGGCAATTAGTAAGCACTTGAAAAAAAAAAAAATATATATGTAAGTAACTTTCATACTAAAATGCAGCATTCAACTAACCTTAATTGAGATTCTGTACTGCCAGTCTGCTGGTACATTCTTGTGTATTGCTGCCAAGTCATCATGAAGAAAGTCTTACGACCATTTATGTCCGAAATGGCAAAATGAATCAAACGGCGTGAATGCGTTCGTAATCGATCAACATAAGTCATGTCTCTCTGATTCATTACGTTCAAACATTTTTGTTTCATCGCTGCTGTTGTAACTGGCTCAAAACAAACAGTAATGAATAAAAAGTGTAGCTCTCTAGGAAGAGAAAGCAACACTAACAACATGATTGTGAGGAGACAAAAATGGGAAAGAATGGGCGGGAAAAAAAAGAGGGAATGCAGAAACCCCTTGGCCCCCTGCCTGCAATCTGCAATCTGCTGATGGCGAGGCTCGTGACGAGAAGGTGCACAGCATCCATTTTTAGCGATGAGGTCATCTTTAATTAACAAAACAAAGAGAGTCAGCTGTGTCACTCCAATCTGTTATCTGCACCCATGCTCAAGGACGCCGGTTATCTCCATATAATTCAATCTCTTTGAATGAGGGCTTATCGACGCAATTGTGCAATGACGGAGCGCTTACATAAATAAGGGAGTGGGATACCTCGTCTGAACATGAGGAAACTAAAAGAGACGTTCCAAATGTCATGGGCATGTCTGGCTGGAAATGGCAAGAGGAAGGTGCAGAGACCAAATGGTTGGTCGCATTTTTATGGTGCAAAATTGTGAGTGTGAGATGACATCATTGCTGAGTAGTCTCCAGTTATGCTGCCTCTTTTCTACTGCCCGTTATACCCAACGGAGCGTGGCTTTCCTACATTTTCATACAGCGGCTTCACACTTGCCGCCGATCCTCGTCGTCGCTCCGTCCTGCCCCCCACCCAAAAAAAAAAAAAAAAAAATCAGGTCTCATGCACATATAACACACACAAAAGGAACCCATACGTTTTCAATTAGCATTAAACGTGCACGTGTGCGGACATAAAAGTGTCTCCTCGTCAGAAGTGTGGTTTAAGGACACCAAATTAGCGGCTGACAAAACAATGGCATTGAGGAAAGGTGATGACGGAAGCCAGAAGCTTGTCCACATTCGTCTTGTATACGAGGCGCCTTCCACTTAAGCATTTTATTAGGCGTTTTTCATAACGATTTTGGCACCTTCTCTTTTCCTTTTGGGAACTCACTGTGAGAGACAGGAAATACGGACATCTGACGTTACAGACTAGGTAAGCCGCTAATCATTCCCATGCAGTCAAAACATAACATGCAATTTACTGCAAAACAAACTGCAGTGGCAGTAACCGTGTAAGGTGTTTTCCTGCATTTGCAAAGTTGACACCGGCTCTTAAACCTGCGGTTTGTCTGGATTGACCTAGAGTGGGTACGGAAAGTTTTCAGACCCCCTTAAAATTTTCACTCTGTTATATTGCAGACATTTGCTAACATCATTTAAGTTCATTTGTTTTCCTCATTAATGTACACACAGCACTCCATACTGACAGAAAAAAACGGAATGGTTGAAATTTTTGCAGATTTATTAAAAAAGAAAAACTGAAGTATCACACAGCCATACGTATTCAGACCCTTTGCTCAGTATTTAGTAGCTAAGTAGCTTTAGTAGCTTAGTAGCCTTTTGAGCTAATACAGCCATGAGTCTTTCTGGGAATGATGCAACAAGTTTTTCACACCTGCATTTGGGGATCCTCTGCCATTCCTCCTTGCAGATCCTCTCCAGTTCTGTCAGGTTGGATGGTGAACGTTGGTGGACAGCCATTTTCAGGTCTCTCCACAGATGCTCAATTGGTTTTAAATCAGGACTCTCGCTGGGCCATTCAAGAACAGTGACGGAGTTGTTCTGAACCCACTCCTTCAATATTTTAGCTGTGTGCTTAGGGTCATTATCTTGTTGGAAGGTGAACCTTCAGCCCAGTCTGAGGTCCTGAGCACTCTGGAGAAGGTTTTCTTCCAGGATATCCCTGTACTCGGCCGCATTCATCTTTCCATCGATTGCAACCAGACGTCCTGTTCCTGCAGCTGAAAAACACCCCCACAGCATGATGCTCCCACTACCATGCTTCACTGTTGGAACTGTATTGGACTAGTGATGAGCAGTGCCTGGTTTTCTCCACACATACTGCTTAGAATTAAGGCCAAAAAGTTCGATCTTGGTCTCATCAGACCAGAGAATCTTATTTCTCACCACCTTGGAGTCCTTCAGGTGTATTTTTTAGCAAACTCCATGTGGGCTTTCATGTGTCTTGCACTGAGGAGAGGCTTCCGTCGGGCCACTCTGCCATAAAGCCCCGACTGGTGGAGGGCTGCAGTGATGGTTGACTTCCTAGAAGTTTATTCCATCTCCCGACCGCATCTCTGGAGCTCAGCCACAGTGATCTTTGGGTTCTTCTTTACTTCTCTCACCAAGGCTCTTCTCCCCCGATTGCTCAGTTTCGGAAGGGTCTTCCCAAACGTCTTCCATTTAAGGATTATGGTAGCCAGTGTGCTCTTAGGAACCTTAAGTGCAGCAGACACTTTTTGTAACCTTGGCCAGATCTGTGCCTTGCCACAATTCTGTCTCTGAGCTCTTCAGGCAGTTCCTTTGACCTCATGATTTTCATTTGCTCTGACATGCACTGTGAACTGTAAGGTCTAATATAGACAGGTGTGTGGCTTTCCTAATCAAGTCGAATCAGTATAATCAAACACAGCTGGACTCCAATGAAGGTGCAGAACAATTTTAAGGATGATCAGAAGCAATGGACAGCATCCGAGTTAAATATATGAGTGTCACAGCAAAGGGTCTAACCTGCTAACCTGACATCCACCGTGCCACCGGCAAAAAATATCAAGAAACTATACCTTTCAGAAAAGCCGTACAGCTAGTATGCATATGATCATCACCGCGACTTGCTGTGAAGTTTATGGCTGGCACTGACATTAGTGTCAGATTTACAAAATTTATGAGCCAAACAGAGTGCCATTGAGTTAGCAGCCAGACATTAAAATATATATGTACACAATTATTGTATTATGTACAGCATTCATTTAACACACATCCATCCATCCATTTTCTCTGCTGCGTATCTTCATTCGGATCACGGGTGTATTGGAGCCATCCCAGCTGACTTCAGGGTTACACCCTGGAATGGATGCGGGCCAATCACAGGGAACATTTCGACAAACATAGACAAAGAACCCTTTACACTCACATTCACGCTTCCAATTATGCTACTAACCTAACATAGCGGTGTCCCGATCCGATCTTTGATTTCGGAAATCGGTCCAGTCAGCAATAAAACAAGATCTGAAATCTCCGATTTTACCACTCTTATACAAGCAGTCCATTGCATGCTCCAGCACTTCTATCAAGCAGCGCCTGGACGGCATGGAGAGCTCAGGTGATCACAACAACAGGTTGCTAAGGTGCTAAAATAGTAGCAAGAAGAAAGAGTAAATATTGCTTGCTTAACGATGGTTTATTGAGACTCCAGTTGAAGTTCACTGTAAAACTAAACTCACACAACAAAACAAATTACACCTATTAAATGTTCAAATTCATCACTGCCTTCATTTTTTTCTTCGTTTTGTTTACAAAATTCACTAGCTCAAAGCTACCACACAATTAATGAAAAACACCACTGACGAGCTACCAAATATTAGCATTGAACTTGCGGCACTTATAGCTCTCAAAATAATGAATATTCGTACACAAACACTGTATAACAACATACAAACAGACAATATAAAAATACTCTGGCATATATTCTTCAAACTATGAAAAATTTGTTACAATAACAATGCTCGATCGTGAACTCTTCTACTTTCTTTGTTAATGCAAGTGTATATCTCATTGAACGTATCACACTGCCCCACTGAGGCCAAGACGTGCATAGCAGGAACAGCGATTGTCAATAAAACTTAAACCCCAGTTGCATCAAGAGGTTCAAGTGTATTGCTGCACATGTGGAGAAAGCGAATTATGTTCCCACCATATACTGACAATAAAAAAAAATAACTGAATTGAACTTTAATTCTTATTTTGCACCATATCAGTATAATTTGTATTTATTATTTATTGAGATTATTTTTCATTGTTTTCTAATTTATTTTTCATTTAATCTGTTCAAATGTAGAATATGCTTATGCTTCAGTTAAGCAGTCGTTATCATGCAATTCAAATATATTTTTGTTATTGGTTTTCTTTGAAGTTATTTTTCAGGATTTCATCCCTCGCTCCATCGCTTAATACATTTCACATTAACATCCGTTAAACAAATTGGATAATTGTAGGCGGATCTCTTAATTAATACAAGCTGTACTAGCAGATCACAGACGTTATGTGTGCTTCGTGTTTCCACTGGGACCACAACCAGGGCCATGACCCGCACCACCTCAACGCGAAAATACAAAAGACCAGTGCAACAAATACGACACTATTTCTGAATTTGAAGTTAGTTCATTCTGTGTTGTGACATAACCTCTAACATCGCTCCATCGCTTAATACATTTCACATTAACATGCGTTAAACTAATTGGATAATTGTAGGCGGATCTCTTAATTAATACAAGCTGTACTAGCGGATCACAGAAGTTATGTGTGCTTCGTGTTTCCACTGGGACCACAACCAGGGCCACGACCCGCACCACCTCAACGCGAAAATACAAAAGACCAGTGCAACAAATACAACACTAGTTTATCTGATGAGCAAAAATGTTGCTTAAACTTAAGAGTAGCTAGCAATAGAGGATGTCCGCTCCAGAGGTGGGTAGAGTAGCCAAATATTGTATTCAAGTAAGAGTACTGTTATTTGACAATAATGTGACTCAAGTAAAAGTAAAAAATAGTCCTCCAAAAAATTACTTGAGTAAGAGTAAAAAGTACACAGTGAAATAATTACTCAAATACTGAGTAAATAGCACAAACAATTACAAAAAAAAAAAAAAAAAACATTTGCAATTTACTGCACAGTGTTTTATCAAGTTATAAGTGAGCTGAAATAGCCACGTTTGGGCAGACAGTGTCAGACAAATACTACAATATATGAACGCTGTTGTTTTTGTTTGTCGCAATGCAAACAAGAGTAGTGGGCCGTTGCATTCATGGTAATGACGACCTTCCCAAAACGGTGGCCATTTAGGCACAACGATCAGCCGGGTTGGCTGATCTACTGTTCATACCTATGGCCGGGAAGCCCAATAGAAGAATTGTGTCGTTTGATTGGTGAACTAGACTTAAACGTCAGTACCGCTTAAATTAGATTGGCGCAAACAGCGCTCAATGCGGAAGTCGAAGTTGTACTCTCACACACGAAATAGTTGATAAATAAGCAATAATTGATAAATAAAAGTAGCGAGTGTCATTTAGATCATTGTAACGGAGTAAAAGTACTGTTACCGCTCGCTGCCAGCGTTCAAGGACTACAAAACCGCCTATAACGACAACAACGGCGACACCCTCCCCTCCCCCCATGAAAAACTCATTGGATCTATATCGATGTTCCTCTGTACACTGTCATAGTTGGCAACAGTGAGCATAAACTGGGCCAACTACATCACCTCTAGTCCAGATCAAATCCTTTTCAGCAAAAACAAATGAGAAGCTATTCAGGAATTTTGCATTCATTTCTTACTCTTTATGATCTATACAGTCCAAAGAGATCAGCCCTTTGTCTTAAAAAGTCAAAGAACCTCTGCAAGTTCGCAAGCATTACTGTGAACCTGTGTGTTCTCGTGCCCCCACTTCAGTGTGGCCGCCACAGCCACACTGAAGGAGGCTGCCTGTCACAATGTGAAAGCAGAATACTGTCTGCCTCATCTTTGTTTGCGGTTTTGTGATCAGCAAAACTCAATATGTAACACACAAATATTAAATGATTTAGCCTGACTATGCAAAAGCAGAATGAATATTTGCAGAATACATATTACAAGTGCCCAAAAAACATTACAATGGAGAAGTGATGCAGAACAGGCCCTTGCCATTAGGCCCTTTCCTCTCTTTTAGTACAGTAACTTCACCAATAGATAGTGACGCTGCACTGTACTATTTCTGTTTTTGGTGAGAAATTGCGCAACCTGATGTTAGGCTCGGTATTTTCTGCCACACCTCTTGTCTGTATTTGAACAGGAAATAGGCAAATACAGCAATTTTAATCATGAAATCATGAACATTATTGGATTACAAAAAAACAATATAAAGCACAGATTACACAACTAAAATTTGAATAAATTGATGATAATAGATAATTAATTTATTCTTTTTTTTTTTTTTTTACTCTTCACATGCAGGTGAGGCTCCGGCTGCCCTGACTGCACATCCCTGATCATCAGTATCGACTTTTGTATTAAAGCTGCTTTGCCATTGTGGAGGAATGCCCTGCTTGACACTAATACATCAGTGCTGCTTATTCAAGTGCCTGCTTGGTGAATGCTGCCCCTGACTTGGTGTGCCATCTAGAGGCTATCAAAGTAAGACCCCAGTGATTTGGGGTGGTCCTTCCCAAGAGCAATCCCAAAGAAGTATTGAGAGGAAAAGGTAGAAAACAGGAAAATACATACACTCCATTCACATATTTTGAATGCTTTCCTACGCTTACTTTTACCAACCTGACTGCAGGATATTCAATAGAACGTATGCTGTAATTATAATAATAGGGCGCCAGACTTGCAGATGGACATATTAGAGAGGTTACTTAGGACAAGAAATATGAGGACCATATACCTGAGAAATTATATTATTATGAACTAGTGGTAGCATCTCTGTCCTGGCTAAGTCAACAATACTGTAATTTGATAATAAAATAACAACCCAACCCTTGACACCTTACCTTCACCAGTGTGTTTCACCAATGAGAAGGAATGCAGTGCAAATCAATAAAATTAGACATGCTGTCGGTACAAAAATCTCTCTCCAAACTGCTTAGTACAATATGACTAAGTAAACAATAAATCAACAGCAATTCATCGTCACTTATTGGGTGCATACACACACAGGATTTAAGCTCATTGAACATCACAATAATTGGATATTTTGTAGTGATGCCACCACTAAGGGGTGGTATGGTATTTAATGATGGCAAAGACAAATATGATGCAATAGACCCAGACATGGAAGCACGTTTCATGGTTTGGTACATGCATCTCTACCCAGGTTGGGCAGTGAAAGAGGCCTACCCTAATATTGAAGGCAATCACCCATTGTTTTCTATTACAAGACAGAACCTTCACCCCAACCCCTCAACAATAAGACCCTGGAACCTTTTAAATCAATTCACATTATTTCCACTGAGAAAGAATTGTTTGTTGTATGATCAGCGTCCTGGAACAACTGTAGTCGAACCTAGTCGGCTCCACTGTAAGCCAGGACTCAAATGACTTATCTTCCATTCCTTGACACAGGAAGAAAAAGGCCGGGGTGACGTTTTTCTCCGCTAACTATTCAAACATAGCTCATGTTTGGACTCCTTTCAGTTTTACACACCCGGCACACTCACTCGAGACGGCACGCTGTGAATCAACGAGTCACAATTTACATGCCAATGGGGATGAGTTATCATATTTGAAGACTATAAATGCCATCACAACTCACCTTTACATTTGCTTTTATTCAGCACTTGGGATGATGGACTGCCATCTGCTGTGACCTCATCTTCACCTGCACTTCATCTCTGTGAGTCAGTATTCCTCTCACCACAGTTGTGGGAACAGGTGATCGCTCTCTGTCTGCTCTAAATTTACGCCTGGCTCAGAAAAAGTTTTGTGTGACGTCAGGGTCTGTGCATTTTTATGAAAATGTCCTCAGGAAGGTTGGACTAAATTTACAAAAACATAGGGTGCAGCGATCAAATAAATATTTATCATCATATATGATGAGCATTTGTGGGTTTTTATAACACTTCCTCTGAGCTTTTATTTATTTTTAGAATTGCATGGCGGGTCGCATCGAACGCTGTGGCAGGCCCACAGGCCGTAGGTTGCGCACCCTTGGTCTCTATACCGTGCCATTCCACATTTCTGAGCATCTGTACTTAAGTGGTCAAACACTCCCTTTCTTAGTGGTAGTGCAAGGACGATGACTGCCTAATGTCACACAATGTCCTCACCTTCAACTTTGCTGCAAGGATGGGTCGATTGTTCCAAGCTAAGATAGCCACAACCTCTATGGACCAGCCCTGAGGAGGTGGTGGTGGGGTGTGGTGTGGTGGGGTGGTTGATTATCACGGTTGTGGGGTGTTACTCTTTCCAACATTTGAATTTAGTGGAAAACATTGCAGAAAGAAAATGACTTTTTTTCTGAGTATGGCATCGAAGTGCTCTGTTAGGTTCAGGTTTTCAGGTTATGGCATTACATTTTCCCAAAAAAAAAAAAAAATAAAATAAAAAATCATCGACAAAAACAGCTGATGACCATAGAACTTCCTCCAACATGGGAAAGTGCTTGGCTGCTCATTGCAATACGTGCAACACGAATGAACATCAATTAACAAGACAAATGAATTTTAACTAGCAGATTCAAACGTAAGACATAGCTAAGAGTATAACGGCTAATGATGAATGACCAGTCAGTGGGTGTTAAGTAGTTTTACTATAGCCATCCATCCAGGAGTCCATTTTCTTCCACTTGTCCGACGTCAGTTCGCGGGGGTAGCAGGTTTAGCAGGGAAGCCCAGACTTCCCACTCCCTAGCCACTTCGTCCAGCTCTTCTGGGGGGATCCCGAGGCATTCCCAGGCCATCCAGGAGACGTAGTCTCTCCAGCATATCCTGGGTCATCCCCTCCCCAGCCTCCTCCCGGTCGGACATACCCAGGACACCTCACCAGGGAGGCATCCTAACCAGAAGCCAGAGCCATCTCATTTGATTCCTCTCGACACTGAGCCCCTTCAGATGCCTGGACGTGGGTCACCAGGGCACCCTCTGGAGCC
Source organism: Phycodurus eques (assembly GCF_024500275.1). Classification (NCBI taxonomy): domain Eukaryota; kingdom Metazoa; phylum Chordata; class Actinopteri; order Syngnathiformes; family Syngnathidae; genus Phycodurus; species Phycodurus eques. The sequence continues at coordinate 7,468,475 of NC_084539.1, forward strand.
AGGGCCGGAGGTGGGGCTAGACGACAAGCGCCTGGTGGCCAGACCTGGGCCCATGGGGCCAGGCCGGGCTTCAGGTACATTGTGAGCTGGGCTTCAGGTACAGGTACAAGGGGTTCAGGTACATTGTGAGCTGGGCGGCGGACAAAGACCTTGGTGGTCTGATCCTCGGCTACAGAAACCAGTTTAACTATATTTGACTTTTACTGGTTATTTTTAAAATTTTTATTTTGGGTAACTCTTCTATACATATTCAAAAAGTGTAAACATGTTAAATGAAACTTTTGCTGCATGTTTAACTAAGGTTTTACAATGGATACATTTAATTCACTTTACATAATTTCTTATGGGGATAATGTTTTTAAATCAGAAAAACCAGCATCACGGCGAATTAGGTTCCACTTTGCAAATTTGTGTGTCGGTGTGCAAAGGTGAAGGGACTTCATAGCCAAGACTTGTCAAGACTGGGCATAAGGAGGAAACACTTTTGGCATGGGCTAGGTTCACCGTGTTGCTCAATGCAGATGCGCACTCCACTTACAATGCAGTCCAGTGCCAGGCAAAGTGCTGCCGATAACATTAGCAGACATAAAAATAATTCCTGAAGTTTGGATCAAACAGGAGGTAGTTGCATTCGCAGTATTTTCGGGATGCTCCCTTTAGAATACATTGCATTCACAAGCAAGACACCAAAGGACTTGGATGATTACATCCATTCATGGAGGAAGCTGAAGATGAAAAAACACGAGAGAAAGAGAGCCTTGTTAAATCGTTTGAATCAGTGGGGGGGGGGGGGGGGGGGCACTCAAGTGCACTCAAAAGCAAAAACCTAATCAGTCAATCACTGTAGACCTCAGCTTGTCACTTGATAGACCTTTGACACTATGTACTGGAGAACAGGAGAACAGGTACCATTTCCTCCTCCTACTGAAGTCTAGACAGCTCTGGCATCCAAAATACGGCTTAAGACAGGTTGCCGTGCGCATTCCTCAAAGGGTGCACTCTTCACTGCGTGACTCATGTGCTGACGTTTGCATGAATGTGCGTGTGCAGCTGCCTCCTAAAACGCCGACCCCAAGCCATTTTGTTTTCTTAGCCTCAGTATGATACCATTCGCTGGATGCAGGTGCTGCTCTTACCATTGAGACTAGACCTCAGCACAGTCAGGCTAATCGACTGGTGGTTTTTCACTTCTAGTAGGGCAAGACACGGCAAAAGCCACGCTGCCATTGTACACATCGGTCAGAACATTGAACCGATTTATTCCAGAGGAGACTGAGGGCACGCTGCAGCAAAGTGGAGACTGTGGTACAACACTGCAGCATCCAGAACGTCACTTTCTTGTAATGTTCAATAAATGCCCAATAAATCAATAAACTGCAGTAGCTGTAGCTACCACTACACTCCTTCTTACCTCATTGAAAGGGTGCCCTAAATATTGCTTTTCCACTGCACTCCCTGGCTATTCAACTCAATTTGGGGTTTTACAGATTTTACACTTCTCAATATTACTGCAATATACTTCGTAAATCATGCTGCCAGCAGTCAGAATGAGAAACAATTGCCACTCCCACACTAACTTCCTTGTAAATTTCTGCATCAGATATGTAAAAGATGATTTGTTCCCTTTTTGGCAAAACTCATCGAAGTGCATGTTCACACAGCCGTTGTGATTCTGCACTGTGAAATCATTAGATGCGTGGCAATAGCAGCGTGACAGAGACAGTTCTTTCAAAAACTGAGTTTCTGCTGTTAATATTAACACTCTGCTTAAACACTGTCCGAGTTTCGCCACAGACTGCCCTGGCTGATGGTAAACTTGCAGGTCGACTTCAACCCCTCCTCTGGTAAAAAAAAAAAAAAGAAAAAAAGCAGAAAAGAGTCTGCTTCAACTGTAGATGGCCCGTATGTAAGGGGATTATAATAAAAAGCAAAATTGGAGGAGAATGAGGGTGTCTTGTATTTACTTCTCTGCAGCCTCATTTTATTCCAGAGGAGACTGGGAGCAAAGGCATGTGTTTATTTTTGTCATTTTTAACCATGTATCCTCAAACGTTACAATGGCAAAGATGAATCTGCTTGAAGTACTACCTGGTTTTGGCAATGGAGAAGCATGAAAGGCAACTACAACTGCAATGTGTATTGTACCAAATAGAATGAAGTTTGTAAAAGCACACTCTAGAGGAGACAATGGACTCTGTAAAGGTGAAACAAATGCAACCATGAAGACTTCCTGGAACGGTGGGACATTTGACAATGTAATGCATCTTAGAATAGATAATAATCCATAGGTGAGATAAGTCACCACCCAATAAAGGCTATGTAAAAACACACGTTTTGAGCATTTCCGTAGGTGGGTTTGAATTTATTACACACAAAGAATTACATGCAAAAGCACAACAATGACATAAAAGAGCCACCCCCAGCTCAAGTGCATCAAATTAGCCAAACCCAAACATCACACTGTTCCATCCAAGTATGAGCCTTGACTAAAGCTTTGGATCAGGATTTTTCCTTAGGATTGTCAAATACGGGCTTCTGTAAATCAGCCGAGTAATCTTTAAATGCGGGTATACCCACCCTTTAGATGTTAGATGTCAGAAGAAGGCCCGACTGCTTGAAATAATCACAGACTTGGAAAATATGAACAAGGAAAAATGAAAGACTGCAGAAAACCACCAAGATACCCCTGAGCAAAGAATCTATCCTCAAAGAAGGGCTGCTCGTGGCCAGTGGTGGAAGGTTGGTTAGCCATGGAATGTATGCTTCCTTGTCTGTCAATGTGAAAACTTTCAATGATTGACGGTGTGAAATCCTTGTGTCACTCCATGTCCTCAAGGTGAGCAGGGTCGACTTGGCTCAAGTAGATTCTATCTGGGCTTTTGGCTTCATAAAGCTGTCTTCCATTTTCCTAGGAAGCGCCTTGAAGATTATCCCTAAAAAAGACGCCAAGCAGGCAGATCGGCCAGTACCAATCCAATAATTTCCAAATAAGTCAGTGTAAGTGTGAGAAAATTATACATCTCAACAGGGTGCGTGATTATTTGCTGAGTCCAGAGAACAAGATCTCATCATTTTAAGAGGTCCCTATTATTTCATAAATCTTCGCCTGCGATGCCATCCAAGTATGTATCAGCGATCTCTGTCCTGCTCGTCGGAGAACAATAGTGGCGTTGAGCAAGCTGGTGTTTTCTGCATTTACTGTTAAAGTGGAAGCCACCTCCGTGCATGGCGGTCGCTGCCGATAATTCACAGAAGAAAATGCGCATCTCAGTGGGAGTCATTTGCCAAATTAATTTCTCCTCCATGCAAATTCACTCTCACCATCGTGCATAGTTTCTTTCATGTATCATTCCGATAGTTTCCGAAGCTGCGGGAGTGCACAGTACAAGCACATACTGTACAATATAAAGGCAAGCGGGGGAAAAAAGGCGAAAAATGAAGATAAAGACGTCTAATCTGTATTACACACTCTTCAACGACATGATTTATAGTGGTGACTGGCACATAGCAGAGTGAGTCACCCACACCATCTGCCCCTTCTAACCACCTTGCTGGGGCCCATGCTTCATCAGCACTCCTCCCAGGGGTGATGGATGGCCTGTCCATACTTCCCAATGATTAAGCCAACTCCTAACACACCAATATTACTCAATTTCTATCACCCTTCCCCTGACGCACTCCCTGTCCCTTGGAAGAGCCACGGCTACTTTTGCAACTCAAAAGCAGTCAACGGGCAGCAACGTTTGTGCCCCGATCGGCATCAAAACCACATTTGCTTAGTTTATGATACCGCTTCACGGAAGCCACTCAACTCTAATCAGGGTATTTGGTGTATGCACACCAAATACCCACATATGGTGTAATTTACTCAACTGCAGAAGGGTGGAGCCATCAATTGGAGGGGAGGTCTTTATTTGAGTATCAGGCCCTATTGGACTTACGTCATTCATTTATGATGCTACAACCGCGAGGAGCTTTGCCCCAACATGGAGCTGGCCGACGTCCCCTCGGCGAGGAATGCATCCTGGAAGAGATATGTAGAGGGACGAGAGCCAGTGGTAAAACAAAATAAAGTGAAGCCAGAGAGAGGACTAAATAGGACATTTGAACCAATTCCTTCTGTATGTGTGTTACTCGCCAACTGACAAACTAACAGCTGTCAGAAAACTGCCGTTGTTTGATAACATTGAAACTTCAGCTGGTAGCAAACGCGTGTGATGTTATACAGGTGGTGATCTCGAGATTACAGTCTCAGTGCCCTCATACTGGTCAGCAGAGACTTCAGTCATGCTCCTCTCATCGATGAATAGCTTCTTACACGTGGACTGTTCAACAAGAGCGAATAAATGTGCGCAAAATTCCAATGTAAAGCGAGCATGTTAATCTGAAACTATTCTATTCATATATTATTATTATTATTATTATTATTGCATGTTTTATTATGTTTTTTTAGAGCACTTTTTACAGTCCACTAGAAATACAGTTTGGTTGAGTTGAGTACAGTCAAATTCACACCTATGGGCAATTTAGAGTCATGCAGCTTTTTGGAATGTGGGAGGAAGGCTCAGTACCTGGGGAAAACCCACACAAGCACTCCACACAGGAGGAGCCTGAGCCAGAGATTTGTACCCAGAAACTTTCGACTGTGAGGCAGACGATCCAAACACTAGTCCACTATGATGATGAAAATAATATTTTAAAAAAACAGGGATATCTGCAGATTAACTTTAACCCTTCTGTTTATTTCCAACAATGTTCAAGGGTGACCCACTCTAAAATTAGTCATCCCAAAAATATAACAATGCAATGCAAGTTGTATATTTTTCCCAATTATTTTTTGCAAAGGAAAAAAAAAGGTCAGGAGTGTAAATTTAATCCTATTTTTGAATATAATTTATACGTGCAACATAACAGTGGCGTTAAGGACGCCAAATTAAGATTTTGCTTTTACTTGCATTTGAATCAAATTTAAGACCTCTCATTTACTCAATGACCATAAGGCAAAACGAGTTTCTAGCATTTTTAAGAGGTTTGAAAGGCAGATATAAGGAGTATGTGACATTCTTAAGGAGAACTAATTTCGGAAAATTAGATCAATGCCTGGAACATCAACATGCAAACACAAACAACATTCGAGAGCGATCATGTCAGAGTCTACTGGACTGCTTATCGTCGCCACATATCTTAAAGATCACATCATCTTTAACACTGAAAAGTTTAGTTTAGAAAATGCGGTAAATGTCTACACTTTAAATTACTTTGAAGCCTGTTTACTCTTTGAATGTTTCTGTTTTATTTGAGAACTGATTGTTGCATTCGATTAAACAATGGACTTTTCATACAGAATATATACTGTAATATTTAGAGATATAGTACAGTATCCACAGCTAGGATGATAAGATTCAGTATTATGATTTAGATTCAGTATTATTTCATACCTGTGTAGACCTCGGCCTCTGAGGGGTCTTCCACCCGTTTATGCTGGATGATGTAGTCCGAAACCTTGCAGCCAATCAGAGGTTCCACGTCCAACCACTCCAGGGCTACCATTGTGCTTGAAGGTTCCAGGTAAGGGGCAAGGCGCAAGCTGACGAATACGAGAAGAAATGTGATGTGAGAATTAAACATATTATGGAAGTGACAGTCTCATAAACATGTATTTTACAGCAAAGGATCAGTACAATGATGCATTTAAATGATTATCAATATATAATGTGTAATCAGTTTTAAGTGTGCAGAAAGTGTTTTCTGTCCCATTATTTACAAAAATGTAGTGCTTGGTGGAAACGGGGCTTCATTCTATGTAATGTTTCCTTTTCAACTTGCAATGTCAACTTCCACAGGACCTGGAGTCAGTAGTTCACACAATCTATAGTGTATCACCAGGACACCTTGAATGAGAGCATATTCCGTTCAGAGGAAGGGCTGATTGACAGGGGAACTGTCCTTTTGTCCGCAACTTTCTCAAAAGTGTGTGTAGATGGCGCGTCCGTGCATCCATCCACAAAATCATTATCTTATGTGCATGAATTCCAAGGTGGCATGGCGTGACCTCACACTTACACCGGCTGCCTAAGGGGACTGCAGTTAGGCAGGCCATCTCTGCTGAAGGCAGTCAGGTCACAGCGACACCAGTTATCAATGACGTCGCCCTTTCCGGCACACCAGTATGATCTCATTGTGGCGCTCTTGAAGGCCTGTAAAGGGTAACAGGTGAGAGAAATGCAATTATCTCTGGGAACATGCACTGCCTGTCCATCTACGTGTACGCCCACCCTGCCACAAGATCTGAGCACACACACATAAGCATAGGAATCATTATACTTCTTCCTATATGATTATGCACCTCCAGTCACTTACTTTTGCATGTTCCCTAAAATAAGTAATGGACATTTAGGTGTAAAGGCTCAAACTAGTTGAAATGTCCTCCAATGTCGAAATATTCTCTTCATAAAAATGTCTGGCACTCAGATGGGGCTCACTAAGATAGGAAGCACAGTTCAAACACGCACAGACAGAAGGACCTTTTCAATTCCACTGCTCCCAATTACCGGAAGCGGGAACATCTCACTAACATTGCCGAGCTTACGCTGAGATATCATAGACGCACTGTGACTTTCATGATGGTGGAGTGAAAGCCCCCCACCCACCCGTATGTGTATGTTTGTATGGTCGTCTGTCTACAGTGACGGCGGGAGGAGTGGGTATGTGAGGAGATGACATCATCTCCTCGCGTTTCCTTGTACCGCTTCATTAACAGCTGAAAGCAAAAAAAATCTAATCTAAGGAGCTCAGTCATTCTCTAAAAGGCAGTGAATTGCCAATAGGAGCATCAAGGCAGTAAAATATAATGTCAGGGCTTCCCTTAAAGCCACAGGCGCGATAAGAGTGACTGCAGGGGAGTTCATAAGCACTTTGGCTCCCCCTGTCACAAAGTTGGCTCAATGGAGCACTCGGTTTATTTATGCACCCTTAACTTCGGACAAGTGCTTGATCGCAGTCACGAAAATAGGACACTGGAACCCTACAGAAACATTATCGCTGGGTACCAGGCGCCTAACATAAAAAAACAAAGAGGAGCCACTTCTTTGTTCACCGTGAGATTCACTTATCTAAATGCAAGAAACGCTTTTTGAAGACAACCACAATTCTCTTGCACGTCAGCAAAGCACACCCACCCTATTAATTATTGATTTCCACAGCTGTTTCTTTCCGATTCAGCAATGCCAGGGACACTTCGGTTTACAGTTACGACCACAAAGGTAGACGTCTTCCAAGTACTTCCCAGCAGAGGTTGTAGTAAATCACATATGTGTAAGTCTCAAGTAAGTCTTAACCTTCAAGTTTCAATCAAATCCCAAGTTACTGGAAAAAAATCAAGCAAGTGAAGTTGAGTCCCCACTAAATTTCAAGGAAATCGTAAGTTACTATAAGTCATAGAATCTTGCTCAGTCGAAACATTTATTGGGGTGATAATAAAAAGTTTTTTTCACTAATAATAGCATAAAAAAGTACATTTACGCCTATAAAATTAAATGAACAATAATAAAGTAGACTCGGCGGCACATTGGACGACTGGTAAGCACGTCTGCCCCACAGTTCTGAGGACTCGGGTTCAAATCCGGCCTCGCCTGTGTGGAGTTTACGTATTCACCCCAAGCCTGCATGGGTTTTTCTCCAGGTACTCCGGTTTCCCTCCACATCCCAGAAACATACATGGTAGGTTGATTGAAGACTCTAAATTTCCCATTGGTGTGAATGTGAGTGCGAATGCCTGTTTGTCTTTATGTGCCCTGCGATTGGCTGGCGAACAGTTCAGGGTGTACCCCGCCTCTTGCCCAGTATTAACTGAGATGGGGGCCAGCACGCCCGTGACCTGAGTGACGATTAGCGGTATGGAAAATGGATGGATGGATGGATAATTTAAACTCTTAGAGTATAACATAAATTCATATAAACTCATATTATTAAGAAGAATACATGTTGCTGTCTGTTCCTAACAATTGCATGAGTGTTTACAGCAACTGATGTATGTAACACTGTTACTGTGATGATAAATATTGAAAATCACTGTATATGGAAAGGTGTTATCATTATCAGATTTACAAAGTGCGTAGAGTGTTTGGGTTTTCCAAATACATTAGTGTGTGCGAGTGAATGGGTGAATGAAAAATATTAACTTTGTGTACTTTGTACAGTAGGTTGTTATGAAGTTTCGTCCATTTACTTGGATTAGTTTTACGGGCAGATCTGCCACATCAAATATGGTGGACGTACTTGATGTAGAGTCAACCTACCCAAGGCAGCGTCTATGTATACGTGTCTAACCTAACACCTTCACAATCACAGTTTTTTTTAATTATATAGTTTCCAGTCTCCATATTGTCAATCACTTTATTGTCCTTTCAATTAAACTGACATGAAGTTTAGTTATTGTTTGACCAACGATCAGCTATCGAAACCTTGAAGCTAGCCTAGCATACCTGGATTTGCGGCTTTCCTAGTGACAGATGAAGGTAAACATCAGATGTTGTGTCTCTTATCTTTGAGTTGCAAACCTTGCATGTTGGCATTCTTTTTTCCCGATTTTATCCAAAACATAATCCTTGACCCAGACCTCTATTTCCTCAGATACTGCATCACCAGCAGTGTAGTAGGTTCTTCAGTTCTTCATGGGAACAGACTGCACAGTCACTTGTCTTCATTGTGAAAGTAAAAGCGACATAAATGAGCTCCATGTCAGGGTGAGGGAGGAAAGAATAAAAGTGGAACGAGGGAGGCCATGATGAAAAAAGACATAGAAATGACACAGAGCAGTATCTGTCCAACACAAAAATAATTGAAGAGAAAAAGGTGTCCTGCATTTACTGTACTTCATGTGGCTGTTGACCACAACAAGGAGAAAAATGTTATCTCATCGATGATAAATCTGCTCTACCAATGATGGAGCAACAGTGGTTTACGTCACCCATACAGTATCGTCCCAGCATGCTTCAAGCTCCTGACTGACCAGGTACTGCAAATAGTACCTCATAGTTGCTGGTAGTAGTGTTGCAGTCAAGGCAACAGAATCAAAACCCACGTCAAGACCACAACTTAAGGGTTACGACTGAGTGAAGGCTAAGACCAAGGCAGGTTGACTCGAAGTTTTGATTTACTGGTCTTGAGAAAAAAATCTATAATCCTCTTTGACGAAGCCAGAGATACATTCAAGTTAAAATACAACCGTTTACAAGACCACCAGAAAGTGGTCCGGGCCTGAGACCAGTCTCAAGACCATAACTGATTTTGGGTACTAAAACACTACCTTATAAGACTTGTTTTTGCCAACAAGAAAGGGACATTAGTTCCCTCTTGATCGTATTTCTTCAGACCCGAAACATTTTGGAATTCTATGTTTCCAACTTTGTGGCAACAGTTTGGGCAGACCCTTTTCGGTTTCGGCATAACTGTGCTCCAGTTCACAAAACAAGGTCCATTGCAGAAATTTGAGAGACTTGGCCTCAACCCTGTCAAACACCTTTGGGATGAACTTGTATGGTCATTCATCTTCTGGATGAATGAGCAAACATTCCAAGCAGAAAGTCTTTCCAGAAGTATAAAAGCTGTTAAAAATGCAGAGGTGGGGGAACAAGTCCATATTTTGTTTCCAGGGGTCCCGACATGTCTGTCCATATTGTGTAGACTCTAAATGAGCCAGATGAATAAGTGAATCTGGCAAATTAAAAAAGGGAAAAATGTTATAAGATCCATCCCAGCTGCTTGACTTCACGTGGCTGCTAGAAAACAGAATCTGTGGGGGTCTATCGACCTACCTCGTGTCAGTAGGAAACCGGCCACAGACAAATCAAAACATTAAAAAAAAAAACACAAAAAAGACCTGGACACGAGGCCTATGCAGGTTCACGGATGAGACAAATCGGAGGTATGACCTCAGCTGCTAAAGGCAAGGGCCCGCCATGCGTTTGCCGCCATCAGATTCCTCGAAAAAAAAAAAAACTAAGAGCCCATATGGCTGTGCACGCTTCGCTGCATGGCTGCATCTGTGAAAAATAGACAAAGCGATTACTGCTGTGTTTATGTTTGACAAGTAATGCATGCCAGCCTCCGCTGGGTTTGTAATTGTGGTTTTAGGAAGTGGGGCGGTGGGGGTTGAAAGAGGGTAATGCGGTGGCGACTGTAACAGATCTAGTAATCTGTGCTATTTTTCTTTTGTTCACAAATGAAGTTTATATATAATACAGCGCAGTCATTAAATTGACCTTTCGCTAAGACCCGCCCATCTTTGTGAGTATTGCTATGTCAGTCAAGGTACTCATTACAAAAAAAAAAAAAAAAAAACATGCATTGAAGAAAATGGCCCCTGGTAGGAAAAAGGTTGCCCAACTTTGGTCCACATCTGCGCCCTGTGAATTAGGCCCGACAAGTGCATGTGCCCAGAAAAAAAATAAAAAACAAATCCAAATTTTGTTGCTCTTTGTTGCAACATCTACTGCATTTATTTCATTCTAAATACAAAAATACGATTACAAAATATAAATGCGTTTTTTGTCAATTACAATTAATTCAAATTGAGTTGTAACATAACATGTACTTTTGGGGGATGTGGGAAAGCACATCAAACTGTAACAATACTGTAGTTTTCCGGGTATGGAGCCTAACTAAGTGGTTGGTCCACCACCAATTTTAGTTACATAACAAAAAGTGTTAAGTGATAAGTCTTGGTTGGGTCAGTCATGGTATGCATATGGAAGTGGGGGAGGTATATGTCCATTGCTGTTACTAGATAAGAGGATGATATCTTTTACTTTATTGATTAACCATAGATACATTTCCCAGAAGACGATAGAGGCATATACAGTACATTCTGTCTTGGACTAAAGGGAGGGTAAGAGACAAATCATTACACATTATGCCTCATCTTGGAAAAGGAGGTATTTTGACAAAGACGATACTTGATGTCCAGATTTGCTTTCAGTTTCAGTTTGATGGCCCTCAGTTTCTGCCTTTTCACAAATATGCCTCGATTCTTTCCCATTGCCTTTATCAATACAAAACTGAATTGAGCTGAATGCAATCACCCTCTTGTTTAAAGAGAAGATAGCGAGTGACAATGTTACTTGAGCATCAGCGACAACTCCAGCCCACAAAATTCTGAGCTTTGACGTCATGTAGCCCCCTGGCAGACTCGCTGGCACCGAAATCCTATTTGGACCTTTCATTTTCATAGAAGCCTGACGTGACTTACAAGAAGGCCACGGAGGCCACTGTGACCTCTTTAATGTATTAATCAGTTTGTCCGTGATAAGCTCACCATATTACTGTCGATCTTTAGCGGCTAATACAAGAAAACACTGGCCAGCTGGCCCGCAGTATTCATTTAGAAAGTGATCACCAGTGATGGTAAAGAGTCAGCTCACGCAGGAGATCGCCAATGGTGATCTAAAAGTGCGCGTTTTTGTGTGTTTCCGTGTTCGTGCAGTCATTCCAATTCGTCAGATTTCACAGGGATGCTCCTCGGGAACATATCAGAAGTTCTGCTTCCAAGAGATTGGCGATGCCGGTTGGGTTGGTTCTCCCAAAGGTTGGCTGGGGGTTTTGCCATGACACAGCAGGACCCTTTAGGCTAGCAGCGGCTGTCTCAGGATAGATAGCAAGAGAGAAATTCGTCTGAAAACCTACAATCGAGCTGTGTTTTTTTTTTAAATTTATTTTCGTACCAATGATGTTTTGTCGACACAGACCTGAAAATTAAAGACTGAAAAGGCAGTCATTTGCATGCCAGGCCTGGAGTTGGCAATATCACTTTGTAAAGAAATGCTATCCGCATGGTCACCAGTTAGTTTTCCCCTTATCTTATCCAGATTTTTTTTTAAATACACTTTGTGTATATTATTACTGTCCAATGACACAATGTAAGTAAATAGTATTTTTATTTAAAAAAAAAACCAATTAGTCAAAACTTTGAACCCACAAAATGTTGACATAGCTTTTTATTGGAATGCCAATATGTAGGTTAAAAACCGTGTAAGTAACGGATCTCAGCAGGGCGGCAACAGAGATATAGCCCTGTGGTACATTGTTGTGTTGGTTGTGTTTGAACCCATTTATTGGAGCTGGCTTGTTGCATTCAAGCATTCTGGTAGTACTTATGAAATGGCAACAGGCTATTTTCTGGAAATTTAATATGTCAGGCTACCTCTGTATTTCATCAAATGCCCTCAGGGTTGGTTATTGTTTGTATCTTCATGGAGGCAACCTGGGAATTTAATCACCTTTAGAGACAATAGTTGACATAAAGGGTATGTTTGCGCCGGTGTTGATTTAAATCTTGATTTTGACAGTTCCTCTTTCAAACAGGCTCAGTTGTGAAATATATAGAGCATTCTTAGCTAAACTCACAAGCAATTTGTTCAAAAGGCTCGCCATAACTCAGTCACGGCAACACAGGGCTAGTGGCAAGCTTTTGCTTATATTTGCCACAGTGTTTTTCTGTGTCTCTCTGATGGTGCTTATTAATGTGGAAGCCGCAGGTTATGCTCTTATTCAAGATCACCATTCCAAGAGTGGCTCCAGTCAAGTTAAGACCTGGTATAAGCAAACCCAGGTCGGGATCTGATTAAATTAACAGGATAGCGCTTCATCGCCAAGGAAGTGAGCCCAAAATCATAATGTCTTGCGTTCTCATTAACTGCAGTAAAATGACGACCAAGCATATAAGTTTATGTAGCCTTGCAACATTCTATAAGGAAGGCGCAATGTCAGATTGTTGGGTGTCACTGCCTGATCCCATTTATGTTGAGTGTTCTCTAGATGGTTTATGCAGAAGTGCAAGGTAGATAAATTGTGAGCTGCATAAAAAGAAAAAAAGCTAGCACTTAAGATAGATGCCTGGTCAGAGAAAAAAAGTAGAGTATAATACTAAAAATTCAACAATAGGTACGGAATTACCATATTGAGCAACTCCCAAAGCTGTACTCCAGATAAAAAAAAATTGTCTTGTTATTCCCACCTACACTATTCTCCACAAACATGTGAAACGTATGGACATGCTGGCATTAAAACATGATTTTTTGAAACAAAACACCAGGAAGATTTTGCCAGAATGTGAAGCTCATTTGAGCTTATTTTTCCACAGTATTTACTGATGAGCTTTTATAAGTCCACGGTTTAAAATGTCATCCAACAATTTATAGTGTAGTGTTCCCTCGCTATATCAAGGTTGACCTACTGCAGATTCAGTGCACTGCAGATATTTTTTTTCATATTCATATCGGGCATAATTCACCAAATCGTGGGATTTTCAGTGTATTCTGTAATTTTCTTTGCGATAAAATAAACACTTCCTAGCATAAAACAGTAAAACTACATAAAAAATGAAGAAAAATTAATTAAATCACATATTACAAGTACAAATAAAATGTACATAGAGTACAGTACTACTGTGCATTACATTATGTTTAAGAGTAATTTCTCCATTTTGCTTGGATCAGCCTTGAACATTTTTGTTTTACATATTCACCTTAATACAATGAAATCGAAATAGTACTTTGTTTGCACTTCAAGCAGAGAGCATCTTGTTCCAGATAAAAATGTCGGCTTTGATTCCTTAAAAATCCACATTTTTACCATTTGGAAGTTCTTCCAACAGCAAATAAGTCACACAAAGTTTGTGTCGGTTCTGGGAAGATGCACAAAGGAGATTGCTTGAACTCCTGATTTTAGTTTTTAAACAGTTTTGGGAGGCTAATGTTTCGTTGCAAATCCCCTGTAACTTCATAAAAAAAAGCTCTGAATTAAAAAAATCCAGTTTTGGCTGTCAATTTCACTCACTGAACATATAGTCATTGGCTGGACTACCTGTCTGTCGTTACTAGCAGCACCAATGACTGGTCGGTTCTGTCAACATAATTCTCTTTAAGGCCTGCAATTTCCCAAATGTAAAAACCCGACAACTAGCTGGCACCTCAGTCACTGTTTGATACGGTAATTGGCCAGTCTACTTGTCAGTCAATAATGACAGCAACTTCTGTCAACTGGTCATCGTGCGGACATTGGAAAGTGACGTCAATAATAATGATAATGGATCTCAAACGCCCACGCGGTATTTCATGATGTCCGTCGACTCGTATTCATCTCTTTAGGTCCCGCCTTCATTCATGCAATGTGTCTGAACGTGTAAAACCTTGATACTGTCATTGTCTGTCATCTTACTGTTCATACGGGTATTGGCTACTAGTCAGTCATTAATGACAGCAACTGATTGGTGGATTCTGTCACCAGGTCTCGTGCAGACCTTTGTAAGTTACATTTTAATCATCACATGCACCGTGGAAACTAAAGCGTTCCGGTGGAATCTCATTACCGCAGTCGACACGTATACTGGACATCCCTTGTCTTAGGACTTCTTTGTCTTTCTTTGGGTCCCGCCTCTTTCCACTATGTAAAAACTCAATACCACCATTGGCTGCCATTTTAGTTGTTTTGTTCATGTTTTCCATGCAGTTGACTTGTCAGTCATTGATGACAGCAACTGATTGATCGATTCTGTCCCCTGGTCTTTGTGCAGTCATTGGTAAGTGGGAACTAAGCTGCTGGATTTTATTACATCAGTCGACATGTATTCATCCCTTGCGTGACTTACGTTTCTATCGAGGGCCTACCTTCTTCCAAGGTCTAATTGTAAAAGAATGGCTGCCATCTCATCTACAGTTCATGCAGTCAGTCAGTGTTCATGTCAAATATTGCTAGCAGCAATACTGATTGCTAATTGACATGTCAATCATCACTAATGATCAATTACCAATGCCTGGTTTTCTTTACTAATTAGGATTCAGTTATGCAGGTCCATGAAGATCATTCGTCTGTACGGCATGAGTGTGTGTGTGTGTGTTTTTTTTTTTGATGGTCAGCTATGCCTTAAATTGCATTAAAGATGACTTTTATATTGCGCTTAAATTTCCCATGCCCCCTTCGCATTTAAAGTTCTTGTCTTACATCATCCACCTGCTCATGAGCAGTGCAACTACAACTTTTTTTTTTTGCACAGGCAGTTAGACCAAAAAATGTAAAAAATAAATAAAAGAAGAAGAAGCTCATCACGCAGAAAGCTTTTGCAACATGGCAGCTGTCTTTCCTGATCGAGGCAGCCATGTAGAAAGAAGTCTCAAAGGTGTGTGTGTGAAAAACATACACACATGCACACACGCACGCACACACGCGCACACACACACGCACACACCGAATGAGCTGTTGTGTTTCTTTTGGTCGCTTTAATTCAATCCAAGTTATATGTACCTTTTAATGCACCTTTCAGGCTAGCAGCAGCAGCTCATGCAGGGGCCAAGAACAGAAGCGAAAGGAAGTAAAAAAAAAAAAAAAAGAGGAGAGTGATGGACTCCCCTCCCTCCCAAGGGGTCGATGACATCAATAAGAAGCTAATAATCCTGCCTGGAGCAATCCACTGCAGTCCGCCCCTCCTCCTCCACATACATCTCACTCTGTACATCCTCACAAGACCATAGCTATAGACTTCGGAAGTGGTGGAGAGGTGTTTGGAAACGGAAGAAACGGAGACATTTTTTGCTCCTCTTCACGTTTAGTTATCGATGAGGCCCACAAGGGATTGTCTGCTATCGATTGGGCCTGCTTTTCTTTGGGGCTGCGGCGCTTGTTATGGGAAGCACGCACTTTGCAGAGCTCTGTTGTTGTAGATGTGCGTATGCCCTTTTTGTTTTGTTTCTGATATTATCAGGTGACGTGATAAGACGCCCGATTAGGGGATGCATAAACCAGTCGTAAACACACACACGCGCGCACATAAGACATCCACCAGGTGACAGATGCAGCAATGCAAAAATGAAGCCAATTGAGCAAAAATAGGGTCAACTCATTTCAATGTGACATCATAACCTGCACCCCCAGGCCCCTTTCTCCTTAATTGCCTTACGGAAAAGCAATCTCATATGATTGACTTCCACGGCCCAAACATTTGACCATTATCATGATACTGTATTACAATAGGGCTCTCAAGGCTTGTTTAGACATAAACAGAGGTGCACGCACGCACACACAAAAACACACACACACACAGACTGGGACTTGCTCATGAAGAGCGTAACCATGACGTCATCGTTTTTATGCCCGCAGGATCACCGGGCTCGTTTGCTAAAAAAAAAGAAAAAAAAAAAGAAAAAAGAAATTAACCATCCAATGCCCCCTTGAGGCGATAGGGTGCAACTGTCACCCTGAATGCCTCGAGATGCAACGTATAAGACAAGGTCCATGATACTCAACTCAACTTTACAACTAGTGCCGTGATACATGATACATTAAGTTACCTATCAAGAAAAATGGCATGACCAAGACTATAGTGAACCATATGCTAAATATGGTTCACTATAGTTCACTATATAGTTCACTAAATGATAAATATCATCATATTTATCATTTATCATATTTTAATAAGAAAAATTTTTTATAACGTTACCAGGACAAAGTCGTAATTGTTATGACGGATTATCAAAATTCCCACATGAATCTAAACGCAACAGTCTGACACAAGAAACTGGAGAGATCTACGTTTATACAATAACATTAAAACTAAATTTCTAAATTTGTCAATTTTTTTCATTAAAATATAAAGTCTGTTGTTCATTTATGATCGGAATTTTACAATTTTATTGTCAAATAAATACAACATTTTGGGAGTTCCAAATACCAGTCAGCGTTAGCACGAAACCTTCAGGCGACTGCGAGAAAACAAGACAGACAGAACTTAATTTGGGGTGAATCAAAGGAACTTTAAATGGTGGCAGGTGTGCTGACTCCCATTTCATAAAAGTTTGAATGTGATAGGTTCATTCTTAACACAGCCACTTCCCTAGGTATGAGAGGGCGTGCACACTGGTTCAACCACATTATCTCATTTGTTTATTTGAACTTCCCCTCTCAAAAAGACTGAATTTCTTTTCAATTGACTTGTTCAGGTTATAGGTCACATTCATGCCGGAAAAATGTTTTTAAATTAGGTTTTTTACACCACAAAATCTGGCATTTTAACAGGAGTGTGGAGACGTTTTGTATCCACTCTACGTCATTGCCAATGGGTCCTGGGGAGGAAGAGAATTTCAATATGTATACATTACCCTGTCTTAGTATATATATATATATATATATATATATATATATATATATATATATATATATATATATATATATATATATATATACACAATCAACATTTTCATATTCCAAATTCTCTTCCAAAAAAGATTATTAACAATTTGGCATTAATTTAAAACAATGGAGGTACAACTACAGCAGCCTACAAGGGCTTCAATCTTCAATTGCTCAGTTATTGAGGAGATGGTTTGGAAACTGGGGGCGAGGTTACGGTTTCAAGCCCCTATTGCATGTACTAAAACCAAGGTTAGGATAGGATAGGCTTTTGGCTTCTGAGCATTGTGCAATATCGCAGCAATAAACATACTATGACATGTAATAAGAGTGTTACCTCTTTGGTGACGTTGTCTTGAACCAGGCTGTAGAGGGGCACCACGCGACTGACTTCCAACAGGACGGGGATGGGCGAGGGCTGCTCGCCACCTTTGCCGCGGCCCCTCACCACCACAGCCCCTGCCGCCCCGGCCTGGTGGTGGCACAGGTGACAACTGAGTGGGCAGCTGCCCTTCTCCTCGCAGCGGATCACCACGCCGTTGACTGTGTCGTCGGACAGCAGCTGGCTCTTCTGCAGCGCCGTCAGGTAGCTAATGAAGGGTACCGATTTCAGCTCGTGACGCCCGCCGCCAATCCCTTGCTCCGTAGCCTCTGGAAGGTGAAAAAAAAAGGACAAATACAGTGAAACACCTTATGGGCTACAGTACATCTTGCTCAAAAACAACAACCTCTAAACCCACCCTGTCATCTGCTTTCCAAATGCTGGATGGCAGGAAGTTCCATCCCCCCGCAGAGTCAACAAGCAGTGTTTGATCTTCCCATTGGTGGTGGGATGACGGGGAAACAAACCATTCCAGAAAATGAGGAGGCAACGTGTGTGCGGAATCAAATGTTTCATTACATCATCACATTGTCAATGCGATGGCATCAACAACCAACCAACCAACCAGGGCCCATGACAGAACGCCTCTGAGCCCCTCAGATTTTCCAGCCACTAAGGTTTCAGTATCATGGTGAACCACCAGACATAAATACGACAAATAGCAAGATTCCACAAGTAATGAACGCACTACAGTTAAATATTGCCTATAGATCTCACAAGATGGTGGCAAACCCCTACTTTTGTCTAAATAAAGCTTATCAACTCACTTCAACATACTTGCTTGACACCAAGATGACACCAGATGGCGACAAAGAAATACATTTATTTCTTTGACTTGAACACAAAAATGCAGATATTATTTAGCAAATACTGGAGGCTCGCTCCCCCCCCCCAAAAAGAAACCAAATGTGATTATGTGAATTTGCGAATGCCAAATCGCGAACCAGCAGGGGTTCACTGTACAGAAGAATCCCACTGAGCGTTATTGTCCTGAATTTGCACAAATGGGGTTTGATTGTTGTGCTCCAAAACATACAATGAAGATTACAGATTAATGTACCTGATAGTTATCAAAGGTGACATATCAAGGAAAATGGCTTGTATTCAAATAGTTGGGTTTTGGGAATTCCTGCCTAAACATCAGGCATGAAAATGTAACATTTTTTTGTCTATTTCTGAAAATATGCCTGTCAGCGAGCGGTTCTGCACATAGACGTGTTACGAAACAGTGCGGCTAATTTACACAATAAAACCGCCCCCACAAAGATCCACCCATGACATGGGCTGCTAGGCTGCCGGAAGATCCAGGGCCACTTTTTAAGTAACGGCTGGAGTATGGGATCGTATTTGACGTGTCGATACGCCACATGCACACAATGTAGCATATGAACTGCTGCCTCTATGACTTACGATGCTTTTATCGCACTGTTTTTCCACCCTCTCGTGGAGTAAAAGCAAGCAGCCGGCTGCTGAAGCACGCTTGCCAGCGAGATGATGAGAGCTAGCTCAGAAAGCGACACTGAAGAGATGGCCACTCGCCAGCGAGCTCCAACCCGTTATTAAGGTGCTCACATCCTGCACGGCGGGATAGGGCGCAGTGCGGCTCACGGACGACGGTGCAATCTCGCTCGTGTTCGCCGCTAGTTGCTGAGTGACCAAACAGGTAGTTTTGTGCCCTTTCCTGCTGGTTCGGACGCAAAGTAGGCCGCATTTCGGCAATACATGCATTTGTCACTGTTACAACCGAAAGCTTGCTTGTAATAAGGAGGAGAAGGAGACATGACACAAGTGAAGCATGTGAGGCTATGGTATATTTTAAGCAAATACTTTTATTATTAAAAATGCTAAAATCAGACATTTCTACCATTTTCAACCCACCTGGTAAATTTAAAGTAATGGAGATCTCCGTCCATCTCTGTGCCTCGTTACCATGTCATGGTATTTGTCTTGTGTGCCACAACTCGAAACACTGGGACACGGCATTAATCATTTTGTTCCTTCATGTTGTTTTCAACATACAGCTCAGCCAAAACGTCTTGCTGTGGTCACTTTGAAATCTCTCCACCACCATCTCTCCTATTGGATACTTCGAGATGTTGTCACAGAACATTTTTCGATTCGGGTGTTTCTGCGACAGCAGCGGGCACCCACCTGTTGCACCGCCAGCACGGGGCTGTGCCGCATGCAGCACATGCACAATGAATGAGTTGGTCGACGGTGCGCTGCGCTGTGCTAAGTGCAGTGTGAAAATGCCTTTACACAAGCACTCAATTGTGAGATCCAGTTCGCTGCTATGCGTACACCTGCCGGTGAGATGTGTTGAGTGCATCAAGAAAAGAAAAACCAAACAATCAAAAGGGTTGGGAGGTAACTTCCATCCATTAATTTTCTATCGCGTGGATCCTCATTAGGGGCGCAGGTCAGCTGGAGCCTATCCTAGCTGACTTGTGATTTTTATTTATTAATTAAACAATGTTTGCATGTCAGTCTGTTCAGCGTGTTTATTTGGCTTGCCCTGATCGAAGAGACCTGCAAATCTGCAAATAAACCCTGTGGTATTTTGGGAGGAGCTCGTCGTTATCGTCACCATCACTGTGCCTTTTCCCACTCGTAACCTTCGGCACCCGATCTGCTGATGTGCGTTTTTGTGATGCAACAGTTGTCTGTCAACGCGTAGGCACACAGACAAGACAAATGGTGTCAATTTCCCCAGTCATTGATCTTGCACCAGCTTGTGAATTAAAATGTCGTTGTTGACTGGTTGCAGTATAATTACTCATCTGGGACACAACCCCCGTGGCTAGGGTTGCGTTGCCTGGGGCAACGGCGGACGAGGTGTCAAATATGTTCCACAGCAATGCAACAAAGATGTTGGTAGTTATGGAAAATCATTTAAATGCTTTGTGATGTGTGGGATATGCTCTAAATATCTGTAAGTTATTGCCGTGTCTGTATAATGGGCACTATCACTGACACAATACAATATTCATTGAATTGGGTAAACAAATGTAAAATGTGCACAATGTAATCAAATTATATATTTCCAGAACAAAATAATTCAATTGTAATATATTTATACTAATCAAGCCATATTATTGAATGAAATAATTAGGATAGTAATCAAACATTATATGTTAAATAGTAAACGTTATTCTAATTTCAACTATAATAAATATTACCATTGAGTTTTTGCTGTTCAGTCACTCTGATACATCGTGCAGTGAAGCATGAGCGATTTCGATAGAAGACTTATTGTGACACCCAGTGGTTGCTATCTGCAATCACTACCTCGGGTCAAAAACGATGACATCATTTTATAGAATCAGCACTTCTCTAATCTCTACGGTGACGTTTTTTCCCCCTTATAAAAAAAACAAAAAACGAGACCATCTACATTATTTACTTGCCACCTGCTTGCAAGTTATTCTTACTTAATTACTTACTTAACTATTACATTATTATTATTATTTTCTGTAGCTTTCTCAAAATACATTAATATTTTATATTGATAGAACAAATGTTTCGGGGATCATTTCTTTCTGTCAAATCCAACGTTAAGGCATCAGATTGCAGTACAATACTGTACTCGTGTGTGTCTTGATGGCGGCCACTGGCGTTGCCGTGCCAACACAGCAGCAGCCAATCATGACAAACGCTTGCTTCCACGCACATTACGTAAGCGCGTAGGCTTTTGCGTACTTGACGTCACCGCCACTGCAGTCTCTCCGGCGGAAACAATATCAGAAACTGAAGCAGGCGTCCGTCTCACGCCTCTTTATTTGCCACCTGCTAACAAACAAAGGTAATTTATTTCCACAATGACATGTTAGGAGAGCATATTTTGAGCGTACGGGCCTATAAAATTTGCCATTTTGAATACGGAACTACGGTGTCTCTTGCTCTCGAGGGAGACGTTTGTTTCGCTCGTGTGGCCTGGCCTGTCTTGTTATTAGCCAAATATTATGAAGGCTGCTCAATAATTAGCTTGGATGCTGAAGCACATTTTCGGGAACAATTCAACATGAGTGCTCCCTTAAAAATGGGCGTGGCTCCTTACGTTTTGACATAGGGCCCATTTGGACTCTTGACACCAAGTGTCATTTGATCCTGCATTATAATTGTGAATGCTGAGACGAGCGCTCGCATTTGAGGCATTTTGTGTCAAAATCACAGTGTAATTGTTAACTGTTTGAATGCGGAGACAAACGTTAACTGCAATGCGCGTGTACTAAATTACTTATATTTCTGACGGGTTTGTGGTCCTCAATATGGGAATTTCAGAAATACCGTGCCAAAATGAATGAAAGGATGTGCAGTTACTGTTTATTCTACTGTGGTTGTATCTGAATATTCATTGATATGATTCAAAGGAGACTGATTCTGAATTATTGCAAAGCAGTAACACAACAATGTGGTTATGATGTCATGGCACTGCCACAAGAACTCACTAAGCGATAGATAGCCAATCAAACTATCTTGGGATATATTAACTAGTGTTATGGTGTTCAGTTCATCTTGTGTGGATTTTGCATTGCTAACCACCGGCTATAGTGATTTAAAAAAAAATGGACATCACAGAGTCAATACTACTGTGGCAACATAATGTGACAGCATGGATCAGTAATGTGTAACATTCAATTGAAGAAAACTGGACTATCCAAGCATCCATTTTCTATACAGCTTGTCATTTGGGTCACGGATGTGAATCCATGTTGACTGGGCAGGAGGTGGGGTACACCCTGGACTGCTCACACTCACATTCACACTAATCGACAATTGTTAAAATTTGACATAAGTAGGCCTGTCACCATAATAACTATATTGACTTAAAATGGAAGCGATAGCTTTTCCAGACTCGATAAACTGTTATTTTTGTGGTAAGTCGGCATGCGGATCACACAGTAGGCCGACAGGGTTGGACGGTTGTGTCATAAGCCGTTATTGGGCTCATGGAACGCTGGCGGACCGCTACACTCTTGATGGTGTTGGCACCGTCCAATACTCCATAGCCTTGCTCCACGTGCAGCGTGTAAATTCACACAACAGAGACGGCCGGCCCGCAGTTGTGTGCACGTGCAAAGCGATGTCCGGTTTTGTGCACATGCGTGTGACCTCACATATGGGTTCCGTACACAATAGAAGCCGCATTCGTTTTTGTAATGTGAACGACTACGTGAAAAGATTGGATTTAATAAAAAGTTCTGAATCGGGCTTCATGCCCTTCAGTGAGAACGTAGCCTTAGTCCCCAATTAACACAATCATGGGACAGTAAATGTTTATTAAGCATAACCTCAGAAGCACATTGTATTCAGCCAGTAGTCGGGTTTATCTCACAGATTGGGAGGGACTTTTGGCAAAATATTTCTGCCAGCGCAAGTACTTCTGGGGCCCACAGTCACCATGGCAATAGTTGTTTTTTTTTTGTAAACACTATCTGCCAGTTGCATGCTCCTGAAGTAATATGAAGGCGTTCAAGTTTCATCGAACAAAAAGCACTACTGTCGATCATTAATGTGTGCTTTTGTGTGAGGCTTCTATACTATTCACTAGCGCTGCACCCAAATTTTTGTTTAAGCCGAAAATAGCCCAAAAGTGCATCTTCGGTTTGATTCCAGATCGCAGGACTTTTTTCAACCAAGATAACACGTCATGTATAAAATGCCACGTTGATCACTGACAGCCAGCGTACACATCGGAGTAAAAAATCATTTACTATGAACAAACATTGCCCTGAAGAGCTAGGCTTAATATCCAGTTGAATTGACTGGGAGGTCACTTTATGACACACACCCTACACTCACAGTTTGATAATGACATAGTGCCATAATTCAACCATAAATGTGAAATACGCATAAATGTTAAACAACATACATTTAACAAACTACTAGTAACAAACACAATAACAAAGATGCCCGTCTTTATTACTGTAATAATTCAAATTTGCATGTCTCAATTGATTATGGGAACGGCTTGGCATCACGGTAGCGGCTTCTAGCACAAACGAAGCGTCCCTATTGCCCCCCAACCTCGCCGCTTTCCGCTGTTGAGGGGTGGAATGCTTGTTTGCATACTATTTAGCACTGCCCCAGCTACCTACAAGCTACAGCTAATGCGGCCAAATACGATTCAGAGTCACGAAGGGGTCCGTTATCAACGCAGCAAAAGTCACTACTCATTGCCTCCATGACAGTGAATAAATAGTATCGTAATAACGAAGGACGGCGGATAAGACGAAGCAAACTATCGCACGAAGTCGCAAAACACCAAAATAAGTGATTGTGTGGTATAATACACTTGTCAAATTAGACTTGCTGGAATCACGCTTAAGCAAAGATTGGCCAACTTTGAAGAGTAAAATAGCAGGCAAATTACATGCTTATAGAGGAAAACACTGAAACATACAATAATGCTGGACAGCTACATAAACACAGGGGCAGGGAACCGGAAACAAAGTAGCACCTCACTGCTGCTGCGTCACTTGAGAAAATGAACCTATAATTTAAAAGTACATTAATACAATACATCTTTATAATATAACCTTCATTAGTCCCACAATGGGGGAATTTGCATCATTTCAGCAGCAATAGTGCATACAGGAAATACAAAAATAACATGCAAGGGAAGACATTTGGCTGCAAATGCGTCCACCAAGTTAATGCAAGAAATACTTTAACAAATATTGAAGCCATAATTTATTAACGATTACAGAGTAGTGATTATGTTGTGAAATTGAAAAATGTTACATAATATACTGCAAAAACTGTCCCACAGTATTGTTTTGACATCATTTAAAAAACATGGAAATTGTTCTAAAAGTGAATTTCTAAAGGTTGGCAGCTCTGCAGTTATAGTCATTAATGCAATTTAACTAATAATTGGCATACTTTTATAATTAATAATTGATGGGAACCATACATTTTTATATTTAATTAATTTAAAGTGCTTTGTGTTGTATTTTTTTTGTATGAAAAGCGCTTACAAATAAAGTTTGATTTATAATTTCTTCTGGTGTTTTGGCTTTCGGTTATTGGCTTCTGGCTTTTCAATTTCAGTTTTTGGTTTTGGTCAAGAATTTTAATTTCGGTGCATCACTAGTATTCAAAGGCAGCCGCACAGCACACAGCACCGCTGAGCCAAGCATAGGCCGGGTAAAATGAAGTGCGACAAGGAGAACTTTTCTGATCGTGTTAACATTATGGCAGTGAAAAATATTGTGACTCATTGCCCATTCTATTTTGGAGCTTGTGGATGAGCAAAGGCTGATTTGAAGCCAGTCAGTTACAGAGTCGAGCCACGCTATGAAATCACGTGAGTATGAAATAAATCCTTTCAGCTCTGCATCTCCTTAAGGAGAAAAAAAACAAGATAATGTTGTGCTGATGTAGTTTGCTTAACTCATTTACTGCAAGCCCTCCCAATTAAAACAATGTCAATGGCAGTGATTAAGGACGTTAGTAAAATGTCAATGATTATGTCATCGCTTGTAGTTTTGACCAAAGAATGAGTGGGCTCGAGTGAGCTAACATTAATAGCTATGCTAGCTATTCATTAGACGATCGGTCCATATTGAACTCGGGTATTGACATGGATATATATGCTTTAATGCTACGACTCAGCTCGTATGGCGAAATTTTCGGTGTGCCTTTAGTGAATTGTAAATAATACATTCATTTGGCGTACATCCACAGACCGGAAGAGGCCGGACGGGATCAGTCCGTAAAACCGGAAGTGCGTGGGATAACTCCCGTTGACTACAGCGAATATCGACATATATTTGATTGACAAGTGAAGAGCTCGTCTTCAGCGGTCCAACCACAGTCTTGCAGCTCGAGGATGTGCCTTATTTTTCATGATTTCAGAGGCGTAAAAAAACAACGATTAAATTAGAGTTTATCGCGATAGTTTTTGGGAAAATATCGTCTTAAAATTGTATTTATCGTGACAGGCCTAGACCAAAGTAGGTGTTTGGAATGTAGGAGGAAGTCGGCGTAACAGGAGAAACGCCACATATGAATGGGGACCCACATGCAAACTGTTGTTCCAACAGACAGTCAAACTCGGAGCTACTGACTTCAAGGCAGACGTGCTAACCCCAATTTCAACATGCTGCCAAACTGGACTATATCTTGTTTTACCTTTAACTCCTACAATGCCATGGATGTTTATATTCCTCAACTGGAATCCAGCCGTTTATTTCCACTGACGTATGGTGGGAGGAAAAAGTATGTGAACCCTTTGGAATTTCTTGTTTATGAATCAGTTGATCATAAAATGTGGTCTTCATCTAAATCACAAGAATAAACAGTCGGCTTCAAGTAATATCACATAAAAAAAGGTTTCATATTTTTAAGAAAAAAAGATTCACAGAAAGTAGCAAAAAGCAAGTGAATCCTTGAGATGCTGTGGCGTGACCTCAAGAGAGCTATTCAGACCAGACATCCAAGGAATTTTGATAAACTGCAACAGTTTTGTAAAGAGGAATGGTCCAATATTTCATCGTAATCATTGTGCATGTCTGATCTACAACCACAGGAAACGTTTGGTTGAGGTTATTGCTGCCAAAGGAGGGTCAACGACTTATTATAGCCAAGGTTTCACTTAATTTTTCCTCTGTCCTGTGAATGTGTGCATGTTATTTTCAATAAGAATAGGAAAATTAGTCGCACAATGGTGAAATCTCCAACGTTTCAGCAGCAATTGTGGCTATAGGAACTATAAATAATCAACGTAAATAGCATACAAGAGAAGACAAATAGATTTCTTCTTACATGTATGGGTACAAGAAGTACATTGCACAAAATAGAAACCAAAACTATTGCCCACACATAAACTATGCAATTGAGTCTATCAGCAATGTTATTTCTTTGTTTGCAAAATAAAGTTTTAATTTTGACGTTTGAGATCTGCTTAATCAGCTTTAATAGATGTCATTTCGGTGCATCACTAATTTTTACTTGAAGTCTGGAATTGAGCAGGTTAACCTGCACAGTACCAGGTAGACTTGTCTGTGTAGATTGTCAAATTATCAATCATCCAGGTTATGGTAATCCATATGGTTGAATCAAGGGAACTGGACTGTTCTTGTTTGTTGAAGACATTTCACCTTTAATCCAAAAGGCTTCTTCACTTGTAACTTCCTCCTATTTATCCCTCGAGGGTGTGTTCCCTGGGTTGCTCAACAATCGGGTGTTGGGCTGTTGGTAACGAGTGTTATTAGTGCAACAACTATCCTGCAGCTCAGTCAGTCGATGAGTCAACATTTAGTTTTTTTTAAATTAATTCATAATTTATTACTTTTAAGAGGTATGGGATTTGGACTTTTGTGCACTGCCAATTTGAAACATGCTGTTTTTGAATAGCAAGATAGAAGTTCAGATTTTTTTTCTGATTCATTGATAAATCGTAAAAACACTCACACTATTAATCAATTATTAAAACCATCGTTAGTTGCAGCAGGTGTGAAAAATATGTCAATCTGTGGTTCCAAAGTCTCTCCGGTAAGTGAACGTTTTACATAATGACTTAGTTGAACCGGTCCATAGTCAACTTTTATTTGTGCGATTAAGGTCTCCATAAGAAGGGGATCCAGTCTCATTTTTCATTCTTTGGAACCGCTACTGAGCACCCAACTAAGCTAAACTGATTGCGCTACCTTTGCACCATGTAAACAATGTTCTAGCAACACTTTTCATGCCATGGTAATCTATGAGGTTTTCTTTCTTTCAGGCAAGAACCATAATGGCAACAGCATCTCTCCCACTCGATCCAGATTTAATGAGGGAGATCCTTGAATGTCCCATCTGCCTGGAGACCTTCAACGAGGACCAAATTAGACCCAAACTCCTCCAATGTGGTCACACTGTGTGCCGCCATTGCCTGGAGAGGCTGTTGGCCAATACCATCAACGGTGTGCGCTGCCCCTTCTGCAGCAAGGTCTCGCGCATGAGCAGCATCTCGCAGTTGGCCGACAATCTCACTGTGCTCAAAATCCTCGACTGCGCCACTTCCTGCGGCGCAGCCGCCGCTGCCCTCATGTGCGGGTCCTGCTGCAGCCGCCTGCCGCGACAGTACTGCCACGACTGCACCGTCGTCCTTTGTGAACTCTGTAAAGGTGAAGGCCATCTACTCCTCGGTCATACCGTCCAGCCCGTGCAGATGGCTGCCCAGCAACGTCGGAAAGAACTCGGTGGAAAACTGTCCGCCCTACGTGATATCATGGGTGAAATCCAGAAGAAAAAGACAGCCATTGAAAACATTACCAAATCGTTAAGAGCGAAGTACAGAGCGGTGCAGCAGGATTACACTACGGCCGAGCTGCAGCTTCAAGAAGAGCTGAGCCGCTCGCGGAAGGCATTCACAACATCTATGGCAGAGGTACAGAAGCTCAATGGGCAGGTTCTCGAGGAGCAGACGTACCTCCTCAACATTGCGGAGGTAAAGGTGGTCTCGTGCTGCGATTATCTGACCATGCGAGTGAGGCAGAGTGACATCAGCCTGCTAAAGGATGATGGAGGCGGGTGTGATGACGAGGAGCTCAACCTGAGGAGCAGCTTGCCCACCGTGTTTCAGCTGCACGAGCCGGAGTTGATCCGGACGGAACACTCCAAACCAGCAGAAGTGGGACATTTGGCCACAAGCACGTACACGGTCAATACAGACAATTCGGAATGTGCTTTGGCCGTTGCTCTCGAGGGCGACGTTGAAGGTCTAGATGGGGCTTTCGGCGGTGCAATGGGGCGACCGGTGGATGTTTGCCGAGATGTTGACATGGTCGCAGCGGTAGATGACAGGATAAGTAGCTCACCTGTCACCTTTAAGTCAAAGTCCATGGACGCAGCGGGGGAATCACAGGGAGGTGCATGTGCAGCCCTCCAAGCCTGCCAATTTGTGAAGAAGATGGGCTGCAAGGGAGCGCTTCCTGGCTCTTTCAATATACCAGTTAGTATCTGCGTAACCCAGCAAGGTGAGGTGCTCGTGGCTGACCGTGGCAACTACCGCATCCAAATCTTCAACCGCAAAGGATTCCAGCGCGAAATCCGCCGAAACGCTAGCAGCATAGACAACTTTGTCCTGAGCTTCCTTGGCGCCGACCTCCCGAACCTCATGCCCTTGTCCATCGCTGTCACGCCTCAGGGCCTGATCGGAGTCACTGACAACTACGACAACTCGGTCAAAGTGTACACTATGGACGGGCAATGTGTGGCTTGCCACAAGAACCAGCTCATCAAGCCCTGGGGCATTACTGCAATGCCCTCTGGCCAATTCGTGGTGTCGGATGTGGAGGGCGGCAAGCTGTGGTGTCTCGCCGTCGACCGCAACGTCGGCGTGGTGAGCTACAGCCGGCTGTGCTCAGCGGTGCGGCCCAAGTTTGTGACGTGCGACGCCGCAGGAACAGTCTACTTCACCCAAGGTCTGGCACTCAACTTCGAGAAACGCCACAACGAGCCCCACCTGGAGGGGGGCTTCTCAATTGGCTCGGTGGGCACCGACGGACAGCTCGGCAAGCAGCTCAGCCATTTCTTCTCTGAGTCAGAGGACTTCTGCTGCATCACCGGCATGTGTGTTGACGCCAACGGGGATCTGCTGGTGACGGACAGTGGCAGGAAGGAAATCCTGCAGTTTCCCAAAGAAGGGGGGTTTAAAATTCTTATCCAGGAGGGACTGAACTGCCCTGTGGGAGTGGCCACCACACCCAAAGGGCAGCTGTTGGTGCTGGACTGCTGGGACCACTGTGTTAAAGTCTACACATACATTCAAAGAAGGCACTCATCCACCTCTTAGAGGAGTGAACCACACAAAGTGCGAAAGGAAGCGTAGGTATGTTTCGGTAGGCACACAAAAGAATTATTTTTATTTTACTTCGCCCAACAAAATTTCAATTATGTCACCTCAATATAACACTACCAAGCAGCCTTTAGTTAGTTAATGAACTTGCAATAAGCTTTACATTTAAGAATACAGGCACAGGCTGTCTCATCAAAATTAAGTGTTTCTCCCTCCTCTGTAATTGGTTTAAATTCACAATTCATGAACAGGAAAAAGAGGTATAACTGCATTCACAAGTGAAATAGCGCCACTCTCTGGGCTTTGAGCCTGTGAAGCACTTTACTGTGGACACACTTGTTTTCATCGCACGTTGACAGCTTTAAAGTTTTTTTTCTGTGCAGTTAGATAATGACAAATACGTGATTTCTGTAAACTGCATTCAGTAACATTCAGGGAGCATGCATGTAGTATTCTGTGTTACACGCACTAAATGGCTCGTTTGCTGTGAACATAAGCCGTGGAATATTAAACTAGTCAGTGTGGTTTTGTGGGTTTTCATTTATACTTGGCATTGACGAGTTTAAAAAAATTATATACAAAAAAAAATGTATATACACTATGGCGTGTACTTTTTATTAAGCCGAATGGAAGAGTGATAGACGTGAGGTCTCTAAAATGTCAAAAATGATGTTAAGCACAGAGATGGCCATAATATGGGCACACAAACAGGAGCTTAGAACATTCAGAGATCTATCACAATATTACAAAATAATGTTTAATTTCCCTATACCCATTCAAAGGAATTTAGTCAAATGTCTACTACATTTGTGGGTGAAACATCCCAACTGTCCAATCTGATCTCTTGAGAATTTAGTATATCTCATGACACTTATATTTAGTAGAAGAATTCCAAGTGCATCTCAGCCAAAGTTGCTGGAAAACAGTTTGGTTTGAATGTTATTCTTCTCATATGATTTCTAACTAAAATCTTTTAGAAACCTCAATATTTGTGTTTAAAAAGGCAATATAGAAATGAGCAAAAATAATGCAGCCGTCCATGTATACATCCCACAGTCCTCTTGGTCTTTGTCGTATGGCTTTCCATAAACAGTATCTTGATGCTTGCGAAGCAGGTTTACTGATTGTCATATTTCCTACTAAAATGTCAGAGGACATAGGACACTTTTTCCTCAATTGTTTTCTTTTCAATACTAGTGTAACACATTTAAGCACTGAAACACTTTTTCCTTCTCATATAAACACAAAAACATGTATTCTACACTCACCTGACACAAACACAACTAAAAATGCACAGTCGTCACAACTTCGTCAAAACTAAATAATAGATGGCAATTATTAATTGAACAATGTCTTTATTATTTTGGTTGGAGTTTGCAGTTGTAATAGTTTAATAACCAAAATATGAGAAATTGCATTCAGTATGATGCAGTGCACCTTTACATAATGCAAACTACAACCACCATAATACATTTTTGAAAACTGAGCGTTATTATCTTTGGGGAGGAATATTTCCGTATTTATTCAACATAAAATAAAAAGTCATATTTTTTTATGACGGGTTGGTGAATTGCTGAGCTTAACCCTCCTTTTCCCTCCAAAAAAATAAACCTATGGCACATGCTATAAAGTGAGTGATTGTCGAATTTTAAAAATAAATTAAAAAAATCTTTATGGATGGCTTGGTGTATTGGTGTGCCTGCTCTCGTATTGTTTTGTACTGCCAAAAAAACTTAACACATACTTACATATACAATACGGCACAAACACTAGCCATACAGATATGAAATCCATCGATATTCAAATATATTGTCTTTATCATTGTCATTTATAGATTTTTACTTTTTTTTTTTTAACATTTTTTTTCAAATTTGGGGAACCAAAACATATCTTACATTGGAAATATTGTATGCCTGCTGTAAAACAATATGCGCCTTCCAGCCCAGGTTGTGTTCATAAGAGCACATTGTCTGAGCCTTAAAATGACTGCACTTAAACAGCTACATACTACACACAGACAGTGCACACGTGTACGCCAAGTGAATAGGAGATGAAAATCACTACATTTACAGTCAGTCATTGTGTGTGTGTGTGTGTGTGTTTTTTTTTTTTTAAGTGTTTGGTATCTCTGCATTAGTCAAATAGAACTTCACGACTTCATCCAAGTGGCCACTATAGGTAGTCAGGCATAAAAGTTTATAAACACACACGCACAAGAAAAAAAGAAAAAAAAAAAAAAAGAAGTGTCCTTGTCTCAGTGTGCTGAACATCACGTGTGTCACATGTTATTAAGCGAGCAATCATCCTGCAATTGTTATTGTCGATAACATTTGCATAAGGTCCTTGAACTGAACTCCCTCCTTATCCCTTGTCTCTCAGGTGCTCTGGAGCATGTGAATTTTACAATGTGTTGAACACATGGACAAAACAATTCTGTTTGTGGTCCAACCTGTGTTTGTTTTGTTGATTCTCTTGAGTGCAATAAACATTTCTGAATCAAATGTACCTTAAAAATTGTTAAAACATTATTTTGATCTGTTTAAAAACAGCTGGTGTGTGATTCATTAAGGTAAAAAAAAGTTTGCAAGAACTTTTCCCAATTAATACAAGCGTATTTCAGTTCAAATTAAACAATTAATCAGGCAATTTGACGAATTCACAGTTACCTAGCTTGGAAAAACTTTATCAGTATGTTCTTAGACAAACCCAATGTATCCTGACTGGCAACCTCCTGTATATACTGTCTTTTGAAATACATCCACAATTTTCTACAGGATCAATAAATTACCTACTACCACCTACCAACATTGAATCTAAGATACAATTCTAAAAATGTAACTTGAAGACAGGGCGGAACAATGGACGACTGGTTAGGACATCTGCCTCTCAGTTCTGAGGACCCGGGTTCAAATCCGGCCTCGCCTTTGTGGAGTTTGCGTGGTCTCCCCGTGCCTGCGTGGGTTTTCTCTGGGCACTCCGGTTTCCTCCCACATTCCAAAAACATGTTACGGTAGGTTTATTGAAGACTCTAAATTGTCTGTAGGTGTGAATGTGAGTGTCAATGGTTGTTTGTTTATATGTGCCCTCCGATTGGCTGGCGACCAGTTCAGGGTGTACGGCGCCTCTTTCCCAAAGATAGCTGGGATAGGCTCCAGCACGCCCGCGACCCCAGTGAGGATAAGCTGAACGGAAACTGAATGAATGAATGAACTTGAAGACAGGAATCTCATTGTTGGTCCATTTTGAGATTAAATACATACAGTATTAGGAAAAATGTATTTTATTTTTCAGTGACATGGCACAGATCCACGACACTACCTGACAAGTGTAATTTAATAGCATGGTAATGAAGTGCTGCCTCTGCGAGTGAAAATACAATAGATTCCTTCTGTGTCTTTAAGAGCTCACTTTTTTTTTCTTGGTCTGTGGTAGTAGTCGCAACCCCCTACCCTTGTTGCCGGTTGTCATGGTCACGAAAGCCATACTCCGCATTGGACCCGCAATAAAGGGGGTTGGGTTGAGCACTGACTAATTTGCATAACACGTGACCACCCCTTCCAAACGGGCTGATTTCAACGAGGTTACAGAAATTGTAAAATTCCTGTAATCCTTCCAATGTTGACAGTAATGTTGTTGGTAACCGTTTAGCTCTGGTAATATTCATGTACGTGCTAAAAGAAGTAACAGAGAAAGGGGGGAAAACAACAACTACAACAGCGTATTACTGACGCTTTTAATGTTAAGTTCCTCCTCAACTTTTACGTACTGTATAATTGCGCAAGTGCTTTGTGTATTTATTTCATTTTACCTTTCTGGTACTGAAGCCAGAGCTGCTGCTGGGCTTTCTTGCTGGGGAAGTAGATGGTGCAGCTGAGCTCGGAACCGTACAGCGCCTCCGACACGTAGTGGCTGCCGTATTGGTGGAGGAACGTCAGAAGCTCCTCACGCGTGCTCTCGTTCGACAGCGTCTTTAGAACCTTGGCGAAACCTACCAGGTCGAGAAGGAAGAAATAAATAGAACTATCCAACCACTGTACTGCCATAATAGTGGCCAGGGGTGTTTATTTACTCCACTGCAGAGGGGAGAGGTGTATCCGCTGTGAGGCAACTTTCGAATAATATTAAACAATATTGCTGCTAAATTACAATTCATGTCAAGTGAAACTGCAATAAACAAAAAAATAAAGCAGAAACGCAGTCAAAAGGCAAAGGACCCAACAAATTAAAATCAGATAATCAGCTCTGTTGGTCCATACAGTAAATAGAGATGAAAACAACATTGTGGAGCGACCACCTATCAGGAGTCTACTGAAATGTTCATGATTGTCTCCACATACCGGAAGATCATCTTTGATACTGCGCGCGAACGTGTAAGTCAAGACACTTTTCATTCACGTATAAAAGGTTTCAAGGTGCTTCAGTAGGGGCTGTTTTTTTGGTTAGCAGCAGACTTCAAATGGGCTCAGCAGTTACAGTAAGTTCTTAAATGTCTATGTGAGTTAATTACAGTTACCAAATACTTTTTTTGTCTGCTGGAAAAGTTGCGGCGTCTATTTGAGTGAGGCATTTATTTTTCGTCCGTAGACGACTAATCGGGACATGCCGTGTATTACTGCTTGGCACTGCCACTATAAAGCAGTAAAACAGAGAGTAACATTATTCCGATTAAAGAGTGACTGATAATAAAGACAACAGATGAAAATGTGGTAGAGCAGATGTTTTTTTTAGCGGAGGTAAAGCTTCTTCGGCTGACCTGAAGCCAGAGTGATGGAACTGAGCTTGACTTTGTACAGATTGCTGCGCACTCGCCACTCTTGAACCATGGGGTAGCCTGCGGCCTCGTTGAATTTGGCGTCTCCTGAAAATGACCCACAATATAGGGACATAAGATTTATCAGGTAAAATATTGATGGACAGGAAATAAAGAGTAAAAAAAAAAAAGGAAAGGACTAAAGTAATGGACAGAAAAAGTGATCAACGGGGAACATTTTCCTCAAAGTTAATCAATGTGCATAATCAAAAGGGCTGTTGAGGTTTTTGTGTGTTCAATTCTGGTGAAAACATTATCCCAAGTTCAAATGTAAGTGTTGCATGTACCAAAATACTGTAGTAATTTAGCTTCATGGAGGGAGATTACAAGCAAGGTGGAGGTCAAAGATTTAATTTCTCCAATGAGCCCTGAAAAAATAAAATAAATAAATAAAAAATGATGAACCACAAGGTTAACTGGATATCGTTGATGTGCAATGAAATGGATGGTTTTATTTACTTGGGCTTTCACTTGTATGGCGCTTTTCTACCTTCATGCTAATCCAAGCGCGCTCCTCATCCGCCGACTGATGGCGCAGCATCAGGAGCGACTGGACATCTTGTTTATGGACGCTTTGACATGTTTACATGGGCTTAGAATCAAACCCACAACCTTCGGGTTACGAGATGACCGCTCTATAACCTGTTACCTCTATACAGGCTGTAGTGTTTTCAGTAGCATTCTTAACTGTCATACTAGTGTAAAAAAACAGGTTAACCACTGTTAATATTAAATCATAAAAGTATTAATATTTATCAATTTATCAGATTTTCCTTTATTAATAAAATATCACACACCGAACCAATTTTAAATTCCATTGAAATTACAGTTTTGATGTGGGAAAAGTACCTGGTCTTAAGTGAACTTTCAAAAAATGATCATACTAATTATTGCAGGGGTTTGCAGTGCCGCCTATTATAAGCAACACACCAATTTCAACCATAAGGAAAATTGCTTATCTATTGATCGTTTTTTTTTTTTTTACTATTACTGTTTTCTGCTGGATGTAGCACAACGTATTTTTTTCTCAGCTCAAAGACACACAGTATCACCCACATCAGTAATTATTAATTCATCGACTGAGGTAATTATGCCCGTCTCTCTATCACTTTTATTTTAAAATAATATATATATTTTAAAGCCCTGCATGCAGTGCTTGTACTCCCAACAAACACGCTCACCTGTAAGGAGATCTAGGTTTGGCAGCGGTTCCGACAACACGCCTCTGCACTGTTCCTCAACTGGCAGGGGGAGAACCATGAGGCCGTCAGCTAGCTGGGGGAAGTCCTTAACGAAGTTGTTATCTCTGCGGGGAGGAACACAGAAGATTAACCCACATGAACCTCTGGTGCATACTAATTTACTCAAAAGTGGAGCTTTGGCAGAGGCAAGGGGAAAAAAAACTCCCTCTAAGGAAAAACACCTTGAACAGAAGTGAGACTCTACGTGGGGACGGACATTTACTACTAAATTAATTATAGCGGATCTAAAGGCATCGCGATTGTTGGCTGCGGCACCTACTAGTGGGGGGGGGGGTGGGGGGGGGTGGAGGAGGAACAATGAATTTAGTAGCAGTGTTGTCGTCTATGGCACTGCAAGCTGGAGCGCCTGCTCAGCGGTGAATGCTTACATAAGTACCCAAATGGAAGTATTGACCTTGAAGAGTGATGTCTAATACAAAAAGGGGGGAAAACATGAATGCAAGACTGTTTTGGTGAATGTTAGCCCCATGAAATATGAAAGAGGCCATTTCAGAAAATAAACAGTCATAAGGGACAGTGTT
The DNA here is from genome assembly GCF_024500275.1 of Phycodurus eques. NCBI lineage: Eukaryota > Metazoa > Chordata > Actinopteri > Syngnathiformes > Syngnathidae > Phycodurus > Phycodurus eques. Next base: position 7,504,413 of record NC_084539.1, read on the forward strand.
TGTGATATCTGCTCCACTTTTGTCCAGTGGATAAACTGCTTTGGGCTTTTACGGCCTAATGAAGGAAGCTCGGTTTCATTTCCTCGACAAAAAGACGAGTTGCCCCACTTCATTTTGGGAGCCCAGGCGAGGAGATGCAGCTTCAACAGCAGCAGCAGCAGCAGCAGCAAACTATTCCCCATAATAATCCACTTTTATGGAAGTGAGTGTGGGAGCTGCGAACATGTGCCGTGGAGACTCCGGGGACTGTGATTCACTCTTCATGGTATCAATTTTTCATCCTCTGTCACTGCCTTCTCTAAGAACCGAGCCTTGCGAGTCTTCCAACGAAGGCGTGATGGACTCAAAGGACTCAGAAGTGAGGAGGAAGAAGCGCTTCGAAGAGATTACAGTGGTTTAACGCTCACATTTAATGCATTGATTGGAGAAAACACAAATGGTGCTGTTTAAAACCATGTCTGACCCACCAAATCCCAGTTTGGTTACTGCCCAATTTCATGGAAAGACACAAGTGGCACCGTCAGAAAGATTATATGAGTGGAACATGGTTTAACCCTGTGTAAATTTCAGTTTAGAAGTTTAGAAGACACAGAACTATCCATGGACCCCCAACGAGCCCTAAATCACAGTTCAGGCGCTTCCCACTGTCACTGGGAAAACCCAGCCACAACATTTGGGTTTCCATTTTGTGACTCGTCCGTTCAAAAGTTCAGACAGAACAATCCATAAATCCCCAAAACAGCCCAATCCTAATTCATGTACTTCCTAGCATCACAGTGGAAACCTCAACTCTATAAATAAATAAGCAAATAAATAAATGATGGTATAGTCTACGTTCAGGCTTCCAATTAAAAGCTGGTTCAAACCAAATGGTTCCCACTTTAGTGCTACTTCCCAATGTCCCAGAAGGAAAAGGAAAATTCACCTCTAAAATTGTCAGGGGAGACCTTGGTTTCATTTTAACCGTGTTCAACCTCAAAAGCAATCATGGACCCCCAAAAAGCCCCAAATCACAGTTGGAAAGCTCATTCCTTAAAAAGTAATGATATTAACTGAGGTATATAAACTGTGAAACCGTCAATTTCAAATAATAATAATAATAAATACTCCCAACAACCCCCCAAATCCAATTTTGGGGACTTCGTGGGTACTACATAGGACACAGTTGGTACTTTTGGAAGAACTAACCCCGAAGGACTATAAGCTTGGATTCAACAATGTACGACTTGCACTTCACTTTTACTCACTTAGACTTGCTTTAAGTCTTTCAATAAACCCACTGGTGAGTGTACATGTTCAACAAAATTACCTTATAGTTCACAGTATCAAATGAATTAAACAGAAAAAGTTCAAAATTGAAAACTGAACCAAACCATGGACTCGTCAACACTCCCCAAATTATAGTTTAAATACTTCCCACTGTCAGTTGAAAAAGTTACTTCAAAAAAAGTGGTGATAATACTGCGTTTTATATACAGTATTTGTGGAATTCCATTCAAAATGTTATTCCAAACGGAACAATAGGTTAGCTCCCAACAACACCTAAAATCCCATTTTGGGTACTTCCTGTCATAAAATTGGATATCTTGGGTTCAACCCTCTGTGAGGTATCTTCATTCCCAACGAGGACAGCTAACGTGCAAAGAGCTAACAACACCCACAAACACTGTTATGCATGTCACATGCAGTTACCATCAGTGTCACCATACTTCCCTTGATGGAGTGTAACAATACTTTGTTTCATGTTGCCCCCAGCCGCATCACACTGCTGGTACATCCAGCAATTTTCCCAACAGCTTATCTTCGCTAGTTGCTGGAGCCTATCCCAGCTATCTTCGGGCGGGAGGCGGGGTACACCCTGAACCGGTCGCCAGCCGATCTAAACGCACAACCATTCGCACCCACGGACAATTTTGAGTCTTCAATGAACATACTATGAAGGTTTTTTTGGGGGGGGGGGGAATGTGAGAGTTTCTTAATCGTGTCCACCACCAAGAGGCCCGCCCGCCTCTATGCATTTCAATGACAGCTGCATTTCCAGGCAATGAATGGGTCTGCTCAACAATGCCAACACTGTAAGCCATCTAAGATCCACGTGCGGCGAGCACTGACAAAGACTCGCTAATTCCTCCCACAGTAGCTGAGTACTGAATACAAATCCTTAGCAGGGGGAACCACAAAGAACTCATTGTCATGTCTCGCATCTGCTAATTAAGCAACATCACTTTAATTTGACTGAATGCATAGATCATTTTGCACTTGAAACAATATGAGTCCCAGGATGCACATCTGGAAACAATGAGTCCCAGCCCTTGAACATTGAGTCCCTGTAACTTCTCATCATGGAATACAGATACAGTAATCCTCCACTATATCACGGTTATTGCGTCGCTGCCCTGCTTTATTGCAGATTTTTATTACTGTTGTTACTCTGTTTGCTTTTTATACTTTACAATATTTTTGTGTTATCCATTGCTCTCTCTCGTAACATATGATGTTGAGTGTTTTTATTTAAATTTTTTAAGGACGATATATATTCACAAAAACATCACGACAAATGATAGTATTGTTGATTTTTTTTTTATGCCACTGATATAGTGATAGAGCATAATAGTTCAAGTACATCCTTTTTAAGAACAATTAACTCAAATAATATATTGAACATTGGTATTGTAATGTAGTAAAATGCACTCCCAATCAAGCTTTCAGTTGGTTAAGAAAAAGTGCAAAGTATAGCAACATGAATAACAGCGCGACAGGTAGCTCAAAGCAACCTGTTTTGATTTAAGATTTGTACTACTTTTCAAAAGTCTGCAGCCTTTCTTTAAACACTGCTTTGTCAACATGTTCAATGGCTACATCTCTTACAATAGTGAGTACGCTATACTGTATATGATGTGAGCAGCCGTTCGCCATATACGCCGTCACGTTTCTATTTGCATTGTTTGGGCAAAGAGTTCCATTATTGCAAGCTGTTTGGAAATGTGAAAGGGATGGTTGTGTTTAAAATGGATGTTGTCACTTTGAGGTTTTAAGTTGTGTTGGCTTTGTTGCGACGTCATACAAATTCGACATACCAGACAGAAATTAATAAATATATCTATTATTATGGTGCTAAAGGGTTTAACAGAAAACGACAACAACCTTAATATTATTAAAATTCAAAATGATAATAATGGTGATGATGATGATGACGACGATGATGATACTTGCAAACCCCTAAAGATAGAAAAAAACAGCAACAACATTTGGTAACTTAAAGGGTTATTTCTTGGGTAATTTTTTCATAGGTGTGAATGAATGGTTGTTTGTGGCCATGTGCCCTGCGATTGGCTGGCGACCAATTCAGGGTGTACCCCGCCTCTTGCCCTAAGTCAGCTGGGATAGGTGCCAGGATATGTGGTACATAAAATGAATGTCCTGTGTTTTTAAAAAATTCAACATTCATCATTTATGATTATTATTTTTAGGTAGCCTCTGTTAATGAGTGGTTTATTTAGTCGGAGCTTTTACAATTACATTTATGAAATACATTTCTATTAAATGACAGGCATGATGCTTTTCTCATATCTTCCTATTTATTTTCATTCATTGCATCTTTTTTATGATGTAATTATTCAATTTCTGATATTATTTCAATCAAATGTATTCATCATTTTGAGTTTTCATGGATTCATTTATAGATGTAATTTAATTTTTTTTTTTTTTTTTTTTTTTTTTTTACAAAGTAAAATTCTAATTACTCTCCCCAAAATTATTTGCAGTGTGGAAAGTGACAATATTTGTCAAGCAGTGACAGTACTGTGTAACAAACAGTACTTGTCAATCGAGGAGATGTAAGTACAGTAATACAATCCTCCACTAGAGGTCACTCTTTCTCTTCAGCAAATGTATAGACCCATGCTACGCTTCCAGGATGGGTGCACATAAATGATCGGCTTCATTTTTTCTGTGCTTTATATAAGACTGCAGCACGTTCTTAATCCTTGTTTAGGCAGAACTGTTATGCACCAAACTATTTCATGTGTTCATTAAATGCCAAAAACAATTACCTGTAAAAGACTAGTTTGTGGTAATAAATTAAACTAACTCACAAACAACGTTAGCGGAATCAGAGAGGCCGTTCGTGACACAAAGCGCGGGTTCGGGAGGCGGATAAGAAGTGATTACGTTTCCAACCGAGGTGGGAAACATGACGTCGCGTGAGTCTCAGCCAGAAGGCAAGAACGGGTCGGGAGTCGAGAAGTGGCATGACAACGGCCACTTTGCCACAGTGGGAAGAAAAGCGGACAAAGCAGATCTCTCGGAAGGAGGGTGGGGGGCCGACGTGCCCTCGGTGACCTCCTGGGATAACGGCAGTGTTTTGGAAGTGTGCACCAGCCGCCACTGGGTGCCAGTGCAGGTGCAGGTCAGTGGGCCGTTATGAATGGAGGCTGAAGGAGAGCAAGGGCTGCGATGTCACAGATAAGCTGTGCGGATGTTTGATGGAGGGGGGTCTCTGCTCTGAGACTAAACAAACACAATTCACCGTCAAGTCTGCTCTACTGGCAGATGTTGCCTGGTCACTGCTATGCAAACTCTGACTACTATTTGACTACTACGTGCTCAAGTAGCGGCTGTTCATTTACAGCAGGGGTGTCAAACTCATTTTTGTCACGGGCCACATCGTAGTTATGACTTCCCTCGTAGGGCCGCTACAACTGTGAACCCATATAAATGAAATATTACCTCCTATACTGTAATTACATACAGTATACACAACAAATTGATGAATAGCCAGTTTTGAAATCAGAAGCCTATAAAAACATGTTTTTCAACTATTACATTTCCTTTCAAAGGGGGATTGGTATATAAAAAAAAAAATATCTCAATGGTATTACACCAGAACACAATGAGCCAATTTGATTTGCTTTCGCGGGCCACATAAAATGATGTGGCGGACCGGACCTGGCCCCCGGGCCACCAGTTTGACACCTGTGAGTTACAGCCACTATTTCCCACCCAGTGCACCATGGGAAATGATCCAATTTCACTTGAATGGGCCAACAATTATTCATTTATTACAAATAATATATATATATATATATTTCTTCATCTATCTATGCTAGTGACAGGCAGAAGAACATTTAAATGCTCTTCCTCCACAGCTCCTTGTGGATTAAAAATGAGGAGCTTAATTTCGTCAGGCCATAGCCTTGTCTAATGGAAAAAAAATACTTTGCCGGCATCTTGCTGTATCCATAGGCAATTAAAAACCTTTTTTGGGTGGGCGTCAGTTACTCGTAGATTTTTGCTACTGCGAAAAGCATAGCAAGATTTCTATTCACAAAACCTTTCTGAATTTAGCATGGGTCGTTAGCGGAGGTTACGAACAGTTTTCACCGCATGTCCATGTTTTTGCTTTCATTAGTGGCGTTTCTTTTAAGAGTAACATTGTAAGATAATGAGTATGAGATTCTATTTTGTGTTTCAGGATCATACTTGGTTGTATATATTGACATGGATAATTATTTAAAAAGAAAAACATTAGGGGTCTTCAGTTACAGCCGTTTTCCCCCCTGATATTCACAGCTGGGCTCAGTACACGTCCCTCGCGAATAGTGGGGGTTGACTGTATGCACAAAGTCCACCGAAACAACACTTGCTAACACACGTGGTAACACAAAGAAATAAAGACTAGTGAGGATAAGTGGTACAGAAAATGGATGGATGGCACATTAAATAAGAAAAGGGATATCTCTGCACATAGATTATTTTCCAATGTTTGCTAATTCGTGGACGAACCTGATGTTTTCATTTTGGTACCTGCATATTGTTGTCTACCAGCATTTCAGTGTCCATGGGGATTGTTTCAAGAACAGTAATGATATCAGATATGGGTCACTGGGAAGTAATAGTTAAAAAAAAAAAAAAAACCTGATATAGTTACTAATTCGTACGTGGATATAAAAACCAGCAGCATAAATACAGCCTAAGGGAAACAGTGTCTCCAAATGCTCGATATCTTGCTCCATCTCATCCACAATGTGAAAACAATCCCTGTTCTTCTCAGGATGTGATCGTTTTTAAAAGATAAGCAGTGAACGTGGCAGCTGGGAGGAAATTATCATAACTGTGGTTTTGCATGTCTCGGAGTCAAGAAGTCATCAGCCATTTCACAGTTTTGTCTCTCTACATATTCAGTGGCGCAAATGTTTTTTTTATAATAATAACAATCCGCAAAACAGCCATGGCACAGCGTGCCGGCAATTTCTGTGGCTGCCTCGCTGTTTGGATTCAACAATGACTGGGATAATTAGCTGGTGTGTCAAAGAAAATGCACATAACAAAAGGGAAAGCGAACAAATACAAAAAACAAAAAACAGCATTGAAAGTTGAGTGAGGTTCATGTTTGCAATTCTTCCTGACAACAGTGTTTATGTACAGTCCTTTTATTCATATTCGTATAACGCTTCTGCAAAGGAAATGTGGAAATACCTTCTGATACACGAGTGACCTGAATTGCATCCACTTTTGGTGAATTTCTTTGCCACTACAGCTCAATTTCACAGGAACTTTAGTATGAAAATGTACAAAATGTTAGATTATGTTGAAACATTGCTATTTTCCAGTGACAGTACACGAGCCCAGAGTCAAGTGAAAGTTGAGCAAAAAGTTCTTCAGTTTGTTTTTACAATTTCTCTAAGATGGAGTCTTAGTGTGTACTGTACACAGTGAATCCCCAAATTTTCATGGTTTGGCTTTCACTAATTCGCCCATTTGCCTTATTTTTTCTTAAAGCGATCCTACGTTTTTTTGCTGAAAAACTCACCTATTCGCTGTTTTTGCACTCAGGCCAAAGCAATGCTTTGGCACTATCTGGTGGCATCTTGGGTTCAAGGAAGTATGCTTAAGTGAGCTAAAGTGTTCCATTTAGACAGACGTAGTGCTATAAGCAATTACAAAGATTTTTAGGTGGGGCGTAAATTTTGTTTTTTTGCTACTCTTTTGCTAACTTTAGAGTTTTAATGTGAACTTTTGTCTTGTGCGATTGAACTGAAATGCATCCACTCTTCGGATAGTTTCTTCTTTCCTAATTACATCAAAATTTCAGTTATTTTCCAGCTACACCAGTTGAGCAAAGAGTTTATCGGTCCATGTTTGTCATTCAAACATCTTGCTTACACAACGGGAATATATTCATTTCTTTCATGGGTTGTGCTTGATTGTGACACATTTTGCCTAGCAACAAATGGTCATGCAACAAACTCCAGTGACTTTGTTGGTCGACAATTCTGCGCCTGCTAGATATATATTATAGCTGTTAAGTTTTATTATAAATCACTAATGAACGATAATATGATTACTTTTGAAGATTGAAGACAGTAATGTGGATTTCCTGGAATGTAGCCTTCGTAGTTAGTATTCCATCAAAATCTAATTGAAGATCTCTTTAATTACTTGTAGGATGAGCTGTGCAAATTCAAATTACTGTTGAACAGTGTTTTTTGTTTGGACAGACCGTTCGCTGTCACTCATGTTTCTTCACAAGCAAATCACATCCCTTTCCTGAGTTGTACATAGAAGTGAAAAGCAATGTAAATATGCAATTTTTGTATCTCTACTTTGGCAGCTGCCTGCCTTTTTTGCACAGTGTGGAAATGAACTCCGGTGGCTGGGAGCATTACCACAGAGATTGCGCTTCCTGATGCAGAGTGAGGAAAGGAGGGGAGAGGAGCATGCAAGGCAGCTAGCTGTGCAGCTAATTGGGAGACATTACTTTTTTTCATTTTGGCTTTGGAAAGAAAATCGGACAAAGCAGAAATTGATCTACCACCTGGGTAGCCTACAGATCAGATCTGCTTCCCCTGAGGAGACAGATGTAGCAGATATGGTTTAGTTTTTCTTTAATTAAGCCAAAAGCAAGCAGCGATTTTATGCGACGTGGAAATTGGCATGGACATTGCAGAAGCAGCAGCTTCTTTGTTTGTTTTTTTGATGCAATGTGACAATGCGCTTTCTCAATTTTCAGACAGTTTCAATCTTGATTCCATTATTGATGTACTGTATTTTCAAAGGTTTTGAGGAAATGTAACTTTTTTACATGTTGGTCTAATTGTTTCGTAAAGTGGTTCAGACAGGCTTGAAGTTCCTCCATTCACCTTCACACATTCTATTTGCAGGAATCTTCCAAAATGTATTTCTTTTTTCGACCCGCTACACACACATACAGACAATCCCACAGTCCGAAATAGGCTGGAACCGACAATCCTAAATCATGAATGTGTACAATATTTACGAACCTAACTCTTCGTTTGTGGGGAAAACCAACTTCTCCTGAGTCATGACTCCATGAACTGTGACGTGAAACGGAATGTCGCCAATCAAAGAATCGAACTGGGTTCCCCATACGGCAGGAATTATCTTCCAAAGCGATTTGTTTTTGAGGATATCACCACTTTGCAATGCTCCTGGCTCCAGCAACTGGGAATACTGGGGACATTTGGGGACGCATTTATGGCCTTCTTCCTTGTGAAACACATGTGATCAAGTGAGATTTTGAGATCGACAGAGGACCAGAATCTTTGTGTGAGGTCTTCTGTGTTGAGATTCTCTGGGTACAGCAAACACAATACGACCAAGGCTGTTTAAAAAGAATGCCTGATTTTTTTTTTTATCTTGATGTGTGGGGTCTGTCACAGATAAAAATCTATTAAGATTTGAAAACAAAAAAAGTTGATCCATTGGTTAGAATAAACAAGTGGTTATTTATCATCAGTAAAAATAACATACAATCACATTTATAAATCATTGGATTCCTTAATATGCCGTGTGTAACAATATTAATGTTATTTATAATTGTAAATATATGATTAACATGAGTAAAATAAAATCATCGCAATGACCATTGATCTTTGATCACATTAAAAGGCAGAAAAGCTACCAAATTTAGCGTTGCCCTTCCATCTTGAAGATCCGGTTCAGATTGGGGCCCATTTGGACAGAATCCTGAGAAGGAATTTGTAAGAATTTATGTCCTTGCCCCTGGAATTGACTCAAAATCGCTGCTTCAAGGCAAAATGGCCTTCTTCCTGTAAAATTTCATGCATGGGTCCTTGAGACCTTTCCATGCCTCTTGTCACAATAGACATGAGGCCAATTTATTTGACCTACAAATGGGTGCTCCATAGTGAGTTTTTTCAAATTTATTTTGGCACCCCTGAAAAATGAACATGTTGATGCCTCCAAAAGGCAATTCATTTTTTGGGAAAAATACTAATAAACTGATTCCAAGAGGGCCTTTGTATCACCTGGTGCTTAGACCCTAATAATTCAAATAAAACATCTATAAATGTTAAAAATAAATATTTAGGGACCGGTATTCCATTAGTCATTTAGAACTTGCATTAAAAAACCCTTCCAGAAACCTATGTCCCTCATAATCCTCAACAAACCATTCTTGTGAGGCCATTGTTACAAAAGATCTATTCTATCAATGAGTAATTAGGAATAGACACGAGGGACATTAAGGTGCAATTAGCTGTCATCATGTTAACTGTCCACCTGCCAGTCAATGTCCAACGACCAACCGCGGTCATATCACAGAACAAGTCATTTTGTCATTTCGCTCCTGCCGTGGTGGATGAATATTAAAATCCGCCAACTTCATATTGTTGGGTGAAAGTGAGAAAAAAAAATATTATGAATAATGTATAAAAGATAAATGTTGGAAAAGTAGGATGAAAGGACAGAGAGCAGACCAGAGGGGGATGCGAAATTGCAAACACAGCCGCTGCGAAGTGCACTGCCTCGCCAGGAGTTCATTAATCAATACTAAAACCATCCAGCTTCTAATTCCCACTTTTTAGCCCAAGTCCAAAAACAACTTCTCGCAGGGCTTTTTTCTTCATTAAAACCTATCCAGCAGCTGAAGGCATCTATCAACGCCAAGCATTGTTAGCTACCTCCCGTGTGGCAACTCCATCAAATGTTGACGCATTGATGCCTTATGCTGAATATTCTCATTTGTCACCCTGCGGTCTGTCGCTGGTTCGACTGACAGCTGCGCAAGGTGATTTTAGCAGTGCACAGTCTAGAACGGGCCCAATTGCATCTTTTTTGGACCGTGTTATTTACAACAGAATAAAAGTTTAGCGACACAATAAAAGTGCCAAAAACCACTAGAAAATCACATTCTTCTACACTCTTGTTATTTCTTATGCAAAAAAAAAAAAAGACATTTGGCCTCAGTCTGCTACGTCATAGATATGAACATTCACTATTGACTTTGAATTGTCAAAAGAAGAGGAAAGACTAGTGGATGTAGTTGTGACAATGTCTGTCACAAAATTTCCTGAAAATCTGAAACCTTTGGGGAGTTAAGGTTGTGTCAAAGCAAGGATCCTATTTGTCTGTCACAATTTTTTCTCATACAAACGTTTGAAGGGTTCTTGTGTCAAAACAAGAACCATGTTGATTTTAAATAATATCTAACTATTATATCTTTTATCTACAGCTTTAATTTTGAATGGTATCACAATTTTCCTTAAAAGATCTAGGGTATCATAGCACTCAAAGTGTTTCTGGCTCTTATAACTGTAGTCACAATTTTCTCATAATCAACTTTCTGTTGTGCTGTCAACGTGAAGACCCTCTTGATATTGAATAATATATGGACCAAAAGCTTGAGCTCAGATTCACCAGTATGACACACTGTTGTCTGAATCACACGTCTTGTAAAAGAGTTTCTTTATTCAATTTCAGGGCAAACCCCCCCAAACACACACACACACACTAACATGGTCCTTGCATTGTCAAATAGTTTCTCCTGAAACGTTTCACTATTGATTTGGGTGCTTCTTTTTTAACTTCCTATTTCATTTTCGACTACACTCTTATCACGGCCTCGTTTTCCCTCCGGTCAAACTGGCTGCGAGTTTGCGGTAAGCCTCTTTGGCAACAGCCGTTATTAAGCCAGGTTTGCTTTAGGCACCACCTCGCCTCATGCGAGCTGTTGACCAGAGAACAAATGCCTGGGAAGAAAAGAAAGCTCACACAAGGACAAACAACCAAATAACCCACCCAACAAGAAGCCTGCACAGCGTCTAAATTAGGGTTGCGTCGGTTTGTCCAAACTGTGGCATTGAGGATTCCATATGCCGCTCCGGTCAATTCACCTCGCAATTCTACGGTCCCTACCCAACAAAATGGACATGCTTCATCCTCTCACAAACACCAGTAAGGACTTCGGACGTTCTGTCGCACCGTGCTTCACGGAGACATGCTTCTACATCAAGTAAAAATGGTGTACCGACGTCACGCAGCTCAACACGCTGCAGCCCGGACTCGCTGTTTTTGAACTGTAAGTCATTCTACTCACTGCGCAAGTATGCTTCATTCGTACTTGTCTGTGTCGACATTACTTCCCAGGCTAATATGAACACCGTACTGCTAACGTTCACTGAATAAGTAAGCGAACTACAAAAAAAGCACCCAGATTCACCCCTCATTATTCTTGGGGAGTTTAAGAAAAGCTAAACTCAATCACGAACTCCCTAAATACAAGAAACACATTGACTGTCCCACCAGGGAAAAGAACACTTTAGACAACTTCTATAACACGCTAAATGATGCATACCGTGGCATCCCCGCGCAGCTCTGGGGTCGTCTGATCACTATTTAATACCACTTAATACCAACATACAGGCACAAACTTAAATGTGCGAAGCCTGTGGTGAAAACAGTGAAGTGGACCAATGAAGCAAAGTTATAACTTCAAGACTGTTTAGACTGCACATAGTGGAGTGCTTTTGAAACTTTAACTGCCAGTCTAGATAAATATATGGACTGTGTCACATCCTATATCAGTTTCTGTGAAGATGTGTGTATACCAACAAATACTTTTCGCACGTTCAACAACAAAAGCCGTGGTTCACTGCCAAACTACAGCAACTTTGGCAGGCTAAAGAGGACGGCTATTGAAGTGGGGATAGAGCCCTGTATAATTACGCTAAAAACCAGCTGATTAAAAGAATCAAGATCGCAAAGAGAAAATATGCTGAAAATCTGGAAAAACAGTTTACCGCTAACAACTCTAAATCAGTCTGGCATGGATTCCAATCGCAAACCAACTACAAGCAACCATCCCACAAGCAGAGAACAATAAAGGACTGAGGAAGCACGGCCTGCCACAGGAGCTGTTAAGGTAGTTTTTCACAGCAGTCATTGACTCAGTCCTGTGTTCATCTATCAGTCTGGTTTGGTGCTGCCACAAAAAACGTCAAACTCCGACTGCAACGGACAAACAAAACTGTTAAAAAATGTTGTATCCCTCTACCCACCTTTGAGGACTTACACGCCCCCAGAACTAAGACAAGAGCGTACGTACAAAATCTTCATGGACCCTCCACATCCTGGTCACCACCTCTTCCAGCTCCTTCCCTCAGGTAGATGCTGATGAACAATGCAAACTAAAACAAGCAGACATTCCAATAGTTTCTTCACTCTTGCCATTAACTTCTCAAAAGGTTAATTTACAATTCCATTGCAATATGCTGCCAAATTTGTCTTTGAGATTGTTGTCACATCTCTGTTGAACCATTTATACATTATTCATGCACTCACTGGATTAGTCTCGTCACTCTGCACTACTTTCATTTCTGTTGTTGACCAATAATGGCCACTCATGTGCGTGAGAAGTATCTGCACCATTTGCACAATTGACACTGTTCCAGATTATCGCACTCCTAGTCACTTTAAACTGATAACATTTATTGAAGTCTCTGAACCATTTGCACAATGGCACCATACCAGATTATCGCTCAATTAGTCATTTCAAAATGATCTAAATGGCTTTGAGGACTCTCCGTCATTTGCACAATTGTCGAAAATAAATAAATAAATAAAGTATCGCCATTACCACATTACCGGTAACCTTTTATTGCTCAGGAACTCTCCATACTGTGTTTTTATGGCTCAAACGCATTCTCTGTCAAATGGCTGTCTGTTGTTGTACTTGAGCAGCTCCAACTACTGGAGACAAATTCCTTATGTTTTTTTGACATACTTGGCAAATAAAGATGATTCTGATTTCAAAACCGTGAAGGTAAAACTTTCTTCCATCATGTAAGAAGATAAGTTGTCAGAAAATAATCTTACAGTAATCTTTCTACTTGTACTGCCTACCCAGTGAAAAAACATATTTCCAAATTTCACATTTTTTTTCTTTAATTTAAAAGATTTCCATACAAAGAAAGGTCAAAATTTGGAGATACATGGTTTTCACTAAGCTCCTAAATATTTTGTCCAAATTAGAAAGGTAAATATTAGAGGACAGCTTCCATCACGTGAAAAGGAAACATATCTCTGGTGATGAGTACGTTTCTTTTTTAATACATTTTTTACCTTCATTTGGAAAAAACAATTTGAATGTGGTTTTTCAATGGTCCACGCATATGTTGTCCAAAGTGTGGAGGTAAACATCTGAGGACAGCTTAGAATACCTTTCAAAATACAATCTTTCTAGACTGGAATCTTTTGGAGGATGAGCACACATTTAACTGAAAACCATATTTCACCAAATTAAATCATGTTTTTCCTGTAAGAAATAACACTCGAACTGCACGTATTCTATATGTTCCTGAAATAATACCATCAAGGCAGATGAAAACATCTCTCTCTCCACCAAGTCACTTGCTCTTTGACATGAACGTGCTATCATGTATGACATATTGACAAAATGATTACGGCTCTGGAAAGCGCTTGACAAGGGCTCTAATATGACATATGACGTGTTGTGGTTTGTTAAACATTGATTTTTGAACGAACAATTCTGCCCTTGGACGCTCCCTCTGAAGGCATTTACCTATGGAAATGTGTTTTTGTGCGATAAAAATACAAACATTACACTACAGCAATTCTGCATATACTGTATTTATGAATGAGTCAACGCAATCAGAAGACGCCACCAAGCTACATTGTGAGCTTAACAATTGACTTCTTTCTCGTCACACTCGAGGAGTTTATTGGTCCATCCAACTCAGTCTTGCTCACTGTCTCATGGCTACTCATTAAACTGGAAAGAAATTGCAGGAGAAAATTACAGGGAATTACAGCTGAATATATGGGAAGCTAGAGTCACCAATTACACATAATCGACAGTTGATCTAATGCATATAGAGGACACATCGGCTTTGCACAAGCCTGAACTCATCCTCCATCTCTGGACTTCCAAACCTTTGCAAGTCCAACACTGTGTACAAGGCAAGTTAAAAAGGACTCGTAAGCAGTGCTGCGTTCTTAACAGTAATAATTAAGACGAGCAAAAATTAGTTTCATGCACAGTGAGTTTGTTGAGCTTCTAATTGGACGCATAAGGGCTTAATGTACATTTTATCTGAAGACCATTAGAACAAAGGTGTTTTCATAAGGAAGTCAGAGCATAAGTACAGTATGTCTTTTTAAATACAATCCCATTTTATAATTTTTGCTTTTAAATACAGGATATAAATGTGAACATAAAATAGGAATTATTTGCTGTTGGGTATCTGAGGTTTCTCAAATCTTCAGTGAGTAAAACAGTCCATCCATTCATTTTCCGTACCGCTTATCCTCACTAGGGTCGCGGGTGTGCTGGAGCCTATCCCAGCCCTATCTTCGGGCGAGAGGCGGGCTACACCCTGAACTGCTCGCTAAACAATCGCAGGGCACATATAAACAAACAACCGTTTTCACTCAAGTTCACACCTACGGACAATTTAGAGTCTTCAATTAACCTACCAAGCATGTTTTTAGGATGTGGGAGGAAATCGGAGTACCCGGAGAAAACCCACGCAGGCACAGGGAGAACATGCAAACTCCACACAGGCGAGGTTGGATTTGAACCTCGGCCCTCAGAACTGTGAGGCAGATGTGCTAACCAGTCGTTCACCGTGCCACCGAGTAAAACAGTAAAAGAAAAAACAAACAAACAAACAAAACAAAACAAATTTCATACTGCCTTTAAAGGACGGCATTGTTCCGTCGTTGCTGGTCTGTATAAATGGCCAGTATTGGAGAAATTATTGAAAAGAAAAATAAATCATAATAATGATGTGCCCCAAACAGTAATTAAATTACAAACTTAATTACTCCTTTATGAATGTAATTATTTACCAGGGAAAGCAATTATTGTGTTACTTTTTGAAAAACCTTCGAATATGTCAAAGAATTCAGATTTTTTTTAATGAGAGTTTTTTCCACAGGCCATCTTTAATTTCATTTGTGGAAAAGTAATGTCTATACTTTCAGTAATGCTGCTTTACCTGTAGATTCAACTGGGCTCGCCATTCCTGTTGGTGATCGTTTACTCACTACTTGTGCCATACTTTTTGTGTGTGCTACTATGCTTGCTTTATTTTGTGTCAACAACATCTGCCCAACTCTAACTCTCATTGGATTACAATGAAAGTTGACGATCTTAGCCAATCAGCATCACTTATGTGCGTGCCTCCTCTCGTGGAAGAACAGAAAAAGAAAAACTTTGCCTGTCTGTCTAGACATCTAGTTGGTCTGATGAAAATAGCTTCAATGACCTGATACAGTCGTGCCTTGAGATCCGAGTGACCTGACCTGAGTTTTTCGAGATATGAGCCACCTTTTTTTGTTTTAACTTGCAAACAAAAATTTGAGATGGTACAGCTTTATGTTTGCAGTGAACTCAACTCCACAACAAGCAGTAGTTTGGCAAATAATATTACTGCATTTTGACCTTCTCCATGTACTGTATCCATAAGTCTGTATTATACTGCCCTGAGGTGGCCAATGCACATAAACCAAAAAGAGCAGCACAATGTTCATTGAACTCAAGCAAAAAGGTGGGAAAACCCGTTGAACTCTTTACATTCTATTTCATTATGTCAGTACTGTATTTAAAAAAAAAATATATACTATACTGCAGAGTGCTATTTTTCTTATTAAAAATACATTGCAAAAAGGCCAGAACACATTGTCATTTTGATTTATTTCAATGGAGAAAGATAATCAAAATCAAAACAGTTTTCATACATTAAAATCCAACACAAAGTGCTTTAGAGAGATTAAGTAAAAAAAAATAATAATTAAAGTAACGTGCCAGATTTTTTGGCAGTAACAGTGTTAGAATGAGTGAAAACCTAATTAGAAACAAATAACGACGTTAGTAACGCTGTTTATTTTTAACAACATTACTCCCATCATTGTAAATGCCATTGACACAGAGTAGGGAGTCAGTCAACCTGTACATTTTCGCATTCCCGAGGAAGTATCAGAATTGTATTAGAGGTGGAACAGTAGTATGGCATTCCACAATGCTGGGACTGGGTCGTGAAGTTGAACACCGTTTCACACTTGTCCCACCCTGTTGTATTGAAAAACAAGCATTGCCGATGAACTGTGTGTTATAAAAAGTTGACACTTAGCTAATTCTCTGGTACTTGGACACTGTTATGACAATTTCCCGCTGGGCTGCGTTCAGTGTAAAAGGCACAGACGAATAAATAACGGAATAATCTCTGTTCAGGATCTGTTATGGCTCAGATGTGCCAATTTTGTAGGACTTCTGTGTAAAAGAAGCTCGCGTCTGCTATCTCACTATTGCGCAAAGCCGAATATTAATTGAAACCATGGTGGCCCAGAAGAATCATGAATGAATGCATGCTACTGAAACACTGACCATTGTATTGAAATGCCATAAAAACATTTTAAAGTTGAAAAAAAAACAATTATTGTACACTAAAGGCGATAATGGCCTTTTGATTGATAGATTTAGATGTATTTAGATCCATTGAGCATGACGACACCCAGAGTGTTTTATTTGCAGAAAATACGTTTAAAAAATGGCAACTACACACACTTCCTGTGCTCAGTCAGCATATTGTCACATTCTGAGTTCCATTACGTTGAAGTTGAAATGGAATCGCTCCCAACCGTAATATTTACATTAACACGTGCAACTATATCAAACCCCCGGAATACACCGTATGGGAGAAATGGTAATGTTCTGTAATTCCATAACTGCAAAAATTCATTCCCGGGGCCTGTTCGCAAGACGCCTAGTGAGATCAATTTGAGACGAAATGTATGGAATGAAGTTATAAATCATAGGGGTTTCTATTTTTTTTTTTAATACAATGCGGTACCTGTGAGGCTATGACTGGAAAAGTCATAGGATTCATCATCTAATATTTCACTTTGCATTGCCAAAGGCCTCTCTGCTGATGTGGGAAACAGCAAAAAGTGCAAGTTGAAGGCTGTGGGATATGACGCGTATCTGCATATCAAAGCCGAACAGAGGGTGAGGTCGGGAGGGGGAATTAGGTGAATAATAAGCTGCATTTACATATCACTATAAAAATATATTTTTAAAAAAATGAGGGCATGTGCTCAGGGAGCGAGTCAGTCATAAGACAAAGCTTTTGTTCCTTGAACAAAAAAGCCACAGTGGATTTGATAAGCGGCATAAGTGCTTTAGTGAGCTGACACACAGTAATACACATGTTTAATTAGCGGGAAGTGGGTGGTAATATTACACTCCTGTGTGCTGTACTTGTCTGGTTACACTGGCAGAGATGAAAAAGAAATAAAAAAACACAGCGTAACCTAAATATGACGTGCGCATAATGAAGAGGTGCCAACTCAATGGGGATTCAACACAATAGCATATTGGTAACCGGTGACAATATGCCGTGCTAACATTTACTATTTAGTACGTCATTTTGTGCATTGTGCCTTGTATTAGACACCACTACAGGTAGGACTTGACTATTTACATCATTTCAAGTCATACATTAGTAGTAAAATATGTATTCATGTTTTAATTTATTTGACCTTTTTACAGGCATACATCTTGCCTGTCTATTTTTTAAGATATGGAGATGGCTCACTATGGACAGTATTTCACTGAAATACATTTTTATTGAACTACTAAAGGTGCAAAATTATCATTGGCTCCAAATGTTACATTGTCATGGGATGATATTAGGTGGATGATATTCATATTATTTAACCTACACGTGCTGCAAAACATGCAGTCTTAAATTATGTATTTGTGTAAAGAAGTGGGCGGCACGGTGGGGGCACGGTTAGCACATCTGCCTCACAGTTCTGAGGACCTGGGTTCAGATCCAGCCTCGCCTGTATGAAGTTTGCATGTTCTCCCCGTGCCTGCGTGGGTTTTCTCCGGGTACTCCGGTAATGTAGAACATGTGACTTGGCGCTGGCATGGTTTGAATTAATCAAGAATTGTGGAAGAAAAAGGAAAATATGTCAAATATCACTTCATTTGAAATTTAATTAGGAACATCTTGGAATGTTGGGAGGAATAATACAATAGCTCTATAATGTAAACTGTATCTCCTGAATTAGCTGAACAGTTTAAAGTTGAAGTGATTAGCAATGGTCAATAGATTTTGAAGGAGGAGGTACTGTAAGCATGTGAAAGGTCTGCATTCATTTTTTTAATGTTATCCAAAACATTTGGGAATATAAAAAAAATAGTTTCCAATACTGTACGTCCTGAATGAGCAGAACAGATTGAAGTTGGAATGTGAAAGATGAGGAACGTTTTTTGTTGAATGTCTAAATGTGTAAAAGGTGGAACTCTGGGAAAACTGGGAATTTTTCTTAATTTGGAAAGTAGTTCCCCGAATGTCCAGAATTTTGGGAATACATTATTTGGTTTCGTTTGTAGAGTTTGAATTAGTGACGCAGATTAATAGCTCACCTCTAAAGCAGAAAACCGGAAGTTCATGACCTCTACATCCTTTCTGGCCTGCCCACAAATGTCCTCATTTATAGGATGACTTTGTTTTGAATTTGTCTTTGCCAGGACAAGCTGTCTTTGTCACTTAAAGCAAACTCAATATAGACGGCGCAGACGGCAATCAAAGGCTTCCCTAATTGGCTGCTTAAAAGCGCCGTCGTCCCAGAGGTATCGTGAAGGGTAAGATACAGCGCGTGACAAGTTGTGCGGGGTGCGGAGGGTAAAACTACTGTCTGAAGTAGTTTAGGAGGTCACTGACTGCTTGGATTGTCTCTTCAAAACTGTACAAACTGCAAAGAAAAAGGCAGCATTGCATGCATCAGTCAAAGCAGAAGCTAGCCGCTAACAAACAAAAACAATGGAGGAGAACGAGGGTCTCCTATATTTACCTCAACTCATTTTGTTCTACAGGAGACTGAGGTTCAGCAACATGGGGATTGTGGAGCATAATAATGCAGCATCCAATGCTAAGACACAACATTTGGCTGTGCGTTTATTTTAGGTCTTTTCGGGAGATATCCTCATTTTATAGGAAACCTAGGCATACTGTAATTACGAGCACTCAACTCAAATGGCAGCTCTTAACAACTGCCAAGCAGCTAAAAGGGGACAAACGATGGGAAAATGACTTTTGAATTGATTGGATACAAATTGTTGAGTCCCTGGAGTGGCTGCCCACCCATTAAGTGTGAAATTACACAGCCAAGTAAATCTTTTCTGCGCTGCCTATTTCTGAATATGTGTTCTCAATTGTGATGCAACACTGTGGCAAATGTACATAATACCACCACGACACTGAGTTTTTTCATACCTGACTTGAAAGCTAGGCCAGAAGAAGGTCCGTCATTTCCAAGCAATGGTTGGACTGCACTGTCTAAAACACTTTCATGCCAAAAGCTAAGCAGCAGCGTTACCACAGATTAGTGTTAGGGGCACATACTCTGCGAAGTTGTCAACATTGGAGCAAATTGATGCCCCCCCAAAAAATGTTTTGTAATTGCCTAATAGTAAATACACCACAAACTATGATATCAAAAGATTTTAATTTCATGTCAAACTCATCTTACAACATTAATTAAACCTTAATCAAACAAACAAACCTTAAACATCTTAAAAAGAGTTTACAGATGATTTGATCTTGAAAAATTGCACTGGACGTGTATCTTAAGGTGTTTCAGGAGGAGTGCAAAAAACATGAATGTGGGAGTTTTTTACTGAATAAGTGAGGATAAGTTCCACAGGAAAATGTGTAAGAAGGTGAATTTAAGAAAAGTGAACTGCAGATATGTGGGGAATTATTGTCACTGGGAACTGTGAAAGAAATGCTTATTATGTCTCCTTTAGACTGGTGTATGAAACAAAGGTGCACATCTAAGCACCGTGAATGTTTCAGACGAACCAGAATAATATCGTTACACGATGCACTGACCAGTAAGCCTAAGGGTGTGTTTAGCCAAGCACAACTATCATGACGTGGGTTGGCGGGGAATCGGGGTGCTACCCACTGATGCGGTGTCCTTGAAAAGCATTAGTGTAGCATGCATGCGAGTGAGTAAATAGAAGGCAGACAGAGAAACAGAGCGATACAGGCAAGGGTATACTCCTGCATAGATACTCTTATCATCATCACGGTCGTGTGGTTACAGGAGCGCTTTCATCACATGTGACTTTTATCAATGCGCCGCACCTTGGAGGAGGAATATGACCTGTTTTACTGCGGGGGGGGGCGCACGCCCAGAGGGGATAAAGTCTCAATCGTAAATCGGCACCAGTCTCTCATCCGCTTGTCACTCCAAAACACAGCATCTTGCGGTGTACGTACATGCACAGGCACAAAGCTCCCCGTGGCGAGACCTATTGTGAGACTGTGAGCCTCTTTTCTCCTCACTGCATTAAAACTGATAAAAGGCAGCCATTGCTTCCCGATGTCTCTTCAGAGACCTAGAGAATAAACTGAAGATCTGAAGCAAGGCTCGTGGGAGGATTGTATACTCAATATACACCGGCACATGAAGCTGACAAAATATTGAGGTCTGGCGGAATGCCCCATGAGGTCTTACGAAACGGAACTTGACAGAAAATGTGCCTCTAAAGTCCATAAAATACTAATACTATTAGAGTTCAAACATATAGCAGGAAAACAGCATTTGAAGAGCTGTCCACTGTGGTGACTTATGCCCAGCTTCAGACACTTTTGAATAACTTTCCAACGTACTGAATGATGCACAACTTGGATTTGTGTGTATACTGTTCGTGTGATTCTGTTCCCTGTAGTGACTGATGGATTGCAGAGCAGAAAAAAAAAACCTTTTGAATAACTGTCCCCTGAAGTTATCAAATCAAAATGTCGACGTGCATATAAAAGAGAGACACTTTTGAACATATGTCCACTGTAGTGACTGACTTACAACTTCTTTTGCAATGCAATTATTATTTCTGATGAAATCACTTAAAGTACAGTATGTGGACTTACAGTTCACCATTGAAAAACTCAGTATTTTCATGCCTAAAAAGTACTTCTGAGGGAGGTTGCCAGAATTCAAGAATGTAAGCAAATTATAATAAAAGACATCTAGTGTAGCCACTAACAATAAGACTTGTTTTGGCACTTGGAAAGACACATTATATCAATGCGTGAATGAGATCTGTGTAAACGTGCACACTAATTACCGGAAGGTCATCTGGAAGATCTGTCCCAGGTTGACCTGTTGGCTTTTGTTGTCGTATCCGTGCAGCATCTCGCCAAACAACGTGGCATTGAAGTGGACGGCCTGCCGCGGGCATTTCGGACCCTCGCAGTTGTCGGACTGCAGCAGGCATGAGCGCCCATCTGTCCCCAGTTTGTACTCCTCCACACACCTGAGGAGGTGATGGAGGGATAGATATATCAGCGTATCAAGTGCGTACTTTGATGCTGTAACTCTACTCAACATAAGACTTGCACATTGCTTAACTTCGAGACTGTTCCTACATTTGGAAATAAAAGGAGGTAAGGTTCTGTGACGCCATCCTGCAAGCAGAGACCTGCTCAGGGAGGATTAGAATATCCTTCACCTGTCATGACTTTACTTTTTGCTGAGGTTTACCGTTTGAGTTATTATGCAAATAGATCAGCAGATGGCCACATTATCCTGCCCATTTGAAGTCAGTAGAAATTGTCTAAATGATGACAGCCAATTAAAAGGCTTTTCTGCAAAGTTCATTAACGGTCGTTATTAACATACATATCCCTGACATAAGTGATGAACTGTGGCATTTACGTCACTCTGGCATTGATTCATTTTGCCTGGCTAATAGAGCAACTGTCAATGTCAAAAACAACCCCATATGCGACAAAATCAAATACGATACAATACAATGTTTTGCAGTGCAATTATCATACACTCTGTGGACTCATATGTTCGAAGGGAAATATGATGGAAAATTTACTTTTTAATTGCTCATATAAAAACTTGAGTATCCCTACTGACTTTGGGCGAGAGGCAAGGTAAGCCCTGGACTGATTATCAGTCAGTCGCAAGGCACACTTAGACAAATTGTTCACATTAACACCTGTGGAAATTTTATGGACTTCAGTTTACTTAAGAAGCAAATATTTTGGATTGTGGGAGGAATATCCATGCAAGCATGAAGAGAACAAATATGCAGTATTTAAACTTAGGTGCCACTATTCCAACTTCCATCCATTTTCTGAGCCGCTTCTCCTCACTAGGGTCGCGGGCGTGCTGGAGCCTATCCCAGCTGTCATCGGGCAGGAGGCGGGGTACACCCTGAACTGGTTGCCAGCCAATCGCAGGGCACATAGAAACACACAACCACTCACACCTACAGGCAATTTAGAGTCTCCAATTCATGCATGTTTTTGGGATGTGGGAGGAAACCGGAGTGCCCGGAGAAAACCCACGCAGGCACGGGGAGAACATGCAAACTCCACACAGGCGGGGCTGGGGATTGAACCCGGGTCCTCAGAACTGTGAGGCTGACGCTCTAACAAGTCGGCCACCGTGCCGCACTATTCCAACTTGTTTTTATTTATTTTATTTTAGGGAAGGGGGTGAAATAAAAAGGTTAATATAATATGATGAAGAAAAGAAAGAGAATATAACAATAATTAATAGAAAAGCAAACCCATATCCACAATGCACCCGTAAATCATCAGCTATATGCCTGTCTCTTTCATGCAACTACAGTATGCAAAACTGTCTGAAAAACAAATAGTATTTTTTTTTAAATGTATCTTTTTAACATACTGTAGCTCTGTAATTGCCTGGAAACTGTTTCGGGGTGATGTCTGCCTATCACCCGAAAACAAATTGGATAGGCACTAGCTTTCAGCAACTCTGAACAGGATACGGGATACTGCATAGAAAATGGATGAATGGATGGATTTCTAATGAATGCATTTTCTATAATTCATTTGGCTTTTGTTTGGACTTTTTGGGAGGGTGTGTCCAGGGGTGCGCCAAGCCAACACTGTCGGTAAATGGAAGGGGGTGTGTGGCTTAAAATATTTGTGCGGTATTTTGTAGTGTTTTATGAACCCTGGAATGGATTAAATCCATTTTGGTCAAATGGGCAAATCCAATTAAAGCCAACGTCTTGTAAATGTTTGCGGAAGATTTTTGGGCAAAGTTGAAATAACTTGTTGGTTCCTTATTCTCACCCACAATACATCAGCACATTGCTGGATCCGGGCTCTTCTTCAATGGGCACGAGCTGCTGGTGACAAAGCTGCTCGCAGCCTCCATTAAAGCCGTCCGTGCAGTCGATGCCCCTGGAGTAGTCATAGCAACCGGAGCCATCCTTCATTGGCCTCAGCCCATTAGGACACTGCACGGGAGACACGGGCGAAGAGGAGGAGGAGGAGGAGGAAGAAAATGAAGAGAAGAGGGTGATAAGGGAAACAGAAGAAGAGAGGAAGGCACAGAGGTCAGCACATGCATTTTAATCAGGTGCCACTGAGGAGGCGCAGGTACCAGCGGAGATCAGAATGGAGGAGTGAGCAGCGGATGTCAAGAGAGAGAGAGAATCAAAGAAGTCAAAAGTAAAAGCACAAAAATAAATGATAAATTAAAATGGGCCTCAAGTTGGTCGCCAACTGATGTTTCCCACTTGAAGGCCACTTCATATCATAACAACAGCCCAACATACATTTTTGTTTTCTTTGATTTGTTTTATCAGAGAGGTATTCATACAACTAAATGGGATTCTGCATCAAAGACTATTCTTTAATGCAAACACGTTTTGACGAATAACGAATTGTCCTTCCTGGGAGACATGGTAACAGGCAAATACCATTAAACTAGCCGAATTCGAGCAATTTTCCTCTCTTAGTTCAAAGTCAGCCAAGACCTGATTGTCACGTCTCTAAAATATTATCCTGAGAGATTATCTTGTGGTGTGCGGTGCATTTTGAGTGATTTGTCCTCTTTGATTAGCACATAAAACAGCCAAGGTACATCATAAATGTAAGCCCGTTCAATCTTTATGCTAGCAAATCCGTAGGTGGGTGTTTTACGATATATCAAGTTGGGCTGAGTCATGGACTCCGTGATTGTTCCACTAAATATACTGTAACCATAGCCAATCAGGAAGCAAACTTAAGCTTGTGCTGTTACCAGCCACAATTAGAGGAGCAAATCTGTGTTCTTCGCTGTCCTTTCCAGCAGCAGCACAGACATCTGCTTTGGGGGAAGGAGACGCGCAATTGTCAGTGGATACATTGTAATATGTGTGGTAGGTTGTATTGGTCATCTGGATTACAACTCCAGACCTCACATTTTAAGAATCAGTTCAGATGTTAGAAATCGGTATGCGTCACCCCAACCCTAACACCGCAAATCCACTCACACTTAATAACTTCCACTAAAATATTAACGAGATTAAATCGAAACACTGCATCCCACTGGAGACCCTGCAATTTTCTATGATACCTTCACAGTAGTCACAATTTTACCAATTGGAGGTCTGTGTGATCCAGTTCAAAATGAAATATCAATAATTAAGATTTAAAAATATGACAAATAAAATAGGCATTAGCATTGTTTTATGATGTGCAGCAAATGCAAACTCAGATAAACGTAATTTGGCCATAGCAATAGCAGTATTCAAGACAAAGTGTGGCATGCAAAAAAATAACTCAACACTAGCTAGTGTTTCTGTGGAAAACTCAACTATTTATGCTCCAACTTAGAGGCTTGCCCCAAACCACGTACGTCATCATTCTTTTGGAATGCAAAAAAGGGAGTGAGCCGTTCAGCCGCCTGGCCGAGAGGCCATTGTCCATCCACCAGTCATTCGGTGGAAACTCCGTCATTTTATTCCATTCGGTTGTAAAGTGGTTGTGGCGTTACCTAAGGATCAAGGAGGCTGTGCTGTTTGTTGGAGGCAGAATTATTGAGTTTGGGAATGGGTGAAAGGACGACATTGTAAGTCGGAGATAGGTGATGTGGTAAGCCCCCTCCTCTGTTAAGCGATGTTTTTTCCACCTTTGTGTATATGGCCTCTGTCACACCTCTTTCAAACCATCTGTCTTCCTTGTCCAGAATATGCACATTTCTGTCCTCAAAAGAGTGCTGTTTCTCTTGGAGGTGCAGGTAGACAGCTGAGTCTTGACCTGAGGAGTTTGCCCACCTGTGTTGTGCCATGCGTCTGCTCAGTGGTTGCTTGGTTTCCCCAATGTATGTATCTGTTGGATTCCTCACTGCACTTGACCACATACACCAAATTGCTTTTCTGGGTACGGGGTTTGAAGTGTCCCGGAATGTTGTGTTGGTTGAAAATCCTCCTGAGTTTTTCAGATAGATCTGATACATACGGAATAACAATATTGTTGCATCTATCACTCTTTTCTTTCTCATCCACATTGGTCCTGTCCCTTCTGGAATTAGATGGACTTTTCATCAATGATAAGTTTCTCTTTCCCTTTGGCCTGTGGACTGGTTTGAATGTTATCAGCTCTGTGTTGTAGGGTATGGATAACTTCCAATTTGTGTTCGAGAGGGTGGTGTAAGTCAAAAAGTAAGTATTGGTCAGTGTGTATCAGCTTTTTGGAAACACCAACCTGGAGACAGTCGTTCCAACCCTCCAGTAGGACAACTGTACTACCGGTATGCTGCATAACAACATTTGTTTGGCTAAGAACCCCCGAAAATGGCATCAGCGAAGAGACATGCTTACGAGGCACAATTCAAACGACAGGCTATCAGTTACGCAGTTGTAAATGGGAATAGAGCAGCTGCGAGAGAATTCAAAATCAATGAATCTTTTGTTCGGAATGGATGAGAGACGACGAACACACCTTAACTCAGACTGGGAGGCAGCGCCGGGCGAGTTACGCCACCATATCTGAATGGATTGTGGATGGCTGGGCTAAGGTATCTGCTTTGACTGTTGTCCGAGCTTTCGCGAAAGCCAGTATCATTGCTGAACAGCCACCCGGCAACGAGACTGAGTCCGACAATGACGAGAGGGATGTTTGATGGCGAAATTGCCCAGCTGTTCAATTCAGATACAGAAGATGAGGACTTAGATGGATTTGTGACAATAGATTGATCAAAAAAATAATGTGAGTGTGTTTTCAAATACGTAGTAGAATAATGTTCAACCAAACTCACTGTTTTGCTTCCGTTACCTTGTTTTAGCATGCGCCGAATAATACGGTATAATAATAAATAATAATAATAATACGGCACCTTATGGTGCGTAAAATACGGTACTTTGTAAAACAGTAGGGAACTGTCTTTAATTGTGACCAAATAAAACCACAAAAAAATAAATAAATAATATGTCCTCTTTAAAAATTATATATTTATATATATATCCGACCTCTATTTCTGGGTCTGTGGTTATCATCACTCATTTCCTGCTTACCATCATTAGTACCCTTTCTGAGGTATTGCATCATACGTGTGGCGTTAATCCTTCAGATACTCAGTGAGCTGAAGTCTCACAGGAGGTCCTGCAATCTTGCGTGAACTCCAACTTGGTTAGATTGTTTTGTGGCTGAACTCCAAATTGTACCACTTTTGAAAGCATTTCACTTGGTAGGTTCCACTCTATTAGTAATGTTGTCAAGTCTGGGTACAGGCAATCAACACTATCCATCCATCCATCCATCCATTTTCAACACCGCTTATCCTGGTTAGGGTCGCGGGGCGCTGGAGCCTATCCCAGCTGACTTCGGGCGAAAGGCGGACTACACCCTGAACTGGTCGCCAGTCAGTCGCAGGGCACATATAGACACGGACAACCATTCGCACTCACATTCACACTGTCACTGAGTGGGAACTGAACCCACGCTGCCTGCATCAAAGTCAGGCGAGTGTATCACTGCACCATCAGTGACATCAATACTATTAATTAATGAAATACCAAGTAGTGTACAACGGTTGATAATAAACGCAAACGCCAACGTAAATAACATGTAGCGGAAATGGCGACTGACCATTGTGCAAATGACCAGAGAAGCTGATCAACTTCCTGTTTCTTCTCCTTTATGTATCTATCAGGCATCATCAAATGGTAACATCCATCTATACTCGTATACTGTAAGAGTTAGGAAAGATACAATGATGAAACAGTGCCGATAGTTAATAAAGGCTTCTTATGTAATGGGAACAGACTTTACAGGTCCTACTGTAATATATGTTGAATTTACACCCATTGGCTACAATAATAGTGTGCACGGTGAGTGTCTTTGCTCTTATAATGGTTTATTTAAAAAAAGAAGAAAATATCAGTTCCCCTATTAAAAGTTTTCAAATAGTCTCCTGTAGACCATTGAAACCAATTCTGTTGTCAAAGTAAACTTGGTAAGGTGTTTACTATGCACACACTCTCTCGCAGGGCAATTACAAATGAGACATTGACTACACTGATAATTACCAGCAAAATGATGTTTCACTCCTGAGTACACTTGAGGGGATTAAAGAAAAAAAAACACACACTAATTAACTTTAGAAAAATGGAGCAATACAAAGCAAAGCATGCATTAAAAACAACCAAATATGTACAGCAGATCCAGAGGAAGAAAGGTTTAGACATCATTGCTGCTTACTGTAAATACCATTAGAGAATTTATATAAATCTCTTCGCCTATTTTTTCTTAACCATCCACTAATTCTCCTTTTCAATCGAGAGTTGAAGTCAATCTCTGGAAAACTCTGCTAATGAGCTTGTTAAGAGGTGTTAGCGGTCCTTTGAAGCCATAACACCTTCTCAGATTCACAATCTCGGCTCTAGTTCATCTCAACGGTAGTCCGATAGGGTCTTCCGTACCAAACTCATCCAATAGCATAGAGGAACCGACTAAGTCGATTAGACCGGAATTTGACCCGTATTTTGAACGAAGAAGGTTTCTGAAGTCAAAACTTAGGAAGTCAAACCATATTTGTGAATATCGGCTTGAGAGAAGAACAACGTTAGGCCGAGACGCACATTCAAACCAGCGTCACTATACCTAACGAGGGTTTAACCGTGTTTAGTGGTTAACTTTTTTTACATTTACGAGATTTAAAAAAATATTAAAAGCTGTATGAGGCAGCTGTAGGACATACAGTAAATCACCTTCATGTTATGCATTCGTCCAGTTTAGAATGAGTGCCTTTCTGTTAGGTGCTAATATGAACAATGTTTACCTTATTTTTATACTTTTTGGCAGTTAAAAAGGTTAATATTTGAACCATCTGTGATGCATATCAACTTCATATTACACATTCATCATTAAAGACTTCCATGTTTTATTGTTTTGATGTCTTATTTTGTGTTTTTGATTGAGCTTTTTAGTTGAACATGCAGTACAAAAAACAAAGAAAGGAAAAAAATTCTACAATACAAATATACCATACTGAAACACTGTATACAACTGGTCAGAAAAGGAGTAGAAAGAAGATAAAATGTAGTTTGGTTAACTTTTGCACTTGCATGACCGTTAAAAATGTTCAATATTAAAATAAGTGACGCACAACACCATCATATTATACCTTTGTCAAGTTAAGACTTAAAATACTTATGTTTATGCTTATTATTGGCGGCACGGTGGCCGACTGGTTAGAGCGTCAGCCTCACAGTTCTGAGGACCCGCGTTCAATCCCCGGCCCCGCCTGTGTGGAGTTCGCATGTTCTCCCCGTGCCTGCGTGGGTTTTCTCCGGGCACTCCGGTTTCCTCCCACATCCCAAAAACATGCATTAATTGGAGACTCTAAATTGCCTGCGTGGTTGTTTGTTTGTTTGTATGTGCGCTGCGATTGGCTGGCAACCAGTTCAGGGTGTACCCCGCCTCCTGCCCGATGATAGCTGGGATAGGCTCCAGCACCCCCGCGACCCTAGTGACGAGAAGCGGCTCAGAAAATGGATGGATGGATGGATGGATGTTTATTATTTTGACATCTTAAATCTATAGTTTGGGGCAGCAGGGTGTCGTAGTGGCTTCTAAGACTGCCTCACAGTTGAGAGGTTCCCGGTTCGAATTTGGGCTCAGCCTTCCTCCCACATCACTAAAAAGATGCACGTTAGTTAAATTGCCGATAGATGCGAGTGGGAAGGGTTGTTTGACTTCATGTGCCCTGCAATTGGCTGGGAACCAGTCAACCATGGCCTTAATGAGGACAAGCTTTATCAAGAATGGACGATTGCGCTATTGGAAAAGAAGAAGCAGTGGGTAAATATGTAGACTTCTATGTTTGCTTCTCACGCTAACGACCGACTGCCTATCTGCCATAATGTTCGTCACTTGTGATCAAAAGGTAGGGTTTTATGGGGCAATTTACCATAGTCCTCCATAACCTATGTAAAATGCTTGTTATTGGAATTTCGGAGAAAGTCGGAGTCGGAAGCACGGGGAGAACGTGTAAACGTCACACAGGAAGTCCGGGGCCGGGAGTCGAACCCAAAACCTCAGAACTGTGAGGCAATAGTGCTAACCACTAACAATTAGTGTTTCCAGATTAATTATATTTCCATGACTTCCTCGGGGAAAATATTCTGACTACAAATCCACTATCAACCCGGCAACCTTTGTTCCTTTTGGCAATATACAGTGCGTACTGTGGCGAGGCACAGCAATTCCCCGAGCCTCCTTCACGATTGATGCTGGTTAAATTAAGACACAGCGGCTTTTAAGAGTGGGCGAGGGTACGAGACAGGAAGTCTTGACCTGGCGGTTGATTGCACAAAATGGTGTGACTTAATGCTTCTTATTTCATCACAGTGTGAAAGCACTCTTTTAAAGCTCATGGTGTTGCTGCTGAAGGAGAGAGGGGATTTCAACTGTTTCAACCTTCTTTGGGGATGACATATTTACGTAAAGGAACACTACATTTCAATGAGATTAAAAAAAAAAAAAAAAACACCACTTTGTCAGCTTTCTCAGTGACTTCCTCATCTAATAGGCTGACTTCTTCGTGTCTACGCTCGTGGGACAGTGACAATGCCCACTTGTCAGGCACATACTGTATGTCTTAGGAAGGGACAAGGTAAGAAGAACAATCTGCACATATGTACACTTAGCTAATGGCTCCATTCTGCATTCTCATCCCTCCCCACCACCGCTTCATTGTGTGCCCCGAGGAGCGCGGCTGCAGCTTAAATAACGCCTCGGCTACACTCTGTTCTCTCCACTGGTGACAACATAACAAATGAGGACTGAAGGTCGCTTTGTCCCGCGACTCCACCAGACTGCGTAGCTCAGCTTGATGGCTAAAGGTATTTAAAAGCTGCTTTCTCAGAAAAGGCCGATACAAAGCAAACAAAGAAACTGAAAGCAGCTTTTGTTGTGATATATAGAAACACCGCATGAAGTGCAATCTGCCGAGGTTTAACTCACAAGACACAAGAGAGGCCTGTGGGTCTACACAAGACAGTCTGATTCATCATTAAAACAGTATTGTACACTGACCAAGACAAAACATTAGGCACAGCTGCATATCTAATGAGATCCAATAAAGGACTAGCATCAAAAGAATATGCCTTTTCAAAAATAGTAATGTACAGTTTTGATTGAAATTTACACTGACGATACTGTATGTGTATGTTCCTTTAAAAGGCACATTAGAATGTGCTCAACAAATGGAGCTAAAACAGCACTTCTCGTAATTGGGCAATCAGTGGCTGCTGAAATTATGCTCCATTTGACACTGCTGTAGTCGGAAATACTGTCTTGTATTAAGCATAAAGTTGAAATGGGTGTTTATTTATTCAGCAGTAGATAGGGAAGATAACTAAAATTCATTGTAAAAATGTGTTTTTGGAACAATATATAAATTATAGTATTACTAGCCTATTACAACTACAAAGATGGACGCACACAACAATGCGGGGGGACGTCTGGCATGCGTTGCAATCCGCTCATCCCAGTCGGAAGTCTAAAATGTCCCAGTTTCCTGGAAGGCGTCTTTCGATTTATTAACATCATCATTGTCAAAATTTCTCTGCAAGAATAAATCAACACCAACCCTAACCCCAATCGTTATTCTAACCTGTAATCTTAACCCTAACCCTAAAAACTAGCCCCGAACCCTAACGCAAACCCAAACCCCTGACAACTAACTCATAACCCCAACTCATTCCCAACCGCACCCCTACTGTAACCCTAACCCCTACCCCAAACCCCCAGTACCCTACCCTAACCCCTAATCCTAAAACAAAACCTAACCCCAGGAAAAAATCCAAAACCCACACCAAACCCCAAACATAACCCTAACCAATAACACTTAACACCCAACCCAAAATAACTAACCCCACCCCTAACCAAAACCCCAACAAGAACCTAAACGCTAACCCCTAACCTGTGTCATATACAATTATCAGTTCATTTCTTTCTCGGCATTTTGGCTTGGCAACAGGTTCCACATGCATTAAAACGTCATGTCTTTGTTTTACTGTTCTATCTCAAACATCCGTCAAAAGTAGAATTCATAACACCTGTCTGAGACATCACTCAGATACGTATTTCCCCCAGTTGGCTTTAGTCGTACAGTTTGCAGCATCTGGCCAAAGGTGCAGATGTGAAGAGATGAAATAATTCAAAGGAGGTCTTTTTTTTTTTTTTTTTTTTTTTTTTTTTAAAAGCATAAAACTTCTTTCTAAAAATTTCTAAAAGGTAGCAAGGGGAAAATGAACTGTGCAATGCGGCACAGCAGTCATAAAAATACTGATACTTTCGGGGCGCACTGGGGATTGTGGGTAATAGGTGAGGAGAAAACTTCTCAAGGGGAAGAATTGCGATTTATCCTCCCTGCTGAGTCTTTATGCAAACCGGATGCAACCAAACGGGTTTTTCGGCTCCATGCTGTCATCCTTGCCATTTTCATGCGTGCAGACATTTTTGTCTTGGCCACACATTTTGAATGCTGGGTGAGTACAGAAGCTGCAAAATGAGATTGGCGAGCGCAGAAATTCCCTAAAAACGGGTCAAAATGATGGATTTGAATCCATGGCTAAACAACTGTAGCTGAGCTGTCCTATATGATACACCAACTGATGGGGGATGCGCCATAAATATCCCACCATCTGCTTCAGCAGCTGAATGATGTAGTATGAGGACAACTATGACAGCTGAAAACAGCATAAACAAAAACATGAGACCAGTGATACTGTGGTGTTTAAAAATTAAAATGATTAATGGTAGCCTACAGACCAGGAAAACAAGAGAAGTCTCTTACTACCATTGGCATGAACAACAATTGCAACAACTGCTTGATATTGATAGGGTTCAACAAAAATATCCCGCACACCTTTCTAACATCAATGGAAATAACAATAGATACTGTATCTAATACAGTTAGAGTCCATATAAAACCTGGAATGATGATGCTAGAATTCGATAAAATTAGATAAAAAATAGGGCAAATCCAGAGGGCGTTTCATCTCCTTTACCCAAGTGATGTATTTGATATACAGTAATATTTATCAAAGTAAATTATGACTTATTTTCATTGTTTACTAATCAATATATCGTTACACTGTTGACAATTTGCAACCAACACTATGAATTACAGTATCAACAATGTACTGTATGACCGAGCAGTTTCGTCAAACCTGACTTTCAGTAAGTGTGATCACTCCCCATGCAGCTAAAATGTTGTATATAAGTATTAGTGTTTGATAAAACAAGTAGTGAAGCTCAATAAGCAATCGTGTTTTTTTTTTTAACTTCTAAGGTTAATAATTAACTAAAAACAACTTTTTTTCAGACAAGAATGAAATACCTTGAAAACCTTTGCACTGTCGCCAACTAGAATTTAATTCCCTGCAAATGGATTGCAAATGTCTTGAGTGCTGCAGACAGCCTAGAAGGATTCCCATAATGGATTTTAAGCCCTCCGTGTGGCATATCACAGCTCTGCTAGCACCCACTGTGACAAGGGTGGTTGAAATAACACCCACCGAAAGGATCTCGGAAAAAGGAAAGAAAAATGAAGAAAAAAATAATACAGTGTCTGTCTGATTTTCTGAGTTAATCTTTGAAGACCTGAGGGCTTTGTTGTTTTTTTTTTTTTTTTTTTGTATGGGCCATGCAGAGGTGTTTGAGGTTGTTTGCAAGTATTTTAACTTTGCAGAACCTTTCCAAACTCCGTGGACTTGAAATTTGAACCTGCCAGCATCAAGTGTTCGAGGCTTTTCTTCCTTTGCTGAATGATGTTTGCCAAGAGGTTTCTATGTTTCCAACCTATGACCTCATATTTCTATCGAGTTAATATGTATTATTCGCTCCCTGCCGGTCCTTGAAATCTGTGATTCGGATGCAAGTTGCACAAGTTGGAGTTGACCCTGCTCCCTATCAATTTATCCATCTATCCAGTCCAGACTAAGGAGGCATTCCCTCACCCCTTCTCCCAGAACCACCACTGTCGTTTGATTTACTTTGGTAAACATTTTTGGGGCGTTAAATTGTAAAGGGTCCCAAAATACCTCATATCGATCCGCTTTTCAACACTCTCTCATGGGGGGGAGTTCTTTTGTATTGCTTGTTTGTGGATAAAAGCATGGTATAGTCTCTATGTAGCAACCTTTTCATTGCAAACCACAGGGCCAACCCTGTGAACATACCGTGTTCATGTACCATATGAACCTGTAAACATAACATATTCAGCAGCCTTAAATGGTCAATGTCCTATGAATGAAAAAAACAAACAAATGTGTGCTTACCATGCAGCCAGATGAGTCCAACTGTCGGTCTGATACGCACTTGAAATTCTTCTTGCAGCCGCCGTTGTCTTTGGCGCAGTCACGGACGGGCCCGAAAGACGCCAGCAAGTCCTCTACGGTCTCAAAATATGTGGACATCATGGCTTCGTCCCTGGATTTAAAAAATACATTTAAAAAAAGTCAAAAAAATGAAGATGCCTTATGTTTTTAAGTATAAATGACAAATGGAAAGGAATGCTTAAGCAGCTAAACATAATCCCTCGACGGCTATAAAGTAGTTTCTTATAACCTTGAAGCTTCTGGTGCAATTATGATGTGGGTCATGCATCCTTGTTTAATGAAAGAGATTGAGTCTTTATTTTATTTTGTTTTTGTTTTGAGAGAAAACAATCACTACAACCATGAAGAACTAGATGTACAGACTTCTGTCTGGTTGCAGAATGTCTTAAAATGGCAGCACACCTTTTCCCTTAAGCCATTTTTTTCGTTCATGACAAGTGGCAACACTGACACACTTAAACGAACGAACATTCCTCAAACTTTAACAAAGTCCTCATAGTTGCATGGATAAGTATAGAATATATAAGTGGTTGTATGCATTTTAGGGGTAATGTGAAATAACTGCTGTAGGATTTCTCATGTTATCTTCAAAAGAGGATTTTCATTTCAACCAGTCACCTAATTAACTAACACTATGAGAGACTAGTCTTTTGGGCCAAAATGGCAAAACACATGCTAACACTAACTTGTTGCCATACTTAGAGTATCATACTCCACAGTCTCCACTTTGCACAACGGTCCATTTTCTTGTTGCCTTCAGTCTCCTCTTAAAAGAAAAATGTTTTTTCCTTTTGCTGGAAAAGTAAACACAAGTGCCCTGATTTTCCTCCATTGTTGTGGTTTGTTAGCATTTGTCACTCTGAAGGATGATTCAACACGGCATGTTTTCTTCAGTTTAAGGCAGTACTATTATAAAGTGGAAAAATCAAGGCAAGTAGAACTAAGCCGAACTGTGCACTGAAAATGCAGCAAGGCATTTTGACCCTTACTACTGTAGCTTGAATGGGCTCAGAATTCAACGTTTTTGTTTAACTCAATAGTGTGGATCCCTTCCCCTTGGCTGTGGTAGTTTTGATTGTTTGGGTTATTGGAGTAGCTCAAAAGGACAAACAACCACATCTATTCCCACTTGGAGTGCCTTCAAAAAAAACAAATAACAATATAAAAACACACAAGCCTAGGATGATGGAATCCTAGATCTTCTTCTCATGACGCAGCATTGCTAACCACTGAAGCACTGTGCTAGCCAGGTGAAACAGTCATTATAAACAAAAGGAAGAATGGATCACATCGAACAGGTTTTGTGAATTATTTCTGAGAAAATGTATGTTCGACTGTGACTGTCAGGCTTCACTTGAGTATTCTCCACCAGACCGGGCCCTCACATGGCTGCTGTCAGCGTGAATGATGGGGTGAGCGACCCCTGCGTTTTTCATTTGTAAAGAAACAACAAGTAAAAGCGCAACACAGACCACCCAGTGTCCTGAGAGTGCCTTGACTCTATAAACAGCTACAACATCATAAATGATGGCGAGACGGGCATACTGCTGAGTCGGGAGGATTTCATGGTCTTCCGTCGTATTTTTTTACTGCTGTTAATTTGTCCGAAGCAGTGAAGTTGCAAAAGTAAATGTCCACTGCTCATCAACAGACAATGTTTGCTTCATAATAAGAGTTTGCAAACTACTGTTTGACAAACTATTGTGAACTATTATGGTTTGGCAGTGGTAGGAAGTAACAAAGTGCGAATACTGTCTCGAGCTAATGTATTTAAGTCGATTTTTAAGGTATCTGTACTTTACTTGAGTATTTATTTTCAGACAACTTTTTACTTTTACTCCCTACATTATAAAACAAATATCTGTACTCTACTCTCTACTCCTTACTGTGTCAAAATACACCTGTTAGATTTTTCAAGCTCTGCTGACGCTGAGAAGATGCAAAAAAATAACATGTAATTAAAAAGAGAGGCAAAGTCAACCGCACAGCGACATAGAGGAACGTGAACCAGGAAGCATTCACGATGATGACGCAACAGATTCGGAGAAGCAAGATATTCCCCAATCCATGGTTTATTTAAGAGAATTGTTTTATGTTGTCAAAAAATAAATGTTACTTTTGTACTTAAGTACATTTCAAAGTTTGTACTTTATTACTTCTACTTCAGTAAAGGAGTTGAATCAGTACTTCTACCAGTCTTTTAAGTACAGGGTTTCAGTACTTCTGCCACCTCTATAAATTGAATGAGCCCCAAAGTCCATCCCTTCATAGATAGCCACCAGCTATGAATGTGTACATTTTGTACACCGTACATATATTATTTATCCCTCACTCTGCATTTTTTAAATTAAAATTTGCTCTCGAACTTAATGAGCATTCCTTCATCCCCAATAACTTTTAATGGAAATGGTTGACTAGTTTGTACTTAATTCCTGCCATTCAGCAGTTTTTGGGGGAGTGAGAGGGTTAGTACATGACCTCGCCAATAAACCTGGTTTCAATATTTGTGTTGTTTGGGGGATCTTGTACCTGCATGATTGTAGTCCCTAATCCCTGTCACGACGCTATGTCATAAATATACCAACTCCTATTTACAATACCATTTGATTGCCTGAAGCCAACCACTGTACCAGAGGCATTTCACTCATGTCATCTTTAGGCCACATAAAGTGTATTTGTTCTCATGGTTGGGGAACTGCCCTTTCAGCTAATTGCATATCTTAAAGCCGCAGTATGTTTATAATGTATGGAATATTGTATACCCACGGGATGTGTTATGTGTGATGCCATGAGAACTGATGGCATCAGTAGCTGGCCTTTACTTGTTGACGTAACTAGGAAACTGATTAGATAGTTGACGTTGCATGTTGGCAGTTTATACCAGCTCAATATATGCTGCCTTGCTTTTTGTTTAGACATCTGAGAGCCGCATGTCTTTTTTTCACCGTGCAACCGAGGTTACCATGTGTTGAAGTCCAGATGACTCACAAATTTATCAACAAAAGCTCAATTTTCTCTTAATTTATGTTGCCTTTTTTTTGCTTAAAACCTGCTAATCTCTACAGCAATCCTTCTTCCATGTTTACCTTTCTGCGACCAACAAACAGAAGCGAGTGACATCACGTGGTTTGTTGTGTTGTATCTTTGTACTTTAGGAATATTACAGACATTTGACACAGACATCATTTACATCACCTGAATTAGACCACAGACAAAGACCTAAAAAGAACTGGGGTTTATTTTCAGACAGAGACGTTCCCTAATTGGTTCGTGTCGAGTTCACACTTGAGCTGAAGTGAATGAAACCGCACCTGAATTCACTTGCGAGCAGACTGAGGCCACCTACAAGCCAGGGATAAATTGTAAAAGAAACAAAATTATTGATCAATACTGCACCACACCAGTATATAACTTAAAGGGTAAGTCTAGAGACAAAGCAAAATCTCAGCTATGGACCTCCACTATGCATTATGAATTTGGGCTTATGGTTGCTTTAAAGGAGACACATGTCATATTCCCACAAATTAAAACAGTTCCCAGGTGTCTTAACAAAATGCCTGACATGCGTTGGTCCAAATATCCCATGGATCAAGAATTATTTTTGACTTTTATAAGCCACGTTGGAATCAGATGGTTTTGGGGTCTGACCTGTTTTGATTTCACTCTAATTTTACACTTGCTGTGCAGGCAGGTACTCCAGAGACCCAAATATTTGAATATGAGTACTTAAAGCAGCCAGTTTTCCATAAGACATCCCCGCTAAGGGTTTCATCTAATAGATGACTGCTGAACAAAACTGTACTTGGACAATATTTGAGATGGTGTACTTTTTGATTGCTGAGCAGAAAGACAAACAATGTGACCATCAGATTCTATAATCTTTGTTGGTTTTTAGAATATTTGCTGGAATGGTTGTTAATAAGGACCGAGACGGCTCAATAATCTGCATGTTGCACTAATTGGGAGCCTTAGGTTGCTTAGGTTCTCTGTGTATGATTTTTCTACTTTAGCTCCCAGAGGAAAACACATTTTGCAATGCTTACGATGTAGAGTTTTGAAGGTACTGTAAATTCAATACTGACTTTTTTTTTTTTTTAAAGAAGTCTGCAAAGCCTTAATTCAATCTCCAAGCGCTCTCGATCTTATACAACAAGAATGTCTCATTACTTTGCGACAAGTACTCTATGGAATTCCAACCTTATTCTCACTCCTGCAACAAAAATAAATAAATAGCAGAAGCAGGAGGTCTATCATGCAAAGTTGCATTTTGAAACTCTCCCGTGTCCTTAATTGCGTAGCATATGTACAATTTTTGATTTACTTGTGTTTATTTATAGATAACGACCTAAAAACCTCTTGCTACTTTTCTGGGTTGAGCTTATGCTTAGCACAGTAAACAAATTGTTTATGTAAAGGAGACAGCAACCGACATGCATTCTCTGCTCTTATGCCATACCACCTAGTCCTTTTTGTTTGACTTCTCGATATTTACAAATTCAAAAAGGCAATATGTGACATCCATTCTTTCTGCCAGGAACTCCCAACGCTGACAAATGAGTCTTTAATATTGAGGGAAAACGCAGGTTAGGGAACGTACGGCAGGCCAAAAAATATTGACTATGGCTCAGCTGTGAGGTGCAAACCAACTGGCTTTCTGCATAGTGAGTCAAAGAGGGAAAATCAGGATGCCTGTTTTTTTTTCTCCGGGCACTCCGGTTTCCTCCAACATCCCAAAAACATGCATGCTAGGTTAATTGACAACTCTAAATTGCCCGTAGGTGTGAATGGGAGTGAAAAATGGTTGTTTGTTTGTATGTGCCCTGCGATTGGCTGGCAACCAGTTCAGGGTGTACCCCGCCTCCTGCCCGATGATTGCTGGGATAGAATCCAGCATGCCCGCGACCCTAGTGAGGAGAAGCGGCTCAGAAAATGGATGGAAATTAATGCAAGAAAATTTTCTACATTGAACACATTAGTTGGTACAAAACAGGACAACAACTATGGAGGAGAACAACAGTTTCCTGTATTTCCTTCTTTGCATGTTGGTCACGGTCAGGAGACAGATTTTATTCCAGAAGAGACTGAGGGCATGTTGAAGTAAAGCTGAGAATGTGGATGTTTATCTTTGTCATTTCAATCAATGAGCAACAGAAATGTTTGCATCACCTATACGGTATCGGTTGGACAAACCTGGAATGCCGGTTGACCAGGTATTAGCAATAGTACCTCATTGTACCTGGTGGAGCAGTTACTATACAGTGAGTTTGCCCAGACAAGGGGCATTACAGACAAGGGTGCACAACACGAATTTTAGTCTGGTTCTTAAAGGAGCACCAGAGGTAATTGCTTGGGGCACATTTTTTCATCACCCACCTACCGCATTGGGTGAACTTATGTCCGTTTGTAGACATACGTCCTATTAGGGCTGCACAATTCATTGAATTTGAATTGCGATCACGTGTTTGGCAGCCACGATTAAATTAACCTGATCGTCTGTAATTTTTACATTTAACTTGCGGGTACTGCTGCATATGAACCACTTTCTCAACCAGTAGTCAGCCAAATGGTTAAGGCTTCATGAAGCTGCCGAAATAACAAGCGAGCAGCGTCCAGCGCACCCTGCAGTGGGAGCCTCAGTCACTCTCGGAGGGACTCAGGAGAGTGAGTCATGCCAAGTGAAGCAACTAGTACAGCAAACAATGGAGATGAGGAGCATCACAGTTAGGAGCTAGTGCCTGGACATGTTTTGATGAAAAACAGCAAAATACTGGACAAGAAATCCCTAGCGTAATTATTTTTTCAAAGTGGCATTAACTAGACTGTATGAACAATAACTGCTCAGGCCAGCCACAAGTGGAAGTCAAGCCAGTTGCCACAACGATTGTTCATTTTATGCTTTACGGTAACACAAAGGTAACACGCTGCGAGGGCCAACTTTAAAATAAAAGCCTAACAAGGCATTGATGGCCCAGTGTATTATTTTGTGAAGCTTTTATTTTGAAGTTTGAGAAGCGCTTTGGCGGCGTGTTACCGTAATGCATAGTATGAACAATCGTGGCGGCTGGCTTGACTTTGTCAAAGTCTTTTCAAGTGAAGGCCGGCCTAACCAGTGAGAAGTGCTGGAGTTAAAAAAGGGTAAAACGGGAAATCACAACTGTGAAGTTGTTTGCTGCCTGTGACCTATGATCAAGCAGAACGCTAGAGCTGTACCCGACCTTGACAATTCATTATGTTGGCCAGTCAGCCACCCACCAGGGGGCAAACATAAGGTTAAGGCTTCATTAAGCGCCGGCACTGTACTCCGGTACCTACTTCAAAATAAAAGCCTAAATGTAGTACTATATGAAGCTTTTATTTTGAAGTTGGTCCTCTCAGCTAATTGGTGGAGAGGCAGCGTGTCACAAGAAGACACTATTAACAATCGATGTAACGGCTGCCTTGACTTAAACTTTTCGCCTGGCCTGACAGCAATGAAAAAATGCCGGGAGTAAATAGAGAGGCAAATCACAACTGTCAAGTTCTTCGCAGTTTGTGCCCGTGCACGACTGACAAAAGCATTTAAAAC
The DNA here is from genome assembly GCF_024500275.1 of Phycodurus eques. Lineage (NCBI taxonomy): Eukaryota > Metazoa > Chordata > Actinopteri > Syngnathiformes > Syngnathidae > Phycodurus > Phycodurus eques. The sequence continues at coordinate 7,544,942 of NC_084539.1, forward strand.
AAAGAAAAAAAAAACAGCTTCTAAACATTTAAAACAAAGAGAGAAAGAAAAAACAAGTACAATTAACACAGTGTACAGTGCAAGATATAGTTCAAAGTACAAATGCTCTAAAAAGCTTGAGAAAAAAGAAGAGTATTTAACCTGGACTTAAAAACATTCACACTTGGGGCTGATGCCACTTCTGTTGGCAACTTATTCCATTTGTGTGCAGCATAATAGCTGAATGCTACTTCACCATGGTAGCGTTGTACTCTGTGCTCCACTATTTGACCTGAGTCTATCGATCTCAGAGCCCGACTGCGTTTGTATACCATTTTAATTTCTTTCATCTATTCAGGACCAAAAACCATTTAGTGATTTATAGACCAGTAGCAGAACTTTAAAATCTATTCTAAAGCTGACTCGGAGCCAGTGTAAAGACTTTAGAATTGGAGTAATATACTCGGACCTCTTTGTTCTGGTCAGAACCCAAGCTGCAGCATTCTGAATGAGCTGCACCTGCTTAATGCTCTTTTTGGGGAGTCCAGTCAGAAGACCATGACAATAGTCAAGTCTACTTGAGATAAAAGCAAGGATGAGCTTCTCCTGGTCTGCTTGGCACATGCAAGCCTTCAATTTGGATATGTTCTTCTTCAAATTGGGGAGGACCATGTTTGTGCCGACCCACACCGCCAGGAGGAATATGATCAGGGGCGTGGCCGGGGGGAGCGTCTTCGAGGGGTCTCGCACAGGGTGCCATTCAAGCTAGCACTGCAACTGCTTACAGCATGGGACTGAGCGTTCAGCTGATTTCGCACAGTTCTCAGCGTTCCCCAATCTTCTTTGCACCGCGGTCCACTTTGACGTGAAGACATTTTGACGGACTGTTGTAGCTGCTGTGCAGCAACACCAAAACGCCCCACAGAACCGGCCTCTTCGTCTGCCTTTTACGGGGAACTTTATTGTGTGCTGCAGGCTCGCAGCTGAGCTCAACTACATTGAGAAAGGAACGAATCAGTTCATGAATTGATTCCATTCAGTACGTTGACTCAAAAGATTTCGTTGATTTTCACAAGTTGCTCGTGAACGACAACAGTAGTTGAAAAAAGTGCAAAATACCTGGTACGCAAATGCACGCTCAAACACTTGAATGTCTTACACTTTTAATATTTTCAGCGGACATGCATACCTGCGCACCACTTACAGTATGGCCAGCCTTGATTATAGATATGGAAGTAAATGGCAATTGTGCAACACCCAACCAGATGGCAATATTTTTCTTTTTCTCCAATGTTTGATACAGAGCAATGATAAAGTCCTTGTCGTGTCGTTTTTGGAGTAATTTTAAGCCTGACCTTTTTGCTACGTATAGAGCAGCTATAACTGACCTATATGAACTCTGCCTAGCAACAAAGGGTCAGACGACATGTGTTATTACCAGGAAAAATAATCCGATCAATTCTGCTGATTAAAATTGTTGTGACTGCTAACAAGCCCATAACATCTTTATTCTCCATATATAAACACAACTTGATGTATTATTGCTGCTAACAACTTAATACTTGAATAACAAAGACTTATTCCAGGTGGTGTTTCCAAACGGTGGGCAAAGTGAGATCAATTCCTTTGGAACTCAGTTGACCTCAAAGCATATTCACTGCATCTAAACAGTGACAAATGTACTTCTGCTATAAATCTCTGTGTGCCTCTTGCTTGTGCAGATGATGAACGAGCGAGGGATACGGCTCAAAGTTAGAGCAGTGCGCCGGCATGATTACAGAATGTGTTATTCGTGTGCCCCCTGCGCTTGATTAATGCTCCTCGCAAATATGCTGACTGGTGTTGAATATTGCACATTTTCTTAAAAAAACAATAACCCCCCCAAAAATCTCATTGGTATTGAGAGTAAAAACAGCAGATAAAAAACAGCAGCAAGATTGCAGTGATAAAATAAAAGTATGCACATTTTTTAGATCTCGCAGGTGAGATTTATGTATTTGTTTCTAGGCGTCACTCACATTGACTAATGGCACATTTTTATGTCTCGCTTGATCGCACTGAATGAAGTCATTCATCACACGATGCCACGGGGCTTTGGCTACTTTGGGGTATCTCTTTCAAGTGACTAAAAAAAACTAAATATATGATAGAAATGTCAGCAGCAGCTGAAACACGGGGACAGTTTGTTCAAGAAAATGAAATAGACGACAGTGACTATTTGTTATTTTATGTCATTATATCAGTTAAACAGAAAAAAAAAAGAGTTAGATTTGCAACTTTGGTGATAGTGGGTAGATTCAAATTACCCTGCAAACCTTTGGAAACAACAACAGTTGTCACAAATGACACATAATTGGGACTTATTTGTTGGGCGTGGGGCCACTCACTCATTGTAACAAACAGCTTATAACGATTCAAATTTCTTGGGTATCACCTCACTTACACTCTGGTCCTACAGATTTTTTAAATTTACATAGCCACTCCCACCACACTTCAGTCATACAGCTCAGTCCATGAGCCCTCTCTTGCATGCTTCCCCTCCTGTCCCTGTCCTGTCCAATATCATTCTGTCCTTCCTTCACAGGGTGTAGCACTACTGACCCATACAACACTCGAATCCATTGTGTCATTGTACTAGTTATATAATGCTTTACTTTCCTCATCTTGTTTACAGCTTGTGCTTTGTCTTTTGTTGTCTTCTTTTCCTGTTATTTAGTTACATTTTCACCTTTTGCCAACTTAAGGAACACACACAATTATTTACAGTGATACAAAATGTGCAATTTTCACATTGATTTTTCAATCTTTGATACTTCTGAGCTACTGTGTAGAATAAACGTGCCCTCCAAATTTTAGAAAAGGACCGAATACATTATTTTCTAACGTTCATCTTTAACCTGTGGATTCTGTGATAAAACTGTCAGAGATGCGGGAGTTGCCAGTTTTATGACTTGCGACTTGCTTTACAAATACTTCAGAAAGACTTGACTTGATAGCCAAGAGATTTGACTTGACTTTGACTTGATCTACGACTTGAAAAGTCATCTCGCTTAAAGTCTGCATTGTTGCGCACTTGCTAGTGTGACATAGCCACCTGCATGAACAATGATGGAATAACTCCAATGATAATAAAATTTACAGCAATTTACAACAATCAAGGATTATGTTGACGATGAAGTCTGCAAAAAGAAGATGGCAACCTGCATGGTTTGCAACTCGTGCATTAAAGACACAACAACAAGGACGTCAAACTTCATCTGTCACTACAAAACTCACAAAGACAGGTACGCTAATTTAACAGTTTAGCTTGCTGGTCAGACATTAAGTTTCATAGACTGATTTGGATAAAAATGATGTGATTGTTAACATTTTAGTACAGTTAAGTAACGTAAGTAGAGGTGGGGGTTCATGATAATGGTCCGAACCTTTCTTTTCTGTTTATAGGTATGCAAAACTCTCATCTTTTTTTATCTCTTTCTGTTTTACTAATGAGGCGAGAGCAGAGCAGAAAGTAGCACCTAAAATACAATGACAACCGCTGAATGCAGAAGAAATGAAGCAGCGTTGCTAGTGGTCAGTTGTGGAGATTTAAAAAAAAAAAAAAAAAAAAAGGTGCACAGATGTTAGCGGGCATGACAAAATTAAGAGTCGCTGCTCGAAGAAAATAATAGGTTGAAGTAAAATGGGTATATTTTCGAAACTGTGGATAAAGCATGACTCACCGCTTTCACATTACATGAATGTATCTAGCTTGTGAAAAATGACATCGGTGACTGTGTAAAATCTCCACAAGCTCCAAACTCCAAACGTTCCCACAGGACATCAGTGCTTTGAATAATGAGATGTCAATGCATTATTCATGACAGTCTGACAGATTTCCCATGTTACAGGAACTAATCATGAGCCGGTGCTACCTGAAGTGAGCTTTTAAAAGGTCATTAAAAGCAGAGTCAATGTCCTTGTGTATTGTATATGGATTATGTAGTTGTTTCTTAAAAGTCATTCATCCTTCACACGGTTTACCGAGTTTATCAACACTTATCATGTTTAAGTTGACGATAGTCAGAGCTTAATGAGTATGTACAGTGAGGCAGATTTAAATAAAGAAAGCTTTTGGCATGGTTTCAATAAACACCAATGGCTTCTGGCCCAGCCTATGAAAAGTATATACATTTACTGATGAATGGCTTTACCTTAGTATTCCAGACTGAGCTCATCTACAATGAACTACTACTGCTACTTTTTTGTTTTCCCCAATTTTTTAAAGTTCAAATGCCACAAAGATATGATTTCATTTTCTTTTTTTATTTATAAGAGTTAGGCAAAATACCCTTAACAGATTCTCAAAAAACTGGTGAAAGGGACAACAAACAATAGACTCTCTGAATTCAAAACATTGGTTAGTCGAAGTATTTGAAGTTTGACCTAAATTTTCATGTAAGATGTATTTCAAAAGATTATTATTTGTGCAATTTTTTCTTTTTATGTGTATACTTTACAGAAGGGTATCGGTACTCATAAGCTAAAGAGAATTTTTTTTTTTAATTATGACAAAAATAGTTTTGTTTTTTAAATTTGACTATAAATGTCACTTCTTTTTGATCTAACACAGCAATTAGCACGGCCACTACATAGGTAGCTAATTGTAATTGTAAAGAAAATTGTAAAAAAAAGTAATTCTTTGAATGGAAAAAAAGTTGGAACCCTGGAACAAATTAATGAACTAAACAGAAAATCCAAAATCTGAACTGAAAGAAATGTCCAAACGCAACCTCGAAGAAATTAGGGCCTAGCCCTGAGGGTTCTGATTAATAAAATAATAATTCTGGATATTTCTATTTTTACACATTTGTTATAATGTAACCATTTTCAGTACACATTCAGTGTCTGGCATATAGGCTAAGTCCAATTGGAATTTGTTCAAATATTTTCAAAGTTTTAGTGGAATTTAAATGTGCAGTATAAACTGAAATGGGTGTTTCTGAATGAAACAAAGTATTATAACAGAAAATTTTTTCATCCATTAATGTTGGAGTAAATCGTCGTTGATGACATCTCGCAGCAAAATCAAGTCAGTTCCGACTCACCGGACCTCTCCCGGATCTTCGGTCACCAACACGTCCGTCTTACAGCTGGCGATGGGATTGATGGAAAGCTCAACCGGCGGTACCACGAAGCTCTTGCTGACAGGCAGCCACAAGCCTTGGCCCAGACTGTAGAGTGATCTGTGTTAGCACAATCATGAGACGTATATTTCAAGCAAAAACACGACTTTCTGACAATCATGACCATGCACCACATTTATGTCTAACGGGCATCCCGGGAAATGGAGAAGAACATTTACAACATGGGTGATGACAGAAAGATGCTAGATAGTGTGCAGCACAGTCGGTAAGTTTAAGATTAGTTTTGCTCACAGTGGTAAGCTCAAATGCCATCAAAGTCATAAAAGGTGAAATTTAACCAGAATTTTCAGGGAGGAAATGTGCCTCAACTGCCTGACCAAATATTTTTAAAATAATGAAATCAAGTGACCAATTAGTACACCTTTCTAGACGTCATTTCAGCCAGCATCAAAATATCAACTGCCTGTGTTGTTCAGTGTTAATAGAAGAAGAAAAAAAAAGTCCTGAAGTTACCGTGATTCCGGTCCAAACACTTAGCTACGGTTGGGCATCGAGAATCGATTGGAACCGGGACTAACGTTCCTGTTCACCCGGAATCGTTCAAATAAAAAAAAATAGTTCCCAGTTTCAATGCCTACAGTCCGGCGACCCCAAAGAAGAAGTGGCGAAAACCAACAAAGTAGCGGCGAAAACCAACGAAGAAGAACGCGTACGAAGACGTGCTTATGCCCAACAGCGGCGGCAGCGAACAAAAGTGTGTGTTCAATCTGTTAAAATTAATGACCAGCCACCTCAGTACAACACTTGGAATAAGATTATATTGTGCAAAGGAGGCTTTCACAATGTGTAGCGTCTGACGCGCGGTGTAGCTTCAGTGAAGTAAATTCTCAGTCAATGGTTGAGTGAAACAATAAAATATGTCTATGCCAACATTGAGGCAGCTAATAAGGTAAACGGTTGGTTGCACTTTTGCACTGATAGGTTTTAGCGTTTATTTAAGTCTTCAAACCAACGTAAGAGCTGATGACGCTGAAAAGCTGAACATTGAGCTAAAACTTCACCATAGCAACTTTACATCACAATGAATTGGGACAAAATTCACATAAACGTTGTCTCACAGTATCACAAACTTTAACCTTGTACCTCATCGGTGGGTAAGGAAAGGAATGCATGTTTTATAGCATTTGGTTGCATCCGTCCATCCATCCATTTTCCGTACCGCTTCTCCTCACTAGGGTCGTGGGCGTGCTGGAGTCTATCCCAGCTATCTTTGTGCGAGAGGCGGGGTACACCCTGAACTGGTCGCCAGCTAATCGCAGAGCACATATAAACAAACAACCATTCACACTTACGGCAATTTAGAGTCTGCAATCAACCTACCACGCATGTTTTTGGGATGTGGGAGGAAACCGGAGTGCCCGTAGAAAACCCACGTAGGCACGGGGACAACATGTAAACTCCACACAGGCGGGGCCGGGATTTGAACCCCGGTCCTCAGAACTGTCCTCTGAACTGTCCTCAGATGTGGTAACCAGTCGTCCACCGTGCCTCCGTTGCATCCATAAAAAAAGCAAAAAAAAAAAAACATCACCAGTTCCGTGTGAAGTTACTTTTCGTACCGAAATGCTAAGTTGCGGTGCGCACCCTTCAAAATAAAAGGCTACAAGCTTAAAACAGGAAGTCAAGTTAAAACTCGCACATATAAACCATTCTGACGTGATAAAACTGTCCCAAATAACGATTTTAACAATGCTATATTTAACTTTTAGCTGAACCATTAATTAATGAATATTAAGTCAATTGGGGGCGGCACGGTGGACGACTGGTTAGAACGTCAGCCTCACAGTTCTGAGGACCCGGGTCCAATCCCTGGCCCCGCCTCTATGGAGTTTGCATGTTCTCCCCGTGCCTGTGTGGGTTTTCTCTGGGCACTCCGGTTTCCTCCCACATCCCAAAAACATGCATTAATTGGAGACTCTAAATTGCCCATAGGTGTGACTGTGAGTGCGAATGGTTGTTTGTTTGTATGTGCCCTGCGATTGGCTGGCAACCAGTTCAGGGTGTACCCCGCCTCCTATCCCAATGATAGCTGGGATAGGCTCCAGCACACCCGCGACCCTAGTGAGGAGAAGCAGCTCAGAAAATGGATGAATGGTAATTTTATTTTTGGAAAAGGGTGGCGTGCCTTCTCCAGGTCGGGGACGAGATCCTGCCCCAAGTGGAGGAGTTCAAGTATCTTGGGGTCTTGTTCACGAGTGAGGGAAGAATGGAACGGGAGATCAAGAGGTGGATCGGTGCAGCGTTTGCAGTGATGCGGACTTTGTATCGGTCCGTTGTGGTAAAGAAGGAGCTAAACCGAAAGGCGAAGCTCTCAATTCACCGGTTGATCTATGTTCCTACCCTCACCTATGGTCACGAGCTGTGGGTCGTGACCGAAAGAACAAGATATTGGATACAAGCGGCCGAAAGGAGTTTCCTCCGCAGGGTGTCCGGGCTCTCCCTTAGAGATAGGGTGAGAAGCTCGGTCATCCGGGAGGATCTCAGAGTAGAGCCGCTGCTCATCCCCATCGAGAGGACCCAGATGAGGTGGCTGGGGCATCTGATTCGGATGCCCCCCGGACGCCTCCCTGGTGAGGTGTTCCGGGCATGTCCCACCAGAAGGAAACCCCAGGGACGACCCAGGCCACGCTGGAGAGACTACGCCTTTCAGCTGGCCTGGGAACGCCTCGGGAACCTATCGGAAGAGCTGGATGAAGTGGCTGGGGAGAGGGAAGTCTGGGCGTCCCTGCTAAAGGTACTGCCCCCGCGACCCGACCTCGGATAAGCGGTAGAAAATGGATGGATGGATGAAGTTTTTTTGTATGTTTGTTTTTGCCGGAAAAACCTTCAGGAGAAAGATTAGAATCCACAGGAGTCCAGTGCACAGGAGAAAGGAAACGAGATGAGGCCTCACCAAGAGCATGGATCAAGACCAGACTTTTTATCATGTGCTGTTTGATGTCACTTAGCAGGTGGGATACAAGCACTTAAAAGAAAACATCAGATCAGATGTTCTCATCCAAAATCTTGGAAGATATATTGAATTAAAACTTTCTCAGGTCACAGTCACACTATCACACACCCTTATCATAATGTGCAGCATCAAAGATGCTCCACTTGCCAAAAACGTCTTCTTGGATGCCAAACATAGGTAACTCACTAGCACTGGGAAAACTATCGAGCCGTAGCAAACTTTTAAATATTTCCTGTTAGATTTTCCACAGTGCTTTCCCCCCCCCCCTGCCCCCACTTACAGCTCACTGCTGGTTTCTTCCAAAGCTTCCTATCGGTAAAGCCAAATCCCACAGAGATTGAGCTCCTCTTTTCAATCGCCTTGAAACTCAAGAGCAGGGTCTTCTCCGCCCCCTTCTTTACGCGACATACATCATACGGACAAAAGCACTGGTGTACATCTGTTGATCAATGGTCTCATCAATCAGGAGTTGTATTAACCACACCCAGTTCATCGTTTATCTTTCATACAATTTTGTGTTTGGAATGTTGGGAAATGGTATGTATCTTTTTCAATATACAAGAATAACAAATAAGTTATGTAGCTTCCCAGAACATAAACATGGATGAAAGACAACATTGTAGAGCAACTAGACGTCAAACTCTACTGGATTCCTTCTCAACATGTGGTAATTCACCATACTTTAATTCCTATGAGAGATTGTATGCATGCTGCTGTTTTGGTTAGCAACAGCATGTGATTGAACGACAGCATCAATGAACTGAGGTACACTGGATATAAAATGTCTACGCACCACTGTACAAATGTCTGACAAAAAATATTTTTAACTGTTCTTGTGAAACAAAGATTTAAGTCACAGTCAAAACGTTTTTGCTAATATAGTATACATATTATTCACTATCATTACAAAAAAGATGTAATTCCAACATTATTCCAAAATATAGTATTTAAATGAAAGAAAACACATTAGCATTCATTTGTTTTAAACTCAATGATGGCCACTATTATAACTGAAGGAGCATTTCAATAAATTAGAATATCATATAAAAGTTGATTTTAGTGGTTCAATTCAAAAGTGGAACTAATATATTATACAGATTCATTAATCACATCGTACAATACTTTTATGGAGGCCTAATTCATGCCTGGTTTCTGTATTCAATATAATGTTGATTACTTTTTTGAGATAAATAATTTGGGGTTTTTGTTAGCTTTAAGATAGAATCATCAACATTCTAAAAAATTAAATTTGTAAATATTTTAGTCCATGTTAGTGAGTCTATATGAGTTTCTCCTTTTTGAAGATATTTTACTCCATTGAGATGCATCTGTATACAGTAATTTAGCTGTTTTATTTTCCAAAGTATAAATCTGCACGTTAAATCATAAATTAAGAAGATATTAATTCAAACATGAACTAAAAAAATGTGGGGAAAAGAAGTATAATTTCTGTATATGGAATTCTTGTTTTTATAGCAGTACAGAGGCTTCAAGGTAACGAGGTTTTGAACGGCACGCAGTGAAGTAGTTTGAGCATCTGCATACAAATATTTTGTCATGCGGCACAAGACAGCGACTTACTGTTTTTCATATCATTGAATTACTGTATATTTATGGCCTAGAAGTGTTGTTCATATAAATACTGTATTTCCTGTGACTATGACTTTACAGTAGAATGTCTTAGTGATAGACAATGGACCATTGAGGGCTTACTGAAAAAAAAACAAGGACTGCGTCATCACCATAGGAACAGAACTCTACTGTAAATCAACTGTTAAACCTACCTAATCCTAACCCCTAAATTGCATGTGTATATAGTTGTATGCATTATATCATTAGTTGTATGCAATATATCATTAAACACTAACCACTGCTAAGCAAAATGTTACTACAAATTGCTCATTGTTTGTTCAGAACACTCCTACTGATACGCCTTGAAATATGTCACACGCAATGATCCCATCACGAATGTGAAGTCCAGCAAAAATGGCAGAAAAAGCATTTCAACAGACCAATGCAGGACCAGCCCTTAGGCTGTTTCTCCACACCAGAGGGGCCATGGTGGATGAAGGACTTCACCCAAGCAAGAGTTGCATTATTGTGTCCAGCCAGCTGTGTGTATGTTCCTCTGCAGGCATATTTATGCTTCATCACCCTCACAAACACATGCCAAAAAAACAACATACTTGCAAGATGGTCAATGGAGGTCATGCACTTGTGAGACGTTCCAGAACTTACCTGAAGATCTTTTCTGGGGCTTGTTCGCCCGTAACCAGGTCGTAGCCTTTCTCCAGGTTAGCGTACGGCCAAGGCCTTTGTAGAAGGAGAAGGAGTAATGTCAATATCAGCACTCTTAGCAGTTTAGCAGATGGAACACAATTTATGGTACCAAATAAAATAAACACATCAAAAGCTGCGTTTGCGCATGGCGAAGACTACCGTCTGTCCAACAAAATGGTGAATGGGAACGCGATCCACGGCTGGACGGGATCCAGCAGGTAAAAGGCAGAAGTGAATGGCAATGTGAAACATAAAACATTGTCGCAGTTGGCTGCATGGCTCATTTGACTTATTTTTATCCATCTGCTGGGTTCATGCATACATTTCAAGGTTAGATTCAAATGCATTTAGTGACATTTTTTTTCCCAGGTACAGTATGTGATTATGTAACTTAGATTTTTCATGTCAACAAGCAAATAATACAAACAGGTGGCCTTTCCAGTAGGAAAAAAAATAATCAAGCACTTTTTAATAAATTTCAAGATCTTTTCAAAGAACTTTTCCAGATGTGTTTATGTAACTTATGAACATTTTTATAATTTTCTACAGCACAGCTAAGTATCTCTCATGGCACAGTGGTTGGGTCGTACTTTTCCTTCCATGAAAACGTTAACATGAAAATTCAAGAATTTTCAAAACAGTCAATCTCTGTAAAAAATGTTTCTTCAAGATTGACTCAAAATCTACAAAATTGAAAATAATACTAATGATAATAATGATGAAATAATATATTTAATCCATCCATCCTTTTTTTGGGAGAAAATAAAACTCTAAGGTGCAATAATTACAAGGTGCATATCCGTGTGCAGGGAGTGCTTACCCTTCATTCTGACCCCAGTCACTGCGAACACAGAGGTGTTTATGGACAAGATCCGGGGAATAGCCATCATGACAGCTGCATTCTCCTGAGACGGAGAGAAAAAGAGGCAGCGGATATTTGTTTGTTGTCAGCAGCTGAATAAATTACCATTTAGAACAGTGGAACTTAATTTTCCAGCTTCAGTTTTCCACAACAGAAACATTAATAAGAACCCAGTTGATGTAATTCACCATATTCAGAAGAAATACTTATCAAATAAGGATGACATTAAATACTATTCTTAAAAAAACATAATAATTAAATTAATCTTTGTATTGGCTTAGCTTGTATCAATCCATTATTGATTACTTGGAGTAAAAATACATATCCAGGTATGAAAAAAGCTCCATGTTTTTTAGGGTATGACTAAAGGTCCATTGTTTAGGGCAGGGGTTCGCAATGAATTTTCCAAAGTGAGAAACTACGATCTCAACTGTGCTTTTTATTGATTTAATATAAAGCAATACATGGAAATGTGTTGACTGGTGCCATTCTTGTGCTGGATAGATTGAAAGAATACTTGAGAAGTTGATGAATGAGGAAAATGAGAGTGACAGAAGAGTAGAAGAGCCAGTTTTGGTGGACCAGGAAGCTGTGGTTAGTAAGGGTGAAGTTAGAAAGGGACTAAAGAGGAGAACACATGGAAATGCATTTGGTGGTATGGAAGCAACTAAGAGAGGTGGCTGTGGAGTTTTTGACCAGGTTGTTCAATAGAATTTTAGAAGGTGGGAAGATCCCTGAGCAATGGAAGAAAAGTGTACTGGTGCCCATTTTTAAGAACAAAGGTGATGTCCAGAGGTGTGGAAACTATCGAGGAATAAAGTTGATGAGCCACACAATGAAGTTATGGGAAACATTAGTGGAAGCTAGACTCAGGACAGAAGGGAGTATTTACAAGCAACAGTATGGTTTCATGCCTAGAAAGAGTACCACAGATACATTATTTGCCTTGAGGGTGTTGATGGAAAAGTACAGAGAAGGTCAGAAGGAGCTCCATTGGGTCTTTGTAGATCTAGAGAAAGCCTATCAATCGATCGATCATCGATAAATTGATAGATACATAATAAATAAATATGTATATATATATATATATATATATATATGTGTGTGTGTGTGTGTTTTATTTCGCTCTGCCTTGCCAAATGTTACATAGAATTCATGATGCCGTTCAGGAGGATGGGATTTGGGATTTGTGGAGTCATAGGTCAGATTTCACGGAACCCTTGACTGTTCTTGAAATAAATGGTGATTGCCAAAAAGGTCGCTTGGCCCGCTTTTGGAGGCACAACGGTGGAAAAATGCGTAATGGCCACGCACGCAACGCCATTCACATTTTATCACTTGCTGTTTAATAATTTACTGGCTGAGTTTATAGGCTCTACGCTCGCTCAAGGGGAGACACGGCAGCCATATAGGATGCAGTTAAAGAGCAGCAACAAATATTCCAATTGCCCTTTGTCTGGTAAATGGTGCCTTGCTGAAAAGCAACATAAGCCGCAATAAAGTTTGAAGAAGGCAGGATAATAGCTACTAAGACAGCATTCCATTTTATTAATAATAGCTGCTGGTTGCAAAGCATCAGGCTTACTAATATGATTTATGGTTGGACAAGGTAGTCGCTAACTGAAAAATTTTACTTTTTTAAAAGCCGCATTGTATTTTTAGTGACTAAATACTTTGACCTCTCTCATAAATCGTTAGTGCCTGTTGAAATGACAACAGAATGTGACAAAATGTGTTTGAGAAAAAAAAAAAAAAACAGTATAAAATATTATTTTAAACATATTGCTTAAAACAACATTTTACTGATTTTTGTTCCACTCACGTCATGTCCTGATAAAAACATACACACATAAAAAATGTTAAAGTTAAAATAAAATAAATACAAATATAAACTCAAAGAAGAGATATTTTTATATCGTATATATATGATATAGAGATATAACATATATATATATATGTTATATCTTAGTCTCTGTGACATGCTTTTGTCAAAATAAAGAATTACAGCAATTTATTCAGCCTGTTTTGAGGAGGCAATTCTGTCTCATGCCTCAAGCCACTGCTTCCCAGTGTGTACCAACGTTGAGTAGGGCTTCCGTTACCATGACAGATGGGGGCGGAGCTTGTGGGTTGCGCAGCTTGTGGGTTGCGACATGGCAAGTGATTCAGATTGTGAGGATAAGGAAAAGTGGGCTGCCATAAAAAAAAGTGAAATTCTTGATTGTACTTCATCACCGATCTATCCAATTACACTTGTCGATTAGTATAGGGAATATGTGTATGTGGAAAATCCAGCTGACACACCGCTGTCACTTAGCAAAATACATAACACCTTACTCACAGAGACTTTTCTGGAAATGGCAGCTCACAAATGAGCCAACTCTTGTAAAAGCGTCACTTTTCCAGAAAATGGACCCTTGAAATCCAAATAAAAAGGCCAGGATATGAATAATGTTGAGCCTAACTGCAATACAAACCCTAGATCTTGTCTGATGCTAATGACTCTAACAATAATGGTTAATGTGTGCATTTCAAGGCTCACAATTTGAGCACAGGAGCAAGTGCTGATGCTCACCGTCAAACCAGTTTAGTTCCAAGCAAGTGAATTTGGAGACATTATTTCTAATTAGGAAAACAAAGGAAGCAAGGAGGTTCACGGGTCTTTTTACGAGGATACTTATGATGATCGATGCCGCAATATATTCCTCCTTAGTTGAGCATTTAACTGTACGACGGAATAAATTGGCTAATAATGGGGACACCTCATCATAGTAAAATGATAACTGGAGTCATCACATTATTAAGGTGACATCATCGGCGTAAAGCACACAGAGTTTTGCATCTAATTGGTAGCGCCTGCTCTGGGGTGATTGCATAATTATACTGTATGATATCAATTACTATTACATAATGACAGTGTATAACAAAGCAACAAACAAAGCAAAGTTACAAATAGTAACTGGAGAGTGATTGAGAGTAAGTAGGGTAACAGTATATTATAGTATAAACAGTGATTGTCAATTAAGCATGTGTAAAACAAAAAGATTGATGCTGCCCTCCAGAATACAGAGAAGCTGGAGATGTGCACTGGAATGTCGCTTGAAGTAGGAGCAAAATCGATGTACCCCGACTCACTCATCACAAACTCATCTGCATGGAAATAAACTGGTAGTAACTGTAATTTCGTAAAAAAAAAATTCTTAAAGGGGCTTAAGTATTACAGTATTAAGACGCTAAATACGAAATAATCACTAAAACTTAACACATTAGATCATGAATATACGGGGCCACCACAGCTTGGGTTGTGTTGGCCCGATAGGCTCAATGTCGGACCCTGCTGTACTTTGTTTTTAAATGTCTTGTTCTTTGTTTTCAAATATTGTACTTCTAATCATGTAAAACACATTGAGTTACCTTGTATATGAAATGCACTATATTTAGGAAATAAAGCTGCCTTGCCTTGACTTGAGTCTTAACTGTTGAGGCAACTCTGTTGACCCGAATGTAAACAGGCTCTAAGGACTAATGTGTGGAGACACGCTTTAAATGAATTCCCTGACAGTGTTAATAGACATGTAGGAACTGTTGTTACCTCACTTCATAGACGTTATCGTTCACACGCGGACATTGAGAGTTAGATGCTGAAGCACTTTGTACTCTTTTGCAAACCAAAACAATGGCACTGATGCACGTAAACAGTCTCTCAGATGAATTAAAGTTTCAAAACCTACTTATTAATGATGCTCAGTATTAAGATGATTTTATATTATGTAGAGACAGCGTCAAACAGTGTTTCAGTAGAGACTGATGTGGTCACTCCACATTGTTGTGTGTGTCCACGTTTATCTTATCAAGAGCTAGGTGACTTACTTTCAACTCCCAGAATGGCTCGGTTTTTGCTTGCCAAAAAACGGAGTTGATAATATTCAGAGAGATTCTCAATGGAAATGATTCATTCATTTTCAAGATGGTCTTCACAGTACCCTTTAAACTAGTATCATTTCTGAAATAAAGTCAAACCTCAGACTCTGTGGACTGCAGTCTCACCACACATCGTTAGTTTATCCGCTATTTAACATTTACATTTATTTGTTCAGCTCTGATCAAGAGTTGCCCTCACCCGTGTTGTCTCGAGAAGCGGCTGAGTGTGTGTTTATCATTGTTTTGTTGTGATTGTGTGGGATGTTACATTGCGGTGCTGGCGGAGGACAGAGATGGAAATAGAATGCTCTTGTCAAGAGCACCTTTAATTTTCGCTAGCGGACATATTAGGTAGTTCCCCTGAGGAGGTGAAACGTGCTTTGAGGGCAATCACTCATCAAATAATCACGCCACCGAAAAAGGACAGATGAAAGGGGAAGTAAATTGGGAGAGACAAGGAGACCGGGCAAGACAAGAAGCATTAATACATGGAGAATCTCCGAATGTAGCAAGCTCACATAGAGTAAACGACTCCTAAATTGAATTAGAGTGATTACTGCCCTCAGTATGTATAAATACATAAGAAGAGAATGGGGGGTATAGGTGATCCTTAACGCATCACAATCCACAAACTCCATCGTTGGCATCTTGATTCCTAAGGATGGATGTGAGTATGTGTTGCTCTAATCCATTATGCATCAGCCTTCAATGTGCCCTTGACCACGGTGACATTAATTCACATACATTACAGATGTAATCCATTCTAATAAGCTTAGGCTTGATGTAGTGGGCACAGAACACCAGCGGGAGTTACGCCACTCAAGCGACGGCACTCTGCACTCAGAGCTTTGCTTAGAGTCCTTTTAATATCAGCGCAAATATGCTCAGTGATGTTTGACTTGCAAAAGTGTGTGATCAGGAACCATGGAAGTTTTTCATACCTGGAACCATGGAGTTTTTTTATTTGAGCCACCATAGACTTTTTTTTTTTCTCGACCCAAAACCATGGCCCTGCATGAACCTTTTCTTAATACCCTTAGCCATGGAGCTTTTATTTATACCCAAAACCGTGCAGTTTTTTCATACCCAAAACCACGGACCTTCATGCCCTAAACCAGGGGTCAGCAACCCCTGGCTCCAGAGCTGCATGTGTCTCTGTCACCCTTCTGCTGCGTCTCTCTGTGACTTTGAAATTACGACATACTGTGATGCTGCCTTATTGCACAAGGAAAGTTGAGATACATTTGTCTTATAGAACAAGGAAGGGTTGTTTGAGCAATTAAAAGGAGGAACATGCTAGCATCATACACAGCTGATAAGTCACCCAGTAATGCTTAGGGTTTACTTCGTCGAGCATACTGCAGAACTAACTGGGAGGTGACTATCGCACACAATGCACAGTCAAGGTTTCATCAAAACTAAGTGCAACATAATTGTAACCCGACATTTAAATTAGCCACACATTCAATGGACTACGGGTAACATAAACAAACACAAATGGGAAGGATTGTTCAATAGTTCATCATAGTCCATCACAACTATACTCATTTACTTTCCAATTTGTTTTTATTTTAGTTCATTCGCTTTTCAAATGCATTTCTAAATTTGAAGATTCTGGTGATCTTGTAACATTATACGTTTTTTTGTTTGTGCTCAAAATATGCATCAGAGGCGCCGATGCGTGACAGAATGTGCCAGGATCTATTTAGCTATATTTGACCCCTGCTAGGGAAACCATGGGTAAATCCAAGAAATGAAGAGGTTCTGAAGAAAACTGAACATTTAATGCTACATGCTACATAAACAAATATAAAAGCAAACATTGCTCACGCCTCACATATGACAGCTTACAATCGTGTGTGAAAATGAAGGTGTCGTTTTATAGCCCTGATGTGCAGATGCTGTGTGCTGAGGTTCAGGAGTAAAATTCACATTAACCAGGTAAAACAAATATTTTAAATAGCTAGTATTTTACAAATGTATATTGTACAATGTCAAGTGAAATAGTCCTTTTTTTAATTCAAGTTGACAGCTGACTACACGCTCCACACGTGATAAAATGATAAAGGAACATAGAACCAGACAGCATTTTTGGTCTTCATTGTTGGTTCGCTGCAGGTGGATAATTTAAGTTTGGCTTGAATTCCATGAATACGAAAAGGACTCTAATAGACACTGAAATTTGTATTTGCATGTAAGCTTCAACGAAGCGTCTTTTTTTGACGGATCAAAATTTTTTTGTTTCAAGCAGAAATAAAATGTGTTCTCTGTAGCAGTTCGTTGATTTCATAAATGCAACTCACTATAGTTTCTTATACATACAAGTAAAAAAACAACAACAACAACAACAAACATGATGTGTTATCCTCACTTTAGAGGTAAAACGTTTTTTGTTTTTTTCTTTTCTGTGGGACACGTTCCAAATGGCTCTTTGAGAATTTAAGGTTGCCGACCCCTGGCCTAAACCATGGACCTTGTTTTCATACCACTAACCTGGGCCTTTTGGATCATTCCCTAACCCATGCATGTTATTTTCATACCCTAAACCATGGACCTTTTTTGTACTCTAAACCATGGACCCTTTTTTTAGGATACATAAAACTACGTGTTTTTGTTTTTTTCCAAACTCAAAATGATGACATTTTTTCATACCCTATACCATGGACTTTTTTGTTTTCATTGGTGGAACATTGGAGCTTTTTTTCACACCCAACACCTTATACAGTTTTTATATAATACACCAATCCATGGAGCTTTTTTTCCTATCCTCAATTATGTATCCTTTTTCAGAGCCTAAACCATGGGGGGCAATTAATTTTCCCAAGGGACCATGTGAGAAACTGGAATGGTTGCCGAGGGCCATTCCAACATGGTAACCTCAATTTTGTTCCATATTAATTCAATGCATTATTTTAAGCATGAAAGTGTATTTTTTTAATAAGCTGCTACTTGCTTATGTTGTTTATAGTTGTGAAATAAAAATGGTAAGCAAAATATAAGCAGTCATTTAAAATTTCATTACCATTATAACACTATTTAATCAACATTCACAAAAGACATGCATGCATGCATCTTTTTTTTTTTCTTTAATTTTAAAGCTGACATTGCTGACATTAGGAGCCCTTAACTTATAAACGCCATTTTCAGTTGGGCCTCCCAAATGATTCGGAAGGTGAATCTCCCTGGCCCTCTTCCCTCCACCATGCAGGAATATTGCCATCATATTGCCACTTCTGGGATTGTGGCTCGTCGCTCTTTTGAAAAATAGTCACTAAATGGTTGGAAAAGTCGCTAAATGGTCGGCAACACTGAAGACATGAGTCATTCTTCTCCTACACTCATAAACATCAAAATAAAAGCACCACTTTTAAAATAAAACATTTAATTTGACCTCATAAAGACTGCGAGGGCCAGACAGAGACCGTGGATGGGCCAAAATAATAGACCTTTACTTCATACCCTAAACCATGGCCGTTATTTTTCATAAGCAAAATCATGGATCTTCTTACTCTGTCACCAAAACTTTTTCATTCACCAAACCATGGGACATTTTTTTTAAATCATATCCAAAACGAAGTATGAGGAGCCTGTGGAACATATATGGCTCAGGAAAGCATATAGTCAAAATATTTAACCCACACTTACTCGAACTATTCAATATTGGATCGTTGAATCGTATGTTTTTCAAAAATTATGTATTGTCCTCAGAGGACTCTTTTACCTGAAATAGTCCCTCATATGAAAACAATGTGGGATCTTGGGTAGTAAATTATCAATTAATGTCAGATTTTTCTGTCTAAACGGGCTGCCTTCAAAATCGATAACAAAAATTAAGTATTTTTTTCCCCCCGACTCTGAGGTCTAGGATGCAGTTAAGATAAAATCTAGATTAAATTTTGCAGGATTTGATTTTTATTTTGCACACATATACATATACACATACGTTATAGATAGACTTGTTGTTGTTTCTTGCACGTTTAGATTTCTGAATTACTCTGACCATGTATTTACTTGCATTTTATTCCTTGAAATACAAACCCCAATTGAATTTAAGTTGGGATGTTGTGTAAAACAATGATTTGTTAATCCTTTTCAACCTATATTCAATGGAATACAGTACAAAGGCTAGATATTTCATGTTCAAACTGATTGACATTATTGTTTTTTTTTTTTATTTTGTTTCCAAATTTTCTCTCATTTTGAATTTGATGCCGCAAAATGTTCCAAAAAGACCGGGCCGGGGGCTACAAAGACTGGGAAAGTTCAAAAGCCAGCATCTGTTATGGTATGGAGCTGTGTTAGTGCCAATGACATGGGTAACTTACACATCTGTGAAGGCACCATTAATGCTGAAAGGTACATACAGGTTTTGGAGGAACATATGCTGCCATCCAAGCAACATCTTTTTCATGGACGACCCTGCTTATTTCAGCAAGACAATGCCAAACCACATTCTGCACGTGTTACAACAGCGTGGCTTCGTAGTAAAAGAGTGCGGGTACTTGAGTGGCCTGCCTGCAGTCCAAACCTGTCTCCCATTGAAAATGTGTAACGCATTATGAAGCGCAAAATACGACAACAGAGACCCCGGACTGTTCAACAGCTGAGCTATACATCAAGCAAGAATGGGAAAGAATTCCACCTAAAAAGCTTCAACAATTAGTGTCCATTCATAGTGATTCAGTCTCTCTGATGAAGTAGTCTAAACTGTGGAGTATTTCAGCATGTTGTAAACAGGTTCCATGAGCAGAATCAAAGATGAGCTTACATTATGTGGGGACGAAATCTTTCACGGTGTTTAGTGTTACAGTGTTACAGACTCGGAATGTGACCGTTCCACAACGTTGTGTGTGTCGATGTTTACAGTATGTTACAGGAGTCACACAACTTGTTTGTTTCTCCCATTTTGCCTTGGTTCCCTATGTTTTACAACATTTCTTTATGAGGTCAAATAAACGGCTTCCCCCTATTAGCCACAGCTCCTGATTTACAATAACACTGAGCAGTATACATTCCACGTCCAATGAATCTATTGTATGTTTGGAATGACTGGATGCAAACCATGATATTACATTCATGCACAAATCAGTTTACGCATGTTTGCATGCACTAACCTGTGTCTGGGTCACAAATCTGCTCACAGGGGTCATTGGTCCTCTGGCCACAGTAGTCTCGGACCCACTGTGCCGACGAATTGGTCTGATAGTACAGGATGAGCTTGGCCGGGTTGAGCCAGTTGGACACATCCAGGACGCTGCCCATACCCATGACGAAACTACTTCCTGTATAAAAGAGCACTAAAAAGTTATACATTTCCTTGATTGTAATCTCTAAGAGTTGGTTAACTCATCTTACTCCTTTATTTTCATGGTGCATTGAAACGCCCCTATGTCCAGACCGTATTTAAATGAGAGCCCTATAATGCGTGTATTTATGGGACCTTCTTGATAATTGCAGTAGAGCGACTGTGCTCATTGGCACTGAGTTACCTCTTTTTCTTATTGCTCCCGGGCCGATCATTAAACTCTGATCACTGAACAAGATTATCCTTAATTGATGCCAACGACTTTTACTTTCAAGGAGGGCGCTGAGGGGGATCGTGCCGAACATAAAGATTCTTTTACAGCAACATATTTCTGCCGGTCGGCGGTGGTGAAGGTAGGCAGCCTGGCAGAGGCATTCAGAGGGAATGCATGTCGCTGTGTAAAGGTCAATTTAAAACCTATTCCAGCACCACAGTAGGACACAAAAGGTAGCAATTGCATTAACATTCTCTTTCAAGTCATGGAAGGATGAATACAGATGGAGGCACTAAAACAGTCACTTGAATCTAAATGTAAAAAAGAGCAAGAAAAGTTCCCGGCTTGTGTTTTCATCTGACAAACACATTTCAACACGACATTAACAGGGCTGCCGTGTTGCCTTCACCTTTGCTTGTAGCAATTATTCCTCCACGCTAACACTACATTTGAGCGTGGGTGAACGTTTGCTCTCTACTCTGTAAAATGTAAACAGCACTATAAAGGGAATATTCTGCCATGTAAACACCCGTGAAATGTGATCTTATATAACTATATTGGCACTTGAGGTTGGACTGTTAACAAGTGGAGTGCGGCTTCCACCAGAACTCAAATGACAGAAAAGAAAAGATCAAATACTAAAAACTTTTAAAAGACTCAACATATTGTATTTTTGTTTGTTTTTCTGTCCGTTTGTGAGCAGGTCACTTCCTGGTTCATTAGAAATTATGGAAGACAACGAGACGCAACTAGTTTTGATAATGGGGCACGGATTGGTTTCATGGTGACTAAAAAGGCAACAATAGACAAATAATTCCTCAAAGGAAAATTTTAAGATATCGTAAAGCAAAATCTTTGTGTTTGCTTCTCCGTGCTTCTGGAAGCAGGTCACTTGCTGGTTCAGGGAAAATGATGTAAGAGAAGACTGTACAATGATGACGTCAAAGGCAAAAAAGAAAAAAAATACACTGTATATATTTGCGTAACAAAAATTAAAAATACATATACGTAATTGTATCGCTTGGTAGCAAGCTACTTTCTGATTAACTGAGATTTATGTGCCACATCAAAAATAGATGAACGGGTTTTGCATCAAATGTTTACATGATTTTGTGCCACGCCTCCAAAAAATGTAAGCGAAAAATAGGTTATGACATTTTTGTGTAATCTTGTGAAACCAAAGTACATAATTTAAACAATTGCTTTACCTTTGGCAGGCTCCCGCTTGGAAGACACAAACGAGTATTGCTGGGTAACTGTGCAGTAGCCAATGGATCTTCTTCTTTTCCTTTCGGCTTGTCCCTTTAGGGGTCGCCACAGCGCGTCATCCTTTACCATGTAAGCCTATCTCTTGCATCCTCCTCTCGAACACCAACTGCCCTCATGTCTTCCCTCACGACATCCATCAACCTTTTCTTTGGTCTTCCTCTAGCTCTCTTGTCTGGCAGCTCCATCCTTATCATCCTTCTACCAAAATACTCACTATTTCTCCTCTGGATGTGTCCAAACCATCAAATTCTGCCCTCTCTAACTTCGTCTCCAAAACATCGAACCTTGGCTGTCCCTCTGATGACCTCATTTCTAATTTTATCCAACCTGGTCACTCCGAGAGCGAACATCAACATCTTCATTTCCGCCATTTCCAGCTCTGCTTCCTGTTGTCTCTTCAGTGCCACTGTCTCTAATCCGTACATCATGGCTGGCTTCACGGCTGTTTTATAAACTTTGCCCTTCATCCTGGCAGAGACTCTTCTGTCACATAACACACCTGACACTGCTCTGGACGGTTGACCCCAAGTATTTAAAGTCCTCCACCCTTGCTATCCCTTCTCCCTGTAGCCTCACTGTTCCCCCACCAGCCCTCTCATTCATGCACATATATTCTGTTTTACTTGGGCTAATCTTCATTCCTCTCCTTTCCAGTGCATGCCTTCATCTGTCGAACTGTTCCTCCACCTGCTCCCTGCTTTCACTGCAGATCACAATGTCATCTGCAAACATCATGGTCCACGGGGATTCCAGTCTAACCTCATCTGTCAGCCTATCCATCACCACTACAAACAGGAAGGGGCTCAGGGCTGATCCCTGATACAGTCCCACCTCCACCTTAAATTTGTCTGTCACACCTACAGCACACCTCACCGCTGTTCTGTTGCCCTCGTACATGTCCTGTATTATTCTAACATACTTCTCTGCCACTCCAGACTTCCGCATGCAGTACCACAGTTCCTCTCTGGGTACTCTGTCATAGGCTTTCTCTAGATCTACAAAGACATGACCTTCTCTGTACTTTTCCATCAACATCCTCAAGGCAAATAATGCATTTGTGGTACTATTTCGAGGCATGAAACCATACTGTTGCTTGCAAATACTCACTTCTGTCCTGAGTCTAGCCTCCACTACACTTTCCCATAACTTCATTGTGTGCCTCATCAACTTTATTCCTCTTTATTCGTCACATCCTACTGTGGGGCATACCCAATAATCAAATTATACATAACACCCTCAATTTCAAGTTTCAGCCTCATCACTAGATCTGATACTCTTTTCACCTCCAAGACATTCTTAGCCAACTCTTTTTTTAAAACAACCTCGACGACATTTCTCTTCCCATCTACACCATGGTAAAATAATTTAAACCCTGCCCCTAAACTTCTAGCCTTACTGCCTTTCCACCCGGTCTCCTGGACACACAATATATCAACCTTTGGAGTAGCCAATGGATAACATGGGTAAAATCCATATTATATAGTAAGTATAGTTATTTATCTAAACACGTAGTAATTCTACCTCATGCTTGCTGTGCGCTCAAACAGCTTTTAATAGGATTGAAATTTGTGGTAAATTTATTGAGTACTGCATAACGCATAACATTTACACTTGAAGTAGCAGCCACTGACCATATAACATGCCAGGCAGGATAAGTAAGTCTAGACAGACTAAAGCTAAGCCCAAAAAAGCCATTTTATGTGAGGCAATTGAACACGACAGCCACTGTGTCTCATTAGCTGTCAAAAAGACCAGATGTAGTTTAGTTTTTTTTTTTCTAGAACAAATGTATGAATGGCTCTTTTCCTCATCAGAGAAAAAAGATGGTAAGTGTTATTATCTCAGTTCATAGATGTTATTGTTCAGTTGCTATCCAAAGCAGCAGCACCAAATCCATACTGTCTCACAGTCAGAATGAAAAGTGGGGACTCTTTAACACAAGTTCCCTGCAGAATATTAAAACATGGTCACATGTAAAGTGTATATGACTGGTTAATGTGCAAATCGATCTGGATTAAACCTTCCATTTCAGTAAAATGAAATTATAATTGAAAGATGAAAATAAATTTTCTTTCTCCATTATAAATGGTAGGATCATATTTTTGTTGCTTTTTGAATGACATCATCCATTTGTGGAACCTCCGCAAGACTACCAACCCATCACAAAAATACCAAGATCTTGGCAGAGTAAAAAATGTGGTATATATTTAATTTTATAAGGGTGTTAAAGAAAAAGACTTATTTCTCTTCTTCCTCTGCCTTTTTTGCTTTTACATCATTACTCTTTCACACTGTGCTTTTTTTTTGTTCTTTTGTTGTTGTTGTTGCCGTTCTCCTGCTTGCTACGCCGTTGCGGTCCATTAGTCACTCCTGTCCAGGTTTGCTGTTTATACCGATACACATCCTTATCAATTGTCTCCGAGCTACCATCCATCACTCATTATTTTCCCGTTTTATAGAATTTCAAGAGGGTGGCTTACATCTTCGGTAGCTGTGGACCTGTGGTCTATTCTCCCCAACCCCCACTGTGCACACACACTCACACACACACACACACACACACACACACACACACACGCACACGCACACACACACACACACGCACACACTCTTACCACCGGAACCTCCGTCTGGATTTGTTGTGTTTGTTTGTTTTGTTGGGTCTGTTAGCTTGTCTACCAATCCATTCACTTGCCCGTTGAGATCGGTAAGCCTTTCAAATGGATTCTTTGTATTCTTTGCAGCATACTAAAGTTTTACAGGAAAACAGCAATAATAAAAATTGAAAAATCATGTTCAAAGCACTTTCAGGTTTTTTAAACTTGGGGTTAACTATCTTGCTTCTATCTATCCAGCTATCTTGGAATTAGAAGCATTCAGAGAAAGGCTGGTTCTTTAAAATGTGCTTTTGTCTACAGTTTTGATTGATTTTGTATCCATTACAGTCTTGTGTTTTTATGGATTTTTTTTTACATTGTATTTATTTAAGTAAATCATCTCTAAGTACACTGAAAATCACTTTAAATTAAATGTACTCTTATTTGAATTATTATTTTTTTATTGTTGTTGCTATTTATTTATCATTTTATTCATTAAAAATATGTAATGATTAACAATTTTGTATTTTTAAGTCTAATGCCCTCTGATATATTCAGACTGCATATTGGTGCTTGTAACCGTCTTAATACGTATTTTATAAATAGTAGGATTTGCCTGCAAAATACACCATTAACATGAATTGTTTTGTCAAGTAAAGGCAATTTGTTAGAGGTTTAATCAATAGCAGGACACAGTGTGTCAGAGAATGATAAAAGGGGAAAAAAAACAAATTGGGTTGAAAATGTCACTGTTTCTGGTGATAAAAATAAATGCTATTTCCAAAAAGGAGCTTTGAGTCTTTGTTTTGTTATTATTATTATTACTTTTTTTTCTATTTTGCAGCTTTTGCGGCATTTGTCGTGCTGGGATTGACACTGAAATTATTTAGAACAACTGACACTTGAAAGCATAGAGGAGAATGGTGACATTCTATTTTTATACAGAAAGGTGGTTTATAGAAGGGAAGTACTTCATAACAAACCCATTTCGCGGCTTGAAGTACAACAGTGACAGAATGTAAGAGTACCTGTATGTCTAACATAGGTATTCACACAATTACTGTACATCCGAGAGCAATGATTGCCAAATCTTTATTGAGCAAAGGCCGTATATTTATATTACAAAAATTTCACGGTACACCACCAAACAAAATTTACAGTAAATATAAATCTATACGGCGGCACGGTGGACGACTGGTTAGAGCGTCAGCCTCACAGTTCTGAGGACTGGGGTTCAATCCTTGGCCCCGCCTGTGTGGAGTTTGCATGTGTGCGTGGGTTTTCTCCGCGCACTCCGGTTTCCTCCCACATCACAAAAACATGCATGGTAGGTTAATTAAAGTCTCTAAATTGCCCCTAGGTGTGAATGTGAGTGTGAATGGTTGTTTGTTTACGTGTGCCCTGCGATTGGCGGGCAACCAGTTCGGGGTGTGCCCCTCCTCCTGCCCAATGATAGCTGGGATGGGCTCCAGCACTCCCGCGACCCTTGTGAGAATAAGCGGCTCAGAAAATGGATGGATGGATAAATCTAGACAGTGGAACCTCAATTTAACGGAACAATGGGGGGGGGGCATTATTTGTGTGAATTACGTTCATACCAATTCAGGGAAACTTTAATTTGCCGAGGCACTACTGATGATCTATTAAAACACACTAATGTGCCGCGACACTTTGGTTGGGAATCACCTTCGTAGAGTGTGTATCCATTTGGTTTATTTATTCATAGCTTTCTTGTCCACCGAGTCTAATGAATGTGTTGTACTTACCATCTGCGACAAAGTGCTCGGGCACATGGAGCGTGACCTTGACAGTGAGTGGGCAGGAATCCTGCGTGGCGTATACAATGGCGACGACACAGGTGCTGATGGTAATCAGCGTCAGGGTGACCTTGTTTAGAGGACTGTGTGGGTGGCCTGGAGGTAAACAAAGAGAAACAAGGTTGATTACTTTAGTATTGCTAATTTTGTATCATTACGAGTCTTCAACAGACGAATAGAACCGCACCACATCTACGTCCACACCGAAATACAGCTAAAAAAAAATACAAACCGATAAAGAAAACTGACAGCAGTAGGGAGCCGGGAGTAAGTCTTTTGACCTGTTTTGCCGAATGCCAAAGTAGGTTACGCGTATACTGGTTTACAGCTCTTCTCCTGAATGCATTTCATCTCTTTCTAATTGTAATTGTTCTCCCTCTATGTTTGTCTGTGTGTTTCTGTTTTAGAAAGGAGCCATTGAGGTTTTGGATACAGTGAGAATTTTTACTTGTAGGCTTTCATACAGCCTGTTTAAATGGTTTTGTTTTTTTAAAAAAAACATGTTTTATATTCTTAGGATAAGTTTGAGAAACACTGAGTGTAATGTTAATATTCAAACTGCATAATATTGCAGTGTCTGGCAGTCCTTACAATAATATTAATTTCATTTTTTAGGAATAAAACATCTGCCTCTCTTATTATAAACACTTACCCCTACGACGCTACTGTATTATAATGTAGGTCATGATGGTGGTACTTGGAAAGCTAAGTATTTTTTGGGTGGTACTTGGAGTAATAAGTTTGAGAACCACTGCTCAAAACAATTAATTGATAATTAAAATACTGTAGTTGTCGTTTGATTTCATTATTGAGTAGTTGTCAATTAACCGATTAATTTTTACACCTCTACATGGAACTGTGTTGAAGTGACACATCTTGACTGAGAGATGTCGGGGAGGAGCTAAGTTTAGCCTGGGTAGATAGTGGAACTCATGTAAAGTCTCTACAACATGTGATCTGTAATACATTTATATTTATGGGTAATGCTACAAAATGAGTTTAAAATGATATTGAAGTGTTTTGGGATCACTGACTTTGGTGCAGGCAGCGTGGGTTCAGTTCCCACTCAGTGACGGCGTGAATGTGAGTGCGAATGGTTGACCGTGTCTATATGTGCCCTGCGACTGACTGGTGACCAGATCAGGGTGGAGTCCGCCTTTCGCCCGAAGTCAGCTGGGATAGGCTCCAGTGTCCCGCGACCCTAACCAGGATAAGCGGTGTTGAAAAGGGATGGATGGATGGGTTTAATTACTCATGGCTTTTAGCTATTCGCGGCAGGGCTCGGTGGATATCCCCGATTCAGATTTGTGTGGAGATGTCATCGATTGGAGCATTTTGATGAATTTCGGGTTGCAATGACACATTCCGATACCACATAAGATCGAAACCTGATGCAGATCAACCTCCAATCTGTCTTCTGCCATGATGCATATGTAAGTTAATAACTCGCCGGAAAAACGAAAACAAATACAATTGTTTTTAGATGTGATTTATGGTCTTATTTCCAATGACAACCTTACAAATTGGTTATTTTAGTTGCCCTTTGGGTCTGTCATGGCTCCCATTTCCAAAAGTGGGTGCACACGGAATGGAATTAGACACCTAACCTCCACCTCTTGGTGTTTGTGGGCATGATAAAAAAGAGGCTTAATGGGATGTCTGGCTTTTAAGTTATACAAATACATCTTTGCTGTTTCTAAAGCATGGCAGAAGTTTGAAAATTGTGCAATACGTCCACCTGAAGGTCAAAAACAAGGGAGCCAGAGTGAGGACAATGAATTACCTTTATTAAATCACGTGTCTATCACAGTCACAAATCTGGGAAGGGGCAGAAAGTGTTCAGTCTGAAGGAAAAGTGCTGGGCCAGCTAATCCCCTTGGGGGTATGGGTGGTGTCACTGGGCTTGCGAATGGGGTCTCTCAATTACTATAAAAGCCTACTGAGTAGACAAAAGGATGTGCACTCACGCTAGCAAACATTTGCTTTATGGCCGCAAACCCTACACACTTCAGTGTTTGTACACGGCCGCAGCGACAGCAAATGTGTGTTCAGGCTTAAGAGCTTGACGTGTGTTTATCTTTAAATTCCTTTCCCTTGCGCATCTTTTCCATTTTATGGTGACCGCGAGGCGTCTTGCTTCTCACCTTTGCTGCGTCGTCGTCCTCTGTGCTGCTCAGTGTAAAACTTCATCTGGTTGTCGTCCTCAGGCTCTGACCCTGATTCTCCTTGAGGACCAAACATGCCTGCGGTTGCTTGAAAAGATAAGATGGGGATGGGGGGTAGGTAGGAGGAAATTCAATGAGAATCAATCACTTGATGGTTAGTAAGGATAGAGTGATGCTATAGTTTATGAAGTAATTAATTTATACTGAATACCCATCACCTCAGACAAAGATAGAGGGCCCTATTTTCATGAAGGAGGTAAATCCTGCGCAGCAGGCAGGCCAACTGTGCACCGGTGTCGGGGCAGTACCTGAACCCCACATTATAGCTTGTATACTTTGTGTTCTTCAACATCCGTGTTCTCTCATAGTATATTTATTTCACTGATGTAACTGCCTATTTTGGCAGTGTCAAGTCTTACAAAAAAGCGCAGTGTCAAAGACTTACAGAAAGACTCAACTAGCCAACCAGTGGGATGTCTACACACACAACTTCCA
This sequence comes from Phycodurus eques, assembly GCF_024500275.1. Lineage (NCBI taxonomy): Eukaryota > Metazoa > Chordata > Actinopteri > Syngnathiformes > Syngnathidae > Phycodurus > Phycodurus eques. The sequence continues at coordinate 7,573,985 of NC_084539.1, forward strand.
CATTTTCCCTTCACATTAAAGTGAGCATGGCCGAGAAATTATTGTTTTCCATACAATCCACCGACACGGTTTAATGAAATGAAATGCACATATAGCCTGCTAACCTTACCCGACACACTCATATTACAAGCAGAAAGAAATCTAAGTAATGATCGTTTAGCTAAGCTTGTTTTACCATACAATGCCTTTTTCTTTGTCGTTTTTTGCTTTTGTGTGGATTTTCTAGCTAAAAAACAATCAGAGTGATCAATTATCACCGACGGGCGATGCCATTTTGTATATTGAATCTGGTGAAAATGCAGCAGACAGAATGTGCGAGCCCGAGAGTCAAACCCAAAACCTCTTGACTGTGACACACGTGCTAACTACTTGACCACCATTCTTCTCAATGTGTAATTTTATCAATATAATTAAAATTATGATGCTGCTATGTCTTGAAACAATGGCAGCATCATGGATTATATTTTTGTAGAAATGGGTAGCAATTTATGCAGTCCCATTAAATTGGGAGTCTGAATGGATTGCCATTGAAATAAAAAAACAATAAGTATATACTGTAGTATAAGAACTTTTGACCAGAAAAGGAAAAAAAAATCAATATCCAATCAACTGCTTAAAGGTGGCCAGCATGGTGGGCGACTGGTTAGCACATCTGCCTCACAGTTGTGGGCACGGGGGTTCAAATCTCGGCCCAGCCTGTGTGGAGTTTGCATGTTCTCCCTATGCCTGGGTGGGTTTTCTCCAGGCACTCTGGTTTCCTCCCACATCCCAAAAACATGCGTGGTAGGTTGATTGAAGACTCCAAATTTCCCGTAGGTGTGAACGTGAGTGCGACTGGTTGTTTGTTATGTGCCCTGCAATTGATTGGCGACCGGTTCGGGTGTACCCCGCCTCCCGCCCGAAGATAGCTGGGATAGGCTCCAGCAGCCCGCAACCATAGTGAGGATAATCGGTTAAGAAATGGATGGATGGATGCTTAAAAGTGAATGGAGCGAGGTTCCCCAGGCAGGCAAAGTTAGCGTGTCAACATGATTCACTTTTCTTAATATTTGTACCTTCAGACTCGCTGTCATTTGGCTGCTGCTTTAGCTTGATTATATTTTTCAAATGAGTATACTGGATTTAAATCTGAATAGCTTTAACTCAGAGCCTCCAGGTGCACCGAATAATTGTTAATCATCGTTTAAAAAATTGTAAACCCTCCAGCACGAGCTAAGAGCCTGCCTTCTGTGCACTGTACGTATCAGGGCATGCCAGTTCAAATGTTAAATAGACTCTATGCATTGTGAGTACACTCAATAAACTAACCTTTCTCGGGTCACAAATAAAAGTAATTCTGAAACTATATATGGGAGAAAATAAAACAGCGAGAAAGAGCCATCATGAATTAGCAAGGGGAAGCAATTTCCCCAGTGTATTAGCAGCTCACTGAACATCAAAATCAATTTCAGGTTTATTATCAACACAGTTACAACTCCCTCTGCGGTTTCTGTTTGTTATCATAAAACAGTCAAATATCACATTACATTTATCGTTCACCCTTTAGGTATTTAAGTGTTTTTTTGTTTTTTCGCTCAATAAGATTTATCCCCCCCAGTAACACGATCCGTCAAAGAAAGGCGCATTTTTAAAAAGAAAACTCAATCTATTTGTTGGTGTATATAATTATGATTTATGATATTTTACCACAGAGTACCACAGAAGAATAAGTGAATACCTCCTCTAAGACTTCAACATCTCTTACAAAATAAATCAATGAGTGCCACGGGCTAGGATTACCATAGCTGCAAAAGATGATAAACATAATAAAATCCTGGATAAGATGAGCAACTTCTGATTTCAGATACTGGGTACATTCAACTTGAACCAGCGAAACTGGTATAAATAATAAATAAATAATCCTCCACATCCTGGTCATCAGCTCTTGCACCTCCTTCCCTTACCGAACAAGGCAAACTAAAACTAGCAGACATTCCAACAGATTCTTCCCTCTTGCCATTAACTTCTTAAACAGTTAATTGTCAAATTTTGTCTTGGGTTCTCTGTCGGGCCAATTATACATTACTCGTGCACTCACTGTAGTAGTCTCGCCACGCTACACTATTTGCATAACTGTTGTTGAACAATACTGGCCATTCATGTGCCTGGGTAGCACCTGCACCATTTGCACAATCGACAGAGTACTATCTGCCACATTTGCACAATCGACATTGTCCCAGATTATCGCATTCACTTTAAACTGCATACATTTCTTGAAGTCTTGGCGCCCTTTGCATAATGGTCATTGCACCGGACTATTGCTCTATTAGTCATTCAAACTGCCCTCATTGCTAGAGGACTCTGCATCCTTTTGCACAATTGTCAAAAAAATAAAAATAAAATAATAATACTAATAATTTGTACCGGCATTACCAGATAGTAACCTTTTATTGCTCAGTGACTGTTTTTTCAACATCGTTATGTCTCAAAAGTATTCTCTGTCAATTGACTGTCTGTTGTCGTACTAGAGTGGCTCCAACTACTGGAAAATTTCTTGTGTGTTTTTGACATACTTGGCAAATAAAGATGTTTCTGATTCTGATAATGCATATAATTATTATATTTATTTCTAACAGTATTGTTATTGTTATAGTGATAATTTTATTTGTATATTTTATGTTTACTTCCGTCGCCTGACTTCGGTGCAGGCAAGCGTGGCTTCAGTTCCCACTCAGTAACACTGTGAATGTGAGTGCCAATTGTTGTCTGTCTCTATATGTTCCCGACGACTGACCGGCGACTAATCCTGGGTCCAGTACACCATTCACCCAAAGTCAGCTGGGACAGGCATCCTCCTGTGACCCTGAAGAGGATAAGCGGTATGGAAAATGGATGGCTGGATGGATATACAGTATTTACTTCACCATACTGTATTATGGAGTTTCACCAAATTGTATAATGGAATAATAAATCTTTTTTTTATGGCCATGCCAGAATTTATGTAAATATAAATTTTTTCCAACTTAAAATAAGTCACAAATAATAATAATAATAATAATAATAATATGCGATTGGCTGGCAACCAGTTCAGGGTGTACCCCGCCTCTTGCCCAATGATAGCTGGGATAGGCTCCAGCATGCCCGCGACCCTGTTGAGGAGAAGCAGCTCAGAAAATGGATGGATGGATAATAATAATAATACAATTTTAGTATGGCAATAAATAGGCTTATAGTTCATAAATAAGAAAATCAACATCCATTGTTGGACATTGAGTGGTTGCCACACCAACCTACCTTCTGTTAATATTTACATCTGATAAAGCCTTTTATTCTTACTATACCAACCATTGTGATTTCCTGGGATGGAGAATAGCGAGACTTCTTCAAATACTTCCTTTCCATTAGAGGGGATAATGGCCATTTAAGGGGGTTGGGTTGATAATATCTGGAGGGTTTTGTGAGCGTGCGTGTGTGTAGGCATATGTGTGCATATGTGTGTGTGTGAGAGAGAGAGAGAGATCTACTGTAGATGACAGGCCAATTGTGCTTCCAGGCTACCGCAGCGGTTTGATAAATATAACACACTACTCGCATACATTGAAGATCACAATGAACAAACATTGTTTTGTACAGTATTTTCCCATCTTCCCTTTTAGCAGGGCTCTTGCAGTTCATTTCCTTCAGTTTTTATCATCTTTCTGACTCCCTCTGTGGTGATACCCTCAAAGCAAGTCCCTTAAAAAGCATCTACTGCAGTGGCACGGTGGTAAACACGACATGTCAGTACTCCAATTTTCCATTTCTATATACAAAAAGGCATATTCGGCTCAAGCATACAATGGCCCTTTACCTTTGAGCACCATTAATTGCAATAAAGGTATAAGTCTAATATGAATACTGTAAAATAAACACTCTTCAAACACTTTTATGGCGATTATGAATAAGGGGTAAGAAAACATATTTTTTTCTTTTTTAGCATTAATTGTCACACAACCACTAATGTCCCACATACTATAAAACACTACCTTAGAAGTGACTAGCATTATAGAGTTTACATAAAAATCTAGATCTTTACTCAGTGTGCTTCCTTTTCAAACAGCAAGCATTCATTCATCCATTGATTTTTTTATAGTGCTCGTCCTCATCACGGTCGCTGGTAAGCCGGAGCTTTTCCCAGCTGATTTTGGGCGAGACTGGTCACCAGTCAATCCTTTACGCGAGGGCTGGGCGATTATGGAAAAAGATGAATTGGTGTTCACTGACTGATTTTGAAATCACAATTTATAAACACGGTTAGTCATTGATTTTGAAACTTTGTATTTCTTTAACCACCAAAACTCCATCCATCCGTCCATCCATTGTCTATCGCTTATCTAAGGTCGGGTCGCGGGGGCAGTAGCTTTAGCAGGGACGCCCAGACTTCCCACTCCCCATCCTCTTCATCTAGCTCTTCCGGGGGGGATCCCGAGGAGTTCCCAGGCCAGCCGAAGGATGTAGTCTCTCCAGCGTGTCCTGGGTCGTCCCCGGGATCTCCCCCCGGTGGGACGTGCCCGGAACAGGAGGCATCCGAATCAGATGCCCCAGCCACCTTATCTGGCTCCTCTCGATGTGGAGCAGCGGCTCTACACTGAGATCCTCCCGGATGATTGAGCTTCTCACCCTATCTCTAAGGGAGAGCCCGGACACCCTGCGAAGGAAACTCATTTCGGCCGCTTGTATCCGGGATCTTGTTCTTTTGGTCACAATCCACAGCTCGTGACCATAGGTGAGGGTAGGAAATCGAGAGCTTCGCCTTTCGGCTTAGCTCCTTCTTTACCACAACAGATCGATACAAAGTCCGCATCACTGCAGACGCTGCACCGATCTGCCCCCCGTTCCATTCTTCCCTCACTCGTGAACAAGACCCCAAGATACTTAAACTGCTCCACTTGGGGCAGGATCTCATACCCGACCTGGAGAGGGCACGCCACCCTTCTCCGACTGAGGACCATGGTCTCAGATTTGGCGGTGCTGATTCTCATCCCAGCCACTTCACACTCAGCTGCGAACTGCTCCAGTGAGAGTTGGAGGTCACGACTTGATGTAGCCAACAGAACCACATCATCTGCAAAAAAACAGAGATGCAATACTGAGGTCACCAAACCGGACCCCATCTACTTCTTGGCTGCGCCTAGAAACTCGGTCCATAAAAGGTTGGTTGGGCGAACTCCCAATGACCCTCGAGGACCCTGCCAAGGGTGTAGAGCTGGTCCACTGTTCCACGGCCAGGACGAAAACCACACTGCTCCTCCTGAATCTGAGATTCAACTTCCCGACAGACCCTCATCTCCAGCACCCCTGAATAGACCTTACCAGGGAGACTGAGGAGTGTGATCCCCCTGTAGTTGGAATACACCCTCCGGTCCGCCTTCTTAAAAAGGGGGGGCACCACCCGAGTCTGCCAATCCAGAGGCACTGTCCCCGATGTCCACGTGATGTTGCAGAGGCGTGTTAACTAGGACAGCCCTACAACATCCAGAGCCTTGAGGAACTCTGGGCGAAGCTCATCCACCCCCGGGGCCTTGCCACTAAGGAGCTTTTTAACCACCTCGGTGACCTCAACCCCAGAGATAGGAGAGCCCGCCTCAGAGAACCCAGACTCTGCTCTTTCATGGGAAGGTGTGTCGGTGGAATTGAGGAGGTCTTCGAAGTATTCTCCCCACCGGCTCACAACGATCCGAGTCGAGGTCTGCATCGCCCCATCCCCACTATACACACTGTTGATGGTGCACTGCTTCCCCCTCCTGAGACCCTGGATGGTGGACCAGAATTTCCTTGAAGACATCTGGTAGTCCCGTCAGCCGCCTCAGCAATGGAGGCGCGGAACCTGGTCCACTCGGACTCGATGTCCCCCGCCTCCCCCGGAACATGAGCAAAGTTCTGTCGGAGGTGGGAGTTGAAACTCCTTCTGACATGGGATTCCGCCAGACGTTCCCAGCAGACCCTCACAATACGTTTGGGCCTGCCACGTCAGACTGGCATCTTACCCCACCATCGGAGCCAACTCACCACCAGGTGGTTATCAGTTGACAGCTACACCCCTCTCTTGTGTCCAAGACATGCGGCCGCAAATCCTAGGGTGTCCTGGTGCCAAGTGCACGTGTGGACACCCTTATGCTTGAACATGGTGTTTGTTATGGACAATCCGTGATGAGCACAGAAGTCCAATAACAGAACACCGCTCGGGTTCTGATCGGGGGGTCCGTTCCTCCCAATCACGCACTTCCAGGTCTTACTGTCATTGCCCACGTGAGCATTGAAGTCCCCCAGCAGAACGATGGAGTCCCCAGCGGGAGCGCTCTCCAGCACCCCCTCCAAGGACTCCAAAAAGGATGGGTACTGCTTTTTGGTGCATAGGCACAAACAACAGTCAGGACCCGTCCCCCACCCTCTCGTCCACCGGGGTGAACCCCAACCTCCAGGCCCCGTGCTGGGGAACTATAAGTATACCCACACCTGTTTGGCGCCTCTCACCGTGGGTAACTCCAGAGGGGAAGAGAGTCCAACCCCTCTCGACAGGACTGGTACCAGAGCCCAAGCTGTGCGCGGAGGCGAGTCCAACTATATCTAGTCGGAACTTCTCGACCTCACACACCAGCTCGGGCTCCTTCCCTGCCAGAGAGGTGACATTCCACATCCCTAGAGCCAGCTTCTGTAGCCGGTTATCGGATCGCCAAGGTCCCCGCCTTCGACCACCGCCCAGCTCGCACTGCACCCGACCCCTATGGCCCCTCCCACAGGTGGTGAGCCCATGGGAAGGGGGACTCACATTACCCTTTTGGGCTGTGCCCGGCCGGTCCCCATGGGTGCAGGCCCGGCCACCAGGCGCTCACCTTCGAGCCCCACTTCCAGGCCTGGCTCCAGAGGGGGGCCCCGGTGACCCGCGTCTGGACAAGGGAAACCTGAGTCCATTTTTTGTCGTCATCATAAGGAGTCTTTGAGCCGTGCTTTGTCTGGTCCCTCACCTAGGACATATTACATGGTAATAATATTACAGTACCATGCAATATTACAGTAAGCTAAAATAAGAGTAAAAGAAGAAAGTTGAAATTAAAATTTGTTTTAGCTAGCCCGTCACTAGGGTTTTACATTGACTGATAGCATAAGCTGGCGATTTCTAAAACGATGTGTCTTGCATTTAAATATTCAATGTGAGTAATCCTTTTGCTGTGCGTGTAGTTTTACAGTAAACTCTAACTGCGGTGTCAATAAACAGCTTAAAGCACACTCAGGGAGGGCAGAATAACATGTGTCACATCCTTGCCACAAGCAACAAAAGGTTTGCTCATGATGTATTTACAATGCAGGGACTTGCATACACAACCGGTGCCATGACACATTAATTGTTTTTCTTCGATTAGAACATTTTTATGATTGTGAGAAGCCAAAATCTAAATCATGATTCAATTTCGATGAGTCGCCCAGCCCTACTTTATGCTTACATTTACAGCTATGCACAATTAAGAGTCTTTAGTTAACTTGAGAGGCATGCTTTTGGGACATGGGCGGAAGTTGGAGTACCCTAAGAAAACCTACGCAAGAACAAGGAGAACATGCAAACTCCACACAGAGACCAACAGAGATTTGAATACAGATTTCTTGTGAGGCAGACATGGTAATCACTATTACACCGTGTTGTCACAGCACAAACAAATGGACTAAAATGTACGAGACCAGAGTATACAAATCAAAATCCTTGAATTTACAACAAGTTTGGCAACACTGGCCAAGAGGTACAATCAAGCCAACAGGAATGAGAACAGAACCGGAATTAAGAACCCTATCAAAATAAAATGTGGATTAAGCTAGTATGATACACGACTTTGAAATTCGAAACATTTTTAAGCATGACGTTATTAGTTAACGTTATACTATACAGTAAATATGACAAAGTACAACTTTTTCATCAGCAATAACAACAACCACTGTGGGAGGCGAGGTAATCAATTTAATCTGATCTGTGTGCAGTCCAAATTGCGTTGGACTTGTGTCCACAGAGCCATCCTAGTGATTAGGCAATATTGTGTGCTGTGGACTCCAGAGGATGCGACAAAATCGGGGGGAGGGAAAAAAAATCACCTTCACAATAATTGGAAATATAATTGACTCCAAAAATAGGTGTGTCAGTTATTTAGCACAATGTACCTTTTAAATTCGTAATTTATAGCTTCTGAGCAATCAGTCTCAACACTGTATGCTAACAAGTTAATAAACCGGTTGTTATATTTCTGTAACTGGGCGGCATTGAGGGGTTTTAACTGTTATAGCTCATTTGTACAGCTTTCACCTATTCAGCCGGTGTCTGCGTTGGCCTAATCTACACTTTTATTATTTGTTGTATTTACATCTTGCTCGCTAATGTTTTTCAAGCTTTTAATAGTAAATAAAAATGCTATTCCCATTTTTCCCTTTTATGTTATAGATTTTTAACCATAGTTGCTCATTGTGTTCCAGTTCAAATTGTCTAAAGCCTGTTAAGTACACAGTATTATTATTAATAATACTCCATAATTAATCCATACCATTGAATTTTAATTTAACGTGCCCCGTTTTGCTTATTGGAAAAGCTACATAATTGTCCTGCAGGCAAAGTAACGTCTCTTCCTGAGAGGTCATATGATTATGGATCAATAAAATATGTACATAAATGCATGACAGCTGCAAAATAATGCAAGTCAGTTTTTATTGACATAAACTCAATAATCTCAATTTCTATTTGCCTCGGGAGGTTTTATAAAAAAGTACAATATACTATAACAGCCGCTATCCTCAGACCGGGAAGGTGAGAGTGCAATATTTCTGCATTTCTAGAGGACAAATGAACAAGATGAGGGGGAAATACAACATAGGAGAGACAAGCATGGTTCTTTTTTGCAACTGCCGCCATGTATATTGCATTCAGATGCTCTTGTGTTCATAAATACTGCAATTGCATGTGAGTCTATTGCACACAACCACATGCAAAGTTCGATATGACCTTAGCGACGCTTTTAACTTTTTCTTAAAACCACAGACGTTGGATTTATGGCAAGCAAGTGTCAACTTGTGTCTGTTTTTGCATGCATTTTAGTCACGCTCAGAGCACATGCGCACATCTTGGGACAACGCGAGCAAGTAAATGAAGCCGACAGCGACGGCGGCCCTCACATGGCTATAATCACATTAAGGCGACATCTCAGCCTCTCTGACACCAGCTAAATATGTCCTAGTCAAACTCAATGCGAGACAGCATGTACAATCACACACAAAAGGGGGAGTATGCAGATTAGTCACTTATAATGCACAACATGGCATCTGAGAGGATGCTAAAGCTAATCGGAAGAGTCTGTTTTGTTGAAAAATACATGAAAAGTGCATCTTGGTCAAAATGAATCAGGATAGTTTAATTGCTGTTATGATTGGTGCTTGACTGAACCCTTAAGACATCCACGGGACATTATCAGCCATAATTATTTTTGTGTGTGTCCTTTCATCGTCATTTTGGCTATATGTTGAATGAATATTTGTTAAATTAGTAGTCATCACTGTTCCGTAAATACAGTAATCCTAAAATGGCAAAGCTACACAAAAACATTTGGTCATCTTGTTTCAAAAAAGAAAAAATAGAAAATCTATAAAAATTTAATTTTTGATCACACAATTATCTTCACGCAATGTAGTCCTTTAGTTAAAATTTCACTTTAAACTATCCATCCATCCATCCATTTTCTGAGCCGCTTCTCCTCACTGGGGTTGCGGGCGTGCTGGAGCCAATCCCAGCTGTCATCGGGCAGGAGGCGGGGTACACCCTGAACTGGTTGCCAGCCAATCGCAGGGCACGTACAAACAAACAACCATCCGCACTCACATTCACACCTACGGGCAATTTAGAGTCTCCAATTAATGCATGTTTTTGGGATGTGGGAGGAAACCGGAGTGCCCGGAGAAAATCCACGCAGGCACGGGGAGAACATGCAAACTGCACACAGGCGGGGGCGGGGATTGAACCCGGGTCCTCAGAACTGTGAGGCTGACGCTCTAACCAGTCGTCCACTGTTACGCCCCACTTTAAACTACTCACTGTCAATTTTTTTTAAACATTTTTATACAGTATTTGTCCACGAGAAAGCAGAACTGTTTCCCATTCATTGTAGATCTTTTACCGTTTTCTGAAATGGTTCCTTGCTACTGAAATGATAAGTGTGTTTCAATATTGATGCTGCAAAATGTTGCATATGTGTAAGTATATGGATATTTAAAAGCCCTCTTAGGAGTTAACTTGTTTGTAGGTTTGCTTGCTGTTACATTTGAAGAGAATATGGTCTGCTAGGACTGATATTTAATTCAAAAACAGGTTGTATTTTCACTTTTGTACTTGGTAATTCCAAATCTAAATCCTAGAGGAGTGTCGGAATACAAGCCCTTCTTTTCTTTCTTTTTATTTTTTATTTCTTTTAACACTAGTGACATAATCAACATTTAAGACATCTTGAGGACATTTTGTGCCATTCAGTTTTTTCACAAAGCCATTTTAGCTATGTTGAATGTCAAATGTTTTTTCACCAATGTTCCTTAAATAAGTCGAAAAAAGTCTAAACCCAAACTGACATGTTCCACTGAAAACAATTTAAAATATCACTTTTCTTCACATACACAAATATGTCAATATTTCTATTTGGACAACTGGATTTCAATTGTTTTGCTTATGTACTTAACCACAGATTTTCCCTTTCAATGCATGCAGCAAAATTTTACAATGTTCAGCAAGGGTGCCTCACTACAATGTAATATGTACGTCATTGTTGATGTTGGATAACAATGTGCAAGTAGGCATATGGATATTTAAGTACCTTTGAGGGTTAATTTGTTTGTAGGTTTGCTGGCTGTTACAGCTAAAGGGGATCTGGTAAGACTGATATCAAACCGAAACATGGGTCGTTGGGGACCATTCGGGGGCTTCCGATCCACAAAAGAGGATTTAGGGTAGAACCGGTGTTGACTTTCTGGTGTGTTGTTGTGCTGCTCTGCATATTTGTGCATGTGTGATGCCCAAAGGTATGTCACAGTGGCCGCCCACTCGCAATCCTCCACTGAACTGGCTTATTCAAAACAAACAGTTATCAATTCTACATTTTCCCGCTGTTAGTAAATTCTACTGATGTTGAACGTTTGAGCAAACATCACTGATATATTTCTTCATCCAGATCTATGAGTTGCTGCCTTTTATGTGAAAAGCTAGAGGGCTGAACAACATGGCTGCTTTGCCACAATATTTTGTATTTTGTTTCTCTCTCCTGCAGTGGCGGCAAACCTGAACATTTTGTCAATTTGCCAAATGTCAGGCGTAAAGTAGAAAACCAGTGAGGGAAAATATTTAGAAACAGTAAAACCACATGGTAACGAAGATAATTACAGCTGAATTACCGTAATTTCTCATGTATAATGCACACCCATGTATAATATGCACCCCCAAAGTTGACCTCAAAATTCTGGAAGACCCTTCTACCGATGTACAATGCATTTTTACAATGCATGATTTTGCTTCTACCCATATGACTAAAACATGAAGTATTATCTGTATTTTGTTAGTTTTTTTAAAAATAATTATTCAGAAGTTAAGCACTTTATTTGAACACGTAATACTTTCTGTTTTTATTTACTTGGTCTTATTTTGCAATTCACAGCTCTACTTTTATTTAATAAATGAGAAAACACAGTTGTGCTCATATGTTTGATTGCCCAGGCAGAATTTGCAACAATAGATTCAAACTTCAGATGCCAGAAAAATTAAACAGTTTATAAATAGAGTTGGAGGGCAACATTTTTTTGTTTATTTTTATCCTTGTGGTATCCTATCCTATACGCAGGTGAACAAAGTACAAAGATTAGATATTTTTGGTATCGAGGTTTGCACTTACTAACAACGCTGCCTTATTTGCAATGCAGTTGGTCTCATTTACATAGTGTTTCTGTTTACACTCTCTGTTGGTTGGTCACTTGCTGAACGATTTCATAAATTTTCAATTGTGACATCGTCTAACGTGATCAGTGTGAATTTAGGTAATAACCACATTGCAGCATTAAGACTGCTAAAATGTTATAATGCTCCCACCATGGATTTTAGAGCTGCTATCGCAGTAGAAACTTTTAAATCCCGACTTAAGACTTATTTCTACTCTTTGGCATTTAGTTAAAGTACTTCTGGGCCTGTTCTACCTCTGCTTGTCCTATCTCCTCTTCCCTCATCTCCTGCTCAGAGAAAGGGCTAGGTGATGATGACCAAATCTGAAGCTGTTGCTCTTTGGATTCTGCACCAACCAACTGGGAAAAGATCTGAGTTGGACCACTTCCCCCTCCCTATGGAGGATTCCACTCTGACCGACTGGGCCAGGTCCTCAGGCAGAACCACCGAAGGTGTCTACCCTGCGGCACCTTTTTCCTTTAAATGGAATCTTATGCCCTCTTAATGAACATTGTACAGCAACTTGCCATCATATTGAATATTATGCAGCACCAGAAGACTGTATCTGATGTTGCCCACTCGATATCCATTTCAGCCTGGTCATCCTGGAAGTGGGATCTGCCCCATCTGTGGTCCCTTCTCCTTCTCCCCCCAAATGGGGTCTTGAGTTTTTCTTTGCAGTATTGACAACTGACCATTGATCATTGACAACCGTGGGCCTGTGAAGCCCTTTGAGACACTTTTCTGATTAAGAGCTATATAAAAATAAATATGATGTGACTTGACAATGGAAAAAGCCAAGTGTCCCTCATTTCTGATTCATTTTTGAGTCAGGATAGAAAAAAAGTTTCCTAAAACTGTATGCATTTACCCCCTCTTTGCACTGTTGTCGATGGAAGTAAATACCATGCAAACAACAACAACAACCGAACATCTGTTATTATTCATCCAATCCACTAATTTCTACTGTTTCGGCTCACAGGTGAGCAGGAGCTTATACCGGCGGACTTTGGGCGAATGTCTGAGTACACCTTCGACTGCTCACCGATCATCCGCAGGGCATATGGAGACAAACTACCATTCACTTTCAAAAACACCAATTTGAAGGACATTTTCTTGACCTCTTCAAGTATTCAGATAAATGGAGCCATGATAAACTGGTATATCGTCCCACTGTATGAGATTACTCACCATAGCATGATGCTTCCACCCTCCTGCGTCACTGTCGTCGCAGTGTACCATGGCCTAAATTCAGTTTTGTTTTTTTGTTTTTTTTCCTTGGGGAGGGGGATTTTCTTGTCTAGCACACCCCAAAAGAACAAGCTTGCTTTAATCAGTCCACAAAATGTGCCATTTCTCTTCTGTCCTGCCAAAACGTTCTCGGGCAAATTGTAACCTCTTCACCATGTGTTGGTATGACTCTTACATGATAAGCGGTATATAAAATGAATGGATGGATGGATGATCCTGCGTTGACAGTTCACAGGTGCCACAAGTTGGCCGTGACACGATGCAACACAAATGTGAAATAAGTGAGTGAGTAAAGTTTTGATCTTATGACACTAGTATCAAACAATATCAGTTATTAAAAATTATTCAGATTGATCCTCTACTGTGGACTTAGCCTACAGGTACAAGGTATACTGGCTTGCAACCTTGCTGTTGTTTTTAGTTTATCTAAAAGATGGCACAACAAGAAACTGGGTTAAAACATGCTGACAAAGGAGTGAGAATTTGTCATCCCAAAGCTAAATTCAAAACCAGTTTTAATGACATCAGAGAAAGGGCAAGCTAACAGCTGCAGGGCTAAGCTGAGCAGACAAAACTGGAGTTTTCCAGCTGAGCGACTGTTGAGACATGCTGTCCTCCTAATGCACACATTACACCTGCTTAACTTGGTCCTTTGCTATATAAGGGGAATTATACTGCAGCACACTTACAGCTGATAAATTCCCCTGTTACTACTCGGACGTATAGCAACAGAAATCACCAGCCACTTCTGTAGACAGCAATTGGGCCAAATGAAGGCCATTAGTGACACAATAACAGTTTATTGTGTGATTCTGATTATTGACTCAGCCCACCCCCCTACACATCATATCCTTGCAATGCCGCCTGTTCCCCTGCCCACTCAAATGCTAAGTATGTTAGCTATTCTCCTGTGCAGATTACCGTTTGTTTTGTCCTTGTTCCAAGTGACATTAATTAACAATGAACTGCAGTACACAAAACCTTGAAGAAAACTGAAGAACACATTTGATAACTTCATGTCCTACCTCTGTTGTGGCTGGGGACCCTCCGGCGGCCAGTAGATGAGCTGTGGATGACGTGCTGGTAGCGAGAGATGTCTGGTGGAGTTTTGGGAACACGGAAGCTGGCCTGGAACCGCTGCATCAAATCTTCCACCACCTCCCTGTTCGGGTCAATGGCTGCAACAAAGAATGGCAAGAGTGAAAACGTCAGCTGCATCGTAACACTTAGCACCAGTGAAAATATGTTTTAAAAAAAAGGGTGGGAATACTCCTGAAGTTCTGGGACATCATGAAAATAACTTGTTTTAGGAGATATTAGGAATGGGCGCATCATATGCATCACGACCAATAGCCCCCACAATTAAAAAAAAAAAAAAAAAACATAAAAAAAATCTAGTTTTCAAAGGATTCCGTCAATTCAATATTGCCTCAACGGTTCCTGTTGTGGCTCAGTCTCAGTCATTCTGATTGATGACTCCAGAAAACTTTGCTTTGGGCAAAGTGACTGTATAGTTGAGAGTGTGAGAGAATAAAATCACCTCTGCTCACTTTCCTTTAAAATAGAAAAGATAAAAAGGAAGGGTATAAAAGTCAACTGCCATACTGCACTGATCTTACCAAGAATAATGGTGAGACGTTTGTGGTGTTCGGCATCCAAAAAGGCATGACGACATTGCACTTCATGCAGGTATTCTTTATGCGTTTCATGGCCTTACATGACACGGGAAGTATTAATAAGATACAATAAACCCTCAAATAGTGTGGCCACTAATAGTGATGTTTTCCAATTATCTGTCGGGTGCGTTATCCAATGAAATTATTGCCACCGTCAAATAAACACATTCTTTTCAAGTATGAAAAAATGGTACTAACTACAATTACCTCAGTTCATAGACTAACATCAACACACAACTGTTGCCACCCATTTGTGGAGCAGTAAAGGCAATATTCTCTCCATTGAAAGATGGCATATTGTTTCTATTCAAACATCTAGGTAAAGAGTTGAACAGATGAATAGACGAGTGGACATTTACATTGTGAATGGGCTTCTTGCTCAGAATTAAAGAAAATCTTACGTTATGAGGAGGCATTGTCTTTTCCAGTGATTAGTATTGCAGTAAACTCTGACATACCATTCGCTCCACAACATTGTGTCGATGGTTATGTTCCAGGAAGATATGTAATGTGGTTCTTGGCTTGGTGATGCCTCCACAGGTGAAAATACAGGGTGTCCACAAACACACTGCCTGATTTTAAACAGATATAAAATGAAACTTAATTGTATTATTTTTGTCACACATATATACAGATACATGATTTCATACAAATTCATGTGGTCCAGGGTAGCATTACAGAAACTCAATGTGCGCCCCTCTGGTGACTGGTCACTCTGCAAACATTGAACACTCTGTCCACTCTCTACAACATATTAATCGATCAATCCATCAGACTATTTATATAGCGCTTTTCATTAAAATGTAGCACAAAGTTCTTTAAACAATAAAAACAAGTAAAACAAAACAAAGCCTAATGACATATACACACACACGCATACGCACACACACACAGATTATCTCACACATTAGTGTATGCGCACTGAAAGAAGGCAGCTAAAGCGAGAAAACCAAATAAATAAAAGCATCCATCCATCCATCCATTCATCCATTTTCTGAGCCGCTTCTCCTCACTATGGTCGCGGGCGTGCTTTCGGAAGACCAGAAAGAAGAGCATTACAATCATCAATTCTACTAGTAATAAAAGCACAAATTAGTGTCTCTGTTGGCTTTAAAGAGAAATGGATGCACTTTGGGAATGATTTTGAGATGGTAAAAAAACATTCCTTGTGATTTGGATGTTAAAACGACAAGTCTGAGTCAAAGACCTCACCTAGATCATTAAAATTAAAATTATTATTTATTTCTGTCAGTGCTTAAGGACTGATAACCTAATCTTTTTTTTCCTGGTTGAGCTGCAAGAAGTTTTCCGCCATCCATGACTTAATGTTTAAAATACAAATAAAAGGGGAGTTTTAATATATGGAGTGTCTCATTTCTCATTTCCATGAGAAAGGACCGCCTCTTCAAAACAGGCTAATTTCAGAGAGGCAAAAATTGGTCTGGATTCTGATGTAATTCTTAATACTTGGCGTTGATTTCGATTCTGAAAACAATCTGACAAATGCAAGTGAAGATACCAGGGAACTGTTCTAAATTATGAAAAAAAAGGTCGTAATTATTTAATATAATGGGAATGTTGAGTCACTGATGGTGTAGTGGTACACTTGCCTGACTTTGGTGCAGGCAGTGTGGGTTCGGTTCCCACTCAGTGACCGTGTGAATGTGAATGGTTGTCTGTGTCTATATGTGCCCTGTGACTGACTGGCGACCAGTTCAGGGTGTAGTCCGCCTTTTGCCCAAAGTCAGCTGGGATAGGCTCCAGCGTCCCGCGACCCTAACCAGGATAAGCGGTGTTGAAAATGGAAAATGGATGGGAATGTTGTTTTATATGACTCCTAAAATGTGTTTGTACACCTATATTTTAAAACTCTCTTTAAAAAAAGGCAAATAATTATAGTAACCAACAACCCAACTTCAGTCTAATTTAAACTGTGTGCTGAGTGTTTTACATTTGCACATTCAAAACAACATCACTCATCAACTCTTTGCCAACCCCCCTCAGCTATCATCAGCATTTTTGGATTTGTATATCTGACAAAAGAGGGTTCTCTCCGGGAATACTGGTGATACAATTTGGATCACAATCAAGCATTCAAATAAGTATAAAAAGGCAAAGGAAAGGGGGAGGTAAAGCGGGTAAATTGTCCCACTGTGACACTGTTACATAACTCATTTAAACCAGACATTCATTTAATGGCAATTATTACAAACAAACTCTTCAGACTTTGACATATTTAATGTATTGCATTCGTTAATTATACAGGATTGAAAAATGTCAATTGTCATTTAACGAAGGATATGACCAGGAAGGTTAATATCTATCCTATTGTACTGCAAATGTAGGTACGAGAAATAAAACCAATTGGAGCAGTTCCCTAGCAACATAAAAACTGTGTGGTATGCATTAAGATTGTTAAGTAAAATAATAAAGTGATAATCATAATTTTCATGGGAGCTAAACATTTCAAAAAAAAATTTGGAGATAAAATACCTCAACAACCAGTCCAGTTGCCTTTGATTCAACTTTTGTGGATGACCAATGACAGTGATGTCAAGGTGAATACTCACTCTTCAGTGGCATATATGTATTCCATTTCCAACAAACAGCAGACCCTTACAATGTGCACAGTTTGACAGTCAAACAATTCAGATTCTGACTTGAAAACTTGAAAACATGCTCTAAAAGTCAAAGAAGAATCCGGAAAAGAACGGAAAGTGGAATGCATTGCTTTTCTGATAGAAAAGGAACTACAAATCGAATTTATCACCGAATGTCATGCAGGCTAATGTTTGGTAGTTTTATTTTGAACAGTTACTTATACAATTGTGCACTTAATTGACAATTAACAACGGACAATGAACAAAGCTAAAATTTAAAATTAAATTTTAAACTCAGTACCTGCTGAGTACATTCTATGATGGTGGCATTCAACCTCTAGGTCACATGAATTGTACGGACATTATTTCTTGACTGAAATATCAATCTGAAATGTGAGAAAGTTGAACTTCAAATGAGGACCCACTGAAAATGTAATCAATTGGTTCTTCACATCCTCTGTGGTGAAGAGATTATTCTGGTTTCTTGCATCAGACAAAACAGTGTGCATCAGCGAACCTTCAAAGTATACTTACTACAATGGTGTTGCATCAACACAAATTTGGTATTGATTCAGGCCTTACCACTCGCAGATAAAACGCCCGAAAGATGCATCTGACAGTATAACATGAATTTCAACTCCCATTATGTAATGTGCCGCTGTTTATGTTTAGAGCAAACCTGTCTTTCTCTGTTGACTCTGTGGGGAGGCATGTTTCTTTCCCCAGCTTAATGGGAAAAATTGAATTCAAGAAAAAAAAAAAATGTTCCAAACTGGCAGATGTTTTAGTTTTTTTGTGTGGTAGAACAACTTTGATGGCTTGGCAGTGACTAGCTTTTTGCTGCTGGCGATGTTGTAAACTGAACTGCAAGCGTACCGGTACCGGGGTTACAAACAAGGGTTAGTCATGTGGAACAGAGGAGCACGTGCAAACATAGGACACATTAATCTTTGCTCTATTTTCCGGCCCGACTATAGGCTGCTAGACCAGGGATTTCAGCTCATGGAAGCTCTTCATACCGAACAAGCCCATCGCTGCAAAGACAGCATTTATCTCAAGACATAATGTACATCATTATCACTTAGTGAATGTGAAGTCTTTGTTGAAACCCATGCTACCCTGTGTGAATACTCCTGTGCCAGGTTGCTAAGTGATCCAAAGCCTTCCAGATCATGGAAGAAGGCTTAATGGAGGGCACTGTTTTGGGTAGTTTATCTACAGCAAAAAATATGACCGTGCGCATACAAGCTTCTACAAAGCCTTTGCAATCCGTTACTCAATACATCCCCCACTGCATCACAAAAACTATTTAAGTATTTACATAACTCTTCCCTTACTACCATTCGAGGGATTCCGAGCTGAATCCTCCTGATTTATAGTTTGCTTTCTCTTGTCCAGATCTGTTGATAGGTTTGCAAACAATGTGCCTCCCTTGTTGGGTTCACATTTACATGCAAGGTAAGGGCCACATTTGATTTTTAAAACAAACGGAGGGACAAGGTCACGTGAAAAAAAGCAGCACACATAAACAAAAAATTGCTTTGAATATTTTCCGATCCTTTACAACTTTTGAAAATGGAAATCCCCCCCCCCCCCAAAAAAATATATTTCTACTAAACAGTACTGCTTGGAGCAATGCAAAACAAACAGCTACAGTATAAGTTGGATTTAAACAACACCTATTTTAACACTGTCCTTTCATGATATACAGTATTTTTTTTATATTCTGTACGGTGGTTTGTACAGAAAAGCAATGCCAAAACAGGAACAATCTTTGACATTTTTCTTAGACCCAATTTTATCAGTTTGTTTTGTTATCCTGATGCTACGGTTTGTTGCTCCAACACAATTCATCCAGCATCCGTCCATTCATCCATCTACCCGTCTATCCGCCCATCAATCATCAATAATGCTTATCCTGTGAAGGGTTGCGGGGGGGGGCTAGAGCCAATTTCAGCCTACATGTCACTGACTGACGGATATTGTTTCCACGGTTCTTCCTTCCAGCAGAGTGAATGATACAACCCTGCTCCATGAGAATACCCTTTTTTGTGCATTATTAATATCTGTTAAATATCTGTTAAATACTACCGGTGCCATAGTATTCGCATCTGTATTTAAATATCCAATATGTGCTACTTTAAGCAGGTATTTACCTCTGAAGTTAACCAGCAGAGGCATCGAAGAAGGCTACGACAAAGAATCAGGTGTTATTATGTTTACATCTGATACATCTATGCTTTCATAGTCACAGAAAACCCATCCACGGCTCCAGGAAGTTTTGCTTCATCTGATAAAAGAAAAAGACACATGAACTAGCTGCCCCCAAAACAGCATAATGAACAAGACTCTGAGAATGAGTCTACTCAATCGCTAATGTAGCCGAAAGGAATTTCTGTCTCCCGAAACTGAAACCTTTGACCATGTCTCTCTCTCTCTTTCACTCGCCACTAATAGTACTTGACCCTTATTTTTCTCTGACTCAGGGAGGAATATTTCCTCTCCACTGAACATCAGAAAGACGAAGTAACAATCAGAAGGTTTCCCACAAAGCCCTGCACCCTCGGGCACGTTGAAGCGGTTAACAATGTGGCTCAGAATCAGGAATATAAGTGCTCTAAATTCACTCATCTACAGGCTGACACTTCGAAGGAGCAGGAGCTGTCGAGAAAAACTTCCTGGTGATTTCATGCGTTATTCTGCATGCCCTGTTAAAATTACATAGACACAACACAATGAAAACTTCTTTTAAAAGCCATATTTTTTACGAGTATCTCCTGCCAGAATTGTCCTTATAAAACAACACATCCGCTTCAGACCACACCGATGCACACGAGGAAATCTGATCACTGTCACATTGTTTTAATTGGACTAAGTGCTGACAATCTTGGCTAATAAAATTTATATTTAGAAAATGTTTTTATGGAATGTATGTAAGCTTGTTTTTACTCATCTGAGTGTGATTGATGCATGTGCTGTATGGTTCAAAACTGAATGACTGTGATTACAATGTAAATTACAACTCAAAGCAGCAATGAACGGCCCCAAGCAAAACACTGCCCTTTTTCAAGGTGAATCCTCCAATTGATTATCAAAATTTGATGTCATGTGCCATCCACATTACATACCATAGGTTAAAAAAAAAAAAGGCTCTTAATTTAGTGTCGCCCATCTGTCAAGGATACCTGGTTCTAATTGGGGCTCATTTGGGCAAATTCCCAGAGTATGAGTCCTGTTGAGGACCCACACAAGGTGATTCTATCATTTTAAGAATAATAACACACAATATAGTGACTTTTGAGGAATCCTGTATTACTGACAAACATACAGAAAAAGTAATACAAATATCCTACCCACCTCCAATGAAAATGTTTTTTTTTTTCCTAATGTGACTCTCGGAGTAGAAATGCTCACTTAAAGTCAGAGTGAACATCAAAGGAAATGCCGGCTTGTCATTTATGCCTGAATGCCAATTTAAAGGGAACTCTTCTTTACATTCATACTTGTCTTGTTCTTATCCGCCTTGGCTGGCGGCTGAGCACCATTTGTATTCATGCGAGCGGATGTAGCCACAAGGGAAATGACGGGGGAGGTTTCTGAAGATCATCGGTTCCCTGCCGTTTTAATTTAAAAAATTAAAATTAAAAAAAAAAAACTGCTGGGTGGGGGGATAAAATGAACCTGAGAAATTACATCTTCACAAATGTCTTCTTTTAGTGTTGCGTACGTTTCACACATGCGCACATAACTCAAGTACAGCAATCAGGTTGCATCAGTGTTGCCTTGTTTTTGTTCTCTCCTTCACGGCTTGCAGAGCAAATGATGGCAGAGTCGATCAATAACGATGAAATGCGGGTTTCAAACCAAAGCATTTGATTCCCTATGTGATTTATCCGACATGCCATTGTTCCAATAGGAGAAGACGAGTACAGCAATCTGAGGAAGCATTGACGCCTCCGCTTCCCGACGTGACAGCTACATGAAAGCAGGATAAGCGGTGAAACAGGTGCAAAGACAAAGACAAAACTGTTGGGAAGACAAAGGATGCATGATGAATGGGGAGTGTCTAAAAGAGACGGGAGACGAGCGATGAGGGCCAAGCGGTGTCAAGATGAGACAGCGCAAGCGTTGGCGCAAGCACGGAAATCCAGTCAGCCTTGCAAAATATATGTGGAGTTTTGAATTATTTATCACCCACCATCAGGTTAGTGAGTCCTGTAAAGTGGGGAGAATTGGGCCAAACCCCAGACTCTACCTCTAATCCTAAACCCTAACCCTAACGCTTGCCTCAACTCCTAACCCTAAACCCTATTCCTAAACCCATGGCCTAGGCTTAGCACTAACATCCTACCTCTAACCCTTACGAAATGATAATAAAAGGTTACTTAAACTACTACTTCACTGTATTTCTTAAAAACAAAAAATGGGAAAAGTAATTTTAAAAGATTCACAGGGATCTAGTATTAGTACTAGATTTTCCCAAGTTAGTTTATTTGCGGCGGTACGGTGGCCGACTGGTTAGAGCGTCAGCCTCACTTTTCTGAGGACCCGGGTTCAATCCCCGATCCCGCCTGTGTGGAGTTTGCATGTTCTCCCCGTGCCTGTGTGGCTTTTCTCCGGGCACTCCGGTTTCCTCCCACATTCCAAAAACATGCATTAATTGGAGACTCTAAATTGCCTGTAGGTGTGAATGTGAGTGCGAATTGTTGTCTGTTTGTATGTGCCCTGTGATTGGCTGGCAACCAGTTCAGAGTGTACCCCGCCTCCTGCCCGATGACAGCTGGGATAGGCTCCAGCATGCCCGCCACCCTAGTGAGGAGGTTAGGAGAAAGAAAAAAAAAAAAGAAAATGGATGGATGGATAGTTTATTTGCTTTTTATAGCCACAACTTGACATTTACTCAGAAATTGCAGATGAGTCCTAAGAGATACTGTTGGCAACCCTGGAAGCCCATGCACATCTAGCTCCCTTGGGCTGTAGGGGTTAGGGAAGTAGGGAAGAACAGAATAGGCCAGGGTCGTGTGTCTTTGCAAAAAAAATTTCAAATTGCACACTGTCAAACAAAGAAAGGACTGCAGACAGCCCAGTCCCAATCATGTTGCACTACAAAGCAAAACTTGTGTCTGGAATTCTCTCGCTGACCTCTACTTCTAATATTTTTATGGGTTGTAAACTGGAAACTGACATGCTCCAAGGCACCCCAATGCTTTTTGGTGCCACTGGGGAAAAAAAAGAAGACGATGGAGAGGATGTTCTGTACCAATGCTGGCACTCTCTTCCTCTTCTTTTATGTGCAGACAGCTAACCCCGCCACTCCCAATGCATCTTTCACAGTGACGAGTGCTCACATGTCACACATCAGAGAGACACTGTGTTCAAACAGTACTTTGTGGAGCAGTAAAGGCAATATTTTCTGCATTGAAATATGGCATATTGTGTCGATTCAAACATCTAGTATGAAAGGTTAGGTAACATTAGAGTCCACTTGCTGTATTCAACTTCTGGACATTATTTGGAAAAACAGGACGCCCTCATATTGCCACACAGGATTTCTGGACTTTCTTGCTTAATTGTTTATCTAAAGCGCTTCTTCACCACATACTCAGTTTAGCCAAGCAGCAAG
Organism: Phycodurus eques; assembly: GCF_024500275.1. NCBI lineage: Eukaryota > Metazoa > Chordata > Actinopteri > Syngnathiformes > Syngnathidae > Phycodurus > Phycodurus eques. Next base: position 7,597,094 of record NC_084539.1, read on the forward strand.
CTCAAGGAAGAGTCATGGTTTTCCAAAGTTTTCCATCCAAACATTTCTGCCATTTAAGAATTATTGAAGCCAACAAGCCCTTGGGAATATTAAATCCAGATGTTTTTTTTTTGCCACAATCTTGTAATGAATCTCAAAAGACTCTTTTTTTTTTTTTTTATCACATGGATTGCTTGTTTTCTGACGTTTTGCTGCTGTACTAGCTCAGTTCTATTACTGAGAGCACTAGGGTCTCCTATATTTACTTCTTGCATGTGGCTGTTGGCCTCTTGTAGAAGACATATTTTACCCAAGAAGACACCAAGGTGAGTAAGATAACTAAGCGCTGCAGAAAAATACAGAATCGACTAAAGCAGCAATTCAGTTGAAATCTTCCTATACTTCTGAATACCCAGCAAAGACCAGTAGTGGTTTACACCACCCATATTGGATCGCTTGGAACAGCAATTGATCAGCTATTGCAAATGTATTCTGTCTGAGATCTGGTTTTGACAATGGAAAGGAGTTACAAGCGAGTAAAACAGCGACAAGTTGATATATATATATATATAGGAAAGTATTCAGACCCCCTTAAATTGTTCACTCTTTGTTATATTGCAGCCACTTGCTAAAATTATAAAAGTTCATTTTCTTTCCTCATTAATGTGCACACAGCACCCCATTTTGACAGAAAAAAAACTGAATTGTTGAATTTTTTTCAGACCCTTTGCTCAGTATTTAGGAGAAGCACCCTTTTGAGCTAATACAGTCATGAGTCTTTTTGGGAATGATGCAAGTTTTTCACACCTGGATTTTGGATCCTTTGCCATTTCTCCTTGCAGAGCCTCTCCAGTTCTGTCAGGTTGGATGGTGAACGTTGGTGGACAGCCATTTTCAGGTCTCTCCAGAGATGCTCAATTGGGTTTAAGTCAGGGCTCTGGCTGGGCCATTCAAGAACAGTCACGAGTTGTTCTGAAGCCACTTCTTCGTTATTTTAGCTGCGTGCTTAAGGTCATTGTCTTGTTCAGCCCAGTCTGAGGTCCTGAGCACTCTGGAGAAGGTTTTTGTCCAGGATATCCCTGTACTTGGCCGCATTCATCTTTTCTTCGATTGCAACCAGTCGTCCTGTCCCTGCAGCTGAAAAACACGCTCACAGCATGATGCTGCCACCACCATGCTTCACTGTTGGGACTGTATGGGACAAGTGATGAGCAGTGCCTTGTTTTCTCCACACATACCGCTTAGAATTAAGGCCAACAATTTCTATCTTGGTCTCATCAGACCAGATAATCTTATTTCTCACCATCTTGGAGTCCTTCAGGTGTATTTTTAGCAAAATCTATGCAGGCTTTCATGTGTCTTGCACTGGGGAGAGGCTGCCGTCGGGCCACTCTGCCATAAAGCCCCGACTGGTTGGGGGCTGCAGTAATGGTTGACTTTCTAGAACTTTCTCCCATCTCCCAACTGCCTCTCAGGAGCTCAGCCTCTTTGGGTTCTTCTTTAACTCTCTCACCAAGGCTCTTCTCCCACGATTCCTCAGTTTTGCCGGACGGCCAGCTCTCGGAAGGGTTCTGGTCGTCCCAAACGTCCTCCATCTAAGGATTATGGAGGCCGCTGTGCTCTTAGGAACCTTAAGTGCAGCAAAAACGATTTTTGTAACCTTGACCAGATCTGTGCCTTGCTACAATTCTGTCTCTGAGCTCTTCAGGCAGTTCCTTTGACCTCATGATTCTCATTTGCTCTGACATGCATTGTGAGCTGTAAGGTCTTATATAGAAAGGTGTGTGGATTTCCTAATCAAGTCCAATCATTATAATCTTCCAATGAAGGTGTAGAACCATCTCAAGGATGATCAGACGAAATGGACAGCACCAAAGTTAAATACATGAGTGTCACAGCAAAGGGTCTGAATACTTATGGCTGTGTGATATTTTAGTTTTTCTTTTTTTAATAAATCTGCAAAAATTTTAACAATTCAGTTTTTTCTGTTAATATGGGGTGCTGTGTGTACATTAATGAGGGGAAAATGAACTTAAATGATTTTAGGAAATGGCTGCAATATAACAAAGAGTGAAAAATGTAAGGGGGTCTGAATACTTTCCGTACCCGTATATAGACACCCTCTTATGCCTTTGTCATTCTGCTGCTGCTGCAAAGCATTCAATTACAGCGTCCCGTGTCAAGTTGACATGTAGCCTCTGTCTGCCGGCTCGTGCCTTCACTTGGATGTCTTAAGGGTCTCCCCGCTGTCCATGTCACATGGATCCGGTGCTGTCTTTCGCTAGCTTCTCTTTGCATGAGGCCACAATAAAATATGGATGTGTCCCTACACGCTTAAGGCAGCCGAAGACAGGCAGAATCTTCAAAGTGATAAACACAAATTATCGCAGCTCATTAGACCATGAGTGTGATGAAGGCCAACACAGAATGACCCACTAGAGGAGCTAACACTTGAAATACAAGCTAATCATCCAAGATGTTTCATTGGATTTATGGGTTTGGAATGTCTTTTTTTTTGTTTTTTTTTGTTCTCGTTTTATTGTATTTGTAATTTTTTGTTGTTGGTATAAAGGATTGTGGCTTGTTATGGCTAGAAAATGAGGCGCTCAAATAAATGAGCCATGACTTGCCCGTTTTTTCGTATGAGTCATACACAGTGACAACAAACATGTAAATTGTCATCTTGACGGTAAACAATACAACAATGATGCATCCGGCTCATATCAGGCTTCTATAGTTCTGTTCCTCATTACTGGTAAATGAAGCTTATCCCAGCTGACTTTGGGCAAGAGGCGGGAAAAACCCTAGACTGGTCGCCAGTCCGTCACAGGGCACACATACAGTATACAGTAGATCAAGAGTCATGCTCACTCACAAATTCTATTAACCTAACAAGCATGTTTTTGGAAAGTGGAAGGTTTCCATAGTACCCGGAGAGAAGCCACGCAAGCACGGGGAGAACATGCAGAGCTGAGATCCGAACACAGAGCCTCAGAATTGTGAGGCAGACATGCTCACCACTAAAGCAACTGCTGCCCATGATAAATTATAAAAAAATTATTTTTTTTATGGTGTTTTCACAGAACATGTAGAATTGTGTACACGACAGAAAAGTAACGTAAGTATTAAAACACATTTTTATATTCCAATTGTGTGTTTTTCAGGTTAAATGTACATTTTTTGTGCTCCATGTCCACCATATTTGTGTTGGTGTTTTATGGCAGCACATGGTATGCGTCTTATTTCATAACCTATGTTTTCATTTGATTGAGTTCGATTTTATTCAAGGAAGACTCATGTTGATGTGTCACAGTTTTGAACTTTGGACGATTTCCTGAAAAAGACTGACATGGAAATATTGTTTTTGTAATAATATGGTTCGTATCCATTTTAAAAAAAATAACCTTATGCTTTATTGACTATGCATGTCTTTAGTGTTACATACCTCATGTTTAATCAGAGCCCCTTTGGGTAAGCCAGTTAATAAATTAAAGTCAATTTTGGTGTGGAGGGAGGTATTTTGCTGATGCCAGTGGTTGAAGGGAAAGCAGTCAAGCATAAACCATAAATGTTCAGTCTTACAGTAAATGGGCATGCAATTTTGATGGCCTTTGTAAAACTGCAATTTTAAAAGTTAAAGGGATTGAATGGACACGTGCCGTTCTCATACGTACCGTATGCAGATGTGGGCAGTATGCTGAGCAAAGCCCAGTGACTAGGAGGTCTTCCGTGCGTGACAGCCAAACACTGCTGAGCCCATTTGAATGTAGTTAGCCAAAACAGCAACACATCGTCAGTCCCACAGATGGTGTGGAGACTTACTACATATTGTAAACATGTTCCCTGTGTAGTATTAAAGTCCCATTAAAGTGTCCCAAACATTTTATTCTAAAGTTGACACGCCACAGACAACAGTGTTTTTTAAAAAGCTTGCCAAATTTGAAAGAAAAAAAACAAACAAACGTAAAATAATGCTTTGAAATTATAAAAAATAATGGCCGCCCTCAAGCTGCTGGACTGTGTGGGCTGAAAGAGCTGGAGACATTCACTTGTATGCTGTGTGCTCAAGTCTCTGTAGTCACCTGCAGATTGAATAATGTGTGCCGCTTTGGTTATGGTTAATGAACAGTTAACATTCCCGTGTTTCTGTTATGCGGGGACCCACACACAACAACTCCGAGCGAGGTGCTAACGTATTAAATGACCCCGACACGGTCAAGCGAGCTCCTTAGCTCACTAGTTCACTAGCTAAATGTAAAAAAAAGTTAACCTTTCCTTAAGTCTCTCTGATGTGTGGATCTATGCGTGACGCATAAAGCAAGGCTGTGGGGTATTGGACGGAGCCAACGCCAGTCCACAAACCTACTAGCAGCTAATGCGTACTAGCCTAGCCGATAGCAGCAGGCCACTCCGTAGTGGAGCGGTCTAACATGCCAGAAACGATATCCCCCAGCCCTCTTTTATCACAGGGCTTGATTTTATCCACCCCCATAAAATCCATCCAGTTCAGATGGTGAAAAAGTTTTAGATGTAGCAAAACAATTTAGAAGTAAATTGTTCTCCGTCTTTGCATGTTTTCAACACTTACTTTCAAACATATTTATTGTGTTTAGAAACAAAGCACGAACATGACTTTAGTGGGACTTTAAAGATAATCTTCAATTATTTAGAGACAATATCTTTAATGCTGATTAGCATTCCAGTAAACCATGATGTGGTCACTGGCACAATGTTGTGTGCATTCATGGCTATGATTTAAGAAATTTGTATGATTTGACATGAACAGCTTGCCTGGTTAAAGATTCCGAGTCACTTTCAATGTCTTTGAATGTCTTTGAATGCCATCATGCAGTGGCAATGTCATGCAGAAACACCCACATCCCCTACAGGTGTGATGCCCCTGGGATCATGTCAAAGTCACAGGGTAAGCAGAGCTGCATTGCATTTTGTGACTATTCAGATTAGCATCTGCGAACAGTGTTAGCTTCTGATAAGCACCACATACTCCACTTGATTGCTCGATAACGTTGCGTGTGAGGTCAGGTGTTGGGACAGGGGGATTTTTTTGCATTTGGTGATGTGACCATGTGCCACATACACACAGTGTAGTATATGAAGTACTGCCTAAAAGGAAAAAAAAAAAAGAAGCTTGTATTGTCTTTATGGGCAGTCCATTTTTTTCCTGCCAGCATAAGATGGAGAGGAGACATTCGCTCATTTGCATGAAAAAGGTGTGTGAAGTATGCTATAGTTCTTGATCCAAAAGCAGGTCACCAAAAGGTTTTCAATGTCTCACTTAAAGGCCACTATCATTTGATATACATTGTTTCATATCGCCAAAATTGCTTACTATTATTTTGAAATCAAACATAGTCAATCTGACATCTTTATAAAACATGTGACATCAAATTAACACTATAGTATATATTAAAAAATTCAACACAAAGTATAAAGATCCTTTTGGAAAACCATCACTCATTATTATATACAGTATTTAACATCAACTGTCACAAAAAGTAAGAAGAAGCTAACCACTAATATAATGTAAAAGGTGGAAACACTAACCGAGTAGTTTGCAGGTAACTATAGTAGTCGACTACACTGTCTCTTTTGCCTATGTAAAGATTTTACAAATATTTTCCAGTCCATGTAAAATAATAAGATGGTATTCATTGTTTGTGTATTAATTTCTTTGGAGTCCTTTGAGCTCTATAAAATAACATTGCCTGAGGGAGTGAAATATGGCTTGGTGGGCGTGTGAAAGATTCCAAAGTCAACAAGAAATGTTGTTACTGGGGAACTTTCCAGAGCATGTTGCAGCGGAAATGGAGCGCAGAGACATTATGCAAATATAATTACAATGCGGTGCCAATTTATCACATACCCAAGATTATTTATCACATCCAGAGACAATTAAGTTAATTTAATACACTGCGAGGCAACATCAGTCTCCATGGATTCGCATGTCGACCAATGGGAAAAAAAACAAAAACATTTATGAATTATCTGCCGAGCATACTTTATTTAAAAAAAATGATGGTGCGTGAATGTGATGTTTACATGTTAGGGAAGCATGTAAGTAAAGTTTAAATACTTTGAATGCAGCAGCTGGGCTGTTGATCGCTTAACTCTGCCTGCATTTACCATTTGTATTAAATGTAATCAACATACAGTAAATGCTATATATGTCGTTTGTGTGCGTGTCTGTGTGTGTGTGTGTGTCCTGCCTTGGCCCCGTCTTGTGTTCACCTGTTCCTAATTGTGCTCTCCCACACATGTGCCCTGTCATTCCTGATTACCTCGTGTATTTAGTCTCGTCTCATTGTGTCTCGTCACCAATTTGTTGTACCTCATTATCATATTCCAGCATCGTTTCTCGTGTCAATGACTTGGAACTTTTTTTTTATTTGTATTTGTTTTCATACTGTTGCCTTGGCGGCACTGTGGGAGACTGGTTAGAGCGTCAGCCTCACAGTTCTGAGGACCGGGGTTCAATCCTCGGCCCCCTGCCTGTGTGGAGTTTGTATCTTCTCCCCATGCCTGTGTGGGTTTTCTCCGGGCACTCTGGTTTCCTCCCACATCCCAAAAACATGCATGCTATGTTAATTGAAGACTCTGCTCTCGCCGTATATTCTGATGGAGTTTAGGTCTGTACTTTGACTGGGACATTCAAACACATACACATGCATACTCTGAATATGAATGTTTTTTTGCCAATTCCAATAGGTTTTCACAACTTTAAATTTGGTCTCCTTTCACCAGAACATGATCTTCCACATTTGCTGTGCCACGTTTTCTGGCAAACTGCAAAAAGGCTACCTTGTGTCATTTGTCCCACCCCAACAATGGCTTTCTTCTTGCCTACCTGCCATAAATGTTGAATTTGTGAAGTGCAAGACTAATTGTTAAGTTGTTGCATCATAATATTGCATTCGGATGAATGAACGAGGGAGAATACGAAATATACTTTGCCAAGCATGGCATAATTAAGCTGAGCTGCTGATCACATCAGCCTCACTTAGTCAACAAATGTCAAAGAACGAAACTAAAGTGTGCTAAATTGAAGCTTGCTTTATCCTCTTTTTCATTTTCTTCTTTAGAGCCTTGTGGAGTTTCTCCTTTTTTTAATTTTATTTTTTATTTTTACTGAGAATTCTGGCACGGTGGCCGACTGGTTAGCACATCAGCCTCACAGTTCTGAGAACCGGGGTTCATATCCCGGCCTTGCCTGTTTGGAGTTTGCATGTTTTCTCCGTGCCTCCGTGGGTTTTCTCCGGGCACTCCGGTTTCCTCCCACATCCAGAAAACATGCAGGGTAGGTTAATTGAAGACTCTAAATTGCCTGTAGGTGTAACTGTGAGTGCAAATGTTTTTTGTTTATATGTGCCCAGCGATTGGCTGGCGACCAGTTCAGTGTGTACCCCGCCTCCCGCCTAGAGATAGCTGGAATAGGCTCCAGCTCACCCGCGACCCTGAATAATGAGGATAAGCGGTACAGAAAATGGATGGGTGGATGGATTTTACTGAGAACTCTACACCTAGTCAACGTTTACCCTTAGCTTCTCCCCTGCCCAGAATTAGTGTTCTCACTACCATCCCAACCTATATATACATATATGTCTCTCCACACACATCTATACCTACAATGACATCTATATTCACATATAGGCACACCTTGAGTAAGAAGTTGCCATAGACAACTGTTATGGCCGAAAGGGGGGGAATATTATGCACCAGTGTCGTACTTTGGTAACTGCATTGTTGTGTGTACCTGCCACCCTGGGTCACCTTCCGAGGAGACGTTGCCGAGACCCACCATCGAGCTGGATCAAGCCGACGAAGGAGGGATATGTAGTGGACAACGTGATCAACAAAATGGCACCAGCAACCCCCAACATCTGATAGTTCTGCATTCCTGCCTACTGCCCCGCTGAGCCAGACGGTAACAAGAAACCTGGTTTATGTCAACCGGTCCTTAAATTAATTAACAGCTCCTCTGGAAATCTAGGCTTCCAGTCATCAAAGACCCCCTTGGTGCGCAGAACCAACATACTGACCAAAACTTTGGAAAATCCGCTGTACAAAGCAAATCCAAACTAAAGTTCAAAGAACCATTTTCTCATTTGAAATGCATGAAAGGCCCTCTGGACACCCGGTGGCGGTGGAGAGTTACTGCCAGCCGTGAGCTGTGCCACAGATTTCAGCGAATTTGAATGTCTGTTTGATATTTTACGAACTTTGCGTGAATGCTCCCAGTATAAACAATGACACCAATGTCATGAATGATTGTTTGCCACAGGTCTGATGTCAAATCTGTTTGTCAACTGAATCAGATGAGATGTTTCACCTCACACAACACAAATGTCACATCACGACTATTAAGTGCTCTCAGCCACCACATAAAATTTAAACACTCATTGCATAAATTAACTAGGGTGTGCGTGACAATGCAGGATCTGGGAATTAATGAATTAATCTTTTTATTTTCACTGGTTTAAAACCACCAATAATCCTAAAATGAAAATTAATACTAAGATGAGCGGTTTGTCTCCCTTTTGGTCCCTGGGCCAGCCCCTCTCTCTCCTGTGCATAAACTGCCGAAGCCCCTTTGTTCTGGGCTCGCTCGTTGTTGGATTTATCTCACCAAACATTATAATGAATAAACACAAAAGGAATGAAGACGTTGGTCATTTTACTCATGAGGAGGGCGCATGGGAGATTGTTCAGGTTACAGCCTCTCAACACGCTCTAAACAATCTCCCCCGTCGCTCCTACATTTATTTGAAAATAGGAGAGTTCTACAAGACATAATATTCTAAGCATTAAGACACAACACAAAACATAGGACCAGACGACACCTGTCCCGTCCCCGACCACATCCGATCACGTCCTTGGTCAAGGCGCCCTTCCATCAAATGTTGCTGAGTCATCTTCTTGAAGGCGAGACATCTTTCTATCTAAATATTGTCCATAATACTAATGCAGGCTACTAATGCAAAATACTAATGCAAGCTAAGCAAATAAATGATAACTACTAAGATATATCTAACACTCGTTTTCCAGGCTCACTCTTGTTTCCCCAACCTGCCGAACAAACTGGTGCACAGCCAGGGAATCCCGCCTCTCACCACGAGGTCAACCTTCTCAGAGGGCTGAAGGACTCTGCCGCTCCCCGAAACCACGCTTTGGTGCGTGTGGGTTAGCTTGCGGACAAAAGATCAGTCCAGAAGGAAGTGTGACGCAAGTCTTCTCTGAGTCTGTGACGAACACCGTCACTAAGGTGATTTGGCCACCCTACCCTTGCTTTTTCTCCGTTTTTGCCTTCTTTTTTTCTTCCCTCCTTTTTCGTCAAATACACCTGTTCGGCTATCTGGCCCAGCCATCTAGAAGACTGACCTTCCTGTCTAAATTATGTTCTACGCAATGTAAGTGCAATGTGCTGTTCCTAGGTACAAACTGGTGTATAATTGGATTATAACAACAGTCATAGAAATTCCCAGCCTCGCATTACTACCAGCATATTCTCACTTCCCACCCACATCATAAGTTGGTTATAACGTTAAACGTAAATCGAACAAAACCGGAAGTCACGCAGGCGTTAAATTCCGACATATTCTTTGTCCAAAATTAATTCCGTTCTTATCGGAACCCAATATACGCTGTCTGATAACTTCACTATTGCTCTTTTAAAGATCATTTTGTGGGGGAGGAGCGGAAGCCACTGTTCAAAACAACCTCAAAAAAAGAAGGCTGTTCCATACAGCTCAAATATATTGATCTGTAGTGAACCCATTTGTCTTGGAAGGGGTTTTTATTTTTCTATTTTTGTTTGTCCTGACAAAGGTACATCTGACGTTGGATCGGATTACTATCAAGTCTTCATTTCTCAGCACGATACCTGGACTTCCTGGCAGCTTGCTCTTGATTTACCCTTAAATTATTCCCATCCTTTCTCGTCTAAATGACCGCATTAGATGCTCTACTATGCTTGAGGGGGTTTGTTCATTTCACTCTCCGTCACAGCTTCCAGAGAACACAGCGCGACACGAGGAATTGATGAAACTCATACAGTTGATTTTCACACTAGAGCGGAAAAACGAGAACACAAAAAAGTTTTTTTTGTGACTGACTAAAAATGAAAGTTTTGATCTGAGCCTTTTTCATTTTCTAGCTCATTTTTCATACTGCCAATACATTTGATTATGTCTTGGTCTGAGTTATCTTAAGTATGCTGAGCTGATCTTGCTGACCATGTGAAATGAATAAACAAAAAATATATCATTTGTGGGCGGCACGGTGAACGACTGTTTAGCAAATCTGTCTCACAGTCCTGAGGATCGGGGTTCAAATCCCGGCCCCCCCTTTGTGACGTTTGACTGTTCTCCCATGCCTGTGTGGGTCTTCTCCGGGTACTCCGGTTTCCTCCCACATCCCAAAAACATGCATGGTAGATTGATTGAAGACTCTAAATTGCCCGTAGGTGTGACTGTGAGTGCAAATGGTTGTTTGTTTACATGTGCCCTGGGATTGGCTGGCGACCAGTTCAGGGTGTACCCCGCCTCTCGCCCCAAGACAGCTGGGATAGGGTCCAGCACGGCCGCGACCCGCGTGAGGATAAGCCGTACAGAAAATGGATGGATGGATGGATATAATTTGTGCAGCTTAATGGCACAATAATAATCTAAACTTTTTTTCTGTTGCCCACTCAATGAACTTGTATTATCTTTTTAAATTTTGCCCTCAGGACAGACAGGAAGGAAATGCAGCATTTCTTGAATTCAGCAGGGAAATGTGAACTCTTGTGTTGAGTGGGCACAAAGGGGCGTGTTGTATTTAAAACGCAAGTGCACGAGCAAGTGATCTAGCTGTGTGTGGACTTCATCTTTTATTTCAGTCTCAGAGGCTTTGTCCATATTTACATAATCAAACTATGTTATGTGGATGAGCACATTATTTATTGTGACCACTACTTTAGGTTGCCTTTCATAAAGGTATTTGGTGTCTCTTGTTGAAAAAAAAGTACCAATACATAATGCTACAAAAAAAGAATAGAATATTAGCAAAAACATGTTTTTATTGTTCTGATGCCTAAACTAATAGATTTGGGGAAGCAAAGTTTGCGATTAAAGTAATGATGCAGTTTTTTTTTCTCAGGAAAAGAAAATCAGACTTTGACCTAAATAAATTGTCTCCAAAACTATATGCAAGTCAAACGTCATATTGGTGTTCTCTGTAGCATTTCATTTCAGAAAGCCTTACAGGTATGGTTTTGGCAATTTTTTGAGACTCGTACAAAAAAAAAAAGAATCAGCCTCACCAAGGCAAAAGGAGAAGAATAAGAGAAGACAGCATTCTTAACAAATTTATTAGACTATCTGCCATGAAAAGAAGAGACCTACCAAAGTCATGGAGTGCATTGAAGTATACTTTTGATTCAGGTAGTTCTCTATGTATTATCATCATGAACAGGAATGAAGCATGTTAAAGTGAATGTAGAAAAGATTGTGTTCATGAGATTTGTGTATGACTGTGTATATCAATTAAAAGAACAATACATCAGTAATACAATCACAATGCTGTCACTGAATGTCACCTTGAGGCTCAGCTTAATTTTTCTTTTTTTTCTTATCTCAGAATTCATTTAAAAACGCTACCGAGCAGCGGGCAATGAGTGCTTACTTGATCATAACTGATTAAAAGTTCAGCAGAGTGTAGCGGCCGTCAGTCCAGAGACAAGACGTAGTTAACGGTTATCGCCGGGAGCCTTGAGTTAATTTTGCTTTCACCTTCATCAGGATGATAATGTGACCTTGGATGCTGCCGCCACCGCTTTCATTCCTCGTAAATAAGTGGCAAAGACGCAACGTCGACGGGAGAAAACAAACACTGTCATTGAGGAAGGTAAACTCATGCTGCTTCGGTATTGTTGTACAAAATTAATATTAGTCATTCTAAAGGGGGATCAGATTGAGTGGTTATTATTAAGTTGTTGTTTTTTTACAGTTTACTGCTGGAGTAACAAATATTTTTTTCTGAATTGTAATGGACCCTTGAAACTCGACTTGGAATTCAGTAGTTTTCATGAATTAACTTGAATGCTAATGACATGGTTGCAGGTGAGCTGGAGCCTATCCCAGGTGACTTTGGGTGAAGGTTTTTACAAGACCCTGAATTGGTCACCAGAGTATTTTAGAGTTTAATTAACAAAAATTACAATGTGTATTATTCAATTTATTTCCTTCTGGAATGGATTGTGTTCTAGTTGTAAGGGTCGACTGTAGAGGAAGTATATTTGATTGCATTCATGGGGGGAAAAAGCATGTTTCTCTCCAAATAAGAACATATTTACAATATCGCAATACTGTAAACTCATTTTTACCATGGGCCACATTGTTGGTACGGGCCGTTATGACTGTGAAACCATATACAGTAAATCTTTCGTTTCGCTTCATCATAGTATTCAGTGATGGATTGTCAATACACCGCTGCTAAGTCACCTTGAAAAGGATGTGAAATAATGAAAATGAACATATTATAATGAAAACATTATATGTATATCTATTTTCACATGAGTAGAATGAGTAGTTTACATTTAGTGATGAGTAAAGTTGCTTTGTTTATCTCTTGTTTCATTTTATGATCCAACTTCCGATTTAGGGCACATTGATGTTTACTCCTCAAATGTTTGACGTGCAGTTGGTTCTTGTGAAATACAAAGGATGTTGCGAGACAGGGCATTGGATTCCATCGCCCTTTAACGTTAAACAGGGTTACTGTCAAACCCTCCCACCCCTATCAATTTACTGTAAAAAGGGGTTTGGTAACGGAAAAACAATGCTTGCAATATCACAGATGTCATTATTTATTACATATGACAATTTAAAATTTTGGTAGAGATTTTAGCAAGAATCATTGAAGTTGATGCAAATTATTTGTTTTCGCGGTCCACATAAAATGATGTGGTGGGCCGGATTTGGCCCCCGGGCCTTGAGTTTGACACCTGTGCTGTTGAGGCAAAGAAAACTCCCATTGCATTTCTTGGTGGACATTCTACCAACATGCTTTGAGCAAAAAAGAATACACTTATGCAAACCCACAAAGCTTAAATGGATGGCATGGCAGTTTTATCAGAACTGAACAAACTGATTTGATGAAAACTAGATCAGCAAAGGATTTTCTCGATTGAGTATGGAGCTGAATGTTACAACTGCCATTTTACAAACAGTTTCTGTTCTCTCCCACCAAGCTTGCTGAAGTGTCCATGGTGTCAACCTTGGTTGCCTCTTTGTGAGTCACAAATCCCCCTTTTTAACTGCAGAGTACCTTTACAGTACATTTTCAATTTCAAAAGCAAGGTACTATTTCTAGTACGAGGTCAGCAAGGTTCCGGGTGTGTCGAGTCCATACCCTATGAGTGGCGTGAACCACTTCTGGTCGCTCATTGCTTGAGCAAATTCGTCTCATTATATTGTAAGATTTGAGGACGCACGGATATTTTTCTTTGCTACCATCAGTCTCTTCTGGATTACAGTTAATTTCTTTCACAGCCGCATGCATGTACATAAATCTCAGTCTGGATGATTTCTTTGATGTGGCATTGTTTTCACAGCTTCCCGTTTTGAAGTGTAAAACCACTTTGGGGTAATTTGAAGATAAACAGATGTGTTTTAATTATAGCTGCATGGATGAATACTAGTTGCAGAGGGCTTAAAGGCCTCTAAACATTTGCTTCGTCACAAGCCCCGAATCCCAAAGCTACCGTTAAACCCAGTGACTCCAGGCACATGATCGCTGTGTGGTATATTCGGCTTTCAGGAGAAAGCTGAGCATGAGATGGGCTGTGTGAGGATGCCAGAGGTGTGACGGTGATAACTGGTTGTGACACATCAATATTTTCAAGTGTTTGGCTTTTTCAAGGTACGGTGGCCGACTGGTTAGAGCGTCAGCCTCGCAGTTCTGAGGAACCGGGTTCAATCCTCGGCCCCGCCTGTGTGGAGTTTGCATGTTCTCCCTGTGCCTGCTTGGGTTTTCTCCGGGCACTCCGGTTTCCTCCCACATCCCAAAAACGTGCATTAATTGAAGTCTCTAAATTGCCCATAGGTGTGACTGTGCGTGCGAATGGATGTTTGTTTGTATGTGCCCTGCGATTGGCTGGCAACCAGTTCAGGGTGTACCCCGCCTCCTGCCCGATGAAAGCTGGGATAGGCTCCATCACGCCCGCGACCCTAGTGAGGAGAAGCGGCTCAGAAAATGGATGGATGGATGGATGGTTTTTTCAACTACCTAATTCAGTCATCTCTGACACCCATGCCCAAATCACATGGATCTAAGTCTGTGTACAATTTTTGGAGGTGTTAAAATAAAATAATCAAAAGCCCCTTGAGCCAGTGCTTTAATCCTTTAAAATAATATCATTGGGTTGAAATGAACGTGGGTTCGCTGTCAGGAGTGACAGAAAAAAGGCAGCGTGGTATTTAAAGGCTTCCGTCTGGGTTGCCGTGCGGTGTAGATCAGCCGCCGGGACGCAAGTTAATTGCCCCCTTACTCAAATGTCACGCCCTATACGCAGAGTGCAGATATCAAAGCAGAGGCATCACATTAAAAAGCTTTGTGTTCCGTCTCTCATAAAATGCCAAATTGTGCATAGGGGATCCTGGATGGACTTAAATTAGAAAGTGTCCGAAAAATAGGAGCTCTCACATAAATTACCCTGTTTAAACGGTGTAAAAAGGAAGTCACATTGAGGAACTTTGAGACCATTGGATCCAAATACCTCAAACGTGCAATCAGTACTGCAGCCTCTGTGGTCATTATCTATCTTAAAATACATTTGAATAGTGAAACCAGAGATACCGTCGTTCAAAATATTTTATTTTACATTGAAAAGTAATAGCAAAATTTGCTATACGTTTGGACTTGCTGCACGACTGTAAGACCATGCTGATTTGTTTGTCTAATTAAGTGAGTAGCTTTTTTAAACCAATTTTCATTAGTTGTTTTTTTAAAAAAGATGGAGCCTTGTTTTCTAAGACCTCCAAGCTTGGCGCCTTACCCCACAGAATACCATGAGACACAATGAAGACAGGATTTAAAGACATGTCCACTATCAGGACTGTTTGGTGTCACATTTTTCTTCTTTGTTAAATTCACAGCCGAGAGCTACAGCTATGCTGTCACACCATTTGCGTCCCACCTACTCAGGGTTTAAACCAGCCGAACCAAATCAGAGTGTAGTGTACTGAACTGTACCGCTGAAAACGTGACAATAGTAAAGTTTCTTACAGCTCCTGTGTGTTGTTTAAGTGGCAACCATCTATTTGAAAAGGTAAAGTATTTGCAGGCTGATACATTTAATGAATAGAAGATGATGCCAAATAATGTTACCAGTTCGCCTGGAGCTGGACTTGAGTTAATGACCAGCCTTTAAGTTGTTTTATTATTGGAGAGTGGCTCCTCAAGGGAATGTTTCATTCAAGATTCTGAATTTATCAACCCAAAGCCTAAGTTGTTTGGCATTGTGGACTAATTTGTAGAAGAGTTTTAGATAATTTTGCCCTTAATAATCTTGTCCAGTGTTTTATTCTAATAGTTTTTTTTTTGTTTTTGTTTTTTTTTGGGGGGGGGGGAATCCCTAAGATCTTTATGTGAAATTGAAGTATTTTGCTTGTGAATGAAACGTGAATTTAACTTTTTTAAACCAAGGTCATGGGTGACTAAAATGAATGCGCTTTCTCCCCACACACAGCTTTCCATTACTTAGGTCATAAAAAGATCAGCTCAAAATATATGATAAAAATGTCATTACGAAGGATCAATAATTACAGAACATTTGTCACCCTCTTTCTAACCTTGCTGAAATGTGCCTGTTTTGCCGGGGCTGGATTGTCTCATTCAAATGAGCCACTGTTGATCCCGCCTCCCTCTTGTGCAGTGTAGGGCTTTCAGCACCATCATGACGGGGAGCAGAGCTAGGGTGTTGTGATGAGGCAGGCAACAACTTGCACCTATGCAGACCTGAGTATGAAGAGAAAAAACGAGCCCCATTTCGGCGAGATAAAATCAGAAATTTTATTTTCACTTGTGGAGGCAGCACTTCATCACCAAACCGGCAAATTGCACTTGTCAATTAGTGCTGCGAATCTGTGCATGTGGTGCATGCAGCTGAGAAATTGCCAAACACAAAAGGCTTACTTAAAGACATTTTCCGGTAAAGGCGGCACACAAAGGATTTATTCAATGCTTGGATTTTTAAATGTGATTTAAAAAACTTGTTTTGCATTGTTGAAAGCCTTACATGATCTCTTGTGTTCAGTTCATGCAAATGAAAACCAAGGGTGACTAACATGTCATTATATATGAATCCTATTATCCTAAAGCAACAATATCAGATTTGATAGTGCTAATATGACTATGCAGGATGACTTTATGTATCAAAAGAATGTTTCCTAGAGCATCGCCAATGCATGATTCAGAATGACATAAATAACCTGGGCTCCTGCCAACTCTGTCAATTATTTAAGTTCAACCATGGAGAGAAGTGTCCCACTTTCAACAGGATATCAACAGATGCCACACACACAAACACAAACACACAACTGCAAGCACAGCCGCTGCAAAAATGAGTAAGGCATTTTTGTCTCCACTCTTCAGAACTTCCTGATTACATCCTATAAAGGTCAAGAAGCAACAGCAACACAAACCTTGGTCAATCGACATTGACTCTAAATTCTCAATAGGTGTGAATATGAGTGTGAAGGGTCATTTGTATATACTGTATGTGCCCTGTGATTGTTGACCATGAGTGGCCAGTATTGGTCAACAACAGATATGCAAATAGTGCATAGTGGCGTGACTACTACAGTGAGTGTATGAATAATGTCAAATTGTCATTAGATTAAAGGCTATGTTTCATATGCTATGGTGTCAATTTTAAAAACAGACAGCTTCATCACACAGTCAACACAACAGATGGCATTTTGCTCGTGACACTTCAATAAACACATTCAGTCATATGAAAATTATAATCACACGTAGCTACTCACTGTACCTAATAATAGTGGAACGCACTTTTGTCAAAGACATTTTTATCGCCATGATCATACTGTAAAGTGATCCCAAACAGGAAACCCACATTGCACCGGATATAGTCTTTCGTCATGCCCACAAATATTTCCGCAACTTTATTTATTTATTTATTTTTATCATTATTATTATTTTTAATCTTCCCAAAACCAGATACACCGCGTCACTTCTGCGGTTGGCATTATATTTTAGGGGATACTTTCTGCTCTAGAGTGTATGATAGAGAGAGGAAAAAAAGAGGTACTTTTGCGTGCCCATGAACCAAAACGAAAGGTTTTGACAATTATCATAAGCGTCCCACCCCCAGTTACGTTACTTAGCTGTATTAAACGTTCACAATCACATCATTTTTATTTTGAATAGTCCCAAACCAGTCTATAAAACTTAATATTTGACCAGCTAGCTAAACTGTTGAATTAGTTTACCCATCTTTTTGTTGTGATGGATGAATTTCGACATCGTTGTTGTTCTGTCTTTAATGTGTGGGTTGCCAGCCATGCAGGTTGCCATCCTCTATTTGCAGCCTTCATCGACAACATAATCCTTGAATCAAAAATGTAGTATCTTTGGAGCTTTTTCCATTGTTGTTTGCACAGGTCGCTACGTCACACTGGCAAGTTGGCAAGAATGATGTTTCTCACTTTCAAAAACAAAAAAGGCAAACGGTCTCAATTAAAATGGAGATTTACAACTTTAAACGAGATGACTTGTCAAGTCAAAGAAGCAGGAGGATGTGGAGAAATGCCACACCAGAGAAGACAGACTCTCCACACAGAAATGCTCAAACAATGACCTGGATCTCCTGACTTTGAGACAGATGGCAGTAATCCAGCCATCCATTCATTTTGTATACAGCTTTCTTCACTAGGATCTGGGAGGTACACCTAGTCAGTCACCAGCCAATCGAAGGACACATATAGACAAACAACCATTCAAATTCACATTCACACCTAAGGACAATTAAGAGTCTTCAATTACCCTACCCTGCATGTCATTTTTTGGAATGTGGAAGGAACCCGGAGTACGCAGAGAAACTTATGCAATCACGGAGAGAACACACAAACTCCACACAGGAAGGCTGGAGACCAAATTCAAACCCCAAACTTCAGAACTGTGGATGTGCTAACCACTTGGCCAAGGGCCCGTCTATGGGCAGTAATATTGTTTGATATTATTGTAATAATGTATTTATATCTTGCTTTTAAAATACAGTGATATGGGGGAAAACGGTATATAGAAACAGGAGTCAATGTAGCTTACGTGTAAAAAGTCTGGAGTGAGGAGTTGGGGCTAAACTGTATGTGTTTGACTAAATGTGAGCAGTACATGCCGTGCTAGCAGTAAGCGTGGGTGGTCTTGACCAGAGCCAAAGTTAAGCATCCAGGCTGGGCCATCTGGGAGCTGGCAACACTGATGTACAGATCATGTTGACAATAAGAGGACCGCCGCAACTGAGCTAATGTTTTAAAATGAAAATAAAATACTATATCCTTTATTGAACACCAGAGGGAAAATTCAAGTGGTGCAGCAGTAAAATAAATAAAATACTACTACTAGTACTAGTAGTAGTAGTAATAATAATAATAATAATAATTATAATACATTGATCTCGTTTGATGTGCGTCCCACGTCTGAGCAGGGACGAAAAAACTATGAACAATCTGCGTCCACAGTCGCACGGCATCACTTACCTACGTACTTGTGTGTGTTGCTTCAGTGCTTCAGCGAATCATTATTCACTAAAAGTACTGTTTTGGTGCTAGCCAATCAGACGCAGAGTAGGGTGTGTTATCGTTCCATAAATACAATGGACACAAGACTTTTCTGCACTGGATACATTTTCATTGCGTGGGCTCCGTAGATGCACACAACTGGGATACTTAGGGAAAGTGAACTATTTATTATGTCCACTAGGCCATGATCTAACTAGCTCGCGAGCTAAGGAGATAAACAGTTCACTCCCCTCGCTCGATTGTGCCGATCATTCAAAGGCGCTATATTTTACCAAACAAACTTTTTCTAGTATTTGGGATGTAAAATTGGCTCAATAAACATGTGAAATATAAATTAAAATCATCCACGCATCCCTGAGTTCCAGATGTTTTTGTGTCGAGAGGCCTGAATTCAGGTCATTCGAATTTCTCGAGCTTCCCGAGCCAGGGGTGTCAACATAACAAATGTGTGCTCTCACAAGTGGGTCTTCTACACGGAGGCAAATAATCATAAGAAATGGGGTGGTCTTAGCCAAATATGGACAAAGCGGATACAAAACTGGGTCAAACAGAGTACCTGTCAGAGGGGCCTTTTCTGGACACTCCTAACAAAACCAAGGTGGTTTTTTAAAATGAAATTGATACTTTTATACTAAGCCCATGTTAAAGACTCACTCTATGGAGGTCTAAATAGCAAAAATATGGGTCCTTTAAAACAGAGGTCACTAACTGGCAGACCCTGGCCCATGTCTGAACCCGGAAACAGTCCCATTATATCAGTAGCATAAAAATACATAAACGATGCTATTGTATATCATGAAGGTTTTTGGGAAAATATATCGTTCTAAAAAAATTGCTATCAGAGCAGGCCTAAATACATATAATATAGATAGAGCAAGAGCAATGGGTAACACAATGATGAAACGTTGCAGGGACTCATTATTCCAGGGCTGGGACTCATTGTTTCCATGACATGTGCATCCCCGAACTCACATAGTCTCAAGTGTAAAATGATCTATTTAATAATAATTTAATTGATTTTAAAAATACATTGAACATTAATTTTTAATGGAAATATTCCTCTTTAAAAAACAAACTCCTATGCCAGTAGTTCTCAAATATATTATTCCAAGTACCACTTGAAAAAAATACTTAGCTCTCTAAGTACCCCCATAATGACCAACATTAAACTACATTAGCGTGTTCATTAAAAACATGACAGAGTTTTTATTTGTGAAAGGTACTGTATATTCAATAATATAGTCAGTTTGAACATTAAAACTTCACTTAAATATAGGAAGAAAAAAAAAATAATTATGCAACTTAAATGTATTGAATATAAAAGTTAAAGAAAAAAAAAAAACATTTACCGAAATAAATATTTGAAAAAAAACAGTTATAAATGTATTATATTGTTCTTAAATGTTTAATACAAATGTATTGTACTGGATAAAAAAAAAAAAAAATGTAAGTCTCTGCAACACGATGCACCGTTTCAACATTTAATTCAGTTATTTTTTTGCGTATCAATAGAGGGAGGCCACATACCATGAGTGATATTCGTACCACACTTTCAGAAAAACTGTTCTAGTCCATTGGCACCTACCTCGTTTGGCAAAAGAAGGTGTAAGATCATCGTCCTTAATGTCAGTGTGTCCTCCGTAGTCAATGCCGACTCCGTAGTCCTCCTGGATTATCCCGTCGCTGACTTTGTTGTGCAGCTGGTTTGGTGTGGAGTTTAGCGAGCGTCCCACCGGGTCGTCGTCGTCGCAGTCGTAATCGTCGAGGATGGGCGTCTCTCGGATGGGCACGCCGATGACGGAGCTGCCGTGCTGGTGGGCGCTCCGTGAGCCCCGATAGCTGTCCCGGCCCTGGGGTCCGAGAAGTACCGAGGGGATGTAGTGGATCTCATGGGTGGCCTCTGTACTGGCACTCTTCTGGGGGATCCTGCGGCGCTTGCACCATCGGTGGCGGGTGTAAAGGACCAGGGTGAAAAGGAGAATGAGCAGGAGCAGGGCGATGAGGCATCCCTGAGGAAATAGACAAATAGTACACAAACAAGAAATTATAGAACAGTGTTTCCCAGCCTTTGTTGAGCCAAGGCAAATATTTCACAAAAAATATGGTAAATGTCAATCTTTCAAATGTAAAAATGTCCAATAAATACCAATAAATTGACTCCCTCACTATGAATTGTGAATTGTTTAATTGAAACACAAAGCTTTTATTTTGTTGTATGAATGGCAACAGGTAGGTTAATTGAACCTTCTGCCATTTAATGGAAAATGAGTTTTTAAGCCTGTCTCTCTACATCACTGTCATAGAGAAATTAACAACGATCCATTACTTCGAGCAAATAAATAATACTTTTTTGACTGATTAAATGTAATTGCATACGCATGTGATGAGCGTACTAGAGCGGCTCCAACTACCAGAGACAAATTCCTTGTGTGTTTTTGACATACTTGGCAAATAAAGATGATTATGATACTGATGATCTCTCACAGAACACTCATGTGCATTGGAAATTGCTGTCATCAAACAATTACTACTGTTAATAAAAATAGAACATTGTGTTCTTTTCCCACAGCAAAAACCAGGGTTAGATAATCAGTTAAAATATTTTGTAAAGAGTATTCATCTTTCGTTCTCTTTCATAGTATTTATGTTTTAATTATTGTGTTATAGTGTTTATTTATGTTATAATTGTTTTACTCTTTATATACTTTGTGGATGCCAGAAAATGTCTTTTTCTACCCTGAGCTTTACTTTAAGAGCTTTTTTTTTTTTCGTGCAGAGAAATACATTTTAAATGAACAATAAAACATCTTTAGATGCAAATTAGCATTTTTGATTAAAGAGCTTTTACATATTAGTGTATTAACAATAACCTTACATAAGGTGGTGTTCTAAATGTAAATTATTCTTCTCTTCCTTTCGGCTTGTCCCGTTATGCGTCACCACAGCGTGTCATCCTTTTCCATGTAAGCCGATCTTCTGCATCCGCCTCTCTAACACCAACTGCCCTCATATCTTCCCTCACTACATCCATCAACCTCTTTGGTCTTCCTCAAGCTCTCTTGCCTGGCAACTCCATCCTCATCAAACTTCTACCAATATACTCACTATCTTTCGTCTCTCTAACTTTGTCTCCAAAACATCTAACCTTGGCTGTCCCTCTGATGAGCTCATTTCTAATTTTCTCCAACCTGGTCACTCCTAGAGAGAACCTCAACATATTCATTTCCACCACCTCCAGCTCTGCTTCCCGTTGTCTAAAGAGACAACGGGAAGCAGTAATCTGTATATCATGGCTGGCCTCACCACTGTTTTATAAACTTTGCCCTTCATCCGAGCAGAGACTCTCCTGTCACATAACACACCTGACACCTTCCTCCACCCGTTCTAGCCTGCTTGGACCCGTTTATTCACTTCCTTTCCACAGTCACCATTGATCTGGACTGTGGACCCCAAGTATTTAAAGTCCTCCACCCTTGCTATCTCTTCTCCCTGTAGCATCACTCTTCCCCCTCCACCCCTCTCATCCATGCAAATATATTCTGTTTTACTTCGGCTAATCTTCATTCCTCTCCTTTCCAGTGCATGCATCCATCTTTCCAAATGTTCCTCCACCTACTCCCTGCTTTCACTGCAGATCACAATGTCATCTGCAAACATCATGGTCAACGGGAATTACAGTCTGTCAGCCTATCCATCACCACTGCAAACAGGAAGGGGCTCAGGGCTTATCAGAATCAGAATCATCTTTATGTCATCATGTGCCTCTTGTTTGGCCTTTGCCACCTCTACCTTCGCCCTACGTCGCATCTCCATGTAGTCCTTTCTCCTCTCCTCTGTTCTCCCAGTGTCTCACTTCTTCTTAGCTAACCTCTTTCTATGTATGATTTCCCGCATTTTGAGATTCCACCACCAAGTCTCCTTCTCCCCTTTCCTACCAGAAGATAAACCAGGTACTCTCCTGCCTGTCTCTCTGATCACCTTGGCTGAAGTGGTCCAGTCTTCTGGAAGCTCCTCCTGTCCACCGAGAGCTTGTCTCACCTCTTCCCGAAAAGCCCCACAACACTATTCCTTTCTCAGGTTCAACCACATGGTTCTCTGCTCTGCCTTTGTCTTCTTTGTCTCCCCATCACCAGAGTCATCTTACACACCACCATCCTGTGCTGTTTAGCCACACTCTCCCCTACCACTACTTTACAGTCTGTAACGTCCTTCGATTACATCAACTGCACAAGATGTAATCCACCTGCGTGCTTCTACCTCCGCTCTTCTATGGCACTCCATGTTCCTGCCTCTCCTTGAAAAAAGTGTTCACTGCAGCCATTTCTATCCTTTTTCCAAAGTCTACCATCATCTGTCCCTCCAAGTTCCTTTCCTGGATACATTACTTCTTCATCACCCCTGTTTCTTTCACCAACATGTACATCACAATCTGCACCAATCACGACTCTCTCTGTC
Organism: Phycodurus eques; assembly: GCF_024500275.1. Lineage (NCBI taxonomy): Eukaryota > Metazoa > Chordata > Actinopteri > Syngnathiformes > Syngnathidae > Phycodurus > Phycodurus eques. Next base: position 7,620,343 of record NC_084539.1, read on the forward strand.
TGGGATGCTCAGAACTACTTCGTCGAGCTCCTTCCAGAATTTCTGTTTCACCTCTAGGTCATATCCTACCTGTGGGGCATAGCCGCTAATCACATTATACATAACACCCTCAGTTTCAAGTTTCAGCTCTGATACTCTTTTCACCTCCAAGACATTCTTAGCTAACTCTTCTTTTAAAATAACCCCGACTCCATTTCGCTTCCCATCTACACCATGGTAAAATTATTTAAACCGTGCCCCTAAACTTCTAGCCTGACTGCCTTTCCACCTGGTCTCCTGGACACACAATATATCAACCTTTCTCCTAATCATCATGTCAAGCAACTCCCGAGATTTTTCTGTCATAGTCCCCACATTCAATTCTAGGCTCTGTGCTTTCCTCTTCTCTTTCTGCCTAAGAATCCGCTTTCCACCTCTCCTACGTCTTCGACCCACAAATGCTGAATTTCCACCAGTGCCCTGCAGGGTAACCCGGGCCACGACCGATCCGGTATGGACTTCTTTCGATGAACGCTCATATTTGTTTGGCAAAGTTTTAAACCGGATGCCCTTCCTGACGCAACCCTCTGCATTTATCCGGGCTTGGGACCGGCCTACAGTTTGCACTGGCTTGTGTCCCCCATACGGCTGCATTTCCAAATTTAAATAAATCTGTTAATCATTTGTTGTATGACTTCATCAGTTGGATTTCACTGTTGTGCCTTTGTGCCTTTCGTGAAAGTGTCCTTAGTCAGGGCCTAAAATAATAATATTATCACATTATGGATATGGATCTCCGAAAATTGCTACTTTTTCTTAACACATTAAGGTTTTGTTTTGTTTTTTTGTAAAATGATGAAAGTTAATCAATAGTATTTCAATCTATTTTGACTCCATTGCCTCAAGATGTGAGTATCCTTCCACCTCAGGAGAAAATAATGATTATAATAATTATCCATTCATCCATCCATCCATTTTCTGAGCCGCTTCTCCTCACTAGGGTCGCGGGCGTGCTGGAGCCAATCCCAGCTGTCATCGGGCAGGAGGCGGGGTACACCCTGAACTGGTTGCCAGCCAATCGCAGGGCACATACAAACAAACAACCATTCGCACTCACATTCACACCTACGGGCAATTTAGAGTCCCCAATTAATGCATGTTTTTGGGATGTGGGAAGAAACCGGAGTGCCCGGAGAAAACCCACGCAGGCACGGGGAGAACATGCAAACTCCACACATGCGGGACCGGGGATTGAACCCTGGTCCTCAGAACTGTGAGGCTGACGCGCTAACCATTCGTCCACCGTGCCGCCGCATAATAATTATATTAATACTAATAATAATACTTTTCTTGTAAAAAAAAAAAGCATATATATTAAACTCGGTTAAAGACCTTCAAAATATTAGTTTATTAACCATAATACAGAATACATTGTGAATGAGCATTGGGTGGCATTGAATTTTGCAACTTTTGCCTTTTCTGGAAATAACTTTCTTCAGGTTGTTGATGGCTAAAATGGCCTTACGGTTGCCACTGAATGTATTATACAAAAAAAAACAAAAAACATTTTTTAAATGTACATCATCCAATATTTTTCTTTAGTGGAGTTTAGAGGTGCTACTGACATTAAGAATAATGTTGGGAATGAAGCCCTATGTTACAAGCCAGTTAAAAGAAATTAGAGAGGCAGTTCTTTGTGCAAGCCTGTATGTACGATGCAAATTATTTTGTTTTAGGTAAACAATTGATCTTAATTTAAAAAATGTTTTAAAATAATTCACAATAAAAGCTAAATTGAGTACAAGTGTCTATTTCCTGAAATCTTCTTCCATTCCCCACAAAACACATTTCAAGTCATTTCAGAATGTTTTCCAGTACATCATAAACTACAAGTAAAAAACAAAAACATATGACAGCATTAATTCAGCACTTTTCCCCAGCTCATGCTCGAAATCTAATCCACAAATGAGAAATGTGCTGCAGTATGTCATCGCTTTGCAGTGCAGGTGTGCCTCGCAGTCATTTCTAATGCAGATTTGTCCTATGCAGCAGGCCTCCCATATGTAGTCACACACACAATCAATGTGCTGGGGCTTTCACCTGTTTTACCCTCTTATTTCTGTGCCTATTCTAATAGTCACAGGAAATTCCTGTGGAGCATCGCATTTCTGTACGCTTCATCCAATATCTCTACCATCGCCAAAACATCAAAGACCATGTCATTCATGCACTAGCTGGATGATAAAGGAAATCCATAAGCTCTGAGGCACGACTTATTCTTTGACAAGTAGGCTGAGAAAAGACATCTTTAAAAAAAAAAAAAATCACACAGCGTCCACGCATATTGTCACTTGTTAGCAAAGTTAAGGTAAATCGTTTGTATGACAATTAAGAATGATAGAATAGCGAATTGTGAGGCGCATTTGTGACACGAAATGTGAATCAACTTTGCATTACGCCTTTGTGGTTCAAGTTAAGACAAGTATCTGCATCGTCACTTGTTATTAAAGATGACACAGTGTTTTATTAATTTTTATGTTGTTTGTCTGTTTATGTGTTACAATAAAGGATGTTAAAAATTTGATGAGTGAATCACATTCATTCATCACATTCAAAGAAATTATTGAGGTACATCTGTATCATTACTTTTAATCGAAGTTATTGTTCTTTCACACAGTGGTTAACCTTTATGACACTTTAAAAAATGAGAAGTGTGAGGCACATTTTTGAATGAATCACTTTCTCAATACACAAGTATAATTCATCCATCCATCCATTTTCTGAGCCGCCTATCCTCACAAGGGTCGCAGGAGTGCTGGAGCCTATTCCAGCTATCATTGGGCAGGAGGCGGGGTACACCCTGAACTGGTTGCCAACCAATCACAGGGCACATATAAACAAACAACCATGGAACTCACATTCACAGCTCCGGGCAACTTAGAGTCCTCAATTAACCTACTATGCATGTTTTTGGGATGTGGGAGGAAACCGGAGTGCCACGCAGGCACGGGGAGAACATGCAAACTCCACACAGGCGGGGCTGGGGATTGAACCCCGGTCCTCAGAACTGTGAGGCAAACACTCTAACCAGTCGACCACTGTGCCACCCACAAAAATGCAATTTCAGTTAAGAGAGTTAAAAGATCCGGTCCAATTTTGTGAAACTGACTCAAAGGCCAGGATGTCTTGATCCAGACTTATTGTGTGGTATTGGGTGGTTGCTGCTCACTTATTCCACCACCACTAAAGACAATTTTATTGATTTTACATTTTAATATCAACAGTGGTTAACATATATTTACACTTGTATGAGAGTATGCAAAGCGAAGCAAATTTATTTATATAGCGCATTTCATACACAAGGTAACTCAATATGCTTTGCATGATTAAAAGCATTTAAAAACAAAGTAAAAAAAGTAGACAATTGGTTATAGAAAAAAATGCATTGTCACTTGCTATCGAAGTTAAAACACACTGCCTTAAATCATTGTCATGTTTATGAATGTTGAAACAGGGCCAGTCATTTCCCAAGGAAATATATAGAGCTAAAACATAATATTGCCCCATCTTGTATAAGTTTAATTCCAGTGGGAGCATATTGGTGTGATATACACCAGACTTGTGAATCAGCAATATCACAAAATCTAAAAGGTGACATACTGTATGTTTGTAATGGGAGATAAAATGCAGAATAATCTGTTTCGAGGTTCCATAAAGAAGCATGTGTGGTGTGCACTGCTGTGCATGCATGAACTAGTGATTGTGCACAGGCACATATGGAAAGCGAATCGTAAATAAAAATCCACACGGGGAGGTCATTTGTCACAACATTTAAAATTCAATCTTCATGAGGAAAAACAACAATACTTCCCTTCCCATTGCCAACTCATGCGAGTGTGGATGTCCATAAATCACGCTATGCCGATAGGGGAGGCGGTCCTAGGATGACTGGTGGCGCTGACAAACGCGCTCATTAATCTCCTTGTGGATGGCAGCTTTGAAGAAATAGCCGCACAACTCCTGCCTAAGTCGCACTTCCATATGCTTTGAAGTAGAGCAACAGCATATGATTATGGAAGTAGCAGCAACAAGACAATGAAGTGACACCCCCCCCCCCCCCCCCAAAAAATGCTCACAGTAAAGAGTAAAACAACAAAACATGTTAAATACATCAAACTAAACAATGTGTTTGATTCTGAGAATTTGGATGGCAATACGAATGGTTGGAATTGGAGGATTTTATGACATAGTGCTTGGTAGCAACGGTTTAATTTTAGCTGTCATTCTGTCTGAGAGCAGATGAGTAATGAGCTTTGTGCGTCCTCATAACTCACTTCCAGCGCAATTTCCTGTGCAGGCTTCAATTCATTTCTTTACTTTGATTCCATTACTGATGAACACGGTATACGTTTCTTCTTTCAAGACTCCTTTCTCAGAGAATGTTGAATTAAGAGACGACTGTTTTGTTTGTGTCCAGCTTCCGGAATCACCCTGCAGTTTTGAAGAATAATAGTAAATTAGTGAAAGCAGAAGTAATACAATTTAAATTTGTATCTGCTTGTACATTTTAATATAAACATTGAATATTTAGTGTGAAATCAATGCGTGTGGTAACACCACATGAGGTGTCCTGGCTGGTCCAGCAATACTAGTGTATGGCTGTATGAAACCGAGAGACTGTTATTGATAGCAAAGTAAGTAAAAGTAAAGTAAACAAATCCTGGATATTTGTAATTATTGGATGGGAAAATAGCTCACAGGTTCTGAACTCCTATTTCAGGGCTTGTGTTGTATCGTGCTCCCTGAGGAGTTGTACCATAGCGAGTGCTATGTGGATGTAAATTGACTTTTGATATGCAATTTCATGTTGTGCTTCTTTAGACAGCAAACTGAACTTTATTCAAACTGCCTTTTTACCTGTAACTTTGAAAAATGTTGTCTTCCTTTTGTCTGTATTTAAAAAAAAACATTAGACAGACTACAAACTTGTTGAGAGTGAAAGAACAGCACCTCTAATCTTCCTTTTTGCCTTAATTACCTCAAGAACTCAATTAATTCAATGTGACTTGATTCATGTAACATTATGTCCATGCTGCTGTGGAAAATTGTCACTAATGTAAAATTGGGAGTTTTATCTCATAACATTTAGAAATTTTAGGACTATTTTATCATAAAATCTTTTTCAGTACTAATCATTTTCTTCTAATTTTCTTTACTCTTGTTACTTTTGTTTGAAGGTTACTTACAAGAACTACTACGTTGTTGCATTGACAATCCCCAAAGTAGTTGAGAGTGACTCAACAGTGTCTCTGTTAGTTGCAACCAAGTGGTGCAATGTGCTTTTTAACAAAGTTTCCTTCTTTATTTTTTTAATCCCAACGAAAAAAAAATTTGCAAACTTCGAAGGAAACACAACCTCCTTGGAGTGTGTAAAGAGACACACAGATCTTTTACACTATCTTATATCGTCATCAATAGCAATAGCCACCTTAGGGGGTCCTTGGCTTCCTATGGTGCAATGTATTCTGAATGAGTACGCAAGTCGGAATGCATCTAGTCTATTACTAACTTACGCTAATGCAGCACTAAAGTCACAATTGCGGCGAATATTTTTATGAAAATTACTTCTCGACCCGTCACTGATGGTGTAGTGGTACACTCGCTTGACTTTGGTGCAGCCAGCGTGGGTTCAGTTCCCACTCAGTGACGATGTGAATGTGAGTGCGAATGGTTGTCCGTGTCTAAATGTGCCCTGTGACTGACTGGCAACTAGTTCAGGGTGTAGTCCGCCTTTCGCCCGAAGTCAGCTGGGATAGGCTCCAGTGTCCTGCGACCCTAACCAGGATAAGCGGTGTTGAAAATGGATGGATGGATACTTCTCGACCATAAATACTGTATAAAACAATCCAATGAAAGACAAAGTACGGCAGTAACTCTGCATCCCGTCTTGTGCCGCATGACACGCATTCCAGCGCGCTACAGAATGTCGTTCATTGCGCAGCGTTTGTAACCTTGAAAAGGCTGTACTATCCTAAATGGAGGAGCCCCTATACAAAGTAATGAAACTGAAATTGGTCATCATTTGATTGGGAAATGTAGGACATCTATAGCTGTAATATTTATTGCTCCTTCACACTGTGTCATTCCTTATACTTTTCGTGGAGATGAATCTTCCTGCAGTTGTGGTGGCAACAGCAGTAAGCGATCGATCGAACACGCTCCTTGCAAACGCTCGAAACCTTAATTCACAACATGGCACCGCATTACCTTTTGATGCTGAGGAGCTCTGAGTACATTGTGCCATCTTGATGTTAAAGAGTACCGTAATTTGTCTGCTGCATAATGCGCTTTTTAAATTTTTTTTTTTTTTTATCAAGGATGCGTATTATCCAAAGGTGTATGAAAAATTGTTAAAATTAGTCAGTCTTGAGCTAGAGAAAATCAATGCTACAAATGTCACTGCTACTACCTCTTAGCTAGGGGAACCGAGGGTTGCTCCCGTTACACATAGATAGAAGGATAATTCAGCTGTGAAAGTGCGATTTTGGGGGTGTGTATTATAGTCGAGAGCTTATTACTGTATATTAGTGTTGGGAACGATAAACAAATGCGACAGATATCTGTTGGTAAAGTAAAGAGAGATACGACTGTATCGGTAGCAGACTCCATACTTGAAAATTCGCCAGAAATCCTTGGATACATCACTTGTCGGGGTGTGGACTGGATATCACGAGGCTAGGAATCGGTTGCCAGAGGCTTTGTCATGCAGTTCCATTATTGGAGCCAGGAGGGCGCTTTACGTCCTCTCTCTCTCCTCCCTCCCTTCTCTGTTTTCAGCACCTGTGTCCAATCAGCCTCATCACCACCGGTATATAAGGTCCCTGCTTTTCACTAGCTCTGATTGGTTTAGAGACCACGATGAAATCCATCGTGTGTCTGCTTTCAAGTCGTGGAAATGTTCTTTTTTTAATCAAATGACTGGGTACATGTACTCTGTTTCTTTTCTGTTGTTTTTTTTTTTTTTTTTTTTTGCCACACCATTCAGAAATTTGGGCGCATATCCGAAAACACAGATTGCTCATACTTTATGCGTCCCTGCTAATTTTTGTGCGTCCAAGACGCGGGACTCAAATTAAACCAGATCCCTGACAAATGAGATGGTTTCCCAACCGACTTTAACTACAAAAGTAGAAATGAGACGAACATCAAAGAAGTAGAAGGTAGGCAAATGTGTGTAAGAGCGGAGAAAAGGGGTTTGAGGGAGATGAACTCTGTGATTGGCTAATGTATGAAAAGAGGCGAGTTTTGGGATTATCACGCAAATGTACAAATGTACACATAACTCTTGTTCATAATAAACAATGGCGAAGAGGGTTATCAGTGTTTGATAAGCAACATGGCGCTAACACGGGAGATTGTCTCGGTGACACGCTCTCCAGTATTGTCTTTGTTTTTGTCATTTTCGTTCGTCTTTGGCAACACTATGCGACCTACTTACACGAGTGAAGACTTGCTAAGCACTGGGGAGTATGCTGGCAATTTTGCACAGCTCTGCCGGGACACATCGAAATGATTCGTCCACTCACTGTTTTATCACGCTGCACTATTTCAATACGGTTGTTAATTACTACTGGCCAATTCTGTGTTTGAGAACTATATGCACCATTTGCACAATCGTCACTGTACCAGATCATTAGTCTATTATTATTACTATTATTAGTCACTTTGAATTGCTCTAAATTGTTTGAGGACTGTGTCATTTGCACAATTGCCATTATATCAGCATCACCACACTAGTGATACGCTTTCATTGCTCATCAACTCTCCATACCGGTTATCCTCACTAGGGTTGCGGGCGTGCTGGAGCATATGCCAGCTATCTTTGGGTGAGAGGCGGGGTACACCCCGAACTGGTCGCCATCAGATCGCAGGGCACATATAAACAAGCAACCATTTGCAATCACGTACACACCTATGGGCTATTTAGAGACTTCAATCAACCTACCACGCACGTTTTTGGAATGTGGGAGGAGAACACCCACACAGGCACGGGGAGGACATGCAAACTCCACACAGGCGAGGCTGGGATTTGAACTCCGATCCTCAGAATTGTGAGGCAGATGTGCTAACCAGTCCCTCACCGTACCTCCCTTAATACTATAAGACAAGAATAATGTTCTAGCTTTACATCCATCAAGGCTGAGAAGGTTATGTTGTCAGTTGTAGGAGGTAGGACACATTAAATGTCGATCTCAAATCTAAATCGAGCCAACAATGCATCAATCTTATTGCCAAAATGTTCACTATGCAAAATAGGCTGCAATTTGGTGCTGATCCAAATTAGGGTTACTCAACAGGAGCAGTTCATGCCTATGAGGGAAGTTGTTTTTTTTTTTTTTTGAGGGGGGGGCATCAAAATCCCAAAAGCAATCAACTTGAAAACACGACTCGATCAAACTCTCTTAACTGTATAATGGCTTGGAATGGTAATGCTCAATTATATTGATCCTATTCTACCCTTTCTTAACTGGCTTCTGCAGGGACTAAAGTTGGGGGAGAAGACTTGACTTTTATATGTGTAGCCATGATATTCCCTCATGATCCAAATATGCTTCTTTATGCAGCAAGGCTAGTCAAAAAACATCATGCTCTGTAGTTTGGTCACCATCTGTGCACAATGGAGACATCTGCCCCTCTCCTTTAGGGGGAGACTCTACTGGCATCATTACCTCCACCAAGGAGGTTCCGTCCATTTATTTGTTGTTGTTTTTAATTACACATTTTGAACACTTTTTAAAAAAAATAACTGGTCCTATTCTTGCAATGATCAAGAAAACCCCAAACATCCTATCCTGCACAGGTAGAAAAAACTGTAACTGATTTGAACAGAATTTGTCACGTTTCAGAAGTGTCAGAATCTGTTACCCCAAACCAGATTGTAGTTGAATATATAAATATGGATATACCCTGTGACTGACTGGAGAGCTGCGCCAAAAGCCAGCTGGGATACGCTCCAGCATTCCACCAACAGTAAACAGGATCATAAAAGAATCAAGCAGTGTTGAAAATTTTTGGATGAAGATGTAATTTCCAGATGCTACTTTCTTTTTCAGGATGGTCAGATCAGATTGTAACTTTTTGTTCTTATGTAGGATACTGTTACATTTTGTGTCCATCCACATACAAGGGGGCCTCTTGCACTGCAGGGTATGATACAAAATTCTGAGTTTTTGTTAAACCTGATTTTTTTTTATGTAATCGTTCACATTACAAAAACAAATGTGACTTCTAATGTGAACGGAATGTGTCCGTGAAGAAACATACATACACAAAATATGACGTCACGTGATGCAATGTGTTTACAGAGGAAAATATGGCCCCTCATGTAGGTCTCATTCCTGATGCATTTGTGGAAAAGGATTTGGTGCAACTGGAGCCACCGCATTTTTTAGTTTATCGGTTCTATAGCATTTACGTTACTTACTTTATGCTCCTTCATCCACCATTGCTTTTTGTGCTTGTCTGTTTTATCGAACAATTGTGACGTTTGTCGCCTTTTGATGACATACACTATAGGTCGGATGAGCACGACCTGAGCGTCCGGACTGCAGTCGCATCGGATACATATCCGATTTATATCCGCCAACGAAAGAGGCCTGGGTTGGAGTTGAAAAAGTCGTTATTGTATTGTTCACATTGACATGAAAAAACATCTGATGTTTGGGCAAAAAAATTGGAATTGACCCGAAAGTTTGACCATAGCCTAATATTTGGATGAAAAACATTTCTGGACTAAAAATATAAAGCAATCAATGACCAGTTAAGGGTGTACCACGCCTCTCGACTATAGTCAGCTGAGCTAGGCGCCAGCACGCCCGCAACCCTAGTGAGGATAAGTGGTACAGAAAATGGATGGATGGATGGACATCAGTATAATGCAGGGGTATTCAAATACAAATCTTCAAAGGCCACAAAGTATTCTTCAATTGGTCAAAGGTCAATTTACTGAGGATAGTCAGGCCACATGCGATGATAATGTAATACTAAAAACAAAATGTCCATTTCATTGCAAAGAACAACAAAAATAAGATGTCAATTTAATTTTGACTTAAATTAAAACAAACAGTTAAATAAAACTTAGAGGGGGATTTTCTTAGTTATCTTAGCTGTCACTTCCTCTTTTTGGTTGCCCTCAAACATTGTTTCCATCACTTCAGTCATACATTCTTTTATTATTTTTGCATAAGAAAATGGCTTCTTGTGCTTCCCAATTCCATGCCACTCTAAGTGGGCATGCTATTGTTTTTTGTTGCTGTGTCATAGATGTGACAAGAATCCTGCTTGCTTCTTGATATGACAATTTGAGAGAATTTGTTGATTGTTCTTACCTCTGAATTTTGAGGTAATGTCTCTTCAAAATTACTATGTTTCATCTCGTAATACCTTTACAAATTGGAACTCATCACAGCTGAAGTCTCCTGGCACATCAATGGGTATTGGGGCTTGCTGGAGGAAGAATGAGTGCAATTTTCCCAGTCCATTCTTTAAAAGTCCTATTTTTACTGTCCACTTTTCTCTTAGCAGTGAACTTGGAACATCCATGCTTGGAACATCAGAAAATAAGTTCCTACAGCTGGCAAAGTGTCAACAATATGCACACTTCTCAAAAAACAAAAGTGAAATTTAAAACTTTGCATTCACAGAATTGAGCTCTGAGTGACCGAGTCACAGGCTGTCTGTGTACTGTTGCCATGGAGACAAGTGCTGGTATACACATGCAGACCCAACCAAAACACATACAGCGTGGATTTTGCAGCGCCCACCTTGCGCGCCGTCAGCAATGTCTGGATTGGTAGACGGTGCACTGTGCTGCACTAAGTGCAGTGTGAAGTAGCCCTTAAGAGTTCAAGGGCCACAAATAGGCTGTGGCCCCAGGGCCACCTACTGAGGGGCACTTATGAGGTATAAGGTATTTCAAAGGTAAGCAGAACTGCAGTAAGTTATGGTTGATGCAAAGATTATCATTACATGAGCAGTATATACACAACCCCAATTCCAGTGAAGTTGAGACGTGTTAAACATAAATAAAAACAGAATACAATGATTTTGAAATCATATTCAACCTATATTTAATTGAATACACTACAAAGACAAGGTATTCAATGTTCAAACTGATTAACTTTATTGTTTTTAGCAAATAATCATTAACTTAGAATTTTATGGCTTCAACACGTTCCAAAAAAACTGGGACAGGTGGCAAAAAAGACTGAGAAAGTTGAGGAATGCTCCTCCATTAATGCTGAAAGGTACATACAGGTTTTGGAGAAACATATGCTGCCATCCAAGCAACGTCTGTTTCATGGACGCCCCTGCTTATTTCAGCAAGACCATGCCAAACCACATTCTGCACGTGTTACAACAGCGTGGCTTCGTAGTAAAAGAGACTAGACTGGCCTGCTTGCACTCCAGACCTGTCTCCCATTGAAAATGTGCGGTGCATTATGAAGCGTAAAATATGACAACGGAGAACCCGGACTGTTGAACAGCTGAAGCTGTACATCAAACAAGAATGGGAAATAATTCCACCTACAAAGCTTCAACAATTAGTGTCCTCTGTTCCCAAACGTTTATTGAATATTGTTAAAAGAAAAGCTGATGTAACACAGTGGTAAACATGACCCTGTCCCAAATTTTTGGGAATGTGTTACAGCTATAAAATTTCAAGTAAATGATTATTTGCTAAAAACAATAAAGTTTATCAGTTTGAACATTAAATATCTTGTCTTTGTAGTGTATTAAATTAAATATAGGTTGGACATGATTTACAAATCGTTGTATTCTGTTTTTATTTATGTTTCACACCACGTCCCAACTTCATTAGAATTGGAGTTGTATTAAAAAGAAAAAAAAAGAAAAACAAGATTTTGTATATTGGTGTATAACCTCAGTATTTGTACGGTGAAGTTTCTTGATGGAAGCAGGAGGGACAGATAGGCTGGGCCATGAAAATCACCAGAGAAATTACACCGAACAAAAAGCTGCTGTCTAATCACAAAATCTGATTATGGCGCAATAGAAAAACTGAATGTAAATCTCCCCCCCGGCTTAACTCTACAGCATTGGTTTAACCTTTCCATTTTGTTCTTCTCGCTGAAAGAAACTAATGCACGTTTCCATCATCCCTGCATTTCCCCATCTCGCTAAGCCTCTATCAGCCATTACTTCATCTTTCACACGCCACACTGCTCTCTATCACAAGAGCCTAGAGATGTGAGGTAAGATAATGCTGTCTTGAAGCCCTGTCCTTGTGAATTACAACAGGGAATTAGGGTTGATATGTGTGTATGTGTCTGTGTGCGTGTGTGGGGGAGGGTGGTTTGGGGGGGGGAAATAAGTGAGCAGCAACCACACAATAAGTCTGGATCAGGACATCCTGGCCTTTGAGGCATTTTCACAAAATTGGACCGGATCTTTTTTAACTGAAATTGTATTTTTGTGGGCGTGCGTGTGTGGGGATCTGGGGGGGGGGGGGGGGGGGGGGGGGGCAGTTAGGGGTGGCGGAGTAAGTGAGCAGCAACCACCAAATACCACACAATAAGTCTGGATCAGGACATCCTGGCCTTTGAGGCAGTTTCACAAAATTGGACCGGCTCTTTTTTTTACTGAAATTGTATTTTTGTGGGCGGCACGGTAGACGACTGGTTAGAACGTCAGTCTCACAGTTCTGAGGTCCGGGGTTCAATACCCGGCCCCGCCTGTGTGGAGTTTGCATGTTCTCCCCGTGCCTGCGTGGGTTTTCTCCGGGCACTCCGGTTTCCTCCCACATCCCAAAAACATGCATGAATTGGAGACTCTAAATTGCCCGTAGGTGTGACTGTGAGTGTGAATGGTTGTTTGTTTGTATGTGCCCTGTGATTGGCTGGCAACCAGTTCAGGGTATACCCCGCCTCCTGCCCGATGATAGCTGGGATAGGCTCCAGCACGCCCGCGACCCTAGTGAGGAGAAGCGGCTCAGAAAATGGATGGATGGATGTATTTTTGCGTGTGTGTGCACGCGTGTGTGTGGACAGAAACGTGGATTCATATTGTGGAGCGGCTACATGTCAGTCTACTGATATTTTAATAATCGACAACGATGTTCTGTCACATAATGCAAGATTATCTTTAACGATGCACACGGAACTTACCGGTAGTTTAGTTATATCATGTGGTAAAACTCCACACTTAAATTAATCTGAGAGACTAGTTACATGCTGTGGGGTAGGTGCTACTGTTTTCATTAGTAAACAAGGGCAAACAGGGCTCAGCTGTTTACTCTTGAATGTGAACGTTATTGAGGTAATAACAGTCACTAACTTTTTTCCAGGGACAAAATGGGAGGAATCTATTTTGGGAGAAGCGCATATTTTTTCAAGGCACCCGACGACATATTGATACTATTAGAGTAGGGGCCATTATTTGAGGAAATAAGGCACCATGGTCATACGCACTTTTGTCATGCTTCTATGAAAATGACTCAAATTGCCATTGTGTCAAATATTGATGTGGGAAAAGTAAAACTACATTCAGTATTTAGTATGAGTATATTAATATTTCACTAAGTTTTCAAAGTTTAACAATTTTATTGAGTATTTTTTTATTTAGTTTTTTCATGTAAAAATGTTTCAAATTAAAACAATATTAGGTTTTTGGTCTGATAAAATAATAAGGTCATGTAAGGGCTTAACGTGTCTGATTTTAAGAAGTGTTCATCAGAATTTCAGGAGTAATCTTTTAAAAAAAAATCTGTTTTAAAAGGAAAGCAATTAACAAAATAAAAAGAAGAACAACTAAAGAAGGGTATGAGGACTTACAGACAGAGTAAATGATGTATGTGAATGGCATTTACATAGTCTTATAATGTATAAGAAGCCTTGACATTTAGGTAATGCCATGCATTTGTTTGTTTGCCTGTTGTCATGGCACTTGGCTAGATTTCCCAAGTATAATGGCATTCCATGATGCGCTCCATTAGCAAGGAAACAATCATAATTGCCAGACGACCATGCACCTCTGCGTTGAAGTTTGAATAGTATTTTTTTTTTTTTAAAAAGGAACAGAGTGCATTGATAAAACATTATAAAAATGTAAATGCACATTCACACATATTACTTATAACATCTGTAATTTGTTTAGCAGCTTATCTTACATTGGTTGCACATACAAGGAAGCCGGTGTCATCTGCATGCAACTGGCAAGTGACAATTGGAACCCTGGTAGACAGCAACTTGCCAGGTCATTTACTGTATGTAAAGACTGAAGAACAGGTGCCTCGGACAGATTCTTGTGGTACTCCAAGGTTGCTGAAACACGCCATGGTGTTTTGCTCTCTGACACAAGTAGTCCTATAAATAATGTATGACTCTATCCACAGTCACTGATGGTGTAGTGGTGCACTCGTCTGACTTTGGGCAGCGTGGGATCAGTTCCCACTCAGTGACGGTGTAAATGTGGGTGCAAATGGTTGCCTGTGTCTCTATGTGCCCTGCGACTGACTGGCGACCAGTTCAGGGTGTAGTCCGCCTTTTGCCCGAAATCAGCTGGGATAGACTCCAGCACCCTGTGACCCTAAACAGGATAAGCGGTGTTGAAAATGGAAAATCGACTCTATCCACTTCAGGGACTTCTCAGAGAAGTTAAAGTTTAGTTATAAGTTGTCTAAGACTGACTGTGGCAAAAGCCTTTCTCAGGTGTAGAAATAAAACTGCAACGAACCACTTGTCTCAAGCTTGTATTTAACATTTTCTAAGAGATAGCAGACAGCTGTCTTGGTGGAGTGATGTTTTCTAAATCCAAATTGTTGTTCTCTGAATTGAGCCACTCCCATCTTAATTGTGGTAATCTTTTTCTTTCTTTCATTCTTGCACCTCTGCACCTCCTGTATGCAAAGTGCCAAAGTGAATGAGGCTATGGTGTTTTGTGTGTTGTGACAGTGCCATACACTGTAAGTAAAGTCCAGTTAAGATGAGTTGAGTAGATAGGCCAAAAGGCCTTAGTCTATTTGTAGATGTGTTGTTTTTTTCTCATAAAAAGAATCAGATTGTTGTCAGATATACCTTTAAGCATATTATATGGTTTCAGTACTCTGTCATACTCATTACTGAAAAGCAAATATTATGCAAGTTTGTGATGTGTTGGTTATCCTGACTGTGAGTTAAACTTGAGAGTTAAAGCTTTCAAGGTGCTTACGAGTTGTCACTGCAATTTGTTAACACTTGTCAATTTAATTTGTTACTACGAAAGGTATTCTTTTACAAATTATTACCCCTCCACCACTTCTCACACATCATCAAATTTAGAGATATTACAACCAGAGATGCATTGAAAGTCCAGGTATAGCAGATGTCACACATTGATAAAAGGTTATGTATATTTAAAAGGCCAGCAAAGAAGCCATCTGGGTTTTACATTGTGTGTCCCAGATAATTAAATTGTAATATAACTTAATACAATGTTGTTTTGATAAAAAAAAACACTTTCTTATCAGGACTCTATTGGGTTTCTTGTTAACTATGTCTAACCTGGGATTGTGTTCTTGATCTGATAGTCAGGTTTATGTAGTACGTGGCCATATTCTGCTGCAAGAGTTTAGAGATGCTGCCATCAGAGCACTAGAACTCTGGAAACCGCTGCTAGTCCTGGGGCGTAATTCTACGGACTCCGCTGCAGGCGACACTGAGCTTAGAAGTACCCTTTTGTGACTCTCATCTGGCAGTGACACCTTAGCATCCCCATGCTAGCACTCTGTAGACCTGAGCTGTTGCTGAGGGATGGTTGTTGAGTCGCAAAGGGTTGTGGAAGCTCCTCAGCAGACTCGACCAGAGTTGCCAGGTTGATGGACTGTAGGAGTCTTATCACTGTAGGAGGAGCTGCTTCAAAAGACTCCATGGCCAGGATTCCGGCATTGACAAAGAACATCAGGACTTAATAAATTCTACACATGCAGAAAGGATTAAAGAGGGAAGCTTGGCAAACTGGAGAAAAGTATTCAGAGGTAACACACTGTCATTTATAGCTAGTACTACTGCAGTAAGAGGAGAAGGAGTAGTGGTCCTTGTTTGTCTATATGCCTTGCCATTGACTCTCACCCAGGCCAGGGTGTACCCCCGCCAAAGCTTGGTCATAACTGCACCATATAAGCAGCACTGGGAGGTGACTACAATGCCCACAAAACATAGTACCAACACCACATTGTGTGTAGGGGAAACATTATCTTCATATTGAGGTAACTGCCAGTGAGCTCGTCAGTGACATTTCAAAGAAAGCTGTGATTAGAAGGGCAAAGTCAATATTTATAGCGATGTCACAATGGGCCAATGGGGCAGCATGTTGATAACAAGGCAATAAGAGAGCCTGGACAATGAGCCCCTTGGCGTCACTTTGATTGAGAAAAGAAAAGGGCAGCATTTGTTGTTACAACAACACCAAAGCCGGAGAATGAAGAAATGCACTCACCTTAAACGCTTGTGGGTGCAATGGCACAACATGTGATTAATAATTTAAATCTGTGACAGACCTTCTTCGCGGTGACTTTGAAAGTGATTTATTTAATTGGTTCTGCTTTTTGTTTGTGAGCATGTGGCTCATTACACAAGGTTATTTCTGTAATGCTGTGTTCCAAGTTACAGTAAACGATTGTATATTTGTTGTTTATGAGGCGGCTCATGTATAGTGTGTGACTGCAGCTGCCATCTTAGTTAAAAGACCTTGGACACTGCATTGTGTGTTTGCGCTTTACAAGTTATCCTCTTTCTTGCAAGGAATACACTACAAAGACAACTATGTTACCACAGATGAAGGTTTACTGCCCACGGTATGGTACCTCCAACTACTCCATTGTCTGCACTTTGCATGCAGTGCTCCGTTTTCTTTTTTTTTGCTTCACTCGCGGGTGAAATTAGTCTTCTTACCGTGCAAAGAAGTATACACAGCAAAAGGTTTTCAAAGTCATTTCAAAACCAACTGAACTAATCTACAAAGACTGACTGACTGAACCAATCTACAAAGTCTCTAAGCTACTACCCAGCCATGCAAACAAATTTATATTTCAGGTTTGCTGGGAATGTGGCAAATGCTAAATTGTGATGCTGATGGTTTGCTACGTGCAACTGGTTCACACAGGTCGGAATAAAGCCTCTAAACACAAATTAAAGCACACAGATGTTCCTATTTGGCACTTGACACATTAATGTCTGCTAGCAGCACACATCTGCCATCTTTAGCACATAGGGGAGGGGAAAACAACATATTTTAAATCGATGTTCTTTGCAAATTTACACCACGTTTTTTAATCAATGCTCTGCAAGGGGTTTTTGACAGAAGGGCAAAAATTGAGATTAATTAATGAGACGCAGCACTGAATGAGATCATGGAACAGATTTTGACAGTTTGTATGACAAGACTTTGGTCCCTTCCTCTTTCCTCTTTACCAGGAAAAAATACTTTTATAATGACAAATTTCAATATGCATTAAAAGTAATTCAATCAATGTCAGTTAAAGTACCTTGCTTCCTCAGAACCATAGCGCTAATACAAAGTTTCCCAATCTTTATTAAGCCAAGGCACACAATTAGGAAAGGAGAAAAATCTTACGTTACACAACCAAACAAAACTTTCACAAATCGTATACAGTGGAAGCTCAATAAAACGGACCCCGATGTAACAGATACCAGATAAAACAGAACGTCGGGACTGAACAATGCCTCCAAAAACAAAAACTTAAAATGTTGTTGACAAAGTCTGTTAGTTCTGTTGTTTGTTTTGGCAGAGAGTGGGACTGACGTATTTCCGGGTCACAGATATACAATAATACTAATCTGATATGTTGGCAATTTATTCCATCTGTGTGCAGCATAATACCCGAATGCTGCTTCACAGTGTTTGCGTTGGACTCTGTGCTCCGCTATTTGACGTAGTTGAACACAAAGACACACAGAGAGATATTAAATAAGAATTTCCAGGCAAATTAAGCGAAATTGAATTATTAAAAATTTATGTGCCACAGCACAGTGGTTGGGAATCACTGCTCTAATAGACGGCGTGATCCAATTAGTCATTTGCATCATCTGCTTAAAAAAAATGTACAACTTCCTTTACCCATCAGGAAAAAAGGGTAGTAACTGTACTTATCTTAGTTTATATTGATCACACAGACATTTAAAAGTAAACTGCTGCATTTGAACTCTGTTGCTAACCAAAACAGCAGCAGCTACCAAATCACGTAAACAGTCTCTCAGATTCCTTACAGTATGGGTTGTAAACAAGTATTAAAAATGATTTTATGTTCTGTGGAGACGGCATCTTGAACAACTTTGACATATAGTCGCTCCGCAATGTTGTGTGTCAATGTTTATGTTGCAAGGAGTTAGGCACAGTCTGTTGCTGATTCACTGCAGAAGAGTCATTTTTATTTTGAAATAAACTGTATTCTACAACTAATATGCTTCATATTCTGCAGTGGCATGAATAAACACCCGCAGACACTATTTGCAGAAATATATATGTAATGTTAATATATTTTCAATCACATCTTCCCAGAGACCAAGCCGCTCACTGAAATAATTGTTTTGTTTTCATTTTTCCTATTGCAGCAATTATGGGTGCATACGCGCTTAATAATGACAGAAAACACAGAGACAATCTGACGTACATTGCACCGTGTTTGTAAGTAGATATAATGCAAAGAGGCAATACAATTATTGTTAATAAACAAAGCAACTATAAATTCACAGTACATTTGCACACGCAGTTATGAAGGTGTGCTGAAAAGCTTTCACTAATTATATTAGTGACATAAATGCAACACAAACACAGTCAAGGGCACACACTATACATGAACACAATGTGAGTGTATTAGGGCCAAACTGAAGATAAATCTGAAAAAGATTTACTACAATAGACAATGAACGCGTAATTTTACAAGACAAAAAGTCATAGTATTAAAAGAGTAATAATTTTGCATCTGAATTTTGACATTTACCTGGTAAGACTGCACTATTTACTTGAAAAAAATATTTGTGAAACATTTCCTTTCAATTATTTTTTGCTACACATTTTTGTAGTTATATTTATGATAAATGAGCATAAATATGAAGAGGTATTAGCTCCACGCTGTAAAGACACAGATAAAACATCCGGGAATATAGCCATAACGTTACTAAAATAGTATTAGCACTATAAGAAAGGGATTGTCTTGGGCTTCTAAACCAATTACAATCGGAATAGAAGGCTCCATGTAAACCCACCTTTTGGCGAGTCGACAGTAGGTTTTAGAAAATCATGGATGTGCTGGAACTAAGTCCAAGTGACTTTGGGCAAGAGGAGCGGTAGACCTTGGACTGATCACCAGTCAATCACAGGCCACACATAGACAAACAACCATTCATACACACATTCACATTGAGTATAAGGAATTTATTATTTTTTTTGAGAATTTTTTTAAATTAACCTAGCATGCATGTTTTTGGATTGTGGGAGGAAGCAGAGTACCTGCAGAAAAACCACAGGGAGAACATGCAAGCTCCACATAGACGGGGCCAGAGCCCTGATTCGAATTGATAACCTCAGAACTGTGAGGCGGATGTGCTAACCACTCGTACACCTTGCCGGTGGATGCAATCCATGTATCTGTATTGATTGCCCCCTGCTGGATGGGCTTCCTGGCTTGGCCGGCCCACCCTTCTTCAATGTGCCGGCTCAGCAAACTCCGTACACCAGTTGATTAACATGCATGTGATTCACTAATAAGTTCGATAGATACGCTGTAGCCTTCAATTACTTGTGCTGGGACCACTAATAACAACACAGGTTATACTAACGTATCAATTGACAGGTTCTTACAGGTTTTTAGACCTGACACTAAAAAGAATCCCACCGCACCACTCGTCAGTAGCGCTGCCTTGCTCATTTCCCACATCCTGTCCTGTCCTGCCCACTCACATCTTGTTCTCTTGGTTAGTTAGTGCATGTTCTCACCGGGTGAGTCCCCCTCTGCACCCATCCACAATTAAGAACACGATTTGACTGTTGTAATGTTACTTCTGCTCATATATCTAGACTGTCTAACTATTGTTCTGCTGTGGGTCTCACCCCAACTCCCCTTGTCCACTCTGTCGCTCTGTCTGTCCCCTAAAGCCCTTTTCTGTGTGGATGCATTTTCGATAAACAAAATAATTAAAACATTTAGAGGGAGTATTTCAAACTCCCCTGTTGCACAGCAAAACTGTTCCAGCACAAAAGGCATACAGATCCACCATTCTACAAGGCCATCCAGCTGAAAAGGACAGGTTAAGAAAAAAAAAAAAAAAACATGCCCTTGACTCAAACACCCAGTCAGTGCCCAGAAACAGGAGGGAAGAAAAACTTTGCCTTACTCTATCGTTTATATCGTTAATTTAGATTGAAGCTTTCCCACCTCATTCGCTGCTACTGATGCTTACGGCGAGTGGGGAGGCCCACCGCCACCCGGCCACTGTGGACTGTATAGAGTCGCAATGGTTCACCAACAGCCGCGCACGGGGAAGCGACAGGCTGCCCTAGCCTTGGGGAAGTCATCAATATTTACAGCAATTCACAATAGTTCTCAGAGCTAGCTGCATTCGTTATAGAAGCATGAGCCGAGTGATCAACCGCTACGAGTTGTCACAGTTTGGTTAGGTTGGGCCTGACAGTCGGGTTCTGTCGGTGTGGTATTCTCAAAAAGCTTTTTTTTTTTTTTTTTTTTTTTAATTATCAATTCAGGGAAGCTCCTCTTATACCCAATCATGGCACCCACCTGTTCCCAATTAGCCTGTTCACCTGTGGGATGTTCCAAACAGGTGTTTGATGAGCATTCCTTTTTTGCCACCTGCCCCAGCTTTTTTGGAACGTGTTGCAGCCATAAAATTCAAAGTTAATGATTATTTGCTAAAAACAATAGTTTATCAGTTTGAACATTAAATACCTTGTCTTTGTAGTGTATTCAATTAAATATAGGTTGAACATGATTTGCAAATCATTGTATTCTGTTTTTATTTATGTTTAACACAACATCCCAACTTCATTGGAATTGGCGTTGTAAATGCAAGTCATCGAAAGGCATCATTTTAAAACAATCCAATAGTTTTAGACATAGCAAACACAGCCGAAGAAAGTCAAGGACTCCATTGCCACTTAATAATGTGTCCTTCCTTTCCAGAGTATAAAGAAACATGTAGTACTATGCATTATTAAACTTAATACTCAATACAGCACATCCATATGCCAAGGGACTTGTGGCACTTCACTGTCCATTTGGTCGTGCCAAGGGCAAGGCAGGGACTTGTCTAAAAGGTACACCCCTCTCTCACTCTTTCTTCCGCAATGGAGCCGAGCCACTGCGACAGCGGCACAGTCCTTGAAGCCATATCAGCGCACCAAACCATGTGATGAGTCCCTTCTTAACTCGGGAAGCACAGCAGCTGTGAATGGGAAAATGTGGGACGTGTGCCAGGGAGCATCTCCAGGATGTATTTCTATCTCTTCCCCCCCTAACCCCCATTTTACAACTATTATAAGTAGAACCAGCATAACAGAACACTTGAATAATATCTTCAGATACTGTATATGCACATGCTGTCATTCAGAGTGAGGTGAACAGTGCTCTGTAACGAGACGACTGTCCTCCTTGTGGAGTAATGAAGGAAATTGGGCTCTCGCTGCTGCCCCAAGTGTACTATTGTCCTCATATCAATGCTCAGTGGGAAGGAAAATACCTGCACTGTGAAAAGACACAGCTGCTGCATGGAAATGCTATAATATAAATATTCAAAAAAAGTCTGATTGTCATTCAAGTTGAAGGTTATGGGCAGCCGTGGCCCAATGGTTAAGATCATCGCGTGCCACTGCGGGGGACGTAGGTTCAAGACCCTGACCGGACCATCCCCCGGACTCACGGCTGTGGTGTCCTTGAGCAAGATGCTGATACCCCGAACTGCTCCCTGGGTGCTTCAGTTGCCCCCTACTCCAGTGTGTTCCACTAACAAGTGTGTGTGTTCACTGTGATGGGAAAAATGCAGAGAACAAATTTCATGTGCATGCTTGCATGTTCATGACAATAAAGGTGTTTCTTCTTCTTCTTCAATACAAACACCGCCCAGTGTTGTACTTTGGATCTCAACCAGTTAAATGTTTATGTTTTTCTCCAAACTTGTATCATTTTATTTGGACAAAATTCATTCCAGTGCACTGGTCGAGATTTCTCAGCACTTTTTAACATAGTAAATAACATAAGTAATGTCAATGAGCCATCCCAGGGTTTAACTTTCGCCATCATGAAACCTGTATTGACTGTACAGGCAATGTTTTAGATAAATAACATTGTAGTAATAATGTAACTGTCTCAGTTCTTCGATGCTATCATTCACACAACAACCTTAAAGAAATACCTGCCAAGCCCATTTGAGCTCTGTCGCTAAAACAGTAGGATATATAGTTTTGCCGAATGCTGTGAATGAGCTCCTCGAGAAATATCAAAAATTTAATGTGCAATCAAAAATCTCATATTATGCGTAGATGGCTTTAACGTTTCAGTAGACTAACGTCATTCCTCCACAATGTCGTGTGCTTGCGTGTTCTGAGGAGAAAGGCAACTAATTTGATCAGGAACCTGCTTCACTCTTCTTCTTTAGCTGAATTTTGACATAAATTGTGAATAAATTGCTAACATCATATGATAATTAAGGACTCCCTACTTCCCTCTGCAATTGTCTAAATACTGTAAGTAAAAGCTAAACTTAGTAATGAACTGGACAGCTTTGTGTGCTGGTTTGTACCTGTCTTTCAAACCCGGTATTTAAAAAAGACGCAAAATCATCCATCCATCCATTTTCTGAGCCGCTTCTCCTCACTAGGGTCGCGGGCGTGCTGGAGCCCTATCCCAGCTGTCATCGGGCAGGAGGCGGGGTACACCCTGAACTGGTTGCCAGCCAATCGCAGGGCACATACAAACAAACAAACATTCGCATTCACAGTCATGCCTATGGGCAATTTAGAGTCTCCAATTAATGCATGTTTTTGGGATGTGGGAGGAAACCGGAGTCCCCGGAGAAAAACCATACAGGCACGGGGAGAACATGCAAACTCCACACAGGCGGGACCGGGGATTGAACCCGGGTCCTCAGAACTGTGAGGCTGACGCTCTAACCAGTTTGCCACCGTGCCGCCGATGAAAAATCAGCCTTTGCAATTTGTCTCTGGTTTGATAAATCATATTCTGTGTGCTGAATTCATCTATATGCATATACTCCTCCCAGAACGCACAAAATGAACTGTGCGGCAATTTTGTGTGTTTGGCAGACACAATCCTGGTTGCGCCTGGTTAGGAGATCAGCTTTGACATCACTGGCAATCAACTTTACATCCGTTTTTATACACGTAATCCTTAAGTAAATCAGGCTCAAAGGTTTTCTAGGGGTGTGGTGCATAGAAAGGATAGGGCCTACTGATGTAAATTAACATATCATAATCATACTTCCATATAAGCACAAAATATTGTACAAAACATTTACAATCATGACTGGATGTTCCTCCACAATTGGACAAATTTAGACTACTAAATTCTTGTGGATACAGGATAAGCTACAGCAGAAGTGACACACAATAATCAGCAAAGAAATTGGGACAACGCATATGTAAGCTACAGTATATGTTCAGATGAAAGTGGGCCAGAGATGCCTTTCGAGGATCTGCAAAAAGAGGACAAATCATCTTTTCCCAAATGGCCACTATGTCTTCCAAGAGGAACCCAAGGAGAAGGCACTCCTGCAACGAGGCGCATTTGGTGTCCCAGTGGATGAGTGGGCCACTCTAATGTCACACATCGTATTGAAGAAAGGAGAGCACATTAACTGCTGCTTCTGCATTAGAAGCTCAAAGCGGATGGAAGAGGTACAGTGGGTACGGAAAGTTTTCAGACCACCTTAAATTCTTCACTTTGTTGTATTGCAGCCGTCTGTTAAAATCATGTGTTAATTTTTTTCCTCATTAATGTAGACACAGCACCCATATTGACAGAAAAAAAATGTCATTGTTAAAATTCTTGCTGATTTATTAAAAATGAAAAAGTGAAATATCAAACAGCCATAAGTATTAAAACCCTTTGCTGTGACACATATTTAATTCGGGTGCTGTCCATTTCTTCTGATCATCCTTAAAATGGTTCTACACCTTGATTGGAGTCCAGCTTTACTGATTGGACTTGATTAGGAAAAGCACACACCTGTCTATATAAGACCTTACAGCTCACAGTGCATGTCGGAGCAAATGAGAATCATGAGGCCAAAGGAACTGCCTCAAGAGGTCAGAGACAGAATTGTGGCAAGGCACAGATCTGGCCATGGTTACAAACAAAAATCTGCTGCACTGAAGGTTCCTAAGAGCACAGTCGCCTGCATAATCCGGAAATGGAAGACGTTTGGGATGATCATCGAATCAGTCCTGTGTTCTTCCATCACAGTCTGGTTTGGTGCTGCTACAAAAAAGGACGAACTCCGACTGCAACGGACAATCAAAAATGCTGAAAGGATTGTCGGTACCCCCTCAAGCACTTGCACGCTGCCAGAAATAAGACAAGAGCGTGCAAAATCCTCTCGGACCCTCCATATCCCGGTCACCAGCTCTTCCAGCTCCTTCCCTCAGGTAGGCGCTACCGATCAATGCAAACTAGAACTAGCAGACATTCCAACAGCTTCTTCCCTCTTGCAATCAAATTCTTAAACAGCTAACCAACAACTCCATTGCAACATGCTGCCAATTTTTTTTGTCTTGAGTTTGTCACATTTCCGTCGGGCCAATTATATATTACTTGTGCACTCACTGTAGTAGTCTCAACACGCTGCACTATTTGCATATCTGTTGTTGACCAATACTGACCACTCATGCCAGAGTAGCATCTGCCCCATTTGCACACTGATTGAGGAGTATCTGCAACATTTGCACAATCAACATTGTCCCAGATTATCGCAATATTAATCATTCAAACTGGTCTAAGTGCTAGAGGACTCTGCATCTTTTTGCACAATTGTCAAACTTTTTTTAAAAATGTACCGCCAATACCAGATAATTAGCAACCCTTTATTGCTCAGTGACTGTTTTTTTGTCAATGTCTTTATGTCTCAACAGTGTTCGTTGTCAATTGACTGTTGTCGTACTAGAGCGGCTCCAACTACCGGAGACAAATTCCTTGTGTGTTTTTTGGACCTACTTGGCAAATAAAGATGATTCTGATTCTGATTTTGATCAGAACCCTTCCTAGGGCTGGCCATCCGGCCAAACTGAGCAATCGGGGGAGAAGAGCCTTGGTGAGAGATCTAAAGAAGAACCCAAAGATACCATGGCTGAGCTCCAAAGATGCTGTCAAGAGATGGAAGAAAGTTCTAGAAAGTCAACCATCACTGCAGCCCTCCACCAGTCGGGGCTTTATGGCAGAGTGGCCCAATGGAAGCCTCTCTTCAGTGCAAGACACATGAAAGCTTGCATGGAGTTTGCTAAAAAACACCTGAAGGACTCCAAGATGGTGAAAAATAAGATCATCTGGTCTGATGAGACTAAGATAGAAATTGTTGGCTTTAATTCTAAGTGGCAAGTGTGGAGAAAATCAGGCACTGCTCATCACCTGTCCAATACAGTCCCAACAGTGAAGCATGATGGTGGCAGCATCATGTTTTTCAGCTGCAGGGACAGCGAGACTAGTCGCAATCGAAGAAAATATGAATGCGGCCAAGTACAGGGATATCCTGGACGAAAACCTTCTTCAGAGTCCTCTGGACCTCAGACTGGGCCGAAGGTTCAACTTAAAAAAAGACTGACCCTAAGCACACAGCTAAATTACCGAAGGAGTGGCTTCAGAACAACTCCGTGACTGTTTTTGAATGGCCCAGCCAGAGCCCTGACTTAAACCCAATTGAGCATCTCTGGAAAGACCTGAAAATGGCTGTCCACCAACGTTCCCCATCCAACTTGACAGAACTGCAATGAGGAATGGCAGATGATCCCCAAATCCAGGTGTGAAAAAAGTGTTGCATCATTCCCAAAAAGACTCATGGCTATAATAGCTCAAAAGGGTGCGTCTACTAAATACTGAGCAAAGGGTCTGAATACTTATGGCTGTGTAATATTTCAGTTTTTCCTCTTTAATAAATCTGCAGAAATTTCAACATTATGTGAACATTAATGTGGAAAAAAAAGAACTTAAATGAATTTAGCAAATGCCTGCAATATAAAAAGAGTGAACATTTTAAGGGGGTCTGAATACTTTCCATACCCGCTGTACATTCATCAATTAATCACATTCAAGATTTTGCAACTTGAAAAGGATGCCTTGTAAATAAATTAAGTAGAAGGAGCACTTTTTGGGAGGAATTTCACAAATAAATCTGTATATGTTCCATTTAGGAAGGGAAAACAAATGTGTTCCAGGCTCCAAATGCTGTCATCATAAAACCTTTAGTAACGGCACATGCAATTTTTACATGAGATTTTAGCATTATGAACTTCCATACAGGAGCAATAATAGACTAACCATTGTTAATAACAAAGCGTAAAAATTAAAAAAAACATCTTTACTTATACAAAGTTAACACTTCACAGGAAAAAGAACAAAAGGGTCTACCTCAACTTACATGTGACGATCTATATGGTGATGCTTGTAATATTCCTCATTGCAGGCATTGCAAAAAGGCTACAAATAGCCAAAGAAAAAGCAAAACAGACTCAGAGATAGTCTTATGATGTTCAAAGTGAGGTCTGGAGGTTGATGTCCAGCATGACTTCAAGAATGATTCGCTTTCTTCCCCTTTAGACAGCATCCACTTGCACAGTACGTTAGCTTGAGGGTACAAAAACTGAAAATAAGGTTTCTAGGTTTTCTTCATCGGTTGAATGATTCGGGAAGTGAGTAGACATGTCTGCCAAGATGCAATATTTGCTTAACTAAAAAAACAAACAGTGGCCTTACCTTAACCGCCTTGGGTTTCTCTCCCAAAAATACATTATTGTCAATGTTTATAATTGTTTTTATTCTTTTGACTACACATTTAAAGTTTCTTACTTTCATGCACTATGTTGGACACCAGTGTTTTATCTTCTTCTTTAACCCATTCCAAATTATTCGGATCGCAGTGGCCAATATTTGTGCTATGGCTCTGAAAGACTTTCCACCTGTTTGTCTTTTGCTCATCGTGAGCTTTCTGATTTCCATGTTGATTACGCCGATAAGTAAAACAATTATAAAGACAAAAACAGGCAAAAGCCGAATCTGAACCTGAACACACGTCAAATGTTCCTACACTTGTGCTCCCAAAACAAATGGGTTGGTTCAAGCAATTGATGATAGACTAAAGATGTTCAGACAATAAGGTAAGTTTATGGGTTTCCCTCTCAATAGGCAGATCTACTTGTGCAAAGAGTAGCTTCAGGGTAAAAGAAGAAAAAAGAAAAGGACTGAATTTCTTCACTGTTTGAATGACAACAATGGATGTCTGCCAAGATGTGACTGGCTAAACACTGATAATCCTGAGCGGACGAGGCTGAGCTTTTTGTTTGTTGGTTACACATTTTTTGGGTGTCAAGCTGCCCTGCATCCCACTATAATAGATTCGCCCCTGTACTGAAAGCAGCTCAATTCCATCTCCACATTCAGAACCAAAAAAAAGAACAATCTGTGCTTAGCTGTCCTTGACACGGAGCAAAAAGTGGAGCAAATCAGAATCAGAACCATCTTTATTTGTAGTATGTCAAAAAACACACAATGAATTTGTCTCTGGTAGTTGGAGCCGGCGGTACGGTGGGCGACTGGTTAGAGCGTCAGCCTCACAGTTCTGAGGACCCGGGTTCCATCCCCAGTCCCGCCTATGTGGAGTTTGCATGTTCTCCCCTTGTCTGCGTGGGTTTTTTTTTTCTCCGGGCACTCTGGTTTCCTCCCACATCCCAAAAACATGCATTAATTGGAACCTTTAAATTGCCCGTAGGTGTGACTGTGAGTGCAACTGATTGCTAGTCTGTATGTGCCCTGCGAATTGGCTGACAACCAGTTCAGGGTGTACCCCGCCTTCTGCCCGATGATAGCTGGGATAGGCTCCAGCACGCCCGCGACCCTAGTGAGGAGAAGCGGCTCAGAAAATGGATGGATGGATGGATGGATGGATGGATAGTTGGAGCCGCTCTAGTACGACAACAGACAATTTACAGAGAACACTTTTGAGACATAAAGACCTAAAAAACACAGTCACTGAGCAATAAAAGGTTACCAGTAATGTGGTAATGGCAGTACAATTTATTTATTTATTTTTGACAATTGTGCAAAAAGATGCAGAGTTCTCTAGCAATTAGAGCAGTTTGAAATGACTAATGGAACAATAGTCCGGTGCAATGACCATTGTGCAAAGGGCGCAGAGACTTCAAGAAATTTATGCAGTTTAAACTGACTAGTAGTGCAAAAATCTGGGACACTGACAATTGTGCAAATATTGCAGATGCTACTCAGGCACATGAGTGGCCAGTATTGGTCAACAACAGATATGCAAATAGTGCAGCGTAGCAAGACTACTACAGTGAGTGCACGAGTAATCTATAATTGACCCCACAGAGATGTGACGACAAACTCAAGACAAAAATCGACAGAATGCTGCAATGGAATTTTAAGATAACTTTTTAAGAAGTTAATGGCAAGAGGGGAGAAGCTATTGGAATGTCTGCTTGTTTTAGTTTGCATTGTTCGGTAGCACCTACCTGAGGGAAGGAGATGGAAGAGGTTGTGATCAAGATGTGGAGGGTCCAAGAAGATTGTGCATGCTCTTTTCTTAGTTCTGGCGCGTGCAAGTTCTCAAGGGTCGGTCGGGGGGTACCAACAATCTTTTCAGCAGTTTTGATTGTCCGTTGCAGTCGGAGTTTGGCCTTTTTTGTAGCAGCACCAAACCAGACTGTGATGGAAGAACACAGGACTCCTTTGATGACTGCTGTGTAGAATTCCCTCAACAGCTCCTGTGGCAGGCCGTGCTTCCTCAGAAGCCGCAGGAAGTACATCCTCTGCTGGGCCTTTTTGAGGATGGAGTTGATCGTTGATCTCCCACTTCAGGTCCAGAGAGACTGTAATTCCCAGGAACTCGAAGGTCTTGACGGTTGACACAAGGCAGCTGGACAGTGTGAGGGGCAGCTGTGGCGAAGGATGGCTCCTGAAGTCCACAATCACCTCTACAGTCTTGAGCGTGTTTAGCTCCAGGTTGTGCCGGCCGCACCACAGCTCCAGCCGCTCCACTTCCTGTCGATATGCAGACTCGCTTCTTCCTTGATGAGGCCGTTGACAGTGGTGTCATCTGCAAACTTCAGGAGTTTGACAGCCGGGTGCGTTGAGGTACAGTCATTCGTGTAGAGAGAGAAGAGCAGCGGAGAGAGGACACAACCTTGGGGCGCCCCAGTGCTGATGCTGCGTGTGGATGAGGTGGTCTCCCCCGGCCCTCACCTGTTGTGTCCTGCCTGTCAGGAAGCTGTAAATCCACTGGCAGAGGGCAGGTGAGACGCTGAGCTGGAGAAGCTTGGAGGAAAGGAGTTCAGGGATGATGGTATTGAACGCTGAGCTGAAGTCCACGAACAGGATCCTTGCGTAGGTCCCTGCACTGTCGAGGTGTTCTAGGATGAAGTGCAGTCCCATGTTGACTGGATCATCCGCAGACCTGTTCGCTCGGTAGGCAAACTGCAGGGAGTCCAGCAGGGGACCTGTGACGCTCTTGAGGTGGTCCAGCACGACTGGAGCGAGCTGGTCTGTGCAGACTTTGAGGCAGGACGGGGACACAAGTTCTTTGCCTGCCACTTTGTTGATCTTTTGGATGCGTCTCACATCCTGTTTGTGGATGGTCAACGCATCGTTCATTTTGTTGGCTAGGGAGCATAGATTCGCGAGGTGGATTAACGGGAACGGCAATCTGTATCTTCTCTTGCGGATCTTCACTTGGATGCCGGCGCGCTTCCCTCTTCGTCGCCTTCGACTCCATACACATAGACTGCAGCCGCCACCCCCGGTGAGTAACACATGGAAAAAACTGAGAGAATTTGCGAAAATTGGTGAAAGAAAGTCTGGGGTAAACTCCCTAATGTTTAGCAAGTCTTCCCTTGTGTAAGTGAGTCGCGTAAGACGAACAAAAAACAAAAAAATATAGGCATTACTTGAGAGCATGTAACCGAAACGACTACACAGGTAGGCGCCATCTTGTCTTTACTTTACAAATGCAATTCCGAGGAGCGTCTTACCTAATGTCTGATTGCTGAGATACAAGGGAGTGAGAAATGAGAACTAATTCTTATTCTTATAATGAATTGTAATTATATATATTTATATATCTATAATACTTATATATAAATTATAATTCTTATTCTTATTCATTCTCCTTCTCTTTCTCCTCGTGTGGAAAGTCAGAAGTAAAACGCACACAATTGACATAGACTGTGTCAATTGTTAATTTTTGTACGTTGCAGCCCGCAAACGGTACCCGGGCCATCGTTTGGAAACCACTGGTTTAGGGGTCTTATTCCCTATGTGCACCATCCACATGAGCATGAGAATAAAGTAAAGTACTGAGGCCCATTCTCTTTTTTTCACTGGATGAGTGGTTTAGAAAGCAACTCAGCATGTCTGACAAGACGTTGGTGACATACTAGCTCAGATAATCCCAAGCGGACTAACCTTGACCACTGTGAGTGTTGATGAGAATTACAAGAGTCGTGCTAGCTAAGTGAAGGTGACTGCTCTTGGTGCCATCACTCAAGCAAAAAGCCTCCACTGCAACGGGATGATTAAACCCAATAGCAATTTAACAAGCGCAAGTGAGATTGATGACATAAACAATACCGCGTCATCGTCACAGAGCCTTTACGAGAGCCGCAAAAACTTTAACTGTAACTCATATAACGCTACTTAGGCAGCATAAATAATGAGCCCGCCAGGGCATTAAAAGTAAAAGTGCAACAGTTCCCATGCATACATCTACCACAAAACACCACTCATACGTAGATTACCCAACAATGATAGGTCACACCCAAAAAAGAAATCCCATAGGAAATAATGGAAAAAGAAACAATTTTACTGTTGCTATTCCAAAACCTTTTTTTTTTTTTTCTCCATATAACATGAACATATAACACACCGATCATAATCTAAATTGTACATCTACATGGACATGGTCTTCAGAAGAAGATATTGGAAAAATTAATGAGGAGTCACCCTATTAATTGGTATTGTTTTAAATATGACCATATAGGATGCTGCCTTGAGTAGCTGCCACAGCGTGGATGGTGCCTCTCATAGTATCAGTTAAGTAATGCACTCCATTTTTATTCAATTGCGTCAAGGTATGATTAATTGAATTCCACAAAATCGAGTGAATTCACTTGATTATTATGCCCAACGATATTCTGTATGTCATGAATCCATACTCCCTGTTTTTTCCCCTTATGTTATGTTCTTACCAATTGAAGAAATAAAGCAAGGTCTACATTGTTTTTTCAGCTGTATGAACACACCAACAAATAAAACCAAGGTACCATAACAACAAATAGTTTCTCAAGTTTAAATTTTGCATTTACCACATTTTGACATTGCTGTATTGTTTGAAGAGGAGTTATGGACGAGTGAAATGTGGTCAAGATCCAGAAGAATCTATCACGGTTTGTCATTTGTGAGAGGGTGTAAATGATCAAAGACTGGAACCCCGAGTCGAACACTGGACAAAACCTCAGTTTCCTAACCACCGTCGACCTCAGTTCAAGTACCATAAAATGTATGTGTTATACTTTTTCTTTTAATTTTGTATCTTTTTTTTGTGACATTTATTCCAACATCACAGGAGATGGAAAATGAAAAACAAAGCCTCATATTCACCCATTCACATACACACCAATGGGAGGCTGCTGCCCTCCAAGGTGCTGCAAAACAGGTTTAAGTGTATAAGTCGAGGTAACTTTAACAACTGACACTCAGAGGCAGGACTCAAACTAGCAACCCTTCGGACACTGGATGACCCACTCTAACAACTGAGCCATAGCCGCCCGTTAGTATAGGTATACCAGCGGTTTATTTCTTCTTCAGGACATTTCAAATGCTTTTAAAATGTTTGTGCAATAGCTGGTTGATTTTCCAACTTCTTACAGCTTCACAAATCTTGTTTTTCCTCCAATACAGCTCTCCATGACTATTCCTCTAACCAATATAAATGTAGTCTTCACTGGCAAAAGCCTAACCCCAGTACTGAGCAGGGTCATTTATTGTGATGAACAAAGCAAAAGGAGCTATATTCTAAGTTGTGTATCAGATACAGATGTTAGAAGATATAAAAAAAAAGATATAAACCAGGGTGTCAAACTCTTTTTTTGTCTCGTGCCGCATTGTAGTTATGATTTCCCTCAGAGGGAACTGAGAACCATATAAATGTTTCATCACCAAAACATTATTACCATTACACAACAAATTGAGGGATAACTAGTCTTGAAATCAGAAGACAAGGATAATAGTTTATTCAAATATTGTTTAAGTTACTGTAGAAGAAGGGTTTGGTAACAGAAAAATGCAATATCTCAACATTATTGGTTATTATTATGACAATGTGGGTACAGATTTTAGCAAAAATGACAGAAGTTGACAAGCATTATTTGCTTTCGCGGGCCACATAAAATGATGTGGTGGGCCGCAGCTGGCCATCGGGCCTTGAGTTTGAAATTCATGCTATAAACTGTTGATCTCTGGTCTCGAATTAATCTGTTGATGTCAAACCTAAATGTTTATCGTATACAGCAAAAATAAAGAAACAATGGCCTCACTGTTCCAATACCTTTGGAGGGGAGTGTAGTTGTAGTACTGTACCTAGCTTCTTTTCTAGTCGTAAAATGACTACAGCAAACGTTTTTAATCCTGACAAAGATATTGCAAAAAATTACTGTAAAAATACAATTAAAAATACTCTGTGTGTGCGTGTGTGTATATATATATATATATATATATATATATATATCCATCCATTTTCTGAGCCGCTTCTCCTCACTAGGGTTGCTGGTGTGCTGGAGCCTATCCCAGCTGTCATTGGGCAGGAGGCGGGGTACACCCTGAACTGGTCGCCAGCCAATCGCAGTATATATATATATATATTTGTCAAAAATAAAAGCTTTGGAATTGAGCCACTGACTTGATCCACTTAACCCCAGTGCCTCAACATTAACACGTCCCTCGAACAAAGAGCACATTAATGCACTATATTAGAACAATAAGCGCCAATCACGTTCAATAATTCTTCATCTCGAAGCTTTAATGGCAGACTCAAGCAAAGCGGCCAGTGTGCACTTTTAATTAGACATATGGTGCAATAAACTGCGTGTGTACAGAGGTGACTCAAACAATTAAAGCTCAGAGCAATTAAAAAAGTAGCACGCCAAACATTCATCTCTTCGGCCCCCCGATTCCACAATTTTCTTCTTCCTCAATGACCGGAGGACCATACATCACCCGTGACTGTTTAATTATAAGAAGGCCATTTCAGGCGTGTAGGACGTGCTTGGCTGAGAATAGTCTCTCATCCTTACATACCACGGACGCTCAAAAGTAAAACACGACCGTGGGCCAATGGCCAGCTGGAGAAAAAAAGCCATTTAAAAACTGGCACTTTCGTCGACTTTTCTTTGGTTTGGGGTAGTTAGCCTTCTTAGCTAAAGCTACATTTAAACTATGTTCCCGAGCAGCCACGTTGAAAACTACCGTGGACCAGTGATGCCGTTACTCCAAAAATGCCGCCATTTTGAGTAACGAACAAAGTAACGCATTACTTTCCTCGGGAGAGTAATCAGACTACAGTTAGTTTTCCAAGCCAGCAACAGTTACTTTTGAGTCTCCGTTCACGCGCGCGGTCTTCTCAAAAGATCATATGGGGCATTAGTTGAGTGCTTATGAATACTGGGGTGAAAGGGACTAATTTTTTATTAAGAAAAAATATTTTGTCAATTGTGATTGGACTCTGTTGCTTATTTGGGTGTTCGTCAAAGTTTTTTTCTGCTGCGGCGAGTTTTTTCTGTGCATTTTTACACGCCGACTGCATAATTGCGCGAGCTGCCATTTCTATCCAACTCTAACAGCTATACCGTAAGAGCTTAAATAAAAACACATATGGCTCTATTTTCGTAGACAGGACATCTGCGGCGTGGGGCAAATGCTGGTGGAGTCATATTTTTGTGCAAGAGTAAGGCTCGCTGCACGTGTTTGCCAATTTGGCAGACATGTCTGGGCCAAGGCTAGGAGTTCTGGCGCAGTGACAGTGTGTCCTTGGAGAATTGGTGAATTTGATCGGCGGCATAGGGAGACAGAAACTGAGGTCTGCGGACATATTTAGGTCGCCAGCAGTTATCGCCAGCTCATTCTGCATTTAATAAGGGTACTCACTCACATTCGGCCTCATTCACTAATACATGCATAGAAATGTTCTCACTATGCACACAAGTCTAACATATACGCAAAATCATGACTGTCAGATTCATGACACGTGCGTACGGGCCAGTTTTCTTCGCACCACCACGCGTATGTTAGTGAATCAATATTCATTCATTCGATGATGGACCTGCAATGCATAAACCGCACTCCTATTTCTCAATAAAAGGTTGTCCATCTGACCGCATCTCAGCCAATCTGGGGGGTTTAAGTTAGAAGTCATGGCTGATTCAAAACTTCCATGACATTTTTAATCTTTATCCTATCCTTCAAAAAGTTGGTATCATCAGAAAGCTTGCTAAACACGGAAACGGATAACATATCGCCCAATAATCATGTTAATCATCTTTAATTCCGAAGCTAATTTAGAGAATGTGGCACAAAGCAAAGAGGCATTTGTAGTTGATAAGATTCATGAAAATATGAGCCATATGCCGATTCAACCACCCCAGCGGCGTGTGTGTGTGTGAGGTCAGATCAATTTACATCACATTTGCACATGCAGAATCACAGCAAAATCTATAAATTAGATTTTCCTATGGATTAGAAAGAATACTGAAGCCTTGGAAAAACTATGAAATGCGAGCAGTCTGTTCACATGTCCTGCATGAAGACAGCTGCAACGGGCAGGGGAAATACACACATATAAATGCACGCACTGTACACGCACTTGAATGGAATGAGGGTAAACGTGATGAGAAGTGTCCTTTTCTTTGTTATTTATTTGTTGTGCATCTTGGGTTAAACATGTGCGTTTGACATTTTTTCGTAAACTGAAATACAGAATTATGTGTGCGTACGCTTGGTCTGAGGAGGTGCTAAATTTGTTTGCAGAGTATGAGCAAAACAAAGTATGAACATATTAATAAATCATAGATTTGTGCATCAAAGGTGAGTACGTGTGATTTAACCACAAATCTGTGCATAGGCACGCAATGAGGCGCATTGTCTGTTGTCATACTGGCCAAGAGCAGTAAAAATGCTCCACTTACCCACAGATCGCTGCAATCGCGCATCCTCTTTTTCTGCACAGAGATGGCTCAGTCGGGGCGGTCATTGCACCACATTTAAAGGGAACTAGAGGAGCTGTTTTGATTGCCAGCGAATGCAGTCAGCTGTAAACACAGCCAGAGTGGTGCAGCGCACCCAGTCTTGGAATTGCCAGGCAGCGCTGGTCGATGAAATTACCAACGCTGAGCTAACGCGCCCCTGGTGCACAGTTGCGCCGCCCACCACACCCGACATACACCGCTCACGAAAATAGGGCCCATGATCTTGAATTAATTTAGTTCGGAAAGGTAATTATAGTTATCACAAACAATGTAAACCATTATTTATTTTATTTAATTTACAACAAAATTGTTTTAATTAAGAAAATAATTACGGTACATTCCTAATTTAGCCTGTAGCACTGAGCTC
This sequence comes from Phycodurus eques, assembly GCF_024500275.1. Classification (NCBI taxonomy): domain Eukaryota; kingdom Metazoa; phylum Chordata; class Actinopteri; order Syngnathiformes; family Syngnathidae; genus Phycodurus; species Phycodurus eques. The sequence continues at coordinate 7,656,251 of NC_084539.1, forward strand.
CACAGAGGTAACAGGCCCATAAAGAAAAGCTTTTTATCACAAACATAATACAACATATGTAAGCATTTTTAAATGTGATTTAATTTTAAAAAATAATAATAATTAAACAGAGTGCCACCGGGGAAGTGTGGGACCTCTCATCTGTGCTGTGCTGTGACTGGCCATTCTATGTTTTGTGGGTATGGCTTAGCAAAAGTAGATCCTAAAAAAAAGAAAATCTCAGAGGAACTGTTATATAGTATAAAGCCCACAAATATTACAGCCACAAATAGTATGGCCCTTAGAGGGCTTTATAAAAGATTGGGAGTTTATTTTTGTTTTATTTTTCCTAGCTACTTTAGTTGGTGAACTGGCAGTGTTACCAGGTAGTCAATGGAACATGTCTTACTCCCATTTTACGTTGCAATCTCACAGAATGCCTGATTGTCTTTTGTAATGTAGCATACGAAAGACTCCATTATCGCATCTCATTTTGGTAAAATACAACTGTGTCCTCCCAGTGAACTCAAAACCCTCACACACGGCTGCGTCCAAAGTGCCTGATTGGCATATCTTCACATTCAAATTTTTTGCACAATAAAATGCCATTAAATGTCGCCTGAACTTTATTCAAATTTTTTTTTCTTAGAATATTTTTTTTTATTTCATCAGTGCAGTTTCTAGAATAAAGGTTGCACCAATGCACCTTTGGGATGGAGCATGGGCTTTGGTTCCCCTGCCGGTATAACTTTTTAGATTAATTGACTGCTGCTGGATTTTATGAATCCAATGAATTCCTTTTCTTTTGCTTCTCCCCTCTCTATCGCTGGGTGAAATGCAAAAATTGTATAAATCATCTTCTCCGTTTACAGTCAAAAGACAGGAGGTACAGAATGCTAACCTAACTCTTCTGTAACATCACTGTGGAGCTCAGCACATCCCTCAAATTAGTATGCCAATTCAAAATAAAATTAAATAATAATAACATTATACAACTGACGATTTACTGCTATGAAATGTTTACTGGCATACTGGAAATTCCGTTGAGATTAACTAGAACAAAAGTTCCCAAAACACGCTTACAAATCTTGTAGAAAGTCTTTCATTAAGAGTGGAAGTTGGTAAAGCAGCAAAAAGGAGAACCAGTTCTACATTTTCTCCCATTTATATACCCTGGACAAAACATCAACTCCTACCATCGGTGATGTTACGCCAAGGGCCATACTAAATGTATGAATTAAGTGTATTCATATTCATATCATTGTTATTTTTAGCCAAATAAATTGCTATTCCGAAGACTTTTGCATCCTCAGAAACTCCCAAAATTCTGCAGGCATGTTCATGCTGCAGTTAAGGAACACAGACATGACCCCAAAAAATATGAGTAGACCCACAAAAAACTCCTTAACAACCCATAGCGAAAAAGACAGGAAGTCATTTTGACAAGGCTCTTCTTTGAGGAGCAGTTTTGCTAATCAATGACTGAAAAAACGTGTCACCTTTTCATTTTTTGTTTGGCAATTAAAAATGGAAAGAACAAATGAGACACAAATTGCTTTGCTTACACGCAATGACAAAACACTCAAATGTCTGACAATTTAGCATCGCTCATCTGTCTAGGATATGTGGTTCAAATTTAGCGGCAATGGGACAAAATCTGTCGGAACTTTATTTTAAACCCCACTTGTGTTTTGAATGACTATAGAGAAAGAACAAACAAATGGACTGTGGAGCAAATGTTACTTACTTACTACTCACCATAAAAGACAAAACTCTACAAATGTAAGTCCAGAAGGTCTGAGCTTGACCAAACGTCTTGTCTGGGATCAAATCTGGCCCTTCAGAGGTTCCTGTAGGCACCCCCTACAGGCAAACTGTATAGATGTAAAAATGTGCTTTTGACGCCCAGATTTCCTTCAAAAACAATCAATACTTGCATCAAATCCTCTGTCATTCACTCTCAAATTGCTCTAATCAACCAACTCCACCTTGTGGATGTCGATAAACAAGCATTTACTGTATCCTGACAAGCATTGTTATTGGATACTACAAACACAGATATATTTTTTAACAAAGTGCAATTGTAGGACTATCACTTCAAGCCTCATTTTGAGGTGACAATATTCACAAAGCCGAGACTCAAACATTCGAGTCGGCTATGTTCGATCTTTTTCTTGAAAACACGTGTTTTACTTTCAATTCAATTCCAGACCAGTGGAAACCGTCAAATATCCTATATTCAAAAGTAAACAGACCAACAGTTTGATATAACGTGCTACTTCTACCATCTAAAATGGTAAGAAAACAAATAAATAAATAAAAACAGTCCCTTGGGTTGTGTGATGTTCTGGTCTTTTAAGGAGGGAGTGAGAGAGATTGAGGGAGGTATGAATGTATGCAGGAAGAGTAGCATACGATGGTCCTGACATGTGAGGTTTCGAGGTTACAAAAAGCATGCAGTTAACTAGTAGTTTGCACTGCAATGTAATAATACCTTGTCACATGGAACAAGCAGTTAATTACCCACAACAAAGTAGAAGTTTGTAAGTAAATTAATGTCAAACTTTTGTTTGTTCAACTGATCTTTTTTATATTCATGGCCAAGTGATTTTTTTTTTTTTTTTTTTTTTTATCCAAACATTTACTACATAAGCAAATGTCAGATAGACTACACCGTGTTCTGTCCAAATACGGGTTACGTTTGCCACTGTGAGAACAGGACTCCGTTGTAAACATGGGACCTTCTACAATGTTGTCTCATCGTAGAACTCTTATTAAGTATCCTGAGCAAACATTTTATGCATCAGTGTTATCTATCGGTGTGTCAGGAATTAGGGCACTGAGGAAATAGAAATGTGTGATTCAAAGTCTCTGCCCTATAAAAAGGCAACTTTAAAGAGGAAGACTGTTCCAGAGTGTCCGAATTCCAATGCAGGAAGAGGGGCTGAAACCCAATGAGGAATCACACAGAGGCAGTCGGAATGGGAACGTGTGGCTGTTTGGCCTAAGCAGCCCGAAGGTGTCCTCTGGCTATTAAGAGTGAACATTATTATGTATGCTAGTGTCAGTTCAGGGCCAGACTGCACTGTGAGGACTCGATTCTTCTAGGCACTCAACTGTCGATCAATCAATTCTTCTCCCCAACTCTTCCTTCACTCCCACCTTCCGCCTCTTTATCGCACTTTGTCCCCACCATGTGTCACGCCACAGGGACAGCCTGAACACGGGACAAAGTGAAGATATGGCGTGACATCAGGTAGCAGGTTGTGACAACTTGATTTGAGCTTGAGTTGACATTGTGGTGACTGGAAAGGGTTTTGGTGCTACAGCTCATCAGGATAATATTTGTGATTAATGGTTCATAATAAAATATGGAGAATATTAAACTGAAAGGATTTGATATGATTTTCTTTTTTTTGGGGGGGGGGGGGGGTAAAAAGGCAATTCAGGCCCATGAAGCTTAACTTCTTGTTAATATTATTTGTCTTTAATTATGATTATGATTATGATTATTTCCCAAATGTCTGTGAGTGAGCCATTCTGACTGCCACATTGTGACATCACAATTAAGCGGTGTCCGCTGCATGCACCACATAATGGATCCGCTACAATAAACTAATTGATAAATGTAATTTGCTCACCTGCGCTCTCGCTCAACTTTTTTTCTGACTCGGGACCCCTATTGTCATGGTAACAAAAGTTGTTCTCATGTAGTAGAGGTGGGCGGGGTAAGCAGTGGCTCAGAATGAGACAGAATCACCCCCTCAAAATATGTGAGGGTCAAAAAAGATAATTTCGGTATTTGGATGAAAGCATCTCAGAGACACCTCGGAACTGTTAAAAAAGCAAAATTATTCCATGGATAAAATTATATTTAAAAAGTGCACCATAGGCAGTGAATAATGCTGACGTGAAATCCACCTTTGGAGAATTTCCTTTTTGAACCAAAAGCTAATAAACCAAAACAATTGTTATAGTCATTTCAAGTACAAAGGGTACTTTGATCACTCAAATATCCAGATAAGAATGTTAACACATTCCAGAGTAGTAAAACCAGATAGCACTGAGTAAAATGTCGTTTTGTACATTCATTTTTGTGTGTTACTTCCTGGTCATTTCCTTCTTTCCCCCCAGAATAAATGAATAACTTCAGTTTAGGTAATATCAAACTTTTCCCTACTTACCATAACCGAGATGTGCAGCAGGTGCATGTGTTCGTGTGTGACGTGCACAGGCTCCCGCGCCGAGGCCTGCGTGGTCTGGGAAACCGCGTCTGACTCGCTCATGGACACGTGGAAGTAAAGTGTACCGTTCTCCAGCCACTGCTGCTTCCAGTGCACCTGTGAAATGTCTTCCGCCGTGCCCGACATCTCTGCAAGGCGAGAGAGGGGACACCAAGAAACAAAAGGGGGTCGTTTAGAAACTGACATTTAACTGAGCTCATTAGAGGCGCACCAGAGTAGTCTTGGGATGTGACATGGGCTTTTCTAACGCTACGTTCTGATGCAGAACATCAAGGCGTGAGCTGGGTAACCTTTGAATCAGCTGATTGGAAACGTCATAACAGCTCAGGAAGAATTACCGTCAATGCGCAAAATCTGTACGCTGATAAAGATCCCGCAGTCAGTATTAGTCAGAGATTTGTCTCCCTTTGAGTGAATCAAAAAGTGGTTCAAGCATTAAAACAATATAATGAATGAATTGCAGTTCTCTTCATATCATATCTGATGTTCTTGTCATTAGGAGGAAGAATATCCCCTAATGGGAAAACAATAGCTGTATCAAGCTCAATTAATTATCTGTCTGCGGCAGTTGCAGACGTACCTTCTCTCCATGCAGTGTCGTCGTTTTATCTGTTAATCACTGTGCAAGTGAAGTCAGTATAAAAATGCACTAGCTATGGGCCAGCGTCTGCAAATTACGCAGACATCTAAAAGAAATGGAACCTTTGAAAAGTGATGTGTGATGGAAACCGAAAGAGAAACTAGTGAACATCACTTCCAAAGCAGTACCAAGTCACTTGCCTTGTCTGTACTGACAAAGAAAATAGATCGAGAAAAGAAATGTTCAAGTAAAACAAAAACATATCTGGTGGTCATATGAGGACATATTGACAAAGCTCTCACCAAGAACTTTAATTTGAGGTTGTTGCAAATTGGATTTTGACCTGGTTTGGAGTGAACTTGTGCGTTGCCGCTAAAGGTCAAAGTCAAATGTCACTTGAACCTTGAACCGCTCTGACCTGCGGAATGTATAATGCCACATACTTAATTTTAATGAACACATTAAAATCCCACATACTTAATTTGAATGAATATCAAGTATCTTTGTAAGGACTGATAAGTTTATTGAAAGGTGGACATTTTTTTTTTTTTTTGGTCATTAGCTAAACATAAGAGGGCATATTGACCACATAATTTAAGATATGGAAAGCTCTCAAGAAGCCTTTTTAGTTTGAGGCCCGACTCAATATGCTCTAAGGAAATGTACCCAATGGCCTGCATTTTCTGGGGAAAAAATAGGGGCGCAATTAAGATTTGTTTTTTTTTCGACTGAACTTTGCTCTTTACCTTGAATGAGTGAAATGTTATAATGCTACAAAAGTAATTTTGTAAATACCAAGATCAAGTTTTTTTTTTGTACAATTTCTATATTCAAGATGTGGACATTTTCAATCAACACATATATTTTTCATTATTACGTCATAATATAGTGATGGACATGAAAAGTTTTCATCAAGACCTTTCATTTCAAGGATGTGTGGATTGTTTATTTTATTTTATTTTATTTTTGCCTTAACACCAGTAAAGGCAATATTTTTAAGGTTAGAAAAAAAACTGCTCAGCTGAACTGCTGTCAACTGTTTATAGCCACAGTTCTCTAGGTCCTAGAACTAAAAGCGCAGCACTACAGAACCCTCCCAAAAGGCTCCTGGACCTGTCAAAAATACGAAACTAGCAGGGTCTTCTTTAGTCCTGATAAATTTCGTCATGCAGTCGAAAAACACAATGGGTCTCCAAAACTTCTTAGTTGTGGTGTAAAGTTACTTTTTTCACTTCAGACAGATAATAACCCAGTGAATAATACATCATGGCGGCACGGTGGCCGACTGGTTAGAGCGTCAGCCTCACAGTTCTGAGGTGCGGGATTCAATCCCCGTCCCCGCCTGTGTGGAGTTTGCATGTTCTCTCCGTGCCTGCGTGGGTTTTCTCCGGGCACTCCGGTTTCCTCCCACATCCCAAAAACATGCATTAATTGGAGACTCTAAATTGCCCGTAGGCGTGACTGTGAGTGCGAATGGTTGTTTGTTTCTATGTGTCCTGCGATTGGCTGGCAACCAGTTCAGGGTGTACCCCGCCTCCTGCCCGATGACAGCTGGGATAGGCTCCAGCACGCCCGTGACCCTAGTGAGGAGAAGCGGCTCAGAAAATGGATGGATGGATGGATGGATGGATAATACATCATATTGTCAGACTATGGCAAAGGCAGGAGCACCAGCTAATCTAGCTATGCATGATGACACTTGAATCTCAAGCTTTCTAAAAGGGCAATGAGGTAAAGGTGTAGCGGCGAGCGGGAGGGTGGGAGACATGCGATGTCATGCGGGTGACAAGGGAGCAGACATCTGTGACATCCGTCAGCGGGGCAGGTAGCAAATGACAAATGGCGCCGAATTTGGTCAGTTATTAACCTACTGACTCTGGGCGATGGTGTCGGGGGAGGCTAAACTGAGTTCTTCCTTGAGGTGCAGGTAGGGTGCATGGTGGGAGTGGGTTATGTCAGAAAATGACCAAGCTTATCAGAAGGATTCAGTCAATTATGCGGATTAATGGTGTCTTGAAACAATTGAGGCAAAAAATGGCTCTGTTTTTCTACTCAGCACAGCACTGGTATGGAAATAGTAGTTTGTAATATTCCGATTGATTATACTAACCCATTAAAACATTTGTTGATAAAATAAAATCCTCCAAAACCTGTATCCTTTCATTGCCTACGCCTCTTACAGAGCCCAGCAAAGGTAGGACATTTTACCAAGACTGTGCCAGTTTCGGTTGTGGATGGACTTCTGATACTACCTCTGAAGGTGGAAAATTCCTGGGTCAAAATAACCCCCCATTTCTTCAGTGTCATTTGTACAAAACAGTGACGAGGAAGGTAGGTAAATGTCCTGTTTTACAGGTAGTGTAAAATTGGCTTCAGATGCTACCTACGCATGCAAAAAATTTCACCCGCCATTGAGTACTGTTTGTACATAACAGCAATAAAGGCAGGAAAGTAGGGTGTTAAACTTCCTGGGTCAACTTCACCAACTACCCCCTTTACCCGCTCAAACCCACCACTAAGACAGAACAGTGACACAGATGAAAGAGGGGAAAATTTCACTTTTGATACTACCTTTGAAGGTGGAAAATTCCCAGCTCAATAGTAGTCCCATTCTGTCTGTCCTGTTGTACAGAACAGCGATATGTAAAAAAGTAAAAAGGCAGAAAGATGTCATGATTGTCATCTTTCACAAGTACTGTAAAATGGGCATCTGATGATGGCTTTGACAAGTACTGTTAAATGGGTTTTACAGTTTACGCAAACTGTACATCCAACAAGCAAAATCTCCAGATCCAGCCCATAACCTCCATTCCATGTCTTTCCCATTTATACAGAGAACGAACACAGAAAATGATGGAAAATACTATCTTTTAAAGGGAGTGTAAATCAGGCTTCTGATACTACCGCCAAAGGTGGAAAATTGCCAAGCAGACCTCACCCCCTATTCCGTGCTATTGCCGTACATTGAAACAGGAAAAAGGCTTGCTTTTACAGGCACTGAAAAGGGGGCTTTTCTAACATGTGCCATCCCTATCCCCGGGTCGACCCTCCATGCCGTGAATCTGTCGTTTTTAACAGAATAGCAACACCAGAGAAGCAGCAGGAAAATGTCAGCTTTTACAGGCAGTGAAAAATGGGCTTTTGATACTACCTTCAAAGGTGGAAAATATTCAGGTAAAGTTCAACTTACCTTTTTTTTTAATTGGCAATTCTGTTGTAACTTGTAATATTTCCAAAAACCGAAGTAATAGATTTACATCAGTTCTGCGTCAAATGAAAAGAATATGCGAAGCATTATGGATTTATTGGGTGGTTATTTTAGTATTAAATCACCTTTTTTCCCCTGTAATTCTTAGAAGGTGCACTTTCTACCACCGCAATAAACCTGCTAGACCTTCCATGCTTTTGCTGACTACAGCGTATGATAACATTTTGTGGCCTGTGAAGATCTTAAAACATGAAACCCCCGCCGGCAGAGCTGCTTTTTTCTCCTGCGTTCAATTGGCGGGACTGACGACACGCCGATTGGTCATTCGCCCACCCCTCATTAAAAAGAAGCACTTTATGTCAGTGAGATGTACGCGTGCCTTCTAACTTTAACACTCTTGTCAAATCCCCTACGGCTTTAAATAACTCGATAATTTCTTCCAAATTAAAAAGGATTAAAAAAGCTAAGGTTTGCAGTTGATCCAATAGCACCAACACTGCTGTTTTATATATGTTTGGACACGGTGATGGTGGAAGTTCAGTATGAGTGCTATTTAAATACAAAAATACGTGTGTGTAACTGTGTCCTTGTATTTCTGAGTCCAGTCACTGGGCTGTGAGCCAGGTGTCACTGGGATACAAAGTACATGTGGCCTCGAGGCCTGCTTGTAATTCATTAGCAGGGCCATTATTAATGTGTATATTTGCATTGCTCTGTGTGTGTGTGTGTGTGTGTGTGTGCATTGCTTGTGTGGGTGTGTGCATGCGTGTGTGTGAGGGTGGGTATCTGTGTTAACCAGCTTGAGTCCAAGGACAAGCCACAGGAATGCATTAGTGAATTTTTCTTGGAATACTTGGTTGGCAAGTCGATCATTTAGAATTCATGGATAGTCGGTAAAGGAAATTAGATGGGCAAAATCAGCATGCATGCCTACCAGTCAGGAGATCTGGGTTTGAATTTCCAGAGGACCATAAGTAGGACAAGGAGTATAGAAAACTGATAGAAGGATCGAAATCAGTTGAAAATACTTTGTAAAAAATATTTTACACTCAGATTACCATTAAGGCACAAAAACAAATAAAGCTGCAAGCAGAGATAAAACTCCTTTATCATGGAGAATCAGCCAAATGATCATTAAACTTGGACGGTATACTATGTCCACATTAGATGGTGTAAGCAAAAAAATAAATTATAATCCAATTTATCGTGGTCAATCTGTCACGGTTAGGATAGCTGCTTTTGATTGAAGTTCAAGGGCCCCAAGTCCCTAACAGGAGTTGGTTCAAGTACAAACCCTGAAATTTGCCAAAAATGTCCGACTTCCTGTCTAATCTCATGCATGGGTCTTTGAGACCTTTTTGTGCATCCTGTTATTGACATGTCCACCGACTTTTGAATCGATTGGTGAAACTGGTCTCACTCTTTTTCTTTTTACTTTCCAGTGTGCACTACTAAGCGAAAGCAGTTTCAACTAAAGTAATGTAAAACGTAAAAATAACTAACGTAAATAAAAAAAAATATCTCTGCTTTTTGCTGATGATGTGGTTCTGTTGGCTTCATCAAGCCGTGAGCTCCAACTCTCACTGGAGCAGTTCGCAGCCGAGTGTGAAGCGGCTGGGATGAGAATCAGCACCTCCAAATCTGAGACCATGGTCCTCAGTCGGAAAAGGGTGGCATGCCCTCTCCAGGTCGGGGATGAGATCCTGCCCCAAGTGGAGGAGTTCAAGTATCTTGGGGTCTTGTTCACAAGTGAGGGAAGAATGGAACGGGAGATCGACAGGCGGATCGGTGCAGCGTCTGCAGTGATGCGGACTTTGTATCGGTCCGTTGTGGTAAAGAAGGAGCTAAGCCGAAAGGCCAAGCTCTCAATTTACCGGTCGATCTTCGTTCCTACCCTCACCTATGGTCATGAGCTGTGGGTCGTGACCGAAAGAACAAGATCCCGGATACAAGCGGCCAAAATGAGTTTCCTCCGCAGGGTGTCCGGGCTCTCCCTTAGAGATAGGGTGAGAAGCTCGGTCATCCGGGAGGATCTCATAGTAGAGCCGCTGCTCCTCCGCATTGAGAGGAGCCATATGAGGTGGCTGGGGCATCTGATTCGGATGCCTCCCGGACGCCTCCCTGGTGAGGTGTTCCGGGCACGTCCCACCGGGAGGAGACCCCTGGGACGACCCGGGACACGCTGGAGAGACTACGTCCTTCGGCTGGCCTGGGAACGCCTCGGGATCCCCCTGGAAGAGCTGGATGAAGTGGCTGGGGAGAGGGAAGTCTGGGCGTCCCTGCTAAAGCTACTGCCCCCGCGACCCGACCCGGATAAGCGGTAGAAAATGGATGGATGGATGGAAATAAAAATATTGTATAACTTTGATATTGACGCCTGTAAAGAAAGGCATGTTTATGTATTTTTTATGTCACTGTTCTGACCTGAGTATTTTTTTAACCCTTCAAAATAAAACGTCCAGCTGTGTAAGTCAGAAAATTCCGCTGTTTGAACAGCTTTGTCTGTGGGAGGACTTCTCCTCCCACATGCACCAAAATACCACCACACAGATGGCACCATAAAAAAAAAGATAAAAAAATAAATGTAATGCACTGTTCCTGTGTTTACACAAAGGACTTAAACTAGTTGTTATTATGGGCTTCGATCTCTGCCTTGGCACACTCTTCATTCAATTGCTATCTTGCTATGTTAGCATGTTAGAATTTCATTCAATCCAAAAGTATTTTCATTATACAGTATATAATTGAGATCGAAGGTCATGATAAATTTACACTCGATCTCAGTGAGCAGGTGTGTGTATTTCCTCGATCTAACATGGCGGGAATGTGGGTGACAACCGCCAATAAGAGTCGTCCTTTTCCTGCTCCGCTTCCGTTTGCAAGTTGTGCAGTAAAGAGAAACCGCGCCTCCTCAGGTGGGCCGACCCGTAGCGAAATCGAAACTCCCGGTTCTGACTCAGCCCTCGTCACACGGAGCACCGCGTCGGCCACTCTTCGCCCCAGCTCTGGACTGACGATGGAGGCGGCCGACCGCTCTGCGAGTTTCCAACATCAGTTGTGTGGCAGTGTCTCCAAAGCGACATGGAACAAGGCGACGTTCAAGGAATGTCAGCGCCCTCAAAAACAGGCAACACTGTGTTTAAGTACCACGCCCAAGTGTTTATGTGAAAAGCATAAAAATACAGCAGTCAATGCAGCCTGTCACTTGTTGCCAGCACAAGTAACACTAGCAGTTAGCCACTGCTAGCGGGGAGGCCACCAGACCGAAGCAACCACTCCATCATCATTATTTAGATGGTTTGTAAAATGGTAAATCTAGTTCATCTGTATTGTTATTAAAGATAATGCACATTTGAAAGTAGTTAATAATGTTTACAGGGTACTGTATGTGGCATCATAACTGGAGAAGGACAATGTTTCCAATGCAAGGTCTCTTCATGATCCCAGAGGGGATAGTTTGTTTATTTCGTATCTTGTTCCTCCAAAAATCCTCAAGACTTCAAACTAGTGCACTGTTATAATTTTCTACATTTGTTGTACTGTTGAATGAAAATGTTTCTCATATTTTTCTCTGTTTATTTTATCTTCCTTATTCCCTTAGCATCCAGTCACTGATGGTGTAGTGGTACATTCTTCTGACTTCGGTGCAGATAGCGTGGGTTCAGCTCCCCCTCAGAGACGGTGTGAATGTGAGTCTGAATGGTTGTCTGTCTCTATATGTGCCCTGCGAATGACTGGCGACCAGTTCGTGGTGGAGTCTGCCTTTCACCCGAAGTCAACTGGGATGGGCTCCAGTGCCCCGTGACCCTATATAGGATTAGCAGTGTAGAGAATGGATGGATGAATGCTTAGTGTGCTAATCTCAAATTGGGGTCACTGTTTTAAATACAGTACTTCCTATGAGGAGTGTTGTTAACAAAAGGAATTAATAAAATTTTGAACTACTCTCTTGCTTCTTTATTTTTCTTATTTATTTATTTATTTAGTCCTGTTCGGCTGTTAGGTCAAGCAGAATGGAAAATCTGTATCCCTTTCAGGCCGGAACAGTTTTACTGTCACAGTGGAGTTTTTAAGCTTCCGCTGTGGTATTATAATTGAGGTTTATTGAGAATCAGACTTGATCAGTCGAACAGAACAAAGTTTCTAGAAGCGAGAGATAAACAAAGACAAAAGACAAAGCACTAATTGTAAACAGGATGAGAGAAGTAAATCATTAAATTTTCTCCAACAATGAAACATTAAACATGAGTGTTGCATGGGGCTGTTGTGCTACACCCTGTGAGGGAAGGACAGGACAAGATAGAACAGGACAAGGACAGGAGAAGAAGCATGCAGGACAAGGGTCGTGAACCCGACCATTAATTATGTGAATTATAAAAGTCTACAGGACGAGAGTATAAGTGAGGAGATACACACGCGATTTGCATATTCATGAGTTATTTGTAGCAGTAAGTGCGTGACCCCACACCCAGTGAAAGAGTCCTAGGGGTGTGGGTCTGCGGATACATGCAAGTGAATTGATACCGTTTTACATGAAGTGTCCTGTAATTGCTGAGGCCGGACTGAAGACCCCACCCAATAAATTGAGGGGCGGGATCAGGCCCAGGGGTCCACCCGAGAGCAGCCCGACGGACGGGACATGTCCCACACCGAGGGACCCAGCGCGGTCCGCCGGCCCAACCGAGGCGCCCCAACAACTGGCCACGCAGTGGGGGCTGCAGGGACCCAATGCCACCCCCCCAGCCAAGCACCCCACCAGACCCACCGCCCCACAGTATCCAGTAGCTACGGTCAGCAGACATGGAGAGGTCTTTTTCTCATTTGGTGATTGGTAAGTGCATTGGTTTATTACATGAAATTAATTTGTAAACTTTTGAGAGATTTATTTTACTTTGCAGGAGAAGCTTCATTATTTGCTTGACAAACTCCGGCAGTTCGAGGGTGCTCTGGAGAGTTGGTATTCTTTTTTTTATTGCTGCTTTTAATTTATTGTATTGAAGAAAGTTTCTGGCTGTTATTTGGAATTATTGGAACAGTTCATCACATGTCCTAAAAACATTATTGTTAAATAGTTGTTGTAGTTGGTTAATTCCATGTTGTTCCCATGTACTAAAATGAAGGCGGTATATTATTAATTTCGAAATCTGGATTATGCCAGATTGAGGAGAGTATACTGGGAGCTAATTGAGATCCTGTCAATACTAAACTTTGCCACCAAGCCGTTAAGGTGGATGCGATTATTGGATTCTTTAAACATTTATGGCATTTAAGACTAGTAGAACTAAATGGGGGTTTTGGTTGTTTGATGTTGCAGTCTGTTTGTTCCAATTCTAGCCAAGAATCACACTCCTCACTGTGGTGCAACCATTTGATGAGGTATTGTAATTGGTTAGTGTTTAAAGCTGGGAGCATTTAGGCCTCCCTCCTGTTTACTTTTCTAAAGAGTGGATTGACTGATTCTATTTTTCTTATTTTTTTAATACAAATGTATTACAGCAGAATCTAAGGTTTGAAACCATTTAAATGTGGACTTAAATGGAATAATTGAAAATAATTTATTTGAGGGAAGGTTTTTATTTTTATTGTAGCTATTCTTCCCAGTAATGATATAGGCAGGTTATTCCAGCGTCTTAAATCAAGTGAGATTTTTTCCAGAAGTGGTGTGTAATTTAGATTGGTTAGCTCTGTGAGTTTTGACGAAATATTGATACATAAATACTTAATGTTTCTTATAGGAATAGGGTACTCTGGAATTTGATCTGCATGAGTCCATGAGTTTGCCGTTACTGGCAGTATTGTTGATTTTGTCCAGTTAATAGAGTAGTCTGATATTTGTGAAAATGTTTTAATGAGATTGAAGAGTGCTTGAAGAGAATACTTGGGTTTCTGTACTCAAAGAACTTCTACCTTTAATGAAGCCTGTCTGGTCATAGTGGATTATCATACCTTTTCAAGTCTCGCTGCGAGGGCTTTTGAGATAATCTTGATAACTACATTAATCAGTGATAAGGGCCGATAATTCGCCGGGAGACTGTGGTCTTTACTTGGCTTTAGTAATAACCTAATTGAAGCTGTGTTCATATGGCTACTAATTATACCTTTATCCTTTATCTGATTGACTGTTCTAAAAAATAGAGGCGCTAGTATTGGCCAAAAATGTTTAATGAATTCAACAGGGATTCCGTCCGGGCCAGGCGCCCTTCCCGGTTGGATATTTTTTAATGCGTTATGTAACAAAATAGGAGTCACTGATGGTGTAGTGGTACACTCGCCTGACTTCGGTGTGGGCAGCGTGGGTTCAGTTCCCACTCAGTGACGGTGTGAATGTGAGTGCGAATGGTTGTCTGTGTCTATATGTGCCCTGCGACTGACTGGCGACCAGTTCAGGGTGTAGTCTGCCTTTCGCCTGAAGTCAGCTGGCATAGGCCCCAGTGCCCCGCGACCCTAACCAGGATAAGCGGTGTTGAAAATGGATGGATGGATGTAACAAAATACAACACATTTTTGAAAATTCATAATGACAACAGATCAAAAGAAGTACTTATCTAGAAGAGCCAGGGTGTGACGTTGGCATCACGAAACAGTTGGCCGTCGACATATAGCTTGTCGACAACTAACCACGCTCGTTTGCCTTTGTCACGGAAATTCTTCAACGGGTACAAAACTCTACGCCTCTCAATCTCCTTGGGGAACTGGTTGTTCATTCCAAACGAAGTCCCTTGAAGCTCCCGACCTTTGGATTTTACAAACACTTTTTGCTGAAAGTGTTCGAACTTTGCAATGATGGGACGTGGTCGGTTTCCTGGACGAGGGCCTCCCAATCGGTGGATGCGGTGAAAAATAATCTTGTCGACTGTATCTTCTTTTATCTTGAGCGCGGACATCATAAACTTTTTAATCTACTCCTCGGGGTCTTCCGGAGCATTGTCTGGAATGCCTGACAAAGTGAGGTTGTCGCGCATGCTTCTTGATTGAATGTCCAACGTAGTTTCTTTCATGAGTTTATATTCCAGTCTCAGAGTTTGTAGTTCTGCAGACATTGACATCATGTATGATCGAAGCGCAGTATTATCTAATCTTAGCTCATTCACTTGTTGCGTGAATTCCAAGCTCTTTCTGAGTTCGGTGATCTCCTGGCGAAGCAAATCAAGTGCAATTGACAATTTATTTTCAATTGAAAAGAGGACACTCGTCTGTATCCCTGTCGAATCAAGCAAATCCTCAGTTGAGGTGGAAGAATCAGCTTTTTTCCTCTTCAGCGGCAGTTCAGCAGGTTGGCTGAGATCCTCCATGTCGACACGAGCTGGTGTTAACGGTATGACAAAATGCTTATTGGTCTTCAAAAGCACTTTCTGGATCAAATTGCATATTACTTTATCTTGCAATGTTAAGATTTAGCATGTTTTCCTTTTTTTATTCAGTGTTTCACTACAGGGTATGATATTAAATTGTTATTGTGCTGCCTAAGCGCTTTCTGTACTCAAGTTGCCATCTTGTTACACATTTATATTTGATCACAAATTTCAGATGTTCTCCTGACCAGCACTGATGTCTGTTTGTTATTGTAATTGTTTTCCTTATAGCTAGAGAATGGTAAGAAAAGAAAAGAAAACTATCCATTATGCTCTGAACTTAAAAAGACTAAAAAGTAAAGATTAAAGAGATTATGAGATCAACTCTTCAAATTTGAGTTATGCTGACAAAATGTGTTTGACTCAGGAATATGTCCTGTGCCCACACTGAGGATTTAGCAGCGCTACGAAGTCTTTTTTTCAAGGATTATGTCCAAGCTTGTTACATCTATTCCTTACTTGCTTTGTTTCAAAGGACAATGGAAGCAGTTGCTCCATGTGTTTTTGGCTCAGTGGTTTGAAAAATGAGCAGCTCCATTTTTTTAATAAATCAAACTTTAAAAAAGTTGGTATCTGGATATATGTTAGTATACTAACTGTTGCCATGTAAGCATTAGAGCCAGTCTTACTTGCCTGAAATGGTGCACAATGTAAAATCCTAATTGATCTGCTGTAGTGTCTTCTTTACTCAGGCTACCTCCTCAGGGGTCTTCCAAAGAGCATGAGGACAGCTGGCCATCTCCCGCTCCCTCTCCTCTCCCTCAGTCCCTTTTTGCCTATATCATGTAAATAGCTCTTTGTATTAAAAAAAACAAAAAACGATAAAGACAAGATTGTTTCCTTAATTATTTTACAAAAGAGGAATTTCCAACACAACACACTACTCACAAAAAGTTGGCTTTTGGGTGAAATTTCATGATTAACATAAAATGTACTACACACATTAGAATTTATATGTCCATCTATACAATTTTAGTACTTTTTGCACAACTTGCTCTTCGCTAACAAGGAGCTGAATGGCAAAATTCATAACAGATGCATGCAAATTCATAACAGATGCATGCATCCATGAATCAACCAATAAATTCCTTGGTTCAATTAGAAATTGTATTTAAACAGTCCTCTTCACCGTGCTGTTCGCCTTTTAAAATTATGAAAAGAAGATGATGCGTAACATTTGATCAACAATACATCACCATTGCGAGGCTTCAAACAGTATCTTCTCAGACGGAAGTGGCCACTGAGCTTAGAGTGTCACAGAGTGTCATAAGCAGGTTGTAACAGAGATACAGAGAGACTGGAAGAGTCACAGCTTAAAGGCATGGTAGTGGACATCCTTGTAACTTTAAATTAAACTATTTAATAGTTGGGACAGCGTATTAGCATGTTAACTTATAGCATTGTAAGAATTTCCAATTTTGCTGGAGCCAAAAGTTAAAATCGTTCTACAGGGCAAGTCCCAACAACTCAGACACAAATGCCCTGTTAAAGGTTAGCAAAGAGGTATCAGACTCATTTAAAAATAGTTGGTATAGTATAGTATAGTATAGTATAGTACAGTATAGTATTGATATTTATTGATCACAAGTTGCCTGGAGTAATTGTACTATGGTCTGATGTCTGTCTGGATGTTATTCAAATTAAATTTTCCAAAGTACATAAAGCTGAGGTCATGTCCTTCTTCAGACTCAAATTACAAATTACAGTAGTTGAAAGTGAATTAAGAAGATGGTTCAATTAATAATTAATCAACAATGATGTTCATGCATTTCACCAGATTTTTAAAGTGCCACTAACCAGGCCCAAAAAATGGCATGGAAATTTGACACACCACAGAAAAGAGTAACGTTAACAAGCCTGCCAAATTTGAATGAATAAAACAAATCACTAAGTATATAAAATCAGGTTTCAAAACCTGAATAATAAGGTCCACCTCTCAGCTCTCAGACGCTGTGGGCGTGTCGAATAGATCCGCCAAAAGGAATCAAACATACTGAGGGGGTGATGGATGGATGGACGGCGGCACGGTGAGCGACTGCTTAGCACATCTGCCTCACAGTTCTGAGGACCGGCATTCAAATCCCAACCTCGCCTGTGTGAAATTTGCAAGTTCTCTCTGTGCCTGCATGGGTTTTCGCCGGGCACTCCGGTTTCCTCCCACATCCCAAAAACATACATGGTAGGTTGATTGAAGACTCTAAATTGCCTGTAGGTGTGAATGTGAGTGCGAGTAGTTGTTTGTTTATATGTGCCCTGCGATTGGCTGGCGACCAGTTCAGGGTGTACCCTGCCTCCCGCTTGAAGAGAGCTGGGATAGGCTCCAGCCCATCCGCGACCCTGGTGAGGATAAGCGGTACAGAAAATGGATGGATGGATTCAAATGCATCTTTTAAATCCGTAAAAAAGTAATACTTTTACAAAATTATATTTTTTCTTAAGGCGTTCCTATTTTTCTTTAAACAGCAAGCTAGTGAATCATTGGTGCCTCTGCTTGTTGCAGCCATGTTGCTAGTTGCATTTAACTGGGAATCAATTTCGCAATTGATCAATTCTTGAGGAGTGATTAATGGATTACTATGCCTATTTCTGCATTATACAGAGGGCATAAAAAGAAATACAGAAATCCTCTGGAACTCTGTAAGGTTGCAACTTCATAAGAAGGTCAGTTTTCCTTAAACCTAGAGGAGTCTTTTATTTCACATTGACCTTCATAAGTGCCCTTCTCCTGGTCTCACCGGGATGTAGAGTGTTTCAAATTTAGATCATTTACTCCACATTTCTCTTAGGATCAAATCAGAGATCAGCCCGGATTGTCAGGCGTAATCAGAGGGCATGTTGAAAAACTGTCAAGATTGAGGTGCCGCCGGCTCGAGTGTTCTGATCGACAGTCGGCGTGGGCTCTCGACATGACGAATCGCCGTGGTTCGCATGCATGCGTGCACACTTCCCTGCCCGCCCACACACAACAACTCCGGTTCCCAGTAGGCTGATGTTCCTCCGCGTAAAAGGTGATCATAGCACTGACACGCTCGCTGATTGTTCAAGGCTGACAGCTCCGTGACAGTTTGTCAGCTTGGCAACAAGCCCACGTCATCGACGTTTACCGGCATGAAGGCTGGCACCCCGAGGGCACTCTGCGGCGTGTCATTACATACATGGCATAACGTCTTTTTGCAGGGTGAATCTGCCTATAGCGCTGACTCCTGACAGCACAGAAGGCAAGTGAAGTTTCAATAATTCATTTGAGGAGGAGGAGGCAAAGTGACGAATTCATCAAGAAAGCGGTGACAGTGACAGAGAGGTCAGAATAGGGAGCTGGAAATATAAAGCAAGAGTACAAATTTTGGAGAATTTCATTCTGGCGTCGTATTGACAATTCTCAAAATGTCAGTCATTTTTGACAGTGTCATGTTGTTTCCACCCACCGTACAAGGAGGCTATTTTTTCACCAGCATGCGTTTCATTCTTTACATCTACAGTTTGCCAACCTGGATTAAGTGATGAGTTCAAGCGCAAAGCCACAAGCGTCATTTAGGTAAAAATAGAGCCACGCCTACTAGCAAACTGCCTTTTATGGCATCGTTCGATGTTGCATTTTCTAACCATGCAAAACCAAACACCTGTAAAACTCGTGGAAAAGAACGGTTTTATTTCAGAAACCAATCAGTGCCATATTCATTTTACTGCAGCTCGCGTCATCTCTGTTTAAAGATCCCCAAAACGTAAATGCGTGTTTCGTTTCTAAATAAATTCAATATGTTGGAAGTGCTGAAAACCTGTGCAAAGACTGAGAACAATAGAGTACTGAACTGTTGAGATATGGCTGAAAAATCTTTTCCATCTTCTAAATTTTCCTGATTTTGCGGGCGGGGCTAAAAGGTATCCTCGTGACAGCACAAGGATCATACAACGATGTGGGAAGCGCCATTATTTCTGTGCAGTGGCTGAATTGCAACTTCCTTGTTCATAAACCCACTTCTACCAGTATAGCGTGCAATTGGCCATGAAACATTGGCCACGGGAGGCGGGATTTTCAGTGCTCTCAGCGAAACGCCCCTAGAAGATGGAAGATAAAAGAATGTCTCAGTTGACCATATTGATGCTTTAGTTCACATACTAAGTGAAGTTTTAGTTTTGATCGTGCTTTAAAGTGCGCGTAAAATATGACAACATTCAACTGTATTGCCTACGGTTAATTGTAAAACAGTCCAAAACAGATGATGTCAAGAAACATCGTTGAGATTGGTGTTAGTGATCAGCGATAGGTCGCAATTATCCTCGACAGGATCTTGAGGACCGCAGCAATGAAGAAGATAATTGAAAGTCAATGCGACTTGTCTTTCTTTTGGAATGGTTTGGAGTAGGCAATAATATAAGGGTTAGTTCAACAGACTGTAGTTCGAGTAGACTCATCTGTTATTTTTTTTTTTTATTTAACATCCTAAAATCCTTACCATTATAGTGTGATTTTATAGTTATGGAAAAGTTCTCCATTTAAAAAAAATAAAAATAATTCTCTGAGTTGTATGGTTTTGATTGTATTGCTTTGTTATGATTTTGTCTGGTTTATGACACATAAAAAAAGATTTAAAAAAAGTTATACTTGTTTATTATTATTGTATTATTTGTGGAATATTTTTTAAAAAGTTTTAAGTTGTCTGTTAATTTTCTTTTCTATTTTTTCCCGAGACAGAGAAAAGGTACCTGTTTTCTGCAGCCTCACAAGCCAAAGTATGATGTCAACTCCTGAAAGAAGACTATGTATCCAAGTTGTACATTTATAAGAGAAGACTATTTTAAGTGGCTTAAAAGCTGCGATGTCTGATGTAGCGCAGAAAAAACACTTGGAAAAACTCCATAGAAATCCGACTCATCTTGTGGATTCTTTCATTTCTGCTAACCAGAGGCCACTCCCGCCTTATCATGGAGTCCCACACCCAATCCCCACCACAGCACCGAGTGTGGTCAATCTAAGCAACAGCTGCTCGGCTGCAGAACCGAGCACTTCCGACAGAAAAGCAATCATATTTTCAGAGACGAACGACCCCAGCATGATGGGGGGAGGTGACTCACTGCTTCACAAAACTCAGCCTAGGTGTAGCAATAACAGTGGGTGGCTTAAAGAAGGCATATATTACACACTATTTGACCGCCAAACTTCCCAACAAATTATTCAAATGTAAGAAAAGTGACAGCCATATTGTATATTTTCTTGAAAAGTCCTGATTGCTCACGTTTTCTTCTGTCCAGACTCTGGTACAATGATTTTTGAAAATCTGTTAAAAATGTAACATGTTGATTTGACACATGGACCTAGGCAAGAAAAGAATCTATGGAAGTATTGAAATTATGTTGTGACTGCTGACTAGAAAATGAAACTGATGGTGTGACATTGTTTGGAGGACTATGATTTATTAAAAAAAACAAATGAGTGTTCACAAAAAACACAAGTTCAAGAAAGTAATTAATTGCAGTTTTTTTAAAAAGGTAGTTGCCTCATGGAGCCTTATGACAATTCAATACTTGAAAGGTGGCCGTATATCCAAGTAGGATTAAGACAATTTGAGTAAAAGTAAGTCTGGGGGGGGGGAAACGGAAGTTACTGATTCAACACAGTGATCCCAGCTACCTCCAGCTACTAGAAAATAAAGACAAAGAGACAAATTAGTGTTCTCAAAAAAAAACCTGCTAAATATATAAATACACACCAAAGACAAGGTCAAGTAGGTATTTAATTACAGTGCATAGGGATTAAAACACATTGGGGAGTTTCAAAGGTGTCAACCAAACAAACAAATAGCCGCTAGCTTTTGGTTCCGCTGTGCCACACCAAGACCTGGAATGTCTCTCGTTAGCACGGAAAACACTCTGCCTTGCAGTTGTTTGTGTGCACGGGCTCCCATTGTTCAAGGTCATTGTCTGTTATTTAAATTACACACACACACACACACACAAACACACACGTTGCCGATAGCTGGCCTCCTGCACAATTTCTCATGTAATTAATTCAAAACATAATGCTGGTTTACTAAAGGTAATGAGCATCATTAACCAACGCTAGGAAAAACTGTTATAGCGTAATTTATGCACAAATCTATACATGCGTTGTCTCCTGTGCTCTCATGGATTAGCAAGGCAAAGTGCCAAAAAAAAAAAAAAAAAACAAAGCCTCCTACTCCTAATGTATTTAAAGTGACATATTAACGAAATAAACAATCCCCTTATCCACTGAGTGCATAGGCGTCTTCTAAAACACTACAATCCTATTAACAAGACCTTGTCTGACTCCACATCTTTCTTAGTGTCTCTTAGTATAATGTAAAGCTTGTCCACGGATGACGGGAGGCGGACGTCTCTGAGTGCCAACGTGGGTGGATACGCTGTAATAAAACACACATTAGGAGACCCTAATCCTTTGTTTGGGCTACTTCCTTGGAAACCTTGTTCAAATGAAAAGGGTAGAGTAGACTAGAAGCACTACGGTGCCTAAATAATCAGATGAGAAGGGATCGTTTTTTTTTAAAGCGAAATGTTGTTGCTTATTCACAGTCCCGTGACAATACTAATGAAAATGTTCACATAAATGGCTGATGACCCCTTTTTTCGATTGCAGTTTCAGTTGACTGTAAAAGGTCAAGAAGAATGGTGACTGCAAACAGTTTATAATATTTTAGCTTTCAACATACTGATTTGACACTGATCTCAGATACCTCACATCCTGACAAAGAAAATAATCCCTGGAAGTATTGAAATTATGACTGCTATTGCTAGCGTACAGACTGGGCTCGCAGACAAATTAGTGTTCACATTAGTGTTTGCATCTTTGTATTTTTAGAGAGGAACTTAAACACTAGGGGAAGTTACTGATAGCTGTGTATCGCCTGTGGTCTAATCTGTCCGATTTGGCCTAGGGCATGATGTCAGGTTGTGGTCGCGAGCTGGTTTCCACAGTGGCCCCCACAAATCAATCACCCTACGACAAAGATCAAGGAGAGTGCAATCTGGAAGAAGACCAACAACACAACCGTCTCCTGCGACCCATAGCACTTGCAACCAACACTCGCTCCTTTGTGCAATGATGATGCGCTTGGCACTGATAACACTGCTTTGCTTAAGATAGTTATTTAATTTACAGTCACCACCAGACATTAATTTACACATTTATGGAGTTAATGTACGCAACTATGAAGTGTAAGTGATGGATCCCTTTGAATTAGAAAGACATCCTCTCTTGGCCAAGTGTTTGATGAAAGTGCGTTGTTTGATTGATTACAGGAAGATCTGTTGTTCACTGTGGATACTGTGTGTATCTGTGTGCGTGTTATTACTTATGTAATGTGTTGTGAGCTGTTGTTGAGGGGGAAAATAAGTTGTGGAATTTAGAACATGCGGTGAAAAACGTGGAGACATCAGCGCTGGCTAGGGCATTTCCAAGTCCTCCTTGTAACCCACACAGCAGTGAAAGTTGTTGAAAGAGCTACGTGGGTTCACGTGTCACACTGCAAGACGGTCCCAACTCCTCCTCTTCCCACAGCTTCTATATCTGATGGCTGTAATGATCAGCCTGATAAGGCTAAATAATCACCTCTAAGAAAGAGGATTCACTGTTAGCATACACTTTTCGCTACAATCAGTGCTGGTAACTGATTGCACGTCGATAGGTCATAGAGGAACAGAAGATAGGTCATAAAAGCCGAGCAACGACCAATCGTGATTAAAATGTGTGTTAAAATGTGTATTGATGGTCCCATTTTGACAGTTGACACAATTTTTTACCTCATAAAACGTGATGGTTACGACTGGGTTCTGTAGTTGCAAGAACTAGCCACCTCCTCTACTAACTTCACTTCCTAAGGCAGGGGTGTCAAACTCATTTTTGTCGTGGGCCACGTTGTATTTACGATTTCCCTCAGAGGGCCGTTATGACTGTGAAACCATATAAATGGTCATATTATTGCATACACACAACAAATACTGTAGATGAATAACCAATTCTGAAATCAGAAGTCAAGGATTCAGTTACTGTAAAAACAAAAAAAACAGAAACAGTTTAGTTTAACATTATTTATTACATATGACAATTTAAAATTTTGGTACAGATTTTCGCAAGAATCACAGGAATTGATGCACATGATTTGCTTTCGCGGGCCACATAAAATGATCTGGCCCCCGGGCCTTGAGTTTGACACCTGTGTCCTAAGGTATGAATGTTTTGGTTTTTTTTAGACTCTTCATGCAACGCACTCTCAAAACCGTTTCACAGGTTCTGAAGCAAACCATACATGCGGAAACAGGTTCCTCTCTCCCTTATGTTGGTGTGACCACAATGCAAGATTACAAGATTACAAGGGTTGTAAATGTCTCTTGCATGGTTGGCACTGTATTTGTCCACTATTCACAGGTGACTTCTGATGACCCACTGACAAAGTCCCCTGCTACTGACCGGCATTTTCCTGACCTTTCCTCTCAATGACTCATATTCTTCAGTCTGACTTCATTATATGACTGGCTTACAAACCCGCTTATGAAGGATTTTCTTAAAATGTGAATTTCTAGATAATTATGAGGTTGTTTTGTAAATAGATGTTACACTGTTATATTGTTTTGTATTATTGTATTTCATAATTTTCCTTTCATATGTGAGTAATAGTAGATTGTGTTATACTATCAAAATGGGGGAACTGAGTTGGAAAATGTATGTTTCTTATATATACCAAATATTTGTTCTATTAGTTTTATATAACCTTTACATGTGTTGTTGTTCCATAGCTGCTTGTCAGCAAAGTACTCATGTGTGTCCTGGATTGTTTTGACTACTCGCTGCTCTTCTCTTCCGTTCTCATCCTCTGCATGCACCCATTCCCATAAAGATAACTTTGAGTGCAGCTGGACGAAGCTAATTGTGTGAGAATGTTGTGAGAATGAGAGGGGTATATTTCTTTTGTTTTTTTCTTTTCTTCTCTGTCTCTCTCACTTCTGTACAACGAAGGTGATTCTTTGCTTACACTTCAATAAGTACGACTCATGACGACTTGTACCTTTTGCTCTCTTAGCAAAAATTGATTTCTTGTAATAAAATGCATAATAAATTGCTTCCTTACTTATTCTGTCAGAAAAGTGACTTGCCTAAACAGTACATTAGGGCAACACTATTGCATCATGGTTAGAAAATGTTACAATTATGGATGACATCATATTTTTTTGTACCAGAGTGCAAGTAACTTGATTTTGAGTGTCTGCCAAGACAGAGGTGGCTGGTTAGCACATCTGCCTCACAGTTCTGAGGACCCGGGTTCAATCCGGCCTCGCCTCTGTGGAGTTTGCATGTTCTCCCTGTGCCTGCGTGGTTTTTCTCCAGGTACTCCGTTTTCCTCCCACCTCCCAAAACATGCATCGCAGGTTAATTGGCGACTCTAAATTACCCGTAGGTGTGAATGTGACTACGAATGGTTGTTTGTTTATATGTGCCCTGCGATTGGCTGGCGACCAGTTCAGGGTGCACCCCGCCTCTCGCCCGAAGATAGCTGGGATAGGCTCTAGCCCGCCCGTGACGCTGGTGAGGATAAGTGGTACAGAAAATGGATGGAAAGCAATAAAACTCCACTGTTTCATATTTTGAAAAATCGCAATTGGTTGAATGAATGAAAAAGTATAACCAATGCAGATGTTTTATCACAGTTGGACTACATGTGCATTGAAACCTTATCCTTATCCATGACGGGGCCTAATTTGGCACAGTTCAGGCAGATTGATCCCTCACATAAATTGATTTAGGAGTTACAATTTGGACCTGACAACCTTTTACACCCAACTGAACTTTTGTGATCAATAACCTGACCTTTTCAATCAATTTCCTTGTCACAGGAAACTGTTGGAAATGATCAATTACCATTACAAGTGAAGCAGAAGATGCTTTTTGTACATGAAATGCAGTTTTAAATAATATTATGAAAAGTAAAGAACTGGGCAAATTTAGCACATTGTGTTCGAGTTCAAGGCCGATCAGAGATTGCGAGATTATTTTGCATTGGGAAACGTGGCGACAACCACCCCCCGGAATAAATTACGCCTTTTAAATAATGTGTCACTGTTGATTTTAAAGACTTAATTAATTTCCACTGGCCATAGCTGTGTCCCGTCTGATTAATGATGCTGAGGCTGCCGGTATGTTGAGTTGGGTCGCCTGTCGTGAGAGATAAATCAGTAGTGCACTGTAAAGTGTCATGCTCCAGCTGTGTCCAACATGCTCCCCTTTTTAAATGGCTTCCTGACCAACGAGAGAGGTGAGGCCAGAGGCCAGAGGTGGGTGACAGTGGACCTGTGTGAACTTGAGTTAACTTGGCTGTCACTCACGAGACTGACACAGGCAAACTGCTAAATGTCTCTAAAAATAGACGGCAGGTCTTAGCAAGCTGTTTTTCTTTAATATACTGTACAGGGTGAGACTACAACAAGGGACAAGACCATCCAAGTAGTCGATCCTTTGGAAAACATCTTGTCTCATTCCAAATAATGAATAGTAGATTTAGTTTCAGGTAGCTTGATTCAGATGCACGTATTAATTAAGTCTGATTGTAGACAAACGAGCTGACAGTAGCCTCTTTCACACTGTCTGGCAAAACTCTGTGAACAGCACAGACATGGGGGGGGACAAAAGCAACAGGACAATTTCCTGGCTTGGAGGGTAGTATCATGGGCCGGATCCATGGCCCATGTCAACGGTAATAGCAGAAACCTAGAACATTGTTCTCATGTCATATTGTGCTGAAAGCGATTGTCGCTGACTGACAAGCAACATCACAGGTGCTGGAGCATTATTGAATTAATGTGTGGGAGGAAACCGGAATACCCGGAGAAAACCCACGCATGCACGGGGAGAACATGCAAACTCCACACAGGCGAAGCCGGATTGGAACCCAGGTCCTCAGAACTGTGAGGCAGATGTGCTAACCACATGTGGTCACATTTACCAAAATATACACTAATAAAAAAAAAGAAAAGAATACACTATATATAAATGTATGTCATAAACATTGGGCAGGTGATACATGATACATGAGATCTTTGGTGGCGAAGGGTGATTTTGGGGAATCGGTGGGGGTTCTGGATCGGCGCCTGGTGGTGCTCTCCCTCCCCTCTCAACTCACGTGGGAGTGGCACATGCCTACGTGGAGAACTGAAATGATTATTCTTTCTTTATATTATACATATTTTTTAATTTGAATAATGTTGCGTGTTTGTTTTTTGTTACTGTCGCCAATAGTATGATTTCGGATGTTATTATTATCTGTAGGCTACTGTAGGCCTCCACCGACCTATACACACAGAGTCACACTCACAAATATATGTTTGTTCATATATTTGTCAATCTCACTTACACAATTTAAAAAAGAAAGGCACAGGCATATAAATACTAAATCAAGAAATTTTGTAAGATATTTATATGAAAGAGGCTTATGATTTGGGGGGGGGGTCATTGGTTGGTCCAAACAGGAACATAGCAGGGCTGATGAGACCGGCTGAAAGATGTTTTCTCAAAAATTTGCAAGAATGGACACAGTAACATGTAGAACCTGTAAAGTTCTGATCGGGAAAACAAATAAAATAAAATCATATAGAAACAGAGGATGGCGCAAGAAGAAGGAAGAGATTATACAACCATGTGATAAGTGTTTCTTGATATCGCAGAGAGAATAACCTGGGATAATGGACTTTGCAACTTCAGGTCAAGAGAACAATCTTTGACAACACCATCTTGGAATTGCAAGAAAAACCAATTTCATACCAGAGGCACTTTGACCGTTCTTTGCAAGATGCAGTTACACTAGGGATAGCACAGTTCCAAGAGAAGCTAGGTAAGTCTAACTTTTTGGACTTTCGAAAGCACAACAGACACATAAGGGATGCTCAAAACACAGTTAAAAAATTTATCCATCTATTGATTGTTTTTTTACAATGCTCAAGCTTATCTCAGCTGACTTATAGTAAAGAGGCGGGGTACAATTAGGAATAAGGTTGCCACATAGATTCAACCTTCACACCATCCATCCATCCATTTTCTATATCACTTGTCTGAAGTAGGTTTGCGGGTAAATTGGAGCTTACCCCAGTTGACGTTGACAATAGGAGGTGTAAACCTTGGATGATTGCCAGCCAATCAGAATCAGAATCAGAATCAGAGTCAGAATCAGAATCAGAATCAGAATCAGAATCATCTTTATTTGAATATTATTATTCACGGATCACATATGACAAACAACCATTCAAACTCAAATTCAGACCACGTAAATAAACCTACTATGCATGTTATTGGAATGTCGGAGGAAGCCAGAGTACCCGGTGACAAACGTGCGCCCCACCATATACACCAACGTCCAATCTGGTTAACCTGAGAGTTAAACTGTGAGAGAAAGCAGATGGATTAAACCTATGTACGCACACCCAGGCAGAACATGAACATTCACAGAGAGGATCCGAACTCCCATCGATGTCTTCTGGGAGCACTTAACCACCGTTTCCACTGTCAACAGAAATCAAAGGTGAAACGGGAGTGTGAGAGGATCAAGCATTATAAACCTACTCACCGTGTGTAAGGCAGGGTATGAGTTCAAGGTGTTTGGGCACTGTTTTGTTTTATTTCACCTGAATCTTGCACAAGGACCTACTCTTGTGTTCCCCCTCTGGGGATCAATAAAGGATTCTCTTATCTTGGGACTTAGTGCAAGCGGGGCAAGGTTATTTCAAACCCAATAACATGTCCATAAAAAAAAGTATTTCCATTAATGGCTATGTTATCAAAATCATGGGCACAGTTGGAATTTGATAAGTGTTCTGAGTGAATTTAAAACAATCAATAAATGGCAAGGAAATGATGTACACTTTCAATCATATGCAGCCAGGGCATGGTAAAGTACTGGAATAAAAGTTTCAATGTTATGATCTACAACCCCAATTCCAATGAAGTTGGAATGTTGTGTTAAACCCAAATAAAAACAGAATACAATGATTTGTAAATCATGTTCAACCTATATTTAATTGAATACATTACAAAGACAAGATATTTAATGTTCAAACTGATAAACTTTATTGTTTTTAGCAAATAATCATTAACTTGGAATTTTATGGCTGCAACACGTTCCCAAAAAGCTGGGGCAGGGTCATGTTTACCACTGTGTTACATCACCTTTTCTTTTAACAACATTAAATAAACATTTGGGAATTGAGGACACTAATTGTTGAAGCTTTGTAGGTGGAATTATTTCCAATTCTAGCTTGATGTACAGCTTCAGCTGTTCAACAGTCCGGGGTCTCCGTTGTCGTATTTTACGCTTCATAATGTGCCATACATTTTCAATGGAAGACAGGTCTGGACTGCAGGCAGGCCAGTCTAGTACCCGCACTCTTTTACTACGAAGCCACACTGTTGTAACAGGTGCAGAATGTGGTTTGGCATTGTCTTGCTGAAATAACAGGGGCGTCCATGAAAAAGACATTGCTTGGATGGCAGCATATGTTTCTCCAAAACCTGTATGTACCTTTCAGCATTAATGGTGCCTTCACAGATGTGTAAGTTACCCATGCTATTGGCACGAACACAGCCCCATACCATCACAGATGCTGGATTTTGAACTTTGCGTCCATAACAGTCCGGATGGTTCTTTTCCTCTTTGGCCCGGAGGACACGACGTCCACAATTTCCAAAAACAATTTGAAATGTGAGCTTGTCGGACCACAGAACACTTTTCCACTTTGCATCAGTCCATCTTACATGAGCTCGGGCCCAGAGAAGCCTGCGGCATTTCTGGGTGTTGTTGATAAATGGCTTTTGCTTTGCATAGTAGAGTTTCAAGTTGCCGAACTGTATTTACTGACATTGGTTTTCTGAAGTGTTCCTGAGCCCATGTGGTGATATCCTTCACACATTGATGTCGGTTTTTGTTGCAGTGACGCCTGAGGGATCGAAGGTCACGGACATTCAATGTTGGTTTTCGGCCTTGCCGCTTACATGCAGTGATTTCTGCAGATTCTCTGAACCCTTTGATGATATTATGGACCGTAGCTGATGAAACCCCTAAATTCCTTGGAATTGTACATTGAGGAACATTGTCCATAAACTGTTCGACTATTTTCACACGCACTTGTTCGCAAAGAGGTGAACCTCGTCCCATCTTTGCTTGTAAATGACTGAGCAATTCAGGGAAGCTCCTTTTATACCCAATCATGGCACCCACCTGTTCCCAATTAGCCTGTTCACCTGTGGGTTGTTCCAAATAGGTGTTTGATGAGCATTCCTCAACTTTTCCTTTTTTGCCACCTGTCCCAGCTTTTTTGGAACGTGTTGCAACCATAAAATTCTAAGTTCATGATTATTTGCTAAAAACAATACATTTGTCAGTTTGAACATTAAATATCTTGTCTTTGTAGTGTATTCAATTAAATATAGGTTGAACATGATTTGTAAATCATTGTATTCTGTTTTTATTTATGTTTAACACAACATCCCAACTTCATTGGAATTGGGGTTGTACATTGAAAGCATACCACATCTTGCCTTTTCATTTTAGCGTTAATGGTCATGGAGGGAGAACACTCATACCTAATGTTCCACAAACATTTCTGCTGACTGAAACACTGCTTTAAAGCAGTGCATGGTGTGAGGATGTCACATTCTTCCCGCTTTATACCACGTAACAAATTGAAAATAAATGTGAAAATTAAAGAAATTTGTGTTTTTACATTGAAGTAGGTGTTATTATCAAGTGCGAATAATAAAAAAAATAAAATAAAATAAAAATGCCTGATTCAGACACTATGGTTTCTGACAGACGTGAACATAAGTGGCCGATCTACGACCAATGTATCTCACGACTGTGAGAAAGCCCGGCATCTGCTATTTTCATTTATCATACATACAGTATACCCCCTGCCGCCAAGGTACAGGACAGTCCGTGCAGCGTGTCTACTGCCATAGATCACGATTTGTGGTAAAAAGTAATGATGAGGTTTTATGAAGGAGAGAGGAAAGTTAATAGCCCAATTCACAGTGCCCATCTAAGCTGGCGTTTTTTCGGCTGGCTGTCTTATGTGTCAGGAACGGGGAATTGAAGTCAACCTGCAAATTTGCCGGCTTCCGACATAGGATCAGAGGTGGAACAGAGTGGAGTGCCACCTGTGTGTAAGGGGATAGCATGAAGCCACAGCCATCGTGGGAAGTTTACTTATTGCCCAAGCCCCTCTCTCTGTTGAAAGTAATTGCTGCTGTCCAGAGACAGAGGTTGACATAACCATGCATCTAATTATATGAATGTGTGAGCCGCAACAGTTGTGTGAACACACCCTACAGACATGCTTTGGTGAGTTCTATCTGAAAAAATAAATATGTACTCTACTGTGATAGAGGGTCTATAGGACGAGCGCTTTCCACTCTATTGTCTCTGAAGCCTATACATAAATGAGATATGATGGCCAGTTCATCCATACCAATCAAAATGCTGATGTCTGCAGTCTTCAAAACCCTGTCAATTCCCTTAGCTAGATGAACAAAAAGGTATAAACTAATAACACTCCAAAGACCTCAATCCCACGCCTTTAATACCCATCTTTTGTTTGTTGTTATACTCCCCATTGTCGCTAAACAATATGAGAGGGTGGGAACACGAGTCAACTTGGCGTGATAGTGTATTTACCTACTAAGAGGCTTATTGTCAGCATACGAGCCCAGTTTCACCATCAGTGCTTTCTGTATAAGCCCTCAGCTGTAGATAGTGACAACATTGACAATGAAAATGAAAAGTAAAAGTAGATTAGGGAAAAAGTTGCGGAGGATTGTGGAGATTTCGTGGCTTGACAGAAACGTGGCAGAGACCGCACGTGGGAACAAAGAGTCATTTCTGGTGTCCACGCTAGAGAATACTGTGGGCACATCAAGTTCAAAGCGATTTGTTCAACTTTATTAAATGTACAAGCAATATTTTAATCAATGAATTGTCATACATCACAGGGTAAGTGTAAACGGAGGTTTACTCATACAATATTAGTACGTTTTAAACAAGATTCAACATATCATTTAGTCAGAGTTATTGCTGGCTCAAATGAGGTCGAGTGATGTGCACAGATGGAGTATATTTTTCAAGGTACCACTGTACTACACAAAGGGAAAAGGTGATCCGAAAAGTTGCACAACACATCCCAAGGCATTCTCAATGGCAAATGGTAGCACAGCTTTCTGGGTCTGTCTTAATTTATCAACAGTGGAGAAACGCGTAGTCAACCATAGTAGTTTACATAGATACAGTGCATATGAACCATGCTTCTCCAGCCAACGACAAGAATATAAATTGATGTTGTACCACAGAATCCCCCATAATTTATATTCATCTTATGCTCTTTTGGAGCAGACAGAAAGTAAGGCTTCAAAATCTTATGGTCATTTGATGTCAGCTCACTTTTTTAATGATTTTTTTCTTTTTTACGGCCTGTCTTTTGCCCAATTTATTGCAACTCGTTAACCCGCCAAATCGATCATTATTCATCGTGCCCCTAAGTAAGTGAGCATCTATGAAATCCAATTGAACTTCATGAGGGTATTCCTCAGAGCTTTCATTACCTTTGGCCTGTTAGCTTAATTTTACTGTCTAGTATGAAATCTAATTTCACATCTACAGTATTTGTCTATCGATTTTGTACAGACGTTCTACAGCTATTTTAAAGTTAGGAATTCAGTGCGGTTCTCCCAATTAGATGATGCCCCTGGCATGATTAATCCTGCTCAGGATAAAAGGTTGCCATTTATTAAAACTAATCTAAAACTTCATTGCACCAAATGCATTTGTATCCATTTTGATAGAACACAAGACAAGGAATTTCTGTGATTTATGCTTTGGACAACAACATACAATTTAACAATCAATAGAACCCAAACCTCCCTTTTAAAATAAATAATAATAGTTGAACAACATTTTTTTATTGGCTTCTGATTTCAAAAGTAGTTATCCATCAATTTGTTGTGTATATGTCATTATATGAGACAATAATTTATTTGGGTTCACAGTCATAAGTACAATGTGGCCCGCGACACAAATGAGCTTGACATCCCTGCTCTAGCTCTATCCCTGATAATCAGAATCAGAATCATCTTTATTGCCCAAGTATACAGTATGTTAAAAAAAACACAAGGAATTTGTCTCCGGTAGTTGGAGCCACTCTAATACGACACCGAAGAAGCCTCTATGACAAAATATACATTTAGGACATAAAAACACAAGTACAGAAAGTCATTGAGCAATGAAAGGGTACCAGTAATGTGGTAATGCTGAAACAATGACAATTGTGTAAATGAAGCAGAGTCATCATGGTAACAAAAGCCGTACAGTAGACGAGGATGGGGTGGCCAGGGGGAAATTTGCATGAGACAGGAACACCCTCTTCAAAACGGTTAAGCAAGGCTAAAATTATAGGGTGTAAAGTCTTATTCTTGATCCTTGGAGTATTTTTTCAACAGATGTTATTAGACACCTGTGACAAGTGTTTCAAAAATGTGGAACCCATTATTTCTCTTGTTATTTTTAATAAACCTGTAACTAACCACTCAATGGGTTGTAAAATACCTTCATTTTATTTCTGTAGTGAAAATGGCAGGTTGTCAACCATTTTCCCCCAACTGTACTAAAAATGGAAATGTTGGAATGAAAAAAAAAAAGCCAAAGATCACATTTTGTATTTCAGATTCTAATGAGGAAAAAGGAAGTGGGCAAGAAAGACCCTGTCTAAGGGAAATGAGTTTCTAAAAATAGACATACGGTAATAGGATGTTTCGCGAAGGTGTCAAGTTACAGTTTGACCACCCATGTCTTTATCATCCAGCCTGATATGTGTTATTCTATTCCAACTTGCACAGTCCAGCGACCATCTTTTCATTTTAGCTATAGCTACCCATGAACGCCACAATGACGGCACAGACACTTGAAATTGAGCAGCTTGATGGCAGGAAGGAGAGTCCTTGCCAGAGCCCGCTCTCCTCCTGCTTACTATGCAGAGAGCATCCACCCCAACACAGTGGGAAGTCAGCATTGCTGTTCATCCGTACCAATGCCAAACTGTCGACATTTTGGGCGTGAACCAACATTATCATGAAAGCAGACCGAACTACGACAGCCAATGTGCGTACATCAATAGAGCGGAATTTTCACATTTTTAAACGTCTTTTGAGAAAAATACCCCTCAAAAACCTGCAAGAGGGCCCGTTATAATCGGCAACTCAGCAACTGTCGCATGACTTGGGAACGTCCATCCATTTTCTATAGCGCTCGTCCTTATTAGGGTCACAGGGCAGCTGGAGCCTAGTCCAGCTGATTTTGGGGGAGAGCTGGGGTACACCACAGGGTGGTCGGCAGTCAATCGTAGGGCACCAATAGACAAACAACGATTCACGCTCACATTCACACAATACAGCAATTTGTTGTCCTGGTGCAAGTTTTTGGAATGTGAGAGGAAGCCGCAAAATCCAAGCAAGCACGGGAGAGAACTAACAAACTCCACACGGGAGGGCATGAGCAGAGATTCAAACCCAGAAACTCTCCACTGTGAGGCAGACGTGGCGCCAGTTAAGTAACACGTCTCCTCAAATAGTGGCCTCCACAAGAACCAGAGCATATTTACTCAGTTGATTAATGATGTTGTTCACATACATTAAAGACCCTGTAAAGATAATTCCGAGATTTATTTTTAAATTAGGGATGGGACTCGATTAAAAAATATTTATCTAATTAATTAGAGAAATAAAAAAAAAATTAGAGGGTATTTGTCCTAAAAAGCAACATGGTCTAATTTAAATGGATTTTAGATGACGACAAATACAGTAATTGACACAAGAATAGTATTATTTCTGGTAAACGCATTTAATAGTATTTCAATACACATCGGCAGAAAAACTAATAGAAAATATCCCTAGCCAAATTTAAACATACCAAAAGTTAAAGTTAAAGTGCCATTTTAGGAATTGTTTATTTTTTTTTTTTTGCTTTAAATCATAGGTGTCACACTCAAGGGGGCCCGCAAAAGCAAATCATCTGTCATCTTCCAAGACTCTTGCTAAAAGTTGCACCTAAATTTTTAATCGTCATAACAATAATGATGAGATATTGCTTTTTTTGTTGTTACCAAACCACTTTTTACAGATACTTGAACAATGGTTGAACAAATTAATCCATGTCTTATGATTTAAAAAAACAGTTATCCCTCAATTTGTTGTGTACAGCATATGTAATACTATGATGAGGCAATCAAGCATTTATGCGGTTATGCAGTCATAACAGCCCTCTGAGGGAAATCGTAACTACATTGTGGCCCGCGTCAAAAAAAGAGTTTGACACCCCTGCTTGAAATGGTTTCTGCATGGCAGTTGAAAAACTGGATCACATCGGTATGAAAACTCCTTTTTGCACAATTTGCACAAAAACATTAATTTGTTTGTAATAGTAATTGGAGTAGAAGACGAATGCATAATAATACCATTAAAAAGCATGACAATTTGAGATTTATTTGTAAGTAGAACTTTATCAAGTTTTAAATCTTTACATGAACAATCAATTCTTCCACTGAAAAACAAAAATATGAATGTTGCGTTAATTACTCATCCCCAATCCAACCGAATCAAAAATTAACAAAAATCCCCCCCCCCCCCCAAAAAAAAAACGTCTCATTCAAAATGTTAAATCAAAAGAGTTCCTCTCCCTCCAAAAAAAGTCCCATTCAACATGCAAATAAAAAAAGTATATTCCCTCAACCTACTCAAGCTTGGCTTCTGCATTTATGCTAAACCCTTTAAGGCAAAGGGCTATTCATATTCAACTGTAGTTGCACAAAATCATCCATCCATTTTCTGAGCCGCTTCTCCTCACGAGGGTCGCGGGCTGCTGGATCCTATCCCAGCTATCTTGGGGCGGGAGGCGGGGTACACCCTGAACTGGTTGCCAGCCAATCGCAGGGCACATACAAACAAACAATCATTCGCACTCACATTCACACCTACGGAGTCCAATTTGGAGTCTTCAATCAACCTACCACGCATGTTTTTGGGAAGTGGGAGGAAACCGGAGTGCCTGGAGAAAACCCACCCAGGCACAGGGAGAACATGCAAACTCCACACAGGCGGGGCCGGGATTTGAACCCCGGTCCCCAGAAGTGTGAGGCAGATGTGCTAAGAAGTCATCCACCGTGCCGGCTATTCTAAAATATATTTAAGCTTAATCTATATTTAAGTTCCCATGTTAAAGAGCTAACCTTCAGTTTTTTAATTATGGTTTATTCCTGTTAATTCCCATAAATAAGATTAACTCCATGGTAAATTTCCCACTTTAAAAATCATCGTGTCAACCAACGCTCATATTTGTTTGGCAAAGTTTTAAGCCGGATAGCCTTCCTGACGCAACCCTCTGCATTTATCCGGGCTTGGGAACGGCCTACAGTTTGCACTGGCTTGTGCCCTCCATAGGGCTGCATTAAAATGGAAGGAATAGATATATATATGAAAATAAAATGCTAAATTACAAAAAAATGCTAAATTACAAAAACAATTATTGATCAAATTATATAAAATGACCGACATATTATGTTGATAATAATATTATATGCATTATAAAATTCATTATTATTATTATATTATTATAACAATATTATTCTTAATACAGTAATTTATTCATAAAACATCAAATTGTGTACCGTTGGTCAGAAATTGAGATGACTCAAATGATAACTTTGGTGCATCGTTACTGCCCTACTGGTGACACATCAAATGCATCACCCTTGGCAACGATCCACTCATAACAAATCAGCTGCATCGCAGTCTCTCCTGACCACATACCGAGCCGTCGCTTTGTGTTACTGCACTTTCCTCAGCGCCAACAGGGAGTCTCCCGCAGTGAAGCACAAATACAGCAAGCTTCTGTTTTCCTCTTCCCAGAGTTGTCTCCCCTATGGTGCTATCTCCCATGTGTTATTATTTGAAGCCAAGTCCCCCCGATGTCCTTTCCCCTTGGATGATAGGGATCACAGTTCTGGAAGAGGATTTCTATCTCAATTGCATTCACTTGACTGGTGCATTGATTTGTATTGACGGTATGCGGATGAGTACGTTTTGTATTTGTGGGTCGAATAAGCAATCCCATAAAATTAGACTAGCGCTCAATAAAGCCTATGTAAACAAATTGTAATTTTAAATCATATTGCAGTATCCCTAGCCAGCATACCTGACTTTTATTAAAACAACAACAACAACTTTAAAACGTTCTTGTTTTCTTATTCTTGTGTCCCTATATTCTCATTAAAGCTACAAACACCTCCTAGTGGTATGGAAGTAGAGGTATATTATGCTTCAAATTAATGCTTTTAATTTTTTTTGCTTGCTTAAACATGATCCATAATGACTCACCTGACATAATGTTGAATAATAGCTTTCCATTAATCTCAAGCATGTGTATTGTAGTAAAAAGAAGAAAAGGAAAAGCTCCTATTTTCCTTTTGTTACTGTCATGGCATATTTGTGTGCTTTTTTTTAGGGGGGGGGGGATGTCCTCAGATGCCACAAGATGCCGCCAAAGTCCGGACTAATAGGAAAGTAGCAATTGGTGTCAATGAGGTATGTTGAAGTGATGCATTTCGACTGAGGCTACGTTCACACTGCAGGTCAGTTCCAATTTTTTTTGCCCAATGTGGCGTATCTAATTTTTTCATGTCAATGTGAACAGTACAATTCAGATTTTTTCATATCCGACCCAGGCCTCTTTCATATGTGGATATAAATCGAATACTGCAGTGTATGTATCCGATGAGAGTGCAGTATGGACGCGCAAGTCTTGCTCATCCAACATATAAGTCATCACAAGGCGACAAATGTCACAATTAATCGACAAAACAGACACGGCACAAAAGCAACAGCGGACGATGGAGCAGAAAATATTCAGTGGCGAAAAGAAGAGCCATTAGAACTGATAAATATAAGAAAATGTTTCCTCCGGTTGCACAAAATCCTTGAAATTGCCACAAATGCGTCATGACGAGACCTACACAAGGGGCCATATTTACTTCCGTAAACACGGCTTGTGTTTACACACAATGTGACGTCCTGTTCTGTGCACATGCGTGCAACGTCACAGACTCATTCTGTCCACAGTAGAAGTCCCATTTGTTTCTGTAATGTGAACAACTACATAAAAAGATACGATCTGAAAAAAAAATCTGAATCAGGCAACATGCCCTGCAGTGTGAACGCAGCCTAAGATCTTTGTATGTCAGGGAGGAGCTAAATGTAGACCAGGTTGTTAGCGGAGGTTATGGAGTTTCTGCGCTGCATGTGTATGGTTTTGCTCTGCTCGGTGGCTATTAAAAAGTTTAAGCAAACAAAGAACGGCGGTGTCACTCTTCCACAGCAATTAGTATATTTACGGTTTGCGAAAATACAACACAAATGCCAGCAACCTCGCATTTTTTGTGCACTTTTTTTTTTTTAGATATGTAATCATCTATAGTGTTTGAGGATCATAGGCTGTAGTCCATTTACAGTTTAAACTATTCATGTAGGCAATTCTAGACATTTTAGAGGGGGAGTCAATTACTCCTGTTTTTTTTTTTGCCATTTGCGGCAGTGCTTATTCCCGCTTCCCCAACAATGGTGGGGATTTACTGTATGTAACGAATATTAATACCTAAGCCTAAATGGATATTACCCTTTATTAATAATGGGCACGAAGCGATCCGCCTCAGCTACTTAACGATAATGTTAAATGGATCTAAAGGCAGCCTGCCAACTGTTAATGGTAAGGACAAGTCTTTTAATAATCGACTGCACCTGTCCGAATGAATACACATACGTATAGTACTATCGCCTAGTGCTAGCATACAATAGTTTTCTTTAATAGATTCATGGTTGGACAACTCACGTCTATATATTCTGTTCTGTTAAACAGAGCTGTCAGACTATTTTAGCTCATTTTATGGCACATTACTCTCTTTGATAAAGGCCTTGTTTTCCTTTCTTAGGAAAAGGCAACAGAGCTATTTTTTTTTATTGTGTTATATGTAGCAGTAAATTCATTTGTATTTGCCACAGTGAAAAATCTTGAAATAATGATCAAATTTTGACGCCATGCACCGCCCACATTTCGATAGTGTAGGCAAAAAGAAAAAAAAAAAAGTGGCTGGCTTGTTGAAAGTCAGCATTTGGCTGACTTCCCAATAAGGAGTTTGTCACAAGTACAAGCTCTGAAATTCGCCCAGTTTGGCTGCATCAAGCGAAAAATGCTGACTTCCTGTTCAATGTTGGGCTAGGGTCTATGAGATTTTTTTCTAGTATCCTGCCATGATGGATACGCCCATCAAATATTTGTTAAAAATATTTGTATACTTTATATACTTTATATATTTTTATATTTATTTTTTTTATACTCTGTTAAGCTGGAGTTGGGGGGTATATTTTCTCAACTTTTCCCAGGGCTTGCTATTGAGTATATTTTAGTTTGTCAAGTCGTCATGTTTGGGACCTCTAAAATACATCTCTTTGGATTCCTTTTGAGGGGCAGTTGCTGCAAGATGATGCATAGTT
The DNA here is from genome assembly GCF_024500275.1 of Phycodurus eques. Classification (NCBI taxonomy): domain Eukaryota; kingdom Metazoa; phylum Chordata; class Actinopteri; order Syngnathiformes; family Syngnathidae; genus Phycodurus; species Phycodurus eques. Next base: position 7,695,210 of record NC_084539.1, read on the forward strand.
ATGCAGAAGCCCATTAAAAAAGGTCTAAATTAAAATTGCATTACATGGCCGTTCATATCACCATTTCTATGGGATCATTAGAAAATATAGACTAGGTACAGTATATGCGCTTGGCAACAATATTTTTCCAATTTGCACAGTCAGCTGCAGCCACTTGTACAGTGTCCCATTTCAACCAGATTATCTGTAGATCTCTGACGGTTGATTACCAGGTCTTCTTTGGCCTCCATTTCTTTGGTTCGCCAACCATTGGTGCCCATCTCTTTGCCACAGAGGGATTTTGGTACTGGGGGCAGAATGTGTCCAGCTTGCTGCATGCACCTTGCAACCTCTTTGACGGTTTCAGTCCATAGCTACTGTTTTCTTCTGTTAAGCACATCCGCATTGGTAATCCTATCATGGTACTGTAGATGATTTTAATATTTTTCATTTGAAACGTTAATACAATCCCACAGGTTGTTGAATACACTGATGAACTTGTAATAACGCAATAAAAAAATGTCATAATTGATCAATGTATGTCCATGTGAAGGCTATCAAAGGCCTTTTTGAAGTCACTGAGGTTGATCGTACGTGGCACATTTAATCCCAGACTCTCATTAGAAAAGTAAGGGCACAATTTCTTTCGCTTTTTGTTTCAGCAAAGCAAACTGTCACTTGAACTCATTAAAACTAAAGTGTTGGATTAACATACAAAATGCTCCTCTGGGTGTTTTTTTTCCATCTCGGTAAGTGTTTGAAAGGTACCATCTATCATCTTTAGTGCATGTGCGGATTGCGGCAAAACGTATTAAGCTCCCACAGGCTGTGCAAATAGCTGGCTTGAAAAAGAAAACAAAACAAGAGAAGGATAAGAAGAGAGTATAATAAACCTTCCTTGTCACAACCTCACAACTCAAAGGTGGTCCACACTCCACATCGCTAAAATATGCAACAGCCCTCGAGCCACAAGGAAAAAACACACAAAAGCTTACATTGCAAAGGAAGAGGATAGAGTTTTGCATTTTGTTGAGCAGCGGTCTCTGATCTGGACCAAACACAAGCAACCAATTGTAATATGTTTTGTTTACTTACTATTTACTGTATATCAGACCATAACACATTGTCCCACATGTGCTTTGCAGATATTGTGATGGTCCAATGAAGCCAAGGTTGAATATTTTGGCCATAACTCCAAAAGGTATGTTTGGCGCAAACAACACTGGTCATCATTGAAAAAACAATATATCTACAGTGAAGCATGGTGGTGGCAACATCATTTGACATTTATTTGCGGTTAATCAGAGGCACTTTAAATGGTGACAGGTGTCTTCTGACTCCTATTTAAAGTGAGTTTAAATGTGATTTGTGATTACTAAACAGCCACGTGCTAGATATAAGATGGTGTGCACACTTGTGCAACAGCATTATTTCAGTTGTTTCTTCGAAATTGACCTCTCAAACAGAAAAAAAAAAGTCAATTGAGTCGTACAGGTCATAAGTCACATTAATGGTGGAAAAAAAGTTGAGAAATGATTGATCTTGGTCTCAGTTATTTACATCACAAAAACTTGGCATTTGAACAGGGGTGTGTAGACTTTTTATATCCACTGTAGTAACAGTGTTGTTCTCTGCGGCAGTAGACGCTATCCTATATTTGTCATATCGTGTTTATATTGGAATAGAGGTCAATACATCCTCCTCAGTTTGAAATCCATATCTCTGTTTAATTCACAGACACTGTCTAGTGGCCATAGTAAAAGACTATCCAAAAAACTGAAGTGAACTGCATCATTATATGGGAAATCTCTGGGTTTAGGAAATCGCTAGCGATATACAGTTTCCAATTTTAGACAACAAATGAAATTTGACCTTCATAGTGTTCTGGGAGGGATCTGATCACATTTTATTACAACAATGGGACCACAGCTTGGGAAAGGATCATAGACTTATGGTTGAAAACAAGGTCTTCCAAAGCTGCAAGAAGCTAATGAACAGCAGTCTTCTGTAGCAATAATTCCTATTAGGCTGATTGGAAAAACTAAGTCTTATTAAGTTCACACAATATGCCGTAAATTAACAAATGGTGGAAGTCGCTGAGCTCTTGTTGGAGTGAAATTCATTCTGGAAAACATAGGGTTCCGAAAAAGAAAATCAGCTCAGTCAAGGGGAACTGCAATCGTTATTGTATTAAATTGGGGCCATGTATCCAGCCACCGGGGCATTGACTCTTAATTCTATTTAATTCAAGAGGATAGCAGTAGAAGCAGCCAAAAAAAAAAAAAAAAACTTGTGTGGGTGTGTTGCCATCTTGTTGCACTGTAATCAATTTATAACTTCGAGGGTATAGCATTGCTTCCCCCAATTTGTGTAACTTTTGATGCGCCATCAGGCCTGGAAAATCATTATCCGAGAGTGACGCATCGCTTGCCAGCCCCATTGATTGTCTATTTGTAAATCTAGTCACTCCCCGAGTGAAAGTTGAGTAGCTGCATGAATCAAATACGTGAACGGTTTTTTTGTTTCTCCGTCATGGCAAAGCAGTGTTGAGCGAAGATTTAATGGTGTTAATTGCTCGCACAACCAAACAAACGGACGTAAAATGTCACGACCGTGAAGCCGTGGACATTTACAAGTGCCTTCAAATGGGTTGACTGCGCCTCACTGACAGCTTAATACAAGAGCCAAGCCCAATACCCATCGGAATAGTCAATAATGGTACACACGACACATCATGAAGAGCCCATCTGACCTTAAGCAGTGGATGTACCCTCACGCTTCACATGGCTGCTGCCCGTCAAAGAAACTGAGCAGCTTATTTTGATTCAACCACAATTCAGATGCAAAACAACACGCAGATCAATTCAAATGAGTCTATGGGCAATTATCACGATAATGGCAAGCTGTTGCGAATGCACAAATTACACTCGGAACTACTATAAATCGATAGTTTTTCCAACTTTGTCCAGGCCTTCTTCAGTAGTCAATACACACTCAGAATATCTGACCCAAGATATTAGGAGCTATGTGGTCGTAGTCAGCCATTTGAGGATCGCTACGATTTTTGACAGAACTTCCAAAGAACGTATATTTTTCCTCAATAGGGCAGCATAGTAAATAAGTGGTTTGTAAGTCTGCCTCACAGTCGAGTGGTACCGGGTTCGAATCTTAGCTCAGGCCCACCTGTGTAGAGTTTGCATAGTCTCCCCATGCTTGTGTGGGTTTTCTCCAGGCACTTTGACTTCCTCCCACATTCCAAAACGACCAGTCCAGGGTGTACCTCACTCATCCAATGTCAACTGGGATAGGCTCCAGCGCCACCTCATGAGGACAAGTGCTGTAGAGCAGTGATTCTCAACTGGCGGGTTGGGACCGAAAAGTGGGTCACAGACCCATTTTGGGTGGGTCGCAGTAAAGTAAAAATAAAAATTACACATATTCCTATTCTGATTTTTTCGCTACAGTAGAGAGACAGAAGTTCCCAAATGGAACACAGCAGGAAAGTGACAAGAACTGTTACTTCCTTGTTCTCTAGCCACACGTTTTCTCTGTAAAGTCCAGTGCAGCCTTTGGAGGTATTTGAAATGGCATTTGAAAATATAATGTACTGTGCATATGTTTTCAGTCTATTTAAAAAAAAAAATTAAATCTGTATTGTCCTTAAATTCTATGAAAGTGGGTTGCGACTTTGCAACAGTTGAGAACCAATGCTATAGAAGATGCCATTGTGGACTATAAAGTCCACTGAACTGAACTGAATACATGCATTAATATTTATCGATGTCAATGTGTTTATTTCAAACAATAGACAACACAAAATGATTGAGGTAGCTGAAGTCAATATATCTGGTCACAAATCTATTGCAATCTAACTACAATGCTTAATAACTGTGTATTACCAGTCATCAAAATGAGAAGAGACCATGAAGCATATGTTACAGGAATGAGGACATTTCAAACTGAATACACCTTTTTATAATAAAAATTTAGCCGAATCACTGAGAAGTCAGAAATTAACCAAGCATAGCATTTATCCACTAAACCTCATTATTGTATTCAGGAATGTAAAAATAACTAATTTGACATCATAATCAAGTAATAATAAGGTGCTTTACTGCTTCTTCTTTATTAAAACGGGATTGTATTGCACACAGTGAGGCATTGTTTGCAAAAATTTTTTTTTAAAAACAATCAGCTACATCTAATATAGCCACGTAACTAGCCATAATGGAAATCTAGATTTATGCCTCTTTGTGACATTGTGAACAACTCATCAGCATAGTTTTTATTTAGAACTTACAAGTTTTAGTGCAGTTCTACAGGAAATAGCAGATGGCACTAAAGCAAAAGCATCCCACTTCCAACCGTATTTTGTCTGGAAGGCACAAGAAAAATCAATGTCCTTAAAATGTGTTTGTTCGCATCCTTGTATATAGTATGAGATGTTGACTTTCTTAAGCCATGTAACCTTTAACAGCCAGCAGATCAATAGGTTAGAAACTAAGAAGCCTTTTCAAATCCACTGACGGAAAGCATTAAGTAGCCAAAGCAAGTGCCAAACTTGGAAACATCACAAAACACTTACAGCGTCGGGAGAGGGAAAAAGAAAAAAAAATATGGCTACGTATCAATTAGGTTAAAAGAGGAGAGGGCCTGCCCACAGGCAGATACCATCCATTAAGGGACTCTAATAAAGACATATAAATGCAATTAATATGATTGATGAGTTGCAGCATCCCAGCAATCATTTGCCAACTTCATCACAATAGTCAGAGGGGAAAATCTCATTAGATGAGTAGTTGTAGGAGTGAGAGTGCACAGGAATGATTCCATCACTGTGTTGTCAGAGAATTTATTAATGCATATCAGGCTTTGAAAGTAGCAAATATTGCAAGGATGTAGCCGACTTTATTTAGTCTTGAGCATCAAATATTGTCTCTCGAGGTCCACTCCCCTCCAAAGCTGAATGTTCTATGAATGCAAATGAGGAAACTAGGACAGTAAACTGAGGTAATAAAATGTAATTCAGGTTTAAGTGAGGCTAAAAAAAATTATATATTACCTCCAAAATGTGCAAATGTTCTAACATAGTTTCACTTTGGAAAACAGACGTGCAGAATAAAATGTCAACTCAGGCTTTGTAAGCAATTTGAAGTCTAGTGGGCACGCTCTCAGCACTAGAGTTATATCCCGGGACTCCACTAGAAGAGCTTTGCATGAGCTTTACTTTTACAAGCTCTTTTAAGTTTACTTAACCTGATCAGCCCCTCTGTAAATATACACATTAGAGCTTGGGAAGCACAAAATGGGCCAACATCTTTGGTACTGTACTACTTCAGAAAGCCCTGGCATTGGAAATACAACTGAACCTTGAGAAACTGAAGATAAGGAGTGTACAAGATCTGGCTACGATGTTAAAGAGACCTCGGTTAAATTGAAGGGTACTTCCTTCGTTTCTGTCAAATATGGTGCCAGAAGTGAAACGTTTATCTGTGGTGTACCTTAGAACAATTTAGTTTTGAAAGTTGTTCAACCCAATAGAATAGCGTTAGGGACTATTCCTACTCAGAGTTCTGTGAAAAATTGTGTCTGAAGTGGGATAAGTAACTGTGAGTGCACAGTTGCACCTTTGGTGAGTGAAATTGGCACCTATATGGGCCATGTGTGCACCTAAGGAAGTGGGATAAAGTGGGAGCAGATCATTTCTAATGTTGTCTATACAATTTGCAACCATGCCAATAGTTGTGTGGGTGTTGTTTACAGGTTTCACTTGACAATTGGTTCAGAAGTGGGAGTGCTCAACAGAGTTCACAAGAAAATCGTGTCAGAAGTGTGATCCTTTATTCTGAGCCCATAGTTTTTTAATCCGGTAGACACAGGAAGGGGTAATCCTCCACACAAAAATAGTGTCAGAAATGTGATGGTGAGAAGTCATGCTTAGTTTGCACAGTTAGACGACCTTTGGGACAGGTAACCTCAGTGTGACAAACTCTGGAGATCCATCCATACATCCATTTTCTGTACCGCTTATCCTCACACTTTGACAATTTGTACACAAATTGTGCAAGTCATTGGGAGGATTAAATGTCTTTCAATGTGTGTCAAAAAGGATGTGTCATCCTGTAAATTAGCAAAAAGGCTTTTAGATATTGTAAATCCTTTATAAAGCTGTGCATTAATAGGTTGGAGAAGTCATTAAACTGTGCAACACATTACTAACCAACATACAAGAGTTAGCACTCAGAAGATTTTCAGGGGCAAACATAAGAATTGCATTAACCTTTATACATCTCTATCATCAATGCGGCTGATATGAACTGGTCGCGATCTGATAGTGGGGGCCATATTTACCAGACTAAAACTTAAACGCTGATTGCTTGAAAGCGCTGCTCTGAATGAACCCATTAATACTGTTTGTTGAGCTGTCTCATTACAGAGTTAATTGTGCATTTGTCCCGATCGCGGTCATGTTACGGAACAGTGATCTCACAATTGGAGTAATGGATGGAAGGCACACACTGCGAACACACAGCACTCTATTATGATCTGTTACGTTTCCTGAAATCATCAAATCATCCGTGACTGGCAATGAACTTTAGGGTGGGAGGGATGCGGCGGGAACGGGAAAACATCTGCTCTATTTTCTATTGAATAATTAATATTCGATTTGCATGAATTAATGAAAAAGTCTAAGTAACTTTTGTAGCTCCATGTGTACTTGTGAGTGAAAGTGTACACATTATACAAGCGGCAAAAAGAAAATGCAACTGGAAAGTATGACTTCACACGAGTAGTATGTCCCACAACGTGTAAAGCTAATGCAATGCTGAATAAATTTGGTAGGCCTTGTGCTATCTAGTGATCACGTTGGATTGGCGCAACAGCGCCCGTATAATCACAAGGACCCCATTCACTCACCACATCACTCCCGCCCTGCAACAACTCCACTGGCTGATCTGATCTGCACCTTCAAGGCCATCAATAACCTCACCCTGCCATATCTTGCTGACAACTTACATGTTGCCATACCCCCCAGCTCTCTCAGTCTTTGTCCTCCATCCACCTCATCATCCCTTCTGCCCATCTGTTCACCGTGGGGGAGAGCGCCTTCAGCCAATCTGCTACCCGTCTTTGGAACTCAGTACCACCTGACCTCTGAAACACAGACTCATTAACCATCATCAAATCCACACTCCAGACACACCTATTCCGGACTGCCTACTAACATTTCCCATATCATTTGCCATCTTAATTGATCTTTGTATTGCTTGATTTCTTATAAAGTAACTACTGTATGTTTGTACAGTGACCTTGAGTGGCTTGAAAGGCGGCTTTAAATAAAATGATGATGATGATTATTATTACTATTATTATTATCCATCCATCCTTTTTCTGAGCGGCTTCTCCTCACTAGGGTCACGGGCGTGATGAAGACTATCCCAGCTATCATCGGGCAGGAGGTAGGGTACACCCTGAACTGGTTGCCAGCCAATCGCATGGCACATACAAACAAACAAATTTGCACTGACATTTACACCTACGGGCAATTTAGAGTTGTCAATTAACCTACCATGCATGGAAACCGGCATGCCCGGAGAAAACCCACACAGGCACGGGGAGAACATGCAAACTCCACACAGGCGGGGCCGGGGATTGAACCCCGGTCCTCAGAACTGTGAGGCAGACGCTCTAACCATTCGTCCACCGTGCCACCATCATTATTATTATTATTATTATTATTATTATTATTATTATTATTATTATTATTATTATTATTATTATTATTATTATTATTATTATTATTATTATTATTATTATTCCATTTTCAACACCGCTTATCCTGGTTAGGGTCGCGGGACGCCGGAACCAATCCCAGCTGACTTTGGACTGGTTCCTGGTTTAAAAATAAATTTAAAAAAATAAATTAAAAAAAATGGCTCCGTCTTGTAAATTGAGCTGCTGGCAGGCGCTCCTCTCTACAGAGGATGGCTGCAGGCTGTGAATCACCGCGGCAGCAGCAGCACAACAAAGAGGATGCGGGACAGGAAGAGGGCTGGCTGCTGAGTGATATTGGTGTTGTATATTCCTTTTCAACTCAAATTGCTGTTTTGCTGTCGGGATTAAATTTTATGGTGCCGTGAACCCACCAGAAACAATATCCAATCGGCACTCAAATATTATTTCAATCCAAAAGATTGAAACATGTTGAAATTTGACCATGTAACTTAAAAATCAATTGCATGGCATGTTGGCATATGGTTAGTGCAAAAGTGCAATGTCGTTACTTCTTTGTTAATGAAACACTGAACAGTGCGTAGTGGTGAATGTGATTGGTATTGTGTGTATATGTGTCCTGCGATTGGCTGGCAACCAGTCCAGGGTGTAACCCGCTTCTCTCGCCAAAAGTCAACTTGGGGTAGGCTGCTCGCGACCCTGAACAAGATAAGGGGTATAGAAAATGGATGGATTGAAAATTGAGTTTAAAACAAAATAAATATGACTATTATGGAGGAATGCAAACAAACGGTAAGAATCAAGGCAGATTGGGCTCCCCAGAACGTACATATGGACATGCACGCAACATTGTGGAGCTCATTGGTATGACACCGTCAGAGTCTACGAGAATTTCAGTTCTGGTAGTCTACTAGTTTCCAAATAACATAAGATCATCTTTAATACTGTGCAGGAAAAAAAGTAAGACTGAGAGACTGTTTATGTACGCTGATGCTGCTGTTTTGGTTATCAAAATACAGTTGTACATAATTTTGTAACGTCTGTGTGTGAACATTATCCATCCATCCATCCATCCATATTCTATCACGCTTATCCTCATTGGGGCCTCAGGTAAGCATATTGCATATTACGGCTAACTTTGGACGAGTAGATCCTTAACTGGTCACCAGCCAATCACTGCGCACATATAGCTGAACAACCATTAAATAAACATGCACGTTTTTGGAATGTGGTTGGAAGCAGGACAAAACCTACACTACACATGAAGAACTGAGATCTGAGTTTCAAAGCCAGGACCAGTGGACTGTGGTGCAAAGATGCTTACCACTACAACTGTGTCCCATGGGTGAACAAATGTGTAAGATAATTACTGTTTCTAACTTTCCTATTTGGGAAGAGGCATTTATTTATTTGGTCTAGTGGACAAAGCACCCCGGCGAGACATGGCATCTATAGAGTAGCGTCCACCATATTGATGAATACAGTATTTCAAGAAAGTAAAACAGGAAAACCTGTCAATCTGTATTTGCAAGAGCAATTTCAAGGTTTGTTAGACTTCAGAAGAGTAGGAGGAGCCACAGAAACACACACACACACAAATGCTAGTTCACAATAAGTTGCAGCTAACCTCTCAAACAGCTGCTGTTTGAACAACAGATACCTAGAATGTCCTCGTTTTCTCCACATATCTCACATTGTTAAAGTCCAATCTAATTTATTCTCTTTATCCACCCCTTAAATATGCAAGACAATTTTAACCGTCTGCTCCATAAATACCTGTGGCAACATAATGGGCTGCAAATCCACTGCTCACCTTGGTCCTTTAACCAGTCTAAAGACGGATCAGTGAGCCGCGACCTCGGGGAGGCAACGCTCGGCTGTGTTCCTACTTCTAAGGGTAATTGCTGACAGATCAGAGCTTAATCCACCGCCAGACAAAATACCTGAAAAAAAAAACAATGTGTTGTGCATCTTCAAAAGCAAAAAGGGGGTAAGATGGGGGATACAGCTGTGTCATACCAATGAGCATGCGATGTGTGAGGCCAAATCCTCCCTTCGGGCTTACTGAGAACGCTCGGCTACGGCTTGCTTTTACGAAGTGGATCATGTGATCGTCATCGTACATATCAGCTTGACGATCTAACACATGTATGTCAAACTCAGGCCCGGGGGCTAAATTTGGCCCATGATGCAATTATATTTAGCCCGCAAGACCATATCAAATGTGTATGAGAGCTGGCCCGCCAGTATATAGCACATGCGCCACTTCTTTTTTTCCTTTCGGTTTGTCCCTTTAGGGGTCGCCACACCGCGTCATCCTTTTCCATGTAAGCCTATCTCCTGCATCCTCCTCTCGAACACCAACTGCCCTCATGTCTTCCCTCACGACATCCATCAACCTTCACTTTGGTCTTCCTCTAGCTCTCTTGCCTGGCAGCTCCATCCTCATCATCCTTCTACCAATATACTCACTATTTCTCCTCTGGACGTGTCCAAACCATCAAAGTCTGCTTTCTCTAACTTCGTCTCAAAAACATCAAACCTTGGATGTCCCTCTGATGAGCTCATTTCTAATTTCATCCAACCTGGTCACTCCGAGAGCGAACCTCAACATCTTTATTTCCGCCACCTCCAGCTCTGCTTCCTGTTGTCTCTTCAGTGCCACTGTCTCTAATTTGTACATCATGGCTGGCCTCACCACTGTCTTGTAAAACTTTGCCCTTCATCCTAGCAGAGACTCTTTTGTCACATAACACACCTGACACCTTCCTCCGCCCGTTCCAACCTGCTTGGACCCGTTTCTTCACTTCCTGACCACACTCACCATTGCTCTGGACGGGTGACCCCAAGTATTTAAAGTCCTCCACCCTTGCTATCTCTTCTTCCTGTAGCCTCACTCTTCCCCCACCACCCCTCTCATTCATGCACATATATTCTGTCTTACTTCGGCTAATCTTCATTCCTCTGCGTTCCAGTGCATGTCTCCACCTTTCCAATTGTTCCTCCACCTGCTCACTGCTTTCACTGCAGATCACAATGTCATCTGCAAACATCATGGTCCACTTGGATTCCAGTCTAACCTCATCTGTCAGCCTATCCATCACCACTGCAAACAGGAAGGGGCTCAGGGCTGATCACTAATGGAGTCCCACCTCCACCTTAAATTCGTCTGTCACACCTACAGCACACCTCACTGCTGTTCTGCTGCCCTCGTACATGTCCCGTATTATTCTAACATACTTCTCTGCCACTCCAGACTTCCGCATGCAGTACCACAGTTCCTCTCTGGGTACTCTGTCATAGGCTTTCTCTAGATCTACAAAGACACAATGTAGCTCCTTCTGACCTTCTCTGTACTTTTCCATCAACATCCTCAATGCAAATAATGCATTTGTGGTACTCTTTCTAGGCATGAAACCATACTGTTGCTCGCAAATACTCACTTCTGTCTTGAGTCTAGCCTCCACTACTCTTTCCCCTAACTTCATTGTGTGGCTCATCAACTTTATTCCTCTATAGTTCCCACAGCTCTGCACATCACCCCTGTTCTTAAAAATGGGCACCAGCACACTTTTCCTCCATTCCTCAGGCATCTTCTCACGCGCTAGAATTCTATTGAACCAGCTGGTCAAAAACTCCACAGCCACCTCTCCTAGATGCCTCCATACCTCCACAGGAATGTCATCAGGACCAACTGCCTTTCCATTTTTCATCCTCTTTAATGCCTTTCTAACTTTCGCCTTACTAATCATTGCCACTTCCTGGTGCACCACACTTGCCTCTTCTACTCTCCCTTCGCTCTCATTTTCCTCATTCATCAACTCCTCGAAGTATTCTTTCCATCTATCTAGCACACTACTGGCACCAGTCAACATATTTCCATCTCTATCCTTAATCACCCTAACCTGCTGCACATCCTTCCCATCGCTATCCCTCTGTCTGGCCAACCTGTATAGATCCTTTTCTCCTTCTTTTGTGTCCAACCTGGCCTATATGTCATCATATGCCTCTTGTTTGGCCTTTGCCCCCTCTACCTTTGCCCTATGTCGCATCTCTTTGTATTCCTTTTGCCTCTCCTCGGTCCTCTCAGTGTCCCACTTCTTCTTAGTTAACCTTTTTCCTTGTATGATTTCCTGTACTGTGAGGTTCCACCACCAAGTCTCCTTCTCTCCTTTCCTGCCAGAAGATACACCAACTACTCTCCTGCCTGCCTCTCTGATCACCTTGGCTGCAGTGGTCCAGTCTTCTGGAATCTCCTCCTGTCCACCGAGAGCCTGTCTCAACTCTTCCCAAAAAGATGCACAACACTCGTCCTGTCTCAGCTTCCACCAAATAGTTATCTGCTCTGCCTTTGTCCACTAATGTGCCACTAATATTACAAATGCCAGAATGCTTTGGTAGTGTGTTGGCCCATCAGTCTTGACGGGCAAGAGCCCTTTCCCTTTCTGTTGCAGTCGTTAGCAAATATGCTACCAGTCTCTTCGAACAAATTTTACACTTCCCCTTCCCAGAAATGGCCAAACGAAAGATGGAAAACAGTTAACTTCCAAGACAGGTTGGAAGCAGATTATCTGTTCACTAAAGTAAAAGACAGACCTGTTTGTCATGTGCGGAGCAACGTGGCTGTAGCAAAGAATATAACATGATTGAATTAATGTTTTTTTTTTTTTTAATGCCCTTTATCAACTCCTAGGCAGGGTCTGTTAATAGTTTGAAGTTTGGATTTTTTATTGGACATTCTTATTTTTTTGGGGTTGTTTTGTTGTTGGCCTTTGAAAAAATATTTACATAAAAAAGAAGGTAGTTGGTGATACATAGACGATAGAGAGACAGAAGAATTAAAGTTCATCTATTTAAATACAAAACAACAAACAAATACCACTGACGTCTTTTATCGCAAATTTGATTTCTCGTGTTTACAATATTAAAGTTTGTTTATTCCAGATTCAGTGTTTAAGCAGAATTTAAGTTTGCTGTCATATGATAAACTTAAACGCTGCATTTCTGCAGAGAAGAGAAACATGGGCATCACAGTGATTTTTCATTAAATATTGAGTTTGGCAATCGACGTTGTCACAGTTTTTTATTTCGGCCCACCGTGAATCTGAGTTTGACACCCCTGATCGAACACATGAAATCCATCCTTCGCATAATGTCATCAGGTGCGGGACAGTATGGCCTTGATTTAAAAAAGAAAAAAAAAAATGATTTCTTCTTGGTATATCAGCACAAAGCAGCCATTATGTATGATTTCTTTTGTATCTCACCGACCGCACACAGCAAGGAAAATGCCATGGCTGTCAATGGGATAATGTTACTCTACTGATTAATGGGCAGGCTACAAAAAAGACTTATGGCGCATGTGTCCTTCTGCAGATAAAAGCAACTCAGAAAAATGTGAAAATACAACTGAGCGGAGGAAACAAAATGTTTGTCACAAAAGCAAAAGTGAGTCATTGCACAATTCTAAATCAGAGGACGGGTCGGAGATGCGCCAAAGCTGGAACGTTTCCAAGGTGCAGAGGAAATTCTGGAGGGAATCAAATTTAATGGGTCTTAAACATCATTGTGATCGGCTTACATGAACAAAGACTACCCCTTTTTTCCTTTTCATGTCGCTCGTCACGTGTCTAATTATGATAGCAATGTGATTTGGGTAATTCCTTTAGTCTTGAGGACTCGGGAGATTTGCACCAATGGCGAGGTGATGCGCTTTCTTTCTCAAGATTATCCTCTGACCTTTTAAGTTGAAAGCCCCTGAGGTTGTACAATTTTGGGAAAAATACGCCTCTAAAATCAGCCCAGTTTGAATAGTCGTCATGCGTGACGTTATGTGAGACTAGCTTAGTAAGCATCTAAAACAGAGTTTCTTAGTGCAGTCCAGATAGGGACTCAGTTGCCTTTTATACATACCAAGACGTATTATCAGACTAATTTTAATATTTATTTTTGGTAGCATGTGAGCATCCTTTTTTCCCATAGCACATAATCAAAATAAGCATAACTATACTGTACATTGTTTTATATTTACATATTATCAATCAAAAATACATTTTTCAGTCTGTGCAGCCTAGTACCAAAAGGCATGCAGTCAGGTACCTGTCTTTGACCCTGTGATTGGGGGGAGCCTGTTCTAAAGGATTACATCCACCTTTTTTAAGGCAAAGAGGGATAATGTGGAGTAAAACTGTGACGACGACCAAAGAATAGGAAATGGAACTTGGGCAATTTCGGTAAACACACTCCAGACGGATATCAGTGGTGGCAAAGAAGGAACGTGATGAACAGGAAAGGGAATTTATCTCTGTTTTATATGTATAGGCAAGTGGCATACATGTTTCCATTCTGGCTGCTCAGTACAAATTGGCCACCAATAAAAAAAAAAAAGAATATACACTGGAAAGTAAAGGGATCCACTTTGACGCCAGCCAAACTCCAGGCGTCCCAAACGCATTGCAGGCGTTTCCAAAGTTAAGAGACACATTACACGTTATTTGCCACTCGTGGTTACATTATGTAGTGGGAAAATATCAGCGGGTCCCAAGGTGGAAAAAGAGAAACTCAACTGAATTTCCCTTATAAATCAGTTTCAGCCGGCACGGTGAACAACTGGTTAGCACATCTGCCTCACAGTTCTGAGGACTGGGGTTCAAATCCCGGCCCCGCCTGTGTGGAGTTCGCATTTCTCCCCGTGCCAGGGTGGGTTTTCTCCGGGCACTCCGGTTTCCTCCCACATCGCAAAAACATGCGTGGTAGGTTGATTGAAGACTCTAAATCGCCCAGAGGTGTGAATGTGAGTGCGAATGGTTGTTTGTTTCTATGTGCCCTGGGATTGGCTGGTGACCGGTTCAGGGTGTACCCCGCCTCCCGCCCGAAGATAGCTGGGATAGGCTCCAGCAGCCCGTGACCCTAGTGAGGATTAGCGGTAAAGAAAATGGATGAATGGATGAATCAGTGTCACATTATGCATTCAATGCACACACACCAGGGAGTGTTTACTGTACATGTAAGTAAATTTATGAATTTTGATTTGGAGCTTGGTGGCCTAAGATTACGCTGCGTCCGAATACACATTTTCACCAGTGAAGGCACAGTTGTTTTGTTTCACTGCTGCTTTTCATCTCCCATCTCCCGTAAAACTTGTGTTTGTGTTTATATGCTTGCAAAGATGCAATGACAGGGAAACGAGAGAGCGAGAAAGATGCGAGTTGACATTCCACAAAACAAAAATGTGGTAAAAGGGGACATTGTAAAAGACTTTAGCCCAGAACAAAGGAGCAAAAATGAAGGACAAAGAGACATTTGTTAGAGTAAATATGATTTTAAACCTATACAGGGAAAACTATCTGCAAGTAAAAAACGACTTTGTGTAGTGAGCTCATGGTAATCAATTGTGGGCCTTTTTATTTAAAAAAAAAATCAATTTCTTTTGCCTGTTTTCTAGCTACATGATTACCAAACAACTTGGCTAAGGTAATAACATCCTACAACTTCACGTAAAGTACATCTTCTCAGGTATCTTGTTTGATGTGCGTCCCAGGTCTGAGACGTGCAAAAAAAATTAGCAGGGATGCATGTAGCCTATTCATTCTTCATCTGTAGACGCATGGTGTAAGACCCACCCTACGTATGTGTCTGTTGGTAAAGAGCTTCCGCACACAGCGAGTCAAAAGTACAAGTCCTATCTTGGTGCTAGCCAATCAGAGGCAGAGTTAGGCGGGTTATCGTTCCATACAATGGACACGAGAGTTTTTTTCTGGACTCGATTAATTTTTTAAGATTTTCACCTATGTGGTGTCTCAGGGACACTATGGAAAAGGAGTACATGCAGTGGATAAGAAACGAAGAAGAATCTAGAGTCTGGTGGATATACACATCGGATGTTGTCTTACATCTGTGTGTTAACTCCAAAATACAGGGAGTAAAGAAAGAAATAGAGACTGCTTCTTAAGAATACCAAAGTTATAAAATAATACCGTGACAGGACAACTGAAGTGATATGTTATCACGCCCTCGCTTAATTCTCTTTACTCGATGTGCCGTGCTGCGGCGGCTTCTGGATGGGAGCATGGTCGGCTTGTCGTGGAGTCGGCAACTGGGCTCGAGAAATTTCATATTTGATGGATAGCCTACCGCTGCAACTCGCAGTGCCGCGTCCTCGTCGCAGCCCGAGTGGAGTTGATCCTCCATTTTGCAGAGCATAATTTGCAGTTGTCTAATAAAGTGCTGTCATCCGCTTTTACCTTAAGTATCACGGCTGGCATGGCTCTTACTCCACTAACATGAAAGTTATATTTCTACCTGGTAAAATAATATAAGTGTGTTAGTATCAGGGGATTCTTTTCTAGTCTAAGTACGTGTACAGACGTACAGTATCAGCACTGATACAAGTATTGTAATCTGTGTATGCATCGTTCTTAATTTAGCATATGTGCAAATCGCATAACAGGATGGCAAAACTAAATATTGACAAGCACTTCAGATCATTTCGTCCAAATTTTTCCTTTTGGTTATGAACTATTTAACGCTCCTTCCGCACCTGTTAGCGTGCAGTTCACCAACATGAATTTCATGTTTTACCTTTGCCGCATCACTTTTAACATCATTGTTCAAAACCTTTACCGCAAAGCATAAAGCAAGCATGAATCCTCTCGATAGTTTAGCATATTGCCTTTGTCATAGTTTAACATATCCGCAAATCTCATATCGTCACGAAACTTCAGCGTCCTTTCACATGGCTCTTCTCCATTATTTTGGAGAGCAAGCTTTGTTAAAATCACACAGCCAGCCGGGTTTTTAATCACGTGTTACTCCCTCTGTGCGCAATTATGTGGCACTTAAAGGGGAAAAAAAGGCTGCAAAATATGAATCAACACAACCAAATAGCATAAATGCCCCATTGGCTGCGGCCGTCCAAATAGACTGAGTACCTCACATGCATGACAACAAGGAAAGAAGAATGGTGTGGGTGGGGCGGCAATATCTTTCCTCGACACCGCTCATCCATTTTCTCCAACACTTGTGGTCATAAATCAAAGCTGAGCAAGCAGACCACAACAGGAACAGTACTTGTGGTCCCTTACGAACCCCTCACTCCTTCCCCTAAACCTCGACGGTGCCTTCAACAATGAAGGAAGAGAAGCGAGACAAGTATTCTCTTGTGGTTTGCACAGCATTCGGCTAATAAGCAACAACCTCAAATTGAAACAAAATACCACATCCTCTTGAAGACTCATCGACATTTCCGTCGACTTTAAACGCCCTTCTTTGGACTCCTTCCTTGGATAATGGTAGCCCACTTAGCGAGCTTTGAATTAAAATCAGATGTATAGTTTTTGCTACAATGTTGCTGACGCCCCCACAAGCAAACGGGAGAGTGCGGATCTATGCCAAGGGTTTATCGCTTGTCACTCACAAAAAAAAGAAAGAAAAAAAAGACTATTTTAGCAACATTAAGAGGAAGAGTGAATTTACAAGACAATAACAAAGGCAACATAATTATTAAGTAGCAGTTTGCAGTGTATAATTAATTATATTGCAATCTGCATAGATGCATGGGTTATGCATGGATTGATGGACATAGACAACTATTGACAATCATTATGGTCTGAAAAGCTGACGTAGAAGTCTACAGATTCACCCAGTGCTCTTTCTTGAATCACTTACAGTATGATGCTGTCTGGATGGATGGATGGATGGATGGGTGATAAACGTAGCAGCGCACTTGTTCACTCAATGCTCCTCCTTGTCAAACAGGACTCAACTGGGCAAATGGGCATTAAGGTTTTCAAGCAATCCTCAGGCACTATTGTTTTTTCAGTATTCAGCCATGGATGAACAGATGGAAGCCAAGCTAAGATAGCAGTTTACATCTTTGCTCCTTCTTATTAAAAATAACACAATTTCATGACAACCATTTAGATTTTTCGAGGTTTGACCATTGTATTTTTAGTATTTAGTCATTGAATGATATATGAATGAATGCTAATTGCTAAACTAACATAGTACTGTAGTCTATAGCTCTACTCCATGCTCTTTTTTGGTCAAATGTAACTCAAATTCCCAACAACAAGTTAGGTTTTAAGAATTTTGAGGTAGGGTTACAACTTTATTTTTAGTATTTGGTCATTGATGGCTGGATGTTAAGCTAACTTAGCAGTCTTCAGGGTAAGGGTACTTTCAGAAATTCACTGTAAGCGCACAGTTTACACTCAGAGCGTTGTTGGAGTGTGCCGTTCGGTTATTCAGAGCGCAACTCTCACCGAAGAGACAGAGCGGGCGGAGCGTCAGGCAGGACGAGGTGTTTACAGGCAGAACTGACACATTCAGTATGGAGGACGCACTGACGTATCCCTGCCTGTGGCCAACACGCTCGTTCATAAATTCATAGAAAATGGAGCGCGCTCTGCCTTTCGGAACACTGCACCCTCAGAGCGCAGTGAGCGCATCAGGTTGAATTTCCGAACGTACATCAGGTTGAATTTCCGAACGTACCTGACATCATAATACAACTTGAATACATGACAATATAAGTTTTATGACTCTCAATTTTAGAGGTACCACTGTTCTTCGCCATTGAAGGATGGGGAGACGGATTCTAAGGTAACATATTGCAGGAGTCTACATCTTCACTCGGTGCTTATTGTCAACCAGGACTCAAATGCATGACAACTTTTTAAGTTTTAAGATGTTTGACACTCGAGGCACGATTATTTTTTTTTTCTTTCAGTATTTAACCATGGATGCCAAGCTAAGGTAGCAGTCTACATCCTTGCTCCTTCTTATTAAACAGAATACAAATTGAGAACAACAATTCATGTTTTAAGACCTTTGAGGTACCACTATTTGTCAGTATTTAGCCACTGATGAATGAACGGGTGCTAAGCTAATGTAACAGACCGACTCGAGCTGTAAATTTGCTAGCCGGGTGCCTGAGAGCACAGAGAAGCTCCTTTTTCTCGGCGGTGGACGAGCTAGCTTAGTGCTCGCAGCCCTTCGCCGTCCTGCCAGCCTTTTAGACTCCCTGCTGCAGATCTGAAGGGAAATTAAGACCAAGGGAAGGGATTAAAATAACACAGCGGGCTAAATATAGTCTTTAAAAAAAAAAAAAAAAAAAAGTCATTTTAAGGACATGGCTTTCTCACAGTAGCCACAATTTAATCAGTCTGCTAAAGTGGTGAGATAAGTCACATTTGTTGGTGTTGAAATCACACAATTAAAACTAAAATAACACTAACCAAAGTTAAAAACATTGAGTTAGCACCGAGATGAATTTTTCACTGCAAAAAAATGTTGTGGCAGTAGCTCTAAGGACTAGGGCTTTGAAACCAGAGGGTCACAGTTGGAGTACTGCTGCACGCAAATGTAAAGTAGCAACTAGTTGTTGGAGTAGTGGTAGTCAAATTGCTGACGACTGTTGAGGTGCTCTTGAGCAAGGCACCAACCTCAGCCCGAACCAAAGAGGAGCAACACTGTTTGTGCCCTTTGCACTCTGGTACCTCTCCTTGCATGCATTTTTTGTGTGTAATCTGGTTCTCTGTGTGGTGTGCAACAAACATGTATGACAATAACGAATGTCAAAATGGTACACAAAACATTTCCCGTACAGTTAGCAACAACAGTAATTTCACTTTGGAACAGACTAACTGTATTTCCATTACTTCTTATCAACAACATTTTTGTGCTACCATTTGCATTATTCTGCTCACTAACAAACAAACATTATTAAAAACATTACCTCCTCGGTGCAGGTAAAGAATAAAGACTCCCATCCCTTTCCAGCAAAGCTGTTATTAAATAGCAGAGCTCTTTCCCACCGCTATTACGATCAACCAAGTGAATATTTACACCCAAGATCTTTTTAAAAGTGGAATATTACCACGACGTGTCAAACTAGCAGTGGGGTGCTGTTTATATTTGTTGCCTAATCTCTATGTGTGTATTCTCTTGAAAGTGATGCAAACTCTAGCTAAGCATCTTATTGAGTGGAAGTAACATTAGCCACTATCCTCCTGTGTGTGTGTGTGTGTGTGTGTGTGTGTGTGAGAGAGAGCGAGTCAAATATCAATTTCATGCATATTTGCAGGACCAAATTGCATCCCTTGATTGGGGTGCGGAGAGGGCGAGGGTGTGCATGAAATGTAATCGTATTCCAGCTACAACATGTGGACAGCAGCACTGAGGAGCAAAACAAGATTGTAACTAAATACTTATGCATTGAGGTAAATCACTTTTCATTGGATATAAAGCAGAGGGAACAGCAAAACTTGTATTGTCCTAGAATCAAAAGAGTAATTAAGGCAACACTGAACGGAAACATTCAATAATAATATGAGAATAAAGTCATGACATTTCAAGAATATAGTTGAATTAGTGATATGAGAATAAACTTGTGATTTACAAAGAATGATTATTATGAAGAAATATTATGATGAAAAAAAAGTAGAATTCATGAGAATAATGTTGTAATGCTATTTTATTCTTATAAAATTATAAGAATACATTTTAAAATTACTAGAAAAAACTCAAAATATTACAACAATAGTCATAATGTTGCTGTCAAAAATAATAATTATATGACAATTAAGTCAATATTACGGAAAATATTATATTACAAGAATAAAGTTGTAAGAAGAGTTTTACGAGACAAAAGTTTCATATCATGAAGAAAAATGTATGACACAATGAGGATGAAATTGCAATTTGTGATACAAATCAGAGATTTTATGAAAATAAAGTCATAACAGTATGAAAATAATCACTTAATTCTGGGTAAAAAAAATTTTTTTTTAATATGATATGATTCATTTATGTTATTCCAAGGGGGAAAAAAATCCAAAGCAGAAGCAGTTTGAAAAGAAATGTTTTTGTGTTATTGTCTGCGGTATTAATATATCGCAAGTGTGGAGAGGGAGACAGTGGCTGTTGGTCTTTATTCATTCATTCATTGTTCGTACCGCTTCTCCTCACAAGGGTCACGGACGTGCTGGAGCCTATCCCAGCTGTCTTCGGGCGAGAGGCGGTGTTACACCCTGAACTGGTCGCCAGCCAATTACAGGGCACATATAAACAAACAACCATTCACACTCACACCTACGGGCAATTCAGAGTCTTCAATTAACCTACCATGCATGTTTTTGGGATGTGGGAGGAAAGCGGAGTAACCGGAGAAAACCCACGCAGGCACGGGGAGAACATGCAAACTCCACACAGGCAAGGCCGAGATTTGAACTGTGAGGCAGATGTGCTATACAGTCGGCATCGTGCCACCGCCACAATATACGTAACACCCTCCATTTCAAGTTTCAACCTCATCACTCGATTTGATCCTCTTTTCACCTCCAAGACATTCTTAGCTACCGCTTCCTTTAAAATAACCCCTAATCCATTTCTCTTCCCATGTACACCATGGTAAAATAATTTGCCTGTCAGTCTTTAATATTGTAAAATTACAACTTTGTTCTTGTAACCTTGTGACTCAGAGTAAAACAAATACAAATGTAATGTTGTAAGATTACGTTTTTTTCTTCGTAATATGTTTTTTTTTTTTTTTCTCGCAACATTGTGACATTGTAACATTGTTCTTACAACGTTTTACTTGTGGTACTTGAGTGTGAGATGAATCATAATTGTGTGTTTAAATGTCAACTGTCGATGCTTCATTTATGCGAATGTTAACTCAATAAGTGCTTCCGGGACCACCAGCAGGACCACCATCATCACCATCACCATCATCACCATCACCATCATCACGTGTTGTGCTGTGTTGTGTGTTGTGTTGTGTTGTGTTGGGGGGGGGAGGGGCAGAAAGTCACTACCAGAGGGGTTCTGGCGGTTCTTACCGAGTGCGAAGTAAGGCAGAGCCGTGTTGTCGAGATCATCCATGACGGAAATCCGTCCAGGTAGATCCGTCCTGACGAATAACAGGAGCCGTGATTCCCCACCTCCTCCTCCTCCTCCTCCTGCCGGTCCTCCTCCAGCGGTGCCACCTGCTCCGGCGGCGGCGCCCCCTCCACCTCCTTCTCCTCCTCCGACCGAGCTCCCGGAGGCTCCCACGCCGGTGAAGCTGAACTCGTTTTCCCGGAGCACGGGCAGCGTGGAGACGGTCACGCTCTTGAGCTCGCACGGAGTCCCCGCGGCGTGTCCCTCGCCGCCGGTCCCCTCGTCGGCGGCGCCAGCGGTGGTCGGCGCGAGAAGCACGCGGAGGAGCAGCAGCAGCGGCGCGGTGCTCGCCATTTGTCCCCCCCCCCCGCTCCTTGTGCGCGCTTCTGCCGCTTTGAAAGCTCCTCGTCGAGTGGCCGCGCACTTATGAGAGGAAGCAGCCAGCCCGCCAGCCAGCCACACGCTCGTTTTGCACAAGGCGATGCGCGGCCGTCCAGGAGGCGGCAGCACAGGTGAGCTCGGAGAGGTGGGGGGGGCGATTTTGGGGTGGCTGGGGCGTCATCCGGCTCCCGCAATTCAGCAGTCATCCATCATTTGAAACGTAATCAACTCTGAATAGTATTTCAAAATATACAGTAAAAGCAAATGAACTCTGCATAGAAAATACTGTATAAGAAAAGTACAAATCTGAACTCATAATGCTGAACTTGCAAAGTTAGAAAACAGTATGCCACATTTCTGCTCTTTCAATTTACACTACAGTACTCATAAACAGTTTGGGATATTTGGCTTTCCCGGTGAAATGTCAGGATGGACCTAAATTGCACTCTAACCTTTGCAGGTGAACTTAATTTGAAATCTGAACATTTAAATGCACATGTGCAAGTGTTCGATGTTACATGTTTTGCACCGGCTCAGCAACTCCATACACCAGTTGACTAACAATTGCATGTGATCTGGTGTTCATTCACTAATAAATTCGATAGAAACACTATAGACTATAATTACTTGTGCTGGTATCACCCACAACAACACAGGTTATACTAACATATCAATTCACAGGTTCTTAGAGGTGTTTAGACACAATCCCCCCAATTTTTTTTTTTTAAAGCTCACTGCACCACTCGACAGTCGTGCTGTCTTGCTCATTTTCCCACATCCTGTCATACCCTTTTCTGTCCTCTCTTATCTGGTTATCTGGGGAAGGTATTGCATGTCCTCACCGGGTGTGTCCCCCTCCAACCCTTCAATCTACAAATAACTGTTGTAATGTTACTTGTGTTTAAATATCTAGACTGTCTCACTATTGTTCTGCTGTGTTTCTCGCCCCTAGTCCCCTTGTCCACTGTCTCCCCTGTCTGTCCCCTGAAACCCTT
Organism: Phycodurus eques; assembly: GCF_024500275.1. Taxonomy (NCBI): domain Eukaryota; kingdom Metazoa; phylum Chordata; class Actinopteri; order Syngnathiformes; family Syngnathidae; genus Phycodurus; species Phycodurus eques. Next base: position 7,718,180 of record NC_084539.1, read on the forward strand.
TTCTGTCCAGCTGCATTTTCAATAAACATCAGATTAATTAAAAACATTTAAAAATTAAGCAGAGGGAGTATTTCAAACTCCCCCGTTGCACAGCAAAACTGTTCCATACAGATACACCATTCTGCAGGGCCATGCAGCTGAACGGGACAGTTTTAAAAAAAACTTTTTTTTTGTTTTTTTTACAAGACTACTTATCTACATTTATAATTTCATATGTGCATGTAGATGGAAAAATTGAAGCGTTGGAGGGCCTCTGAAATATCAACACTCTTCATTTATTTCTCGCTTCTTTCCTTTCTTTGTATTCTTATAGCTACAGCGGTCAAGGCAAACCGCTTCTTCCTTTAAATTCATGCTATGTTTGTGGTTAAATTAAAAAAAATGAATAAATAAAATATTGCAGTTTTTGCCTTGAAGCATGCTGATATATAATAGGTGCAAGAGTCAATTGCCTGATGTGCCTGATTGTGTGATGTCCCGTGTATTTTAAATTTCTTAAATTATTATTATTATTATTCCTTTGTCAGTCGGTGTGCAGCGGATTAGGAGTCGAATGGCAAAATTCACAACAGGTGATTGATCCATGAAAATCTCAGAGATCATCCACTTACTTCTATGCCTTTCTTTGTCTTTCTCAGTCTTTCTCTATCTCTGTTAGCCACTTCCTTCTCAAAACATCCTGTATGAAGCCTCACAATAGCGAGGTGCGGCTGATCAATTGTAAGATTTCATCTAGGTCTCATGATGTCTAAATGTGAACAACTTGATGAAGAGGACTGTTTCAATCACAATACTGATTGAACCAGGAAATGTACTGGTCCAGTCATTGCTCAAACATTTGTTATGAATTTCGCTCTTCAGCTCTAGTTAAAGAGTAGAAAGTTGTACAAAAAGTACTGAAACATTGAACAGTTGGAAATGCGCATTGAACAGGTTAAAGAAGGTCAAACTAAGTTCACCTATAGAGGATTTGTGCAATTTAGGTTCAACCTTGAATTTCACTCGAAAGCTGAATATCTGAAAGCTAATATAGGACTTTTTGTGAGTATCTGTGGTTTAAAAGCCTTTAATATGTACAGAAGAAATAAACAGTACAGTTAAGTGTTAATTTAGTTAATAATAATTACTATTAATTTAAATCATTTAAATGTGTCCCAAGATGAAGCGGACAGTTCTATTGTCGGTTCTAACAAGAGCCAAAAGTTATTTGAAGCTAATTAAAATCCATATTAAAATGCCCAGGGCTGCACAAGTTAGCACATCTGCCTCACAGTAATGAGGACCCGGGTTCAAATCCGGCCTTCGCCTGTGTGGAGTTTGCATGTTCTCCCCGTGCCTGCAGTGGGTTTTCACTGGGTATATCCCAAAAACATTGGATAATTGAAGACTCTAAATTGCCCATAGGTGTGAGTGTGAGCGCGAATGTTTGTTTGTTTAGATGTGCCCTGCGATTTGCTGGCAACCAGTTCAGGGTGTACCCCGCCTCCTGCCTGCAGTTAGCCGGGATAGGCTCCCGCATACCCGCGACCCTAGCGGTGCAGAAAATGGATGGAAGGATTAAAATGCCCACATGTTTAAAGGTCATTATATTAGGTACTCCTGCATTGAGATCCAATGCAAGACCTGTTTCCAAAAGTTTAGCTTTTACATAAGATAATACTGTTCAGCGAGCGAGTGATTTATTGAACAGTAAAGTGGAACAAAAATACCTCCAATGTCAAGCAAAGCTCAAGAGTTCAGGGCAAATAAGACAAAAACCAGAGAAGCAGGAATTGATCATTTGCAACATGTGTCATGGTTGCTCAGTTCAATAAGAACAATGCAATTAGTTCAAAAGCAATAACAGGCAAACTAATCTTACAAACCAGCCAACAATGTAACTGTAGCATTTAAATGAAAGCAACAGCTGACGGAAAGAATAATTTCTGACAAGCTGTAACAATATTAGTAACCAAAGATGTTTTACTGAAATTGTAGTTTGATATGACGTTTGACTTTGCACATGTAATACAGTCAAAAATGTTGAAATGTTACTTCACCATCGTCAGACTTTATTTTCATTGTACAAATGTTGACTATACTTTCCACGTATAGGGCCGGTAATAATGTTAAAATGTTACTTTAAAAATTGCAGTTTTAGATTATTTTAGCTTAATATGGTGTGTGACTTGTTTCTTCACTTGTATAAGAGTCAAGAATGTCAAAAGTGACTTAAAAGGAGTAGTTTTACTCTATTTTAGTTTGATTATACAATGATTAGCTTCTATTTACACTTGTATGGCAGTATATAATGTTAAAATGTGGCCATTGCCTCCACAGTCCATAAATGTTTGACCCCAGAGTAGTTATTGACTTTCTATCATTTGTTGTCCTTCAACAAATACTTCTGTTCAAACACATCTCCTCCAACTTTTTGGGCATGCGTGCAAATTAGATGAATCCCACTGTAGTAACCCGGAATGTTTCACCTGAGAGATCCCAGTTCCAATTACAGAATATTCACTCCGCCGAGGAGTGATTCACTCTGACTGACTGCACCAGTGAATGAGAATGAGACAGTCTATAAAAGCATCATCATCGTCGTCGTCGTCACTCTCATCCATCTTGGAACAACATGGTGTGGTGGGCGTGCATTTTAAAGGCAATTACAAGGACTTGAAGTCTTTGGAATAAATAATTTTAAAAATATTTATTTCATGATGTAGTTTTTGGCTTTTTTTTTTTCGCAGCATAACATTGACATGTTGGCTGCTCACAAACATAACCTTTTTATATGCAGAACCTGTTCTTCATATTGTTTTACCTCTCCAGTCTATTGCGAACATGCTCCATGTCAGTAAAAACACATATTATTGAAAGTTTCTTCCGTGTCTTTCACTCTTTACCGAATAATTGATGCAATTGCTACCACCCGCTGGTAAATGGCAAGATTCGTCTTTCTAATTCATTCTTTGCGAGAAAGAGAGCGAGAGAGACAGAAAGGGAGCGAGAGGAGCAGTTGTACAGAAGAGACATACGGAATGCTGTACACAAAATCTTCTGACTAACATGGTGGCTGCTTTCACACTTATTCTTAACACTGAGCCGCCACATGTAAGAGAATAACCACATGTAAAAAAAAAATTCAATAGGAGACTGAAGGCAGGAAGAAACAGGAATGTTCTTGCCAAGTGGAAACTGTGGCATATCACATAGCAGCCCGGGGAAAGCTAATGCATGTTTTTGGTCATTTCTAGACACAAAGCCTACCCGATGATTATTAACCAATGAGTGACCAGCAGGGGTTTACGTGTCACCTGTTTAATTGTCCTGGCTGGTGAGGTCAATATGGATAAAGCGACAAAAGTTGACAGTGCGATTTCAGCTCAGTTAGCATCTAAAGCTGTGGTTCTCAACTGTTGATTTTTTTTTTTTTTACTTATGTTTATACACTTTATACACTCTCGTTTTCTGTTAGTCACCCAGTCGTGACCCACTTTTATGTTAAGAACAATAAATAAAATTATTGAAAAATGACCTTTGCAAACATCTATATCATATTTTTAAACAATGCTATGCGTCCATGTTCGAAGTGCTTTTTGGGACACATTAGTTGATTAGCTGTTGGTACCCACAATGTAGCAAAGACAAAAACACACACACACACACATTAAATGTAGTTTTCTTTTGCTTTGTAATATATCATTGCTGTTTTTGTGTCAATGCGTGACTATTTAAAAAAAAAATGAAATATTACCATGTTGCAAATGTTTAAAAAAATCCTTGAATCTAAGGCAAAGGCATCTTAAAACTGATTATTTGCTTTCTTAATGCGCTTCTCTGATTGGTCGGGTGGGTAGTTAAATTTAAAGTTTTGCTGCTGTTTCAAGAAAGCAAAAACAGAAATGCACACAACTCATCTTAATGTTTCCCTCTGTCAGTAAAGTATGTGGTCAGCATGTTTGCAGCCATCGTCGATGCTGTAATAGCCGCCTTGACATTTATTTACCTTCCGCGGTATTTAAAATGCTTTGGTGATTCACTAATGGGGCAGCTATAGCTTCAAAGATTAGCCTAAAGGGCAAAGTTTTGTCGCTGTTACCGCTTTAAGGTGCGCAGGAGGTGCTGATGCGCGCTAACGCCTGGAAGCGGCTGCCACAGTTTGGTTGACAGATTTAATTGAACCGCGTCTCTCTTGAATGGCCAAACAATAACAAGACATCGTCACGCCGGATCAATGGCTGTCAACCAGCTGCAACTAAAACAAGGGAGCGGAACAAGGAAGAGCTGCATTTTTATGAGCTGACTAAGAGCTTTTTAAAAAGGTTCACCGCTTGGTTATTTGAGATTTATGGCTGTGGAAATTGCTTTGACCCAAACGAGACGGTGGCGGCGGCTTTCGAAATGTGTCCAAATTGAATTTGACGGACAACAAGCTGCACCTGAGACGGAGATGTTAAGAAGATTTTTGGCGGCGCAATGACTGAGGGGGCTGACCTTTAGCGACCTTTCCCAGTCAAGTCTCATCTATTGTCATCAAGTGAGAAATTACCTGCTGGCGCTTCATACGAGCCTAATGTGACAATTGTTTTGATGGTCGTTTGCTTGTTAGCAGGATTACGTTGAAACTAAAAGCTAAAAAACACAGACAAACAAATAAAATTTTCAATTCTAAATTTAATAAAACTAACAAATAAATAAAAGAGAATAATTGACAATAATTAATTAATTACGTCAAAATTTAATGTTATATGTTTAGTATTAGATATACACGTACACAAAAAAAAACAGACACACACAGTGCACAGTTGTGTTTTAATTACCCCATGCGGTACTGCAAAGCTTCCTTGGGTTTTTTGAAAAATGCAATGTAAATCCAAGTTATTACTTTTATTCTCATTACTATATCTGTTGCAGTGTGAGTCACAAAAGAAGGAAGAAGCTTAGTAACAAATGGAGGAGGAACTACAAGAAATTTACAGTGCAGCAAGACTTTTTACTTTAGTAAAATGATTTTTTTTTATTGATTTTTGCTATTTGCAGCAACATCACAATAAAAAAAATCTTACTTTCCAGTCATCTTATATTGTGCTACGTGAACCAGAAAGCGGTCTGTTAACATACAGTGGATAATCTACACACACCCCCGTTCAAATGGCAGGTTTTTGTGATTGTGAAAAAATATGCCAATAATTAATAATTTTTAAACTTTTCCCACCATAATGTGACCTATAATCTGTACAAGTCAATTGAAAAAAAAACGTAGAATCTTTTAAAAAAAAAAAAGTGAAAATAACTGAAATAATGGAGTTGTACATGTGTGCTGACTGTCTTACAACTGGAATATGGCTGTGTTACAGTAACAGATCACATTCCAACTCATGTTAAATCATCCATCCATCCATTTTCTGTACCGCTTATCCTCACGCATGCTGGAGCCTATCCCAGCTATCTTTGGGCTAGAGGCCGGGTACACCCTGAACTGGGAACATATAAACATACAACCATTCGCACTCACATTCACACGTACGGGCAATTTGGCAATTTAGAGTCTTCAATCAACCGACCATGCATGTTTTTGGGATGTGGGAGGAAACCGGCGTACCCGGAGAAAATCCACGCAGGCACGGGGAGAGGATGCAAACTCCACACAGGCGAGGCCAGATTTGAACCCGAGGCCTCAGAACTATGAGGTCGACGTGCTAACCAGTCAGCCACCGCGGCGCATGCTAAATCATAATCAGCTAATATTCAAAATGCCTCTGATGGCTCCTAATAAATTTCAGATGTTGTATTAGTGTTTTAGCAGCAGCTTGAAGTTTCTGTGCTAACACTGACTGCTAACTATTCCTAACTCGTTTAAAGCCCAAGTTCGAGCTGAAGAAAAACAACCCGAACGCATGATTCTGCCACCACTATGCCTCATTGTAGGTATGATCCTCTTTTGGTAATGAGCAGTGTTGTGTTTGCACCAAGCACGCCTTTTGGAAATATTGCCAAAATGTTCAATGTCAGTTTCTCTGTAACTTCCATGAACCGTCCGACGGACAAATGGATGAAGAAACTTGACTGCGACAATTTTTTCGCTTTTGTGAAAGGAATTTCTTGTTATTGATTTTATTTATGCAGATTACGTCACAATGGAGACATTTCCTCGCTTCAAAATACATTTTTAAAAATGCTATAGACCTGTGGTATGGTATAGACTGGTCATCCTCCTCCGTTAACCACGAAATGGCCTGCAGACTATCAAATAAATCATAATGGAACTACAGTTGTTCCCCCACTTCACAATCAAAATCATGATATGTTCCTGTCATCTTACATTCAATGAAACATAAGGCAGCCTGCTTACATAAAGATGGAATTAACAAATACAGCAGTCCCTCATTTTTTTCCACTTTAATTTTTTTGTTGTTGCCAATTTCAGTTATAATGAAAGCATTTACAGGCTCCAGAATAAAAAAAAAAAATTGCAATCCTGCCATCCTCTGTTACCAGGAAGTGGCCTGCTCAAAAGTGATGGACAACTAAACAAATGTGGAACTCCAAATTGTTTTCACCTTTATAAAGCCATTTATTTTCTCTAATGCCAATTATGTCATGATGGAAGTATTTCCCCCCAAGTAAAAACAATGGCACGGTCATATCATCCTCTGTTAACCATGAAGTGGCCTGGCCCTCGTTTTGCCAATTCCTTCACAATGGAACTATTTCCTGAGCTACAGAATTTAAAAAAAGAAGGTGGGAAAAGTATATTCTTGTCTTTTGTCATCCTTGGTTAACCAGTTGGAATGGCCAACCTGATGGACAAATAAATTAATTATATTTTGCGTTGGGTTCAAGGCAGGTCATTGCAGTAGGCAAGAAACATGTTTGTGGCCGCAGCAGTGGAGCCGTGAAGCAGATTTACGGCACGACGGAGTCACGGGCTGTTGTCGTCCAAGGCCACGCTGCTCGTCATTGATAGTGACTCAGAGTGGAATAAGATCTACCTCTGGGTGACCCTCTCCTCCCCACTCTACTCACCCCATCTTCCGTCATCCCCTTGTCAAGCCAGGTTTAGCGTGCGCATCCTTGCCCGCTGAGCGGCCCATCCGTTAGTCCTGCCGGTGACAGAAGGTAGCGCCGGGACAGCCGGGCAAGGTCAGGTGTATGCGGCCTTATTCTCATCACTCTGGCCTTGCTCCTCGCCGTTACTTCCAGAATCCACCCTACCCGAGCCCCCGCCAACCCTCTCCATCTGTCACCATCCAAGACAGGCGTAATATATTTCTTACCGCCGAGCTTGTTTTACTACTACTTTTCAACTTGCGAGGAAAAAGTGATTGGAGAATTTAAGGGGAGTTTGGACAAGCTCGATGAAATAAAGTCTTAGTCATTGATTTAATGGAGCGTAATTGTTACTTACGCATTAATTATGGGATGCTTACATTTTTCTTTACAGTCAAACTATACAGTGCATGAAATTTTACAATGTCATAACAAATCTATGGGTGGATTTTATGTGTTGAAGAGGGGTGGTGTTATATGATTAAAGTCTTGTGGCACCCATAATAATTAAAAAAGAAAAAAAAGGTTTGTGTTTTTATTCCTGGTGATGTCGCTCGTCCGTCCATCCATCCATTTTCTGTCCTCTCTCTCTGTCCGCTTATCCTCACCAGGGTCGTGGGCGTGCTGCAGCCTATCCCAGCTGACTCTGGGCGAGAGGCGGGGTACACCCTGCACTGGTCGCCAGCCAATCACAGGGCACACATAGACAAACAACCATTCACACTTACATTCACACCTACGGGCAATTTAGAGGCCTTCAATTATCCTACCATGTATGTTTTGGGGATGTGGGAGGAAATCAGAGTACCCGGAGAAAAGCCATGCAGGCACGGAGAAAACATGCAAACTCCAACTTGGCGAAGATGGATTTGAAGCCGGATCCTCAGAAATGTGAGGCAGTTGTACTAACTACCTGCACACAATTCCACCCCCATCCGTCCATTTCTGTCTAAATCGAATCAATGAGTTAGAAGACACTTTCACACTTTTGGCTTTGTCCACCCATTTCCGGACTTCCAAGGTAGTACCTGTGTGAAAGTTAATACCTGAACACCTAGGATTTTTATGGGATCGCCATGTGAAACACTTTCAATGCTTTGCTTTTAATATGCTTAATTATTTGTTTACTGTAACCCCACTTATTTAAAATACATTTAATGGTGGATGAAAGTCTTTTTAAACGTGTATGTGTGACCTGTTAATACAACCCCAATTCCAATGAAGTTATTAATGAAGAATTATTTCCCATTCTAGCTTGACGTACAGCTTCAGCTGTTCAACAGTCCGGGGTCTCCGTTGTCATATTTTACACTTCATAATGCGCCACACATTTTCAATGGGAGACAGGTCTGGACTGCAGGCAGGCCAGTCTAATACCCGCACTCTTTAACTACAAAGCCATGCTGTTGTAACATGTGCAGAATGTGGTTTGACATTGTCTTGCTGAAATAAGCAGGGGCGTTCATGAAAAAGACGTTGCTCGGATGGCAGCTTATGTTTCTCCAAAACCTGTACGTACCTTTCAGCAATAATGGTGCCTTCTTTATCCGTTTGAACATTAAATATCTTGTCTTTGTTGTGTATTCATTTAAATATAGGTTGAACATGATTTGCAAATCATTGTATTCTGTTTTTATTTATGTTTAGCACAACGTCCCAACTTCATTGGAATTGGGGTTGTATAATAACAGTGCTGCAGGAGCCCATTTTAGTGCAAACTAAAGCTTTTAGTTTAATCATGTGTTATTAGCACAGGTGTCAGTGTATTTATGGCCTCTAGGAGGGATTAGAAATAAGGTCTTAAATGATTCATTACAATTGCGGCGCAGATTATTGGAAAAGCTACCGTATCGCTTTCACCCAGTCAGGTGCACGCCCATCAACCCTCCCCCTTCATTGATCCCCACCACCGCTGCCTCATCAGCGCGACCCGGGCTGTAATTTGCAGCTCCCGTTGACACCGTCCTCCCACACACTGACCGCTGTAGAACGAAGGCCAACTAATTACATGGACACCAGGGGCAATTAAACCAACTGATAATGCAGCAACTTAATAAATTGCCTGCACATTTATTTTCCCAGCGTAGCATCAGATAAACACAATCAGATTATTGTGAAAAGGTATTACGAAAGATGACTTAATTAACTTCATTGAGAAAGATGTCATTAAAACACTTTGGTTCAATACCAAAGCATTATATAGAAAGGTTTTTGCAGTTTGCAGTAACCAAGTACAAATACTTTGATACAGCACTGATGGATATTTTTCAAGTACTGGGTTTTGTACTTTTTTTTTTTTTTTACAACTTTATACTTTTACATTTGAAAACAGATAATCATACCTTACTTAGTCAAAATAGCTTTGTTACTTTTTTCAACCCATTATGTATGACTACATAATGTAAAAAGAGAGAGGTAAAGTGAACCGTGGTTTAGATTTTGATCTCGGGGTCCCATTAAGGCAGAAAATAATAGGACAGCAGCAACATCGAGAACTGGGATGTAGTACCTGTCCGTGACCTTATTCAAGTGATTTTTCTTTATGTCAGCTCCAAGGATAATTCTTGGCAAATGCATTGTTTTGTGCCAACCAAAAAAAAGACCAGTTTCTGGCATTCAAATATTCTCCATCTAATCTAAAAAAACAGCTGTTTTTATTCGTTCATTTGGCTATTTTGTTAGGATGTTTTGTTTTACTCATGAAGGATCTGTTGTCAGTATAGTACAGTATATGATGTAATATTGTCTCTATGGTGCCTCGGTAAAATTATGAAATAAGAATTAAAATCGTCCACACATTCCTAAATTCCATCAGGTCATTCGACTTTCTCGAGGCTATGTACGTCACTAGCGAAGATCTCCGCCTACCACTCCGCTCCCGAGCCAGCGCTGTCAGCATAACAAAAATGTGTGCTCTCACAATCAGATGGTGTCTTTGCGAAATATGGACAAAACGGATACATAACTGGGTCAAATGGAAGTACGTAGCTTTCAGAGGGGCCTTTTCTGGACACTTGTATGACAAAACCAAGGTGTCTTTTTTTTTTTTTAAATGAAATTGACACTTTTATACTAAGTCCATGTTAGAGAGTCACTCTATGGAGGTCTAAATAGACAAAATTATGGGACCTTTAAAGTTAGCCATTTTTGTTTGAAGTCACCATTTTGGGTGAATTTCAAGGGCTTGCACCTTTACTATTCCCTACTAGAGGCTTTGCTCAAATGAAGCTAAAATGGTAGCTTCACAGATGCGAAATGCTAAATTTTGAAACTCTTTTGCCTATGGCATCCAATGTGGTCCGAACATGGCATCAAAGTTTGATCATGTTAGGGATTCTTTTAAAGTGTTTGTGTGTGTGTGTGATGGGAATGGGTGGTGGGGGCTGGGGGGGGGCTGCCCCAGATACCAGTATTTCTGATCAGCTCAAAATATGGTAGGCATGTCTATCATTAGGAGGATGCATGTGTAAGCCTCAAGGATCCATGTCCAAAATTTTGCAGGAAGTCAACCACTTTGGTTTGAAGCTGCCATTTTGGGTGAATTCCAAGGGCTCTTACTTTAATGAACTCCTACTAGGGATTTTGCTCAAATGAAGCCCAATTGGAAGCACATACATATACTCGACAGATGGGTGATGATAAATTGTGAAGCTTTTTTTGCATTTTTTATGCCATCTAATGTGGGGGGGCATTTGCATCAAAGTTTGACCATTGTGAGGACTCTCGGAAAGCTGGAAAAAAAAACTGCCTACCTACACCAGTTTGACTGCTTGTTATAAAGGTTGGGGCACATACATACAGTATCTATCAGAACGGGCCAGACAAAACAGTCATAAGGACCCAAGAATTAACGAGAAGTCGCCCAGTTTGGTTTCAAGCAGCCATTTTGGGCACATTCCAGACACATTCTTGAACAAATGGTCACACAAATGAGCTCCAATTGTAAAAGCAGGTATCCTAAATAGATGGGCAAGGTTAAATTGCTTTTTTTGCCCAAGTTGTCTTATGTGGTTGGTGGATGGTGTCAACGTTTGATGATTTTGAGAATTTGTTGTGAAAAAAGGGGTGTGAGGCACAACATGCTCTAGTCGGTTGTTATTTGCGAGTTGTTGCTATGCTATTTCAGTAGTGAAGCCATAATTACAGTGAACGTCAAACAGCTCACACGGCTAACTAGATGAGGTACTGTATGTACACACAGTAAATAAATTGGGAGCAGTTTTCCAATGACCAAAATATTACCATCGCCCCAAAATGATTGTGACTTTAAAACAGCAATGTTTTAATGGGAATAATATACTGTATTTCTGTGCTTCCCAAAGCCTGTGCATGGAGACCCTGGACCCTCATTGCTTTATATGCCCCAGTACACATAATGCAAATGAGTGGCTCGTTATCAGGCGCGTGCAGGGCTAGACGGCCGACTTTTCATTTGAATCATGCATGTCGTAGGGGCTTCTGGAAGTGCACAACACAGACGCTTTTTAATTTTCTACTTTGTTACACGCAAACAGCGCAAAGTGTGTGTGTGCTCTCTGCATTTAGACTTAATGTTGGATCTTTGCACAATGTTTGAATGGATTGAAAAGGAATTAATGACTAACTCTTGCAAACTAAAAGATTACACATTTTTAATGTTTTTGTACAGTAGCATACATTTAATTATTTTTCTTTATTTCACGAGTACAGTATATACACACACACACACACACACACGCAAGCACACACCGTACATACATAGTGCGGCATGGTAGTTGACTGGTTAGCACATCTGCCTCACAGTTCTGAGGACCCGGCTTCAAATCCAGCTTCGCCTGTGTGGAGTTTGCATGTTCTTCCTGTGCCTGCGTGGGTTTCCTCCGGGTACTACGGTTTCCTCCCATATCCCAAAAACATGCATGGTAGGTTAGTTGAAGCCTCAGAATTACCTGTAGGTGTGAGTGTGAATGGTTGTTCTTTTATATGTGCCCTGCAATTGACTGGCAACCAGTCATGTACCCCGCCATGAATGGTGGTCTCAGCATGACTGCGTGTGAACTTGTGTGTGCCATGTGTGCTTTTAAGCTGCAAAACAAAAACAATCAGCGTGTGGATTTAGCTAGTATTTTTCGACGAGTGAATCTTTGGGTGAATTTTCCTTGTTGCATATTTCCTATATTTGCATATTTTGCATATTTTCCTATATTTCCTTTTCATATTTTCTATCTATCTATCTATCTATCTATCTATCTATCTATCTATCTATCTATCTATCTATCTATCATTGTACCTGCATGCTACTACAGTGGAGGTGGGGTGTGGGGGGTCGTCATTCCACATCATTGATTGGTCTCAGTGACACCCTGCCAGTATTAGAAAGTCTACCTCCAGATGACCCCATCCCCTACTCATATCGCCTCCCGTTCCATCATTCGGCTGTGATCTGCTGGGTCAGCTGTCACCCGCTGACAGCCTCAGCAAAGCAAAGCAATATTCTGCTTGGCTGAGTTCACCCCGACTGCACAAACCCTCTTCAAATGCAGACGAGAGTTGTTTTCCAGAATGAGACTCAGCAGGCACCTCTTTTGGCCATGCTGCGACAGCTTTTTAACTCTATTCGTATTAGTCACCAACAGAGGGCAACGTTGTTCCGCCGTAACCAGACTCCAGTGGAGCATGTTTGCAGAGAGGAAGGTCGCTGAATAAAAGAGGAAAAATACAACAAAACAGGAGGAGATGAGTCTCTGGCCAGAACCAAATGACTTGAGGCAGCTTCATTTGAGCCTGCCAAATTGGATATTATGTTGAAATTGTTCAATCATTACAATAATAACAAAGAGGTGATCCTAAATGTCAGAGCAAATGTATCGACACAGCTGTTCAGGTGCAGGCACGTGAAAAGTTTCCTCTGTACACTAAACACTAAATAAATCTGGAACCTAGCAATGTGTTTTCTTTTTATGCATAGATGTATTGAAACAAACAAACACATCTTAACCCTTAAAGGGGATACATGAAAACTTGAGTTTTTAGTAGGCGTTACACAATCGGATTTTTGGGGCCGATCACCGACCAGTTGAAAAAAACGATATCGGATCGTGTTGGATTTATCTCACCAAACATTATTATGAATAAACACAAAAGGAATGAAGACGTTGGTCATTTTACTCATGAGGAGGGCGCATGGGAGATTGTTCAGGTTACAGCCTCTCAACACGCTCTAAACAATCTCCCCCGTCGCTCCTACATTTATTTGAAAATAGGAGAGTTCTACAAGACATAATATTCTAAGCATTAAGACACAACACAAAACATAGGACCAGACGACACCTGTCCCGTCCCCGACCACATCCGATCACGTCCTTGGTCAAGGCGCCCTTCCATCAAATGTTGCTGAGTCATCTTCTTGAAGGCGAGACATCTTTCTATCTAAATATTGTCCATAATACTAATGCAGGCTACTAATGCAAAATACTAATGCAAGCTAAGCAAATAAATGATAACTACTAAGATATATCTAACAGATCGGTTATTGTTTTTTTCAAGATGGAGGAATGTGTCTATTTAAATGACCTGTTCATTTACAGTATATACTTGTGTACTTAATTGCTCCCAAAAATATATTTACAATAAATAATGTTCATTCATAGATGATGATTTGTTCATCTATTTATGCCAGTGAGGCATAGTGACAGACAGAACAAATGATAAATGGTCTTCTATTAGATGGCAGGAAGTAAATACAGTAATTAATTTTTCCACATTTTTGTTTGTTGGTGTTCCGTGAGATTTTTCAATTGTAAAATATGTTCCTTGGCTCCATAAAGGTTGGAAATCACTGCTCTAGTCAGATTGTGTATTCTAATCAGTCAGGTCAAACCAACTTGTTGTCGTCGCCACGGTAACAAGTGAATCCGGTCGCATTTGAGTTGACAAGATAAAGCCCAATGATTGTAAAAAACGGGATGCTGTGGTATCGGAATACAAGATTTTATTGCAGTAGTCTGACATAGTGCAATCGTGAAAGAGCAAATTTGTCTTGCAGTCTGATTACGTGTTGTCTGTCTCAGACGTGTTGTCTGTTCCACACCGCCGACAGATAATTATTATTATTATTTTTTTTAATAACTTGATTGGCCGTCAGATATTTCCAATACTGCGTCAAAAGACGCGTGACAAGGCTAAAAATAACCTAGCTTTTGGATTCAAATATACTGTGCAGGATGGCGACCCGGAGTAAATCTCTTTAGCGGAGCCGATCAATGACGTCATTGATCAGATTGCCGAATTATGACATTAAAGCCGATCAGCATAAAATGGTAAATATCAGCCGATACCGATCAGCCCGATAAAATCGGTGTAAAGTCTACTTTTTAGTGGCTTGTAAAGCTGTTTCTTCTGGGTGAAAAAAAATTTAGCTTGTCCGATAGAACCGCAAGCAAAGAAGCCCTTTCATGTTATTTGACCAGGCAGAGCAATTGCAAAAACGGGTTGAATGAATTGAATAGCGATTTTACCCTTCTCCACCATCGCAGTTTGAATGTGTATAGTGTCAATTAAAAAGAAGATCATGAATTGCTTCCAAGGCAGACGGAACGTCAGGCCTAATTTAGATTTCAACAGATGAACTGATTCAAAAATGGACGTGGTGGAAATTCAGACTTAGGCCTACTGTAGTTAACATGATCATTGAAAGACTGGCTAATTAATTGACTTTTTTGTTGCTCGCATTAATGGTACAGACATGCGGTTTTGACGGTGTAATGTTAAGCTGACATTAACCATGTCATGATCCTATAAGCCTGTCTGGTTGCTGTGGTTGTAGGTTTTTTTTTTTCCAGTTGCTGTTTTGTGGATGGGCAGAGCTTCCAGCGCGCACTGGTTCCGCACAACCGTCACCATATGTACTGGAATGAGTTCCTAAGTTTTTGTGTAACAATGGTAAGGGTGTCAAATATATGGCCAGAACCAGGCTATCAGTGAGTCCAATCTAGCCGTGGGGATAGAAAACTAAGTGCTCTTGCATATTTTGTCCACTGGAGGGTGCACGTAGGACCATTTCCCCATTTAAAATGACCACTTACTAGTGATAAGCGTCCCTGGCTGGTGGTAAGCCGACCAGCCTGGTGGGCCCCACCCCCAACAGATGGCTGGTCCACATCAACCCATATCAACGAAAGTTATTAGAATTACACCTTGGGTGTCAGAGAAATCTCTAAAGACGTCACCTACTGGCAGGCTTGTTGGAGCTATGTCTCTACAGTACAACAAAAATGAAGCGAGGTAGTGCACGCGAAAAGAAAAATAAAGTGAGCTGTTCTGCACTTCCGACCAACTGTTATGTATACATATGGTTTGGTTAGTAAGTGAGGGTTTTGCACAAGTGCTATTCATTCTGGACGATGAGGGGTGAAACACTACACATCAAAGCCAATAGGTAAGCACAGCTGCACTAATTTTTGTTAGGTGGTATCGAAAATGAATGGATGCACAGATTAACGTTAACTAATTGTGTAATTGCCGGTGTAATTTGGAGGGTTGATGATGAAGAGCTGCCTCCATGAGTGATAATACAATCCATGCTTTTATTGTTGCTATGGGAGGTTGCTCTTTTTTGTACTGCTTCCGCAAGAAACCATTCACTCATCATATTTTAATGACAGACATGTTATTAAGAAATCTTCAAACAGTTTATAAATTGTATGATGTCTCCGTCAAGAATTAGTGTTCCATTTCAAATCAATAAATTAAAAGAACATATTTGTTTCCATCGCTCTATGGGTTGCAAATAATTACCAATATTTGTCACATGAACTGTGGATAAGCCCACACTCAATTTCATTTGCAGATGGTAACAGACAATAATGAAACAATATTATTTTCAAGGCAAAAACAAGGTAGGTACAGCAATGACAGCCCTCGGCCGATGCAAGTGAGGACAACATGAATAAAAGCCCTCACACACCCTTGACAATAGCTCGTACATAGCAGAAATACGTAGCTAACAATCAAAGAATCAAGAGAGAAAGGTTGAGAGAGGCGTTAGTTGCTATTGAAGTTTGTTCTCCCCGGGCAATTTCTTTGAAAAGAAGACGACAAACGGAATACTGGACCATTGTATGTTCAACTCCCTGGTGGAAGATACTCGTGCAAGCTGTCTTTATCTATTTGTCTAAGAAACTAAGGTTCTTCTGCACCATTCCAAGAATAGGGAGGACTGATTTGCACATGAATGGTCCCTCAGAGAGCTGACAAAACAATAGGATATTGCTCTTTAAAACCCGCTGATACGCGTGAGTATAATACATTTTCATGTGCTGTGATAATGACACAATTCAATTGTTATAGTTTTCTCCGTTGGGTGAGGGTCACTGATAAATATGTAGGATGGGTTCATAGACAATCCAAGGGTGGAGTGTCGGAGAAAATTGGAGTTAAGCGTTAGGTTTTTTCCAACATTGGGCAAAGAGGTTTTTTTATAAGACAGGTGGATGACAGCAACATGACATAAGAGGAAAATCCCAAGTAATCGATAATTATAAAAGTAAAAATTTTAAAATCAGACCTGCAAGATGTGTTTAACGGGCCCTCTGACCCTGTTTTTTATGGTGAATTATTCATATGATCATCACTTTGACGCAATGCTCCTTCCACATTAGATGGCACAGGCAAAAATATTGGTACAGATTGGTGAGTCTTTTTTTTCCTTTTTACGAGTAAGAGTACAACCTAATTTTTCTCAATCAACATATAATCCACATTGCATTACACTATATATATATATATATATATATATATATATATATTTGTGATACTGCATATCTATATTCATCATAATTTCAGGCATAACATGAAAAAATAAATATGATTAAAGACAATTTAATATTTGTATATAATTCTGTACATGTAAACTATTTTCATACGTAAAATAATATCCATCCATCCATTTTCTGTACCGTTTATCCTCACGCGGGTCGCGGGCGTGCTGGAGCCTATCCCAGCTATCTTTGGGCGAGAGGTGGGTACACCCTGAACTGGTCGCCAGCCAATCGCAGGGCACATATGAACAAACAACCATTCACACTCACATGCACACCCTAAAATATTATATAAACTTATATATATAAATGTTGTAAAATACTAAAAATGCTGTACGTTACAAAAAAAAAAAAAGGCATTTGAGTAAACAAGCCATTGATTGCCGTGAATTGCAATTCCTAGAGCTCCACATTTTGTTTGTTTCTTCCATATGGTAGAGGGAAATTGTCACCATGTGTTTCAATGAACATAAAATATAAGGAAAGACAGTAGGTTTTATGATGTCATCTTTGAGCCTGGAATGAAACTTTTTACATCTTTTAAATGCCATTGCACACTATAATATTTAAATTATTTGCAAACCATGCCTTCTGTAGTTAAAAATACTTTTTTTTTTTTAAGTTTGCTGTAGGGTGGAATTCATAAATCCGAGTGTATGAGGAGGTTACTGAATACATTTTATATTTCTTTTTCATGTACCAACTTATCTAAGGCAACAAATGGATTTGAGTTGTCTGGGAAACACAAGTGGTCCATTTTCCATGAATCTCAATGGTAGTCCTCGTCGTCAAACTTGGTCACAGTAGTGAAGATTGATAAAGTACAGTACAGATCAATAGCTCCCTGGGGGATTGTGTCCAAACAGTGTTGTGCTTAGAAAAGCAAAGAGACCAAATGCAGAGATTTGGGTTGCAGCAGGTTGCCTTTGTTGGGTTTAGGGGTCCGGTGGGGGGGGGTCGCCGAGTATGAGCTCACCCATGATGTTCACAATAGCTCACGAAGCACATTTTCTCAAAAGGATTTGGGCAAGTCTGACTTGTAGGGCACATCTGTTTTTGTAGCAAATTCAACATTGTTCACATGAAGTTCATTTGACTTACAGTTATGTTACAGTGAAGTAGTTTAGTGTGCATAGATTGTCTTACACACGGACAAATGGAAAGGGTAAGTAGTTTTCTCTGCTACAGTTGTTAGATTCAAATCAGATAGATTGATAAATTGGCTTTGCTGTGGATTTTTGACAGAAAGTATTATATTACCTCAAATAGTGGGCTATAGAGTCCCAGGCGTTCATTTGAACCAAGGCTACCTTCATGAAATGAGGCTTTTATTTGTACAAATGCTTTTGTAGGAGTGGAACTAAACACTGCTGTCCATTGATTAGCTGACGTTAACATTAACAATGCCCACCAATAATACAGTGCAACTCCTGGCAAAATAACTAGTTTGCAACCCACAGCACCATCGTGATAAACAAACTTTCTTGAATGGTGCGGCCGAAGCATACTACTTTACATATAGTCACGTTTGCTCTTCTTGCTGAATGGCAATAAGACCATGCTGATGTTTATTTTCTCTGCCTATGTTTAGATAATTAAGTCATTTGCTGCAATTTTTTATTTTTTTTTTGGTGTGTGTATAAATGGAAGATGCACTGTGAATAAAATTAGGCAATGTGTCTATTCAAGCAGAGTTAAAAATGTCTTTCAGATATAAAGTAATAGAGCCTATGCACACTGCATAATATTTTTAACAATATTGACAAATTTACAACCATGTTGGTCATTTGACTGCTTTAGCATTTGAATTGTGTAAGTTTCGAACAATTCAATACAAAAGTTCCATATCATTAGTTGGAAAGTAACAAATATTTTAGCTTAATTCTTTGCTTATTTAAAAAAAAAAAAAAAAAACAATGTGCTTTCCCATAACCTTCTCCAGCTGCTTTTAAATGTCAAAATACAGCGTTTGTATAGCAAAATATTGTGTTTTACTGTATGAAAACATCATGTATCTTTTTTTGGGCAGTGATTTGCTGTGGTGTGTTCCACAGGCTCAGTGACGCTGATGATGGCTTGAAAATCACGTCGCTCTGTTGTTCCAGTAGTGGTTACCCTTTATTACCATTCCCTTGTAAATTCTTGGGAAAACGTGTTGCTGCTTAGTATTTGTTTATTCAAGGCATTAAAAAGCAGATAAAGCAGACACTAACAAAAACAGTAGAATTGTTATAAAACTATACTGTGTTGTTTCATTGCTGTTTACCATTCCTTGTCCAATACTTAATATATACTAAATTATGTCAAGCATTTTTCCATAGAAAATGTTTACCTAATGTCTTATAGTGAGTTACTTTACGAGTTGTGATTGTCAGTGATGTCGCCTTGCTTGCTGTTGACACAAAGTCAGCCACTTCGCAATCCTTGCTTTTTCTTCCCTTGGCGAAAACGCTGATGCTGTTGTGAACATCTTAGGCACGGCGAATGGTGGGAGGAAGCTCCATTTCCAATGCAATTATCGCCTTTCCCCTCTCCATCAACTCCATTAGCCAATTAATTTTAGCGTATCTTTTCATTAGAGTTGCATGTAAGTGAGGGACAAAATGTCAGTCCAAACGATAGTAGTTTCAAATTAAAGACATAATTGGACTTGGGCATGGCTATCTTGTCTTTGAATGGCTGAGAATGTTGCACAAATGGAATGAAAACTAGTTTGTTGGCAGTCAGACAAGTCTCTCTGTGTCCGGAATAAAAAACTGGGGTGAAAATAAGAGAACTGACACAACATTTAAAGGTAGAGTATGCAGTTTTCAAACTACTAGCAAGATTTGAACGTAGGCTCACTTCAATACCTGCCCCCGCTCCCTCATGTCTCTGCCAAAGGAAGCTCACTATGTTCCTGTACACGGCAGCTACATTGCTAGCATGGCTTAATTATGATGAAGTATTGCCAAACACGAAATGTTACAGGTTTGATTTTGTATTTTTTGGAATGTGCAATCAATTAAAAATATGAGAGGTGATCAATTTACCTGACGACCTGGTGAGAACAGTAACTTGACGTGTGCCATGGTTTTTCGAGTCCAGCCATGCAGCCGGCTGCGTATAGGACAATAGTGTTATAAAGTATATCCTTACCGTTTATTTGTCTCGAGAGTTGTCCATTTCCTTCTCTTTAACTTTTGTTGCTAATGGGAGTTAAATAATCTGGCCAGGAAACTACAATGTATAATAGTCTCCTGTGCAAGAGGCTGGAGTGTGTCCCCATCAGGCCCCGTCTGTGGTGGTGTGCGTGAGCAAATGATTTACATCTGTCATACTTCCTGTCTCTACAGTCCTTGACCAGCTGTAAAATTATAACAATAAATGAAACCCATCAAATATTGTAACGGTAGCCTCCATAGTGTTGGCAACCTTAATCATGGAGCATATGCCCTCCATGTTTAAAGCATCTGCCACAACATTGTACTGTAGAAGCCAAGGTATAAGAGAAAACTATACTATATTATAAATGGTGATTATCTTTTATTTATTTTATTTTATTTTTTTTAATAGGCTGTAGCCATTACTGGGCTCTGTGATGTTTGTGTGAGGAGGGTTGAGACAATAGCAGTAATATTTCTGTGGTTCTACAGCATGTGACAATTCGTGTAGAGTGTTGTGGCTACTGTATGCTTGGAGTAAATGTGTGGTTCTATCTACAGTGTGCGGCACTTTTGTGAGGGGTATTGTATTGTACCTGTACTTGCAGTCCTTGTGTGTCCTTTGAATAAACTTAATTTGAATATGTATCTTGGTTGCACATGATTAAAATGTGTTATACTAACATATATCATTTGATTATTTTCAAGGAAAAGAGGGGAAAATACATCAGGTTACCACACTTTAATCATGTGCAACTGAAAATTAAGCACTTTATTTCAGTTTTTCTAGCTGCTTTATGGTATCTAGAATACTCAGTCGAAAAGAGTAATTGAGGTGAACCAATTTGAATTTAACTCCAAAAGTTATGTATCAACCTAAAAAAGAATCCACTAATCCCATGTCTGAAGATAAAGATGAAAAAATAATAATAATAAAAATACATTTTTACAGTGATTAGCGTATTCGCAAAAACAACGTGGCCCAAAACAATAGGGCCATTTCAGTCAATCAAGAGCCTGAAGAAAATAATTTCAGAAAAAGGCACACAGACAACGGAAATTCGACATTGAGGGGAATCATATGTGTGGACTGATAATGAAGGGGAATTATTACATACTGCTTGCTGACACCAAAAAGCTGAGTATTTACCTTAAACCAATAATAATAGCAAAGCAATCGTGCAACAACCAGTTAAAATACAAGGAACAGGTAGCAGGATGAAGCAGATGGGGCAGATTGCAATGACTTTCTCTTTTGTTCAAGCAAAATTTGCGCTTGACGTCACACTGTGAGACAGATGGTTGGGAGTCATGGCGGTGATTGGCTCAATCACTCAGTGGACTCGTTTCAATTGGAAATGCATATTAGGTTGAGGCTGTGTCATCAGAATAAAATGACTGGAAGATAATTGTAACAAAAGAAGGATTGCCCTCATATAGCCTTCATTTCTATGTGAAACTAGAAGGCCATTGAGCAGAGAGCCGAGGTGGAAGGATGGTCACACAAAGTAATCATTTTATTCAAATTGTTTACATGTATAAGTGAAAGTGTATTTATTAACGAACGTGATGCGAAGGTGCTCTGCCAAGTCTCAAACGGTGTTATGGAAATGCCAACACTATTCGCACCATTCCACAAACGAATACTTGGAATAGGTGTTATGCGGAATATGTAACATTCCACACCTTAATGTGAAGTCATGGTTGATTTAAATGCGTGCTCACCGTCAGTTCTATGCAGGACCGCACCGACTTTGAGCTGTGGGTGAGAAAGTAGTTTCACAATGTTATGCAAAGTTGAGTTTGATATCGTGTGCTGGATACTGTGTTTAGAATGTAATTGAGGCTGTACCATTTGCATTCTGAGAAAGGGGGTGTTAATGGTTCCATTTGAAAGCAAACAGCGGTAAAACATACTAAATGACTATTACTAACTAGCTGGAATGAATGTGGCTCATTTGGCAGCACGGGTTGATAAAGTACCACAAATGTAAAATAGCTGAAACTGATATTAGGTGTTTATAGCCCATGTAGCGAGCCTGGACAATGTAATGTGAAGTCGCAGTTGACTTTAAGGTATGCTTGATGGTGGGTCTAAAACTTATTGCTTCATCCACATTTTGACACGGCCCAAGGAGGGTTCTGAAGGATTTTTGTAATCCACACTAAGGTAATGATAGTCAAGTTGACTTTGACTAATTATTGCTATATATTTTTTGTCAATTCGCTGTGCGAGCCTCCAACAACCGGGCTCACTCACTGTCCCAGACGTCGTGGATTGCACAGACCCATTCAATCACATTCAGACACTTACTCATCCAATCATGTTCGGACACCTTCATTGCCTCGCAGACAGTCAGAAATTGTAAAATTCCAACAACAACAAAATCACGTGAAACAACTGCAGCGTTGCTACTTGCTACATTATACAATGACAGTATACAATAGATTTTAAAATATTATAGGAGGAGGGAATGCTTTGCAATAATGTATTTTAGCAAACGCGCAGTTGTGTTAAAAGGATTGTTGCAATAGTTTTAGCAGATCCAGCTTTCTGAGACCATGAAGATTTCTGTGATTTGTGATTGGATGAGTGAGTTGTGGGGTGGGGCCAGTGGAAGAAGAGGGTTTCTTGTGTCTTGCTGTCTGTGGGATGAAGACTGACGTTTGAGAGAAATGCAAGTTTGATTTTTGCTTTTCCGACATTATTTTTTTACAATAAAGAGATTATTGATTGACCACGTCTTGTCTTCATTTCATCGTCCAAGCAGATGCGTCAGTATATGTCTGCCTTTTCACTGTTACAGAAGGACGTTTGGGGAATCAGCTTATGGCTAATGTTAGAATTTAATGCTGTTTGTCTGTTAGCGTTAGCTGGTGCCTTTTCAGATTATATTTGAGGATAGACTTTCAAATTTTGCAAGCGACCGTGTTACGGATCTTATTTTTAGTAGAATATTTTGACACGCAATGAGGCGCCGCTGCTAGCTTGATGCATGAACCACCACCTGTTCCTTTCAGCGAGGTGTCCGTGTTGTTAATGATTGGAAATTAATCGACATTAAAACTATGATCGTCATTGCGGGGTGGTAAAGTCGATGCATTGACTAGTCATCAAGTCCAGTGGTCCCCAACCATTTTTGCACCACGGAGCGGTTTAGAGTAGGCATTTTTTTTCACGGACCAGCTGTCAAGGTGTGGCATATATATATAGCAAAAATAAATGAGCACATCTGGCTTAAAAACGAATAATGCATGAAAAATAAAACTTATCATAATGCATAATGGGTAAAAAAAGCTTTATTTTTCTTTGAGGTCGTGGGCTCTTCTTCTGGCTCCTCAGGTGGCCGTTTTCCTTTTGAAAAAAAGCTCTCCAAAGACGTTTGTTTTTTAATCGTTTTTGCTAGTTTGCGGTCTTATTTTTAGTAACGTATCACGTGACCGACGTAGAGTCTAGTGTTGCTTTGTTTTCAGTCAACGTAATGAATTGAATCAGTTTATGAAAAGATTCGTTCTTTGACCTTGACCGCCACCATGAGCGAGTCGGCTGGGAGCGGAAACGGAACTGCTGCAGCGTTCTGTGCAGTCTTGATGTGTCGGTCATTTTTCAAAATAGAACACATCTGACACGCGAAAATGCAATACCACTGACCACTGAGCTAGACAGTTCAGCCCCTAGTACCAACACTCCACAACTTACTGTAATGTGAAGTCATGGTTGTCCCGATGTAGATTCTATACAGTACTGTGCCAACTTTGGAACAAAAAAAAACCTTGCCTTTAGCGGAGGTAGCAAATGCATGAATGACCATAAAATATTTGTAACTCCTCCAGACTCTCCTGTATATGAGCGCTGACAATGTACAAGAATTTCGGCCGCAGCACTTGTGATGGGTATCGGTCCGCATGCCCCCCACGCCTCTTTTAGCGTGAATCCAGAACAGTGTCGGAAAATAATCCTCTCCATCTCTGTCAAAAGGTGCGATGACTTTAGCATGCTGCAGAGACGGCTGGCAAAACTTTTTAGCCTGGAGAGAGAGTAAGAGATAGAGGGCACAGTTGGTGTGTGGATGGAGAGTGTGGGCGGATGTGAATGAAAGAGCGGCTGTTGCTTGCGAAAGAGGCTCTGACAGCAAGGAAAAGAAACCTAGGGAGTGCACGGCACTCGCTCAAGCACCACCATCATTGATTCACGTCTGACAGGCTCATGGATCTGAACTGCAACGTTTCACCCTCATCATCTTTACAAGTGGATGGGTCTGAATTGTATGATGCCTTCATATTCCAATTCTTTTGGCTGTCACTGCCAATACTACAGTGAAAACCCAATAAAATACAGTAATCTTCCGCATATTCGTGGTCCACTCTTCACTTTTTTACTTATTTGCGTTTTTTTCTTGTGGAACAAATCCCCACCTATTAATTAAAAATATCAGTGACGTCACCAACTAATTGACTTTGACTCGACTTTGATCACACATATACATAATGCAATCGACAGCATCAATCTTAAAACCGAGGTACTATTTGAGGAAAAATGCTGCATATACTGTACTGTATTAAAGTTACAAGAAGTGATGTTAGTTGATGTTTCAGCCAGAATGAACATTTCCAACAATTAGCCTTCTCGACAGGGCACTAATCTGACAATATGTTAATGCTAAAGTGAGGAACCCAAAGTGAATGTTAAAGCTCCCCAATTTGCATGCAGCCAAGTTACAAAAAAAATAAATAAATAAATAAAAACAATCAAATTAGACTAATGAGTTGGCAAATTTAGCGCAGTTTTTTTAGGATGCATGCTTATATGTCTGGCATCACTCCAAATGCCTCCCAATTTTGGCTATGATTAAAACATCAGTATCCCAATAATATTTAGCCTCCGCACTCTTAGTACAGTTGATTAACCACATTGTCTATTGGGGGAGATCCAGAATCAAATAGCCTTGGTGTGTGAATACTCATGGTCAGCTTTGGATAATAAGATATAATTATGAGTAGAATCAGCCAGACTGAGGGTTTGAGACATAGGGCTTGACCTCGTAAAAATATGCTTTTGTGTTAAACAACTAATGAGCGAATACACAATTCACAAGGCTATGTTTCAATCCGTTTATCATACGTTCTTTCTAATTTCATCGGGAATAGTAAAGCAAAAAACAAAAAGTGACTAATTTTATTTTAGCCTCCAGCGCCCCGCGACCCTAACCAGGATAAGCGGTGTTGAAAATGGATGGATATATATATATATATATATATATATATATATATATATATATATATACACACAGTGGGTACGGAAAGTATTCAGACCCCTTAAAACTTTCACTCTTTGTTATATTGCAGCCATTTGCTAGAATAATTTAAGATAATTTTTTTCCTCATCAATGTACTTACAGGACCCCATATTGACAGAAAAAAACTGAATTTTTTTTACATTTTTGCAGATTTATTAAAAAAAAGAAAAACTGAAATATCACACAGCCATAAGTATTCAGACCCTTTGCTGTGACACTCATATATTTAACTTGGGTGCTGTCCACTTCTGATCATCCTTGACATGGTTCTACACCTTCATTGGAGTCCAGCTGTGTTGGATTATACTGATTGGACTTGATTAGGAAAGCCACACACCTGTCTATAGAAGACATTACAGGTCACAGTGCATGTCAGAGCAAATGAGAGTCATGTGGTCAAAGGAACTGCCTGAAGAGCTCAGATACAGAATTGTGGCAAAGTACAGATCTGGCCAAGGTTACAAAGAAAAATACTGCTGCACTTAAGGTTCCCAAGAGCACAGTGGCCTCCATAATCCTTAAATGGAAGACCTTTGGGATGACCAGAACCCTTCCTAGAGCTGGCCGTCCAGCAAAACTGAGCAATCGGGGGAGAAGAGCCTTGGTGAGAGAGGTAAAGAAGAACCCAAAGATCACTGTGGCTGAGCTCCAGAGATGCAGTCAGGAGATGGGAGAACGTTCTCGAAAGTCATCCATCACTGCAGCCCTGCTAGAATTTCTTCTGGGAAGTCTCGCTGTCTCTCGCGGTGTCAGAGCATCTCGTCTCCACTTCTTGTACATGAGCTATTAAAAAGTAAATTTCCCATAATATGTCCCCTCTAAGGTTCAAATTATTACATCATTTTGGATTTCAATGACTTTTCCAGTGCTCGTCTTTCCAAGCCAAAAATTAAAGCGCATCATTAATGCCAACGGAGTTCCTTTGCAAGTATTAACCCGCTGTACATCCAACTTTTATAATGCCATTTGTTGTAGCATTAATAGCTGTAAATACTAAAGAGTCCTTTTTTTACATACAGGATTGTTGCGCGAGGTTCAGCTGCGTCGTTAATCATCAATGACGCATTTTATGAAGCAATCTCACTTTATTCATAAAGAATAACAACGTGGCTCCATTAAGGTGTCACACTATTTATCTTTCTTATAACCTGCCCGTGGCACTACAAAAGTGCCTTGACGCACCCCGCTCCTTTCCATTCCGTTTGTCCCTTTGCCCTCCTTCACATATAAAATAATTGGAAATACATGGAGGTAAGAACAAGGTGGGCAGTTTACCGGCGATAACAAGAAGGCAGTGAAAGGGGAAGCGTCTTCAGTTGTTAAAGTGTGCGGGCAAGCGGGCCACGTCCGCCACTTGAATTAAAAAGGGGGTCGTAACGCAGTTAACTTTAATAGTCTGAGGTAAAATGATTAGCCAATGTAGAAAATTTAAAGCTACACAAGTCACAGCGATTGTGTTTTTGAAGTGGATGTGCACTGAATGTAAAAATTCATATTCTGGCCAGAACTATTCGTGGGGTACTATCCATGATTTAAAAACATGGAACGAACCCTCTCGCCTCAGTGATGCTCTCAAGACGAGTGAGATGATAAAAAATGCATTATGTGATTTATTACACGCGAGCTAAGGAAGCCATGTTTTATGAATGTCCAGCTCAGGAGGATTTGATGAACTGCCGGTTTGATCTTTTGCACAGACTGCATCTGGTTCATCAGAACATGGATGCCGAGCCCTGAAGGCACCACTGCAATCTGGTCATTATTGGGAGAGCAACTTGTTGTAGACATACAATATAATAAAAATAGGGGGAGACAAACTCAAAATACTGTACATTTGTATGTGCATATTTATGTGCCTTGTGATTGGCTGGCATCCAGGCCAGGGTCCACCCCTTCTCTCGCCCGAAATCAGCTGGGGTGGGCTCCAGCACACCCGTGACCTTAATTAGGATAAGTGGTATAGAACAATGATGGAGGGATGGATGGATAAATAGATTGTTTGCAAAAAAATTTCAATTTTCAATTTTTTTTTCAAATTTTTAAATGTGTTTTATAGTTTGTGAAAGTGTTGTACATTTGTTTCAGAGTTTGTACAACAATTTAAATGTTTGTGTTTTGTTGTCAAAGCAATACTGTCAAGTCCTTTCATGGATTGTCAACATATTTCCAATTTTATGTAATTTAGCTAATGTGTTTTATCCAATTCTAAAAGCGACACACATGATTTGCAGCTAATAACCCTTTTGACAAGACACCTAACAGTCCAAACCAAAATTTACACTTGATATATAATATACGTGAAAGAACAGTGTTCTTTCCATCTTTTTAACAAGCGCTGTTGAAAAAGCTATAAATCTTCAAACATCTTCACCTTTCGTTGTCTGCACTTAATATAAATGAAATGAACGTTGTGAAAATCATAGACGCTATATCATACGTGCATTTTAAAGAAATATGGTGAGGTTAAATTGTAGTGGGTGACCCTTTCCTCGCTCACATTATTCAAACAATATCCACATGCTACTATATTTAATGTTCTCATCAACAGATCGCTGACATTGCTCCTGACCTTTAGTACAATATATTTTACTTTAGCTTTCATTACCGCTGCATATTCCTGGTGCCATTTGCTGCCCACCTTGCCTATTTATCCTGCCTTTAATCTTGCATCCCCCACCCACGACTGGCCTTATTCTCTGTGCCATGACCTCTTTTATTTTGCCATATGGGTGCCTGTTCATCAACTGTGATTCAAGCCTCTTTTCATCTGGGTCATTCATTTTTTTCACTCTACTGTTTTATTGCAGTACTCTGCCTCTCCTAGTTTAGTTACTTGTTTTCTGGATACGGATAAGACATCAGATAATCAGACCATTGCTGACTTTGATTGCGGACCGTGGTTCAAATCCCGGCCCTGCCTGTGTGGAATTTGCATGTTCTCCCCATACCTGGGTGGGTTTTCTCCGGGCACTCCGGTTCAGGTTGTACCCTGCCTCCTGCCCGAAGATAGCTGGGATAGGCTCCAGCACACCCACGACCCTAGTGAGGATAAGCGGTAAAGGAAATGGATTGATGGATGGATTTTATAAAATGTGACCATTAATAGGCGGCACGGTGTCTAACTGGTTAGCACATTTGCCTCACAGTTCTGAGGACCCGGGTTCTCACCTGTGTGGAGTTTGGATGTTCTCCCCGTCTGCATGGCTTTTCTCCGGGTACTCCGGTTTCCTCCCACATCCCAAAAACATGCATGGGAGGTTAATTGAAGACTCTAAATTGTCCGGAGGAATGAATGTGAGTGCAAATGGTTGTTTGCTTTTATGTGCCCTGCGATTGGCTGACACCCACTTCAGGGTGTACCCCGCCTCCTGCCCACAGTTAGCCGCGATGGTCTCCAGCATTCCTGCGACCCTAGTGAGGATAAGCGGTGTAGAAAATGGATGGATGAATGACCATTAATAACCACTGCATATGACATAAACTGTAATAATCATATTTTCAAATCAATAATGTAAGCCATCACCTTACCATGGTGGAGTTGTCAGGGGCTTGATGTAGGGTCAGTTTCAGGCTCACTAATTGTCCATAAAAAAAAAAAAACATGTTCAAGAAGAATCACCTATTATTGTCATGAACATGCATGCACCTGAAATTTGTTCTCTGCATTTAACCCATCACAGTGAACACATACACATGTTAGTGGAACACACTGGAGAAGGGGGCAGCTGTAGCGCCCGGGGAGCATTTCGGGGTATCAGTGTCTTGCTCAAGGACACCACAGCCGTGAGTCTGGGGGATGTTGGCGGAAGGTCCAGTCAGGGTCTTGAAGCTAGGTCCCCCACGGTTGCAGGCGATAATCTTAACCATTGGGCCACGGCTGCCCCGTTCAAGCATAAAGGTGTTCATAGATGTATCATTGGAACCTAGGCCACAGTTCAAGCATTGACTCGCGGTCGTGTCATCGGAATTGGAACCGCATGTCTTGGACACTCAAGTGAATAGTGGGGCGTAAGCTGTCAACCGTCTGGTGGTGTGTTGGCTCTGGTAGTGAGGGACTATGCCGGTCCGACCTGGCAGGCCTAAACGTATTGTCTGTAAAATCTGAGACCAAATTGCTCAGTCAGAAAAGGGAGGACTGCCCTGTTTGGGTCAGGAATAAGATCCTGCCCCAAGTGGTGACGTTCAAGTATCTTGAGGTCTTGTTCACGAGAGAGGGAAGAATGGAGCGGGAGTTCGACAGGCGGATCGGTGCACCGTCTGCAGTGATGCGGACTCCGGATCAGTCTGTCAGTGGTGAAGAAGGAGCTAAACCGAAAGTTGAAGCTCTTGATTTACAGGTCAATCTATGTTCCTACCCTCACCTACGGTCACGAGCTGCGTGTCATGTGCGAAAGAACAAGATCGCGGATACAAGCCGCAGAAATGAGTTCCCTCCCCAGGGTGTCCAGGCTCTCCCTTTAAGATAGGTAGAAAAGTTGAGTCACTTGGAGGGGGTTCATCGTAGCGCCGCTGCTCTTCTGCATCGAGAGGAGCCAAATGAGGTCGCTTGGGCATCTGTTTAGAATGACTGGCTCGCTGGCGAGGTCCCACCCAGAGGAGGCCCTGCAAAAGTCCCCACGACAAACTGGAGCGAGCCTGGGAATGTCTCGGTATCTCACAAATGAGCTGGATGAAGTGGCGAGGGAGGGGAAAGTCTGGGCTTTTTTGGTTAGGTTGCTGCTCTATGACCTGACCCCAGCTGGATAAAAGAAAGAAAATGGATTGGATGTAATAATGTAATTTGTTTACAGTACATGTAGTAGATTCTCACAGTTGGAGTCCAGTTCCACATGGCAAATCCTCTGTAAAATCAGCACAAGGCCAAAGAAAAGACGGCATTCTCCGATGCTTCCATGACAACAGCCAAGAGTTGGCTCTCTGAGGAAAAACTACACTTAAGGTGTGCTCAAACTAGGACATTTGAGCACTGGAACATTATAAATCATTGTGTTAATTTCTTTGACTGAGAGGAGCCATCACATTGATTATAAAACGTGCACTGTACATTGTATGCTTGACTGAGAATGCCATGGACTTGACTCTGCTTATTATTTCTCGTTGTCCTGTTTATTTCCATTATAAAAACTGGCAGTTATCATTAATAACTTGCAAGGAGTAATGCATGGCATTGCAATAATTATGACATATTTATGTTGCACCGCCAACCGTGCAGGGCCACAGCCTACCACTTCCAAGCATTCCACGAGCCAAATCTACCCGATTTTAGGTGTCATGTGGGCTCAAGCACTTAAACTTAGAATGTTGTAGTACAGGGATTCTCAAAGTGAAGCACTATTGTGTCAAAAGCTAAGAGGAGATAACACTTGTAAAAATTTGTTTATGATAGGCAGCACATAGTAGTAGTAGGTGGGCTCTCTCTTGCGGTATGCAAAAGAATCACCAAATCAAATAAAAATTAAATTTACAATCAAACATAGTAACGTGGAGCTATGACTTCCTTAACTTGTTTTTTCTTCAGTAATAGTATTTTTATTTATGATTTTACTTTTCATGTACAGTACCTTTTTTACTTTTTAATTATAGTACTTTGTTAAGTACAGTTCAGTTGTATTTAACTTTGAAGTACATTTGCAATTAATCTTTCACGCTTTTTTAAAAACAATTTATTCTAATTAAATCACTGATGGTGTAGTGGTACATTGGCCTGACTTCCATGCAAGACGCACTCAGTGATGATGTGAGTGTGAGTGGTTGTCTATCTCCATTTGCCATGTGATTGACTGGCAACCAATCCAGGGTGTAGTCTGCCTTTCACCTGAAGTCGGCTGGGATAGGCTGCAGCTCTCCGTGATCTTGAACAGGATAAACAGTGTAAAATATGGAGGAATGTATGGATGAAATTGAACTCCTTTTTTTTGTTTGATTTAACTTGTATGTGCAATACATTTTAATTGAATTGTTAAGTTTTGTATTATTTTTTTAAATTCACTATCTGTAAATGCAGTGTTAATGTTTGAAATGTCTATAATGTTACAGTGGCTTACAATAATAAATATAATTTTCAGGAATAAAACCGCTGCCTTGCGTTTTATCAACACCACGGCCTACTACGTCACAGTTGTTTTTTAATGTTGGTCATATGGGATGGAGCGATACCACAAGTATTTACATTTCAGTGCTCGCTGAAACGGAGTGCTTGATAATGCAAGTACATCTTGCAATTCTGGTGAAAATGTGTTTTATTTTATTCAACTATTGCTCAAAAATGCAAAACACTTTGCTTCAACATAGCATATGTTTCACTCAATATAACGCTTTTTAGAGTAACAACTTGTCATGACTGAATTACTGACATTTTAACATTCAACTGGATGTTCATTAAATATTTCATTTCACTTATGTCGTGCCTCAGTCTGAACGCAATCGGGCACTAGAGTATCACTGCATTCCTTACAGCGGTGCCTGACTCCATGAACAGAATACAGTGTTCCCTCATTTTTCGTGGTTAATGGGGACCAGAACCCCCCGCGAAAGGTGAAAAACCGCGAAGTAGATTTGCCCCCCACTCCCCCTAGGAATTTTCGTGGACGTGTATGTGGGTACCAGAATGTTTAAAATATGAAAACAGTATTTATACTTTACATATTTGAGACAAAGATTACAACAGTACACATATTTACTTAAATCTTTAATTATAAAACCTTATACAGTACTTAACATTCATCAACATTGCCTTCTGAGAGAGGCGAAGAGGTTTGCGTTGGTGGCGGACGAGAGGCTCTCTTTGTTTGGCATGCAGGGAAACCTTCTCTCGCGTGCATCAACATGAAACCGCGTCTTTCTGCAATATGGCTGCCGATATGGCTGTATTTATAGTTGGGATAGACTCCAGCACGACCCTAGTGAGGATAAGTGGTGTGGGAAATGAACGAATGAATTTCTGCATCGTTGAAATCGCTCCTACCTGGAAAGTATGTCATGTGGCATCAATGTATACTGTTGTGATTCATTTATGAGTACCAGCATCAGCATTGGCACCGATATTGATACTGGTATCTATATCAGTTTATTTTCATATGGTGCGGTTTATTCACACAAATGTAAAACAAGTTGATTCAGATTGAATGTGATGGTGGAAGACAAAGTTTAAATTTAAAAAAAGTATATGTAGCTTTATATTAATGTATTGTCCAAGGAAAAACTATAGTTTACTTCTTTCCTGGAGTGCAAACCTTAAGATATCATAATGTATGTTGTTGTTTTTTTTCCCCTGATAGGAACATCTGTTAGAATGGAAAAGTAATCCTTATGAGGATTATACTGTTCACTGAGGCACAAGAAAACTTTCTGTGGAGATGATTATTGTAATACCAGGAGAATCACTCTTCATAGGTATTACCCCATATTAACCCAACCAAAAAGAAAGAAAGGTGGCTTCATCTCACTGAAAGGGTATTAGACTAGTGGGAAAATATGATTCATGGGATATGTAATGGTGGATGACTGGTTAGAGCGTCTGCCTCACAGTTCTGAGGACCGGGGTTCAATCCCCGGCCCCGCCTGTGTGGAGTTTGCATGTTCTCCCCGTGCCTGCATGGGATTTTCTCCGGGCACTCCGGTTTCCTCCCACATCCCAAAAACATGCACGTTAATTGAAAACTCTAAATTGCCCGTAGGTGCGAATGGTTGTTTGTTTGTATGTACCCTGCGATTGGCTGGCAACCAGTTCAGGGTGTACCCCACGTCCTGGTTCGAAGATAGCTGGGATAGGCTGCTGCACGCCCGCGACCCTTCTGAGGGTAAGCGGCTTGGAAAGTGGATGGATGGATGGATATGTAATGGAAACCAGGTACGCACATTTAGTTTGATTCCCATCTACAATCATTCATTGTATTCGAGCACACGGTGTGAAGGTCGTCTTGAAATTCCTTCCTTTCATCTTTGTTATTCAGAGACAAAATAAATGACTGTCTATCGACCAATACATTTTGAGGCTTGAAGTTTTGCAGGTGTGTTTTTCCTTGTGAAAATGTACATTTGGTCAGGATTGTAGGCATGACTCTTGAAAATTGGCTCAGTCGCTTACCCCGGAAGGTTTTGAAACTAGGGTCACCGGCGTGCTGGAGCCTATCCCTGTTGACTCTGGGCGAGAGGCGGAGTACACCCTGAAATGGTCGCCAGCCAATCGCAAGGCACATAGAAACAACCAACCATTCGCACTCACATTCACACCTACGAGCAATTTAGAGTCCTCAATTAACCTACCATGCAAGTTTTTAGGGATGTGGGAGGAAGCCGGAGTGCCCGGAGAAAACCCACACAGGCACGGCTATCTTCTCGCTATCTCCCAGCTATCTTCGACCAGAGAGAGAACATGCAAACTCCACACAGGCGAAACTGGATTTGAACCCGGGACATCAGAACTGTGAGGCGGATGTACTAACCAGTGGACCAATCTGCCGTTGAGCAATTTCCCAATTGGAGAAATTAAAAGATTTCCCCCAAAATTCAGTCTTTCTTAAATGATTCAAACAATTCTAGTGATTCTACAACTGTAACCTTTCAAAAATGGCAACTGTTTAAAGAGTTCCACATTTTGGATGAAAACTTTCCCAAATTAAGGGGGAAATTTAACAAATTTACCTCAAATCCACCATTTCTTAATCACTTAAAACCATCCTAACTTCAAAAAGTTATTTTCCAAAAATTCCTAGATTATTACGGCGAGCATGCGACATTTTTCCTGAGAACATCCCTAAATTAATGGAGAAATAAAAAAAGACAAGCTCATAACTGAACATTCGTCGTTATTAAAACGCTCCCATTCTGAATTTCCTACACTTCAATTACCTCTACAGCATTTGAGTTCAGCGTCATTTCTTCACCATTCTCATGCAATTTCTCGAGAAATGGCAGTTTCTAGGTCCTTATGTTCTTCATCCTAGACCATTAATGCCAATAATCTCAGTGATGTGCCGTCACAGTCCATTTAGAACCAATCAAGGCTCAACCTTCACACCATCCCTCACATGATCAGCCCCCAGAAGAGTCCCTGTTGCAGTGGCGGTATCAAAGTGACGTCTATGTGTACCCCAGCTCCTTCTTTCTATCTCTCTCCGGTATCTCTGTATTGCTTTTTCATTAAATCCAGCACGTCCACCTGGCTAAGAGTGGACTGTGATAGTGACAGGTTAAAAAAAAAGAAACTCCTCAAGTAAGATCATCAAGCTGCGGCTCTTCCGAGGCAATCGGCGGCATCTTGGGTGACGCGCTGCCTTCATGTTATGACATTAGCGAGGTGCCTGAGCCCCATCAAGGTTTTATCTGCAGCCACAGATGTTCCAAAAATCGTAAGCACTTTCCGGGACGATATTTGAGCTGTGGGAGGCGCTTCTTCGAGCTGTCAGTGAGGACCTATTGAATTGATAACACATGAAAAAAATAACAATAAAAAGAAACGCATACTCCATCCCTGTTTGTCGTATGCGCATGCGGTGGTGCGTTCCAATAAAGTTGCCTTTGTAGTAAGCGCTGCATAGCAAAAATATTTCAAAAGACAGACTTCACAGTGCGGCCAAAGGCTTTGTTCTCACGCTACGTTTGTCAGCAGAAGGTCTGTAAATCCCTGATCCCAGTGGTCAGCGCAACTCAGTGCGTCGGAAGCTAAACGGCTTAACAGCTTTGTCATTATTTTAAAGGTTTATCTCGCGTGATTTGCGTTGACTGCAAATTAAGTAAGGCCTTCGCTGTATTCCGGGGAGACGATATAATTTGTTTATGTGGCGAAACAAAGGGTGGATTACGAGAGCAGTTTATGCTTCACCCAATTTAACATTTAGAGAGGTAACTTTGTGTTTATTATCTAAAGCGGGGTACACACATGGCAGTTTCTATCATGTGAGAGACCCCACATATGGCGAGGAAATAAAAATCACTGTATTCTTACTTCTCTTATAGTGTGTGGTGTGATTGAAATGATCAACACAACACACATATAACAATACCTCTTTTACAGTAACAATAGTGAGTCCAAACCAGAAGTCCGCCGCGGTACCAAGATTGACCTGTGAGAGGCAGCATGGTGCCACAGGGCATCCAGACTGTTTGGTGTCATTTTTATTGTGGTAAATCATTGTGCGATATCGTCTACAAATACTCAACATAACTTGTTGCTATTCTATTTGTGCAAGCTACAGTTTGCTTCTTAATTGGCGATCATTCCGCTTCACATCACAATCCTGGAGTCCGCGGCTCGGCCCGACTTGGTGTTGACCACACACATAAGGAGTTGTGATCGAAAATATGCAACAAGTTGAACGTTTTTTATTTTCAGTATTTTTCGGTGAAGAGGACAAATCATTCGGAACACGCCCGCCACCACAAGATAATCATTCAGGACAATCTTTTAGACATCTTTTAATTGGGGTTGACTTTGATCAGAAGAGGGGGGGAAATGCTTCCACCATCGTGCTTCACTGTAGGTATTGCATTCTTTTGGTGATGAGCAGTGTTCTGTTTGCAGCGAGCCTACCTTAAATTTTGTTACATTTTACATTTACATTTTCTTACATCTTACATTTTTCTGACATTTGTTTGCAATATGGAGTGCTGAGTTTTAATTGACTTTTGAGATCTGATTCATCTTATTTAATAACCATTTTTCTTTGTTTTTGGCACGTCGAAATCTCATACTTTGATTCAGGCTGCAACTGCGTCTGTCATTACAAGTTTGATGCAATAAAAACATTAAAATAACATACTGAAGCCATAATTTATTAACGATTCCGATTATAGAGTAATTATTATGTTGTGCAATTGAACAGTGGGCGGAATAATTTTTCATCCTTCACTGCAATAACTGTCCCGCGGTAATGTTCTTTAATTTTTAAAATATAGAAATACAGTCAAATTTGGAGAAATTGTTCTGGAAGTAAATTTTTATAGGTTGGCAGCTCTTTGTAAGCCATTTTTTAAAAGGGTTGTAAGATAAATTACAATTGATAAACTGTTTTGTGATCATTGTTTTTGGTATAGTTACTGTTTAAATTATTAATATAGATCATAGGTGTCAAACTCAAGGCCCGGGGGCCAGATGCAGCCCGCCACATTATTTTATGTGTACCGTGAAAGCAAATCATGCTCGTCAACTTTCGTGATTTTTGCTAAAATCTGTACCCCAATTCCAAATTGTCATAATAATGAACAAGAATGTTGAGGTATTGCATTTTTCTGGAACCAAACCCTTCTTCTACAGTAACTTAAACAATACTTGAACAAACTATTATCCTTGTCTTCTGATTTCAAAAGTAGTTATCCCTCAATTTTTCGTGTAATGGTAATAATATGATTTGGTGATTAAACATTTCTTTTCAATAAACATGCATTGCCCTTGATGGGAACGTTGCCCCCACCAACGTGACCGCTACGAAGGCACGTCATTCAGCCGGGCTGCTACGGCGCGCCGGCGTATCTAGTATGCTTTCGATTCACGTCTTAAGTATTTCCCCTCTCCTGGGTGCCACGGCTGATGCCGCTCAACTAGTGTATCGCTGAAATACTGGTTTATATTATATTATATATTTTTAATATTGTTATTAATATATAAAAATAGTATTATTACAAAAAACATTTCAGCTCGAGTTGCAGCGCCGCAACGGCAAACGCCCACCTTGACACAACGTTGCGTTTTGAACGGCCTGCTTTTATGGACACACGTATGCACGCACACACTGTGTGTGTCTCGTCCACCGTTGAACCCCTGCCACTGCCTCACTGAAACCCCTGATTTGATCGAACCCAGGTTAAAAACCACTGTTCTACTGTAAAGGGCAGCTGACACTGGGCGAGAGGCTGGGTCCACCCTGGATATGGTAGAAGCCAATCACCGGCTGTCGCATTATTTTTGTATAAACACAAGGTGCATTAAGGTTTACTGAACTTTGATTGAATTTTACCATAGCATACCAAACAGAACAGCTTGGTGGAAAAAAGAGTTTCTTGACTGGTTTTCTTCCCAGCTGTTCTCCTCAAAATGCACACCTACCTGTTTCCCCTCATGGAGTTCCATTTTTATTCTGCAGATGCAAACTAGCCCTGCAGTCGACATTGTTTACCTTCACCGTTATTTTACCATGTGTGTTGTCAGTTGCGTTTGCACAGCCGTGGGCGGCGCAGATCACTTAAGGTTTTTAAACCTTTCTGCTGGTGTGAAAGGTAACTTAATGACAAAATGGGAGGCCTGTGGAATGAGGTAACGGCTCTGTCATCATCATAAAATCTTTATTAACACTACAGGCGATGTTTTACTAAATTAAATGGGAATAAAGTAAAACTACTCAGCCGCTTTGACGATCCCTGACAGGCACATACAGTAATAGTGGGGGAACAGGAAGGTGTTTGCATCTCAATACTGTCACCTACTCAGTAGCAGCCAGTGCCTTCTCTTTTGCACGACACATTTAATTTCCTGTTCCAGGATTATCATCATACTTGTCCTTTTAGCCATCACTCTTCTGTAGCAGCATCAAACACAAAAAAAGCCAAACGAAAGGCAGAAGTTATTGGAGTAATGGTTGCCTTCAAGGGTTCGGTTATGACAGTGAAACCACTGTACAGTATAATCGCGAGGGATGTAATGGTGTGCCAGAAATCTTTGTTAAGGAACATATCTTGGTTTTAAGATCATGGTTCAGTTCACATTTGGTACAAAAAGGGAACAAAATTCACCTGTTTTGTGTGAACAGATTTACAACCCAAATTCCAATGAAGTTGGGACGTTGTGTTAAACATAAATAAAAACAAAATCCATCCTTCCATCCATTTTCTGAGCCGCTTCTCCTCACTAGGGTCGCGGGCGTGCTGGAGCCTATCCCAGCTGTCATCGGGCAGGAGGCGGGGTACACCCTGAACTGGTTGTCAGCCAATCGCAGGGCACATACAAGCAAACAACCATTCGCACTCACATTCACACCTACGGGCAATTTATAGTTGTCAAT
This sequence comes from Phycodurus eques, assembly GCF_024500275.1. Taxonomy (NCBI): domain Eukaryota; kingdom Metazoa; phylum Chordata; class Actinopteri; order Syngnathiformes; family Syngnathidae; genus Phycodurus; species Phycodurus eques. The sequence continues at coordinate 7,756,444 of NC_084539.1, forward strand.
GAACCTACCATGCATGTTTTTGGGATGTGGGAGGAAACCGGAGTGCCTGGAGAAAACCCACGCAGGCACGGGGAGAACATGCAAACTCCACACAGGCGGGGCCGGGGATTGAACCCGGGTCCTCAGAACTGTGAGGCTGACGCTCTAACCAGTCGTCCACCGTGCAGCCAAAACAAAATACAATGATCTGCAAATCATGTTCAACCTGTATTTCATTGAATACACTACAAAGACAAGCTATCTAATGTTCAAACCGATCAACTTTATTGTTTCTAGCAAATAATCATGAACTTAGAATTTTACGTCTACAACACGTTCCAAAAAAGCTGGGACAGGTGGCAAAAAAGACTGAGAAAGTTGCGGAATGCTCATCAAACACCTGTTTGGAACATCCCACAGGTGAACAGGCTAATTGGGAACAGGTGGGTGCCATGATTGGGCATAAAAGGAGCTTCCCTGAATTGCTCAGTCATTCACAAGCAAAGATGGGGCGAGGTTGACCTCTTTGTAAACAAGTGCGTGAGAAAATAGTCCAACAGTGTAAGGACAATGTTCCTCAATGTACAATTGCAAGGAATTTAGGTATTTCATCATCTACGGTCCATAATATCATCAAAATGTTCAGAGAATCTGCAGAAATCACTACATCTAAGCGGCAAGGCCAAAAACCAACAATGAATGCCAGTGACCTTCGATCCCTTCAGGCGGCACTGCATCAAAAACCAACATCAATGTGTAAAGGATATCATTGCATGGGCTCAGGAATAATTCAGCAAAGCAATGTCAGTAAATACAGTTCGGCACTACATCCGTAAGTGCAACTTGAAACTCCACTATGCAAAGCAAAAGGCATTTATCAACAACACCCAGAAACGCCGCCGGCTTCTCTGGGCCCGAGCTCATCTAAGATGGACTGATGCAAAGTGGAAAAGTGTTCTGTGGTCCAACGAGTCCACTTTTCAAATAGTTTTTGGAAATTGTTGACGTCGTGTCCTCCGGGCCAAAGAGGAAAATAATCATCCGGGCTGTTATGGACGCAAAGTTTGAAACCCAGCATCTGTGATGGTATGGGGCTGTGTTAGTGCCAATGGCATGGGTAACTTACACATCTGTGAAGGCACCATTAATGCTGAAAGGTACATACAGGTTTTGGAGGAACATATGCTGCGTTCAAAGCAACGTCTTTTTAATGTACGCCCCTGCTTATTTCAGCAAGACAATGCCAAACCACATTCTGCATGTGTTACAACAGCGTGGCTTCGTAGTAAAAGAGTGGGGGTACGAGACTGGCCTGCCTGCAGTCCAGACCTGTCTCCCATTAAATATGTGTGGCGCATTATGAAGTGTAAAATACGACAACGGAGACCCCGGACTGTTGAACAGCTGAAGCTGTGCATCAAGCAAGAATGGGAAAGAATTCCACCTACAAAGCTTCAACAATTAGTGTCCTCAGTTCCCAAACCTTTATTGAATGTTGTTCAAAGAAAAGGTGATGTAACACAGTGGTAAACATGACCCTGTCCCAGCTTTTTTTGGAAGATGTTGCAGCCATAAAATTCTAAGTTAATGATTATTTGTTAAAAACAATAAAATGTATCAGTTTGAACATTAAATATCTTGTCTTTGTAGTGTATTCAATTAAATATAGGTTGAACATGATTTGCAAATCATTGTACTCTCTTTTTATTTATGTTTTACACAACGTCCCAACTTCATTGGAATTGGGTTGTAATTACATTTAAAAAGAAATGCCAGCATCTTAAATATTTTCTTTCAAGCAAAGTGCAACATCATTATTTTGTCTTATTAGCAAATTAAGGATACAGATAAGTGCAACAGTAACAGTTTGAACAGTCTTTGCCGTTGCTTTGACTCCATCAGAAGAGCCAGGGGGACAGCAGGATGCTATTAAATGCTGCTGGAAGTTGTGTTTGTACAGTGCAATTGAACTTATGGCTCGCCATGACGTCGGCTAACCAGAAGCTGAGATGCACTGTGTTTGTGAACCGACTACTTACGGCGTTGGTAGAAGGTGGGATAGTTTCACTGATTGTCCCTTACTGAATATGTTCTGTGTGGGAACAGTAATAATTGCCCCATCGTATTACATTATTGCCCCTGCATCCGGTTATTGTAATTTCCATGATATAAAACCACTTTTAAACAGAAGTCAGGAAAAAAATGTGGCTATAGGGTGTTGATGTTCAAACTGTGCATTGTGTTCCAGTGGCTCACAAAAATACAAAATATACTCTTAGGAAAAGAACCTATTTCTTGTTTTTGATTAACACTTAGGCATACTATGCTGCTGTATTTTAATGTTAGTCCTGATGGTGCTGCTTTGAGAGCGAGGTATTTTTTTTTAGTTGGCACTTAGTAAAAAAAATAAAATAAAAAATGAAAGAAAGTAAAAGAAAGAAAAAAAGAAGCCACTTTGTTCTTATGATGAATAAATGCGTTATTCTTAAAAAGGTAAACCAGTGCACGCTGATGCTTACTTTGTGCAAATTGCGAGCAAACGTTGCCTGACGACTCAACTCCTCAATGCTGACACAATGCGTTGAGTGAGCCTATTATCCCCCCCAGGCCTCTGGGAGGCAGCAGAGGTCCATGCACATTCAGCTCAAATGAGCTATGCAGCATGCGCACGCAGTTGACCACAGAAGAGAAACAGTATTGTTAAGCAAAGAAGACGAAAGAAAGAAAAAGAAAAAGGGGTGGGTGGGAGGCGGGGGGGGCGACACTAAAAGACTGGAGGGCCTTTTGATTGGAGCTGATATACACTCGGAGCTTTCAGTTTATGTCCTCCTCGTTTTTACACCCCCTCCAACTGCTCGCCATTCTCTTTTACTCTCTCTTATCTCGTGCCCTTTTTCATTGTTCTCACCTCCATGCAATTCAAAGTCAACCTCCTCACTGAAGGCCCCATGTATTGAAATGATGCGAGTGCACTTTTCTCCAGGTCGTTGGGTAGAGAAACGCTGCGGTACAAAAGGGCCGGCTGTTCCAAAACCTGTGGTCCTCCCTTTTGGAAAAAAAAAAAAAAAAAAAAGAGAATATAACTAAAAGAGATGAAATACATGCGACAATGTTTGGCTGCGTGCAGAGCAGAAATAGCCAGAACGAGACATGAGTACATTGATGATGCAAGTTTTTAAAAAGTTAACTGGGTTGTCTACATCTATAGGTTGGTCCAACCGACGTAAATGATTCTTAAATCAGCTTGCACTTTTGGGGGGGAGAGGCGTAACCAATGTGCAAAGCAGAGAGCGGCTGATGAGTGGGGGGAAAAAAAACTCTCGACCTCTCTGGGCTCGCGAGGTGCCTGCGACAGTACCATCATACTGTAGCCTGTTAGCTAGTTGATGAGATTACAACCCCAATTCCAATTAAGTTGGGACGTTGTGTTAAACAGAATACAATGATTTGCAAATCATGTTCAACCTATATTTAATTGAATACACGACAAAGACAAGATATTTAATGTTCAAACTGATAAACGTTATTGTTTTTAGCAAATAATCATTAACTTCTTCGTCTGCAACACGTTCCAAAAAAGCTGGGACAGGGTCATGTTTACCACTGTGTTACGTCACCTTTTTTTTAATAATTACTACGAAGCCACGCTGTTGTAACACGTGCAGAATGTGGTTTGACATTGTTTGGCACTGAAATAAGCACGGGCGTCCATGAAAAAGATGTTGCTTGGATGGCAGCATATGTTTCTCCAAAAACCTGTACGTACCCTCCAGCATTAATGGTGCCTTCACAGATCTGTAAGTTACCCATGCCATTGGCACTAACACAGCCACATACCATCACAGATGCTGGCTTTTGAACTTTGCGTCCATAACAGTCCGGATGGTTCTTTTCCTCTGGCCCGGAGGACACGACGTCCACAATTTCCTGAAGTGTTCCTGAGCCCATGCGGTGATATCCTTCACACATTGATGTCGGTTTTTGATGCAGTGCCGCCTGAAGGATCGAAGGTCACGGGCATTCGATGTTGGTTTTCGGCCTTGCCGCTTACATGCAGTGGTTTCTCCAGATTTTCTGAACCTTTTGATGATATTATGGACCGTAGATGATGAAATCCCTAAATTCCTTGCAATTGTATGTTGAGGAACATTGCCCTTAAACTATTCGACTATTTTCTCACGCACTTGTTCACACTGAGGTGAACCCCATCTTTGCTTGTGAATGACTGAGCAATTCAGGGAAGCTCTTTTTCTACACAATCATGGCACCCACCTGTTCCTCAACTTTCTCAGTCTTTTTTGCCACCTTTCCCAGCTTTTTTGGAAATGTGTTGCAGACGTAAAATTCTAAGTTAATGATTATTTGCTAAAAACAATAACGTTTATCAGTTTGAACATTAAATATCTTGTGTTTGTAGTGTATTCAATTAAATATAGGTTGAACATGATTTGCAAATCATTGTGTTCTGTTTTTATTGATGTTTAACATGTCCCAACTTCATCGGAATTGGGGTTGTAGATTAAATAAGATTAAAATGTAATGATAACCGTAGAACCAGAAACAGAACAACAGTAAATGATTTGAGGTAATTTAGAGGACATGGCAAAGCAAATACTTTAAATGGGATCTGAGTTATTTTGATTGATAGGTAAGCGAAGATTGCCTCTGACTGCTAGTTAGAGCTGTAACCAACACAAAAACCAGACAGATGTCTATGGGTCTCTTTCTTCCTCTCTGACAGTTTCAATTAAAATTGGGCATTATTATTTTTGTGAGGGTACAATTTTTGCATTGGAACTCATGATTATTCTTGCCAGTTCTATTCACTGCCATGTTTAAAATCATCCATCGATCCATTTTCTGCACCACTTACCTGGTTAAGGGTTAAGGGGAGATGGAGTTCATCGCAGCTGACTTCTGGCCAAAAGTGGACTACACCCTGGACAGGTCGCCAGTCAATCACAGGGTAGTAGAGAGACAAACATTCACAACGTCACTGATTGGGGACTTAACTCATTCTGCCTGGACTGTTTAAAGTTATTTCGATCATGTATGCACTGAACATATTTTATTGTTTATTACGTACTGTACATTTTGTTGTACATTTTACATTCCCATCCAAAAAAAATCCATACGAGAGAAACTACTATAGTTGTTTTTGACTCACCAAAGCAGATGCGGCATAATCCCACTAAGTGTTGCACTTTAATTAAAATCATGGCTGTCACATTCGACTTTGCTTTCCAGATTGTGGGTGGTATGTGGCAATTTTTTTTATTTTTTTTCACCTGCGAGAATACTTGATGGCTAATCCTCCTCCCTGCAGGCGGGGAGAGAGGAAGACCTCACTCGAGTTTGAAGTCCGAGAAAAAGAAAATTTAACGCCTGCTTTCCTTTCCTCATTTTTCCTTCTCTGCTTGTTGGGATTAATTTGTGACCTATTTCAACATAAACATATCACTATACTCTTTCTAGTGACGCACAGGCTGAACAAGTGCATTTGATAATACAAACAATGCCTACATGGCATCAATAATTTTCCCCCCAAAGATTGTAAATTGTGTGTGTGAATGTCCACATGAAAATAATTTCCTCAAAGCACCACTTGTAAACTGAGATTTACAGTAGAGTTTAAAGAAGAAGCCACTACGATCTGTGTTTGTCAAATACAACAAGTCATTTTTTTAATGAGTCAAAGATCCATTTTTTGAGGTTGGTCAGGCCACATGCGAAAATGGTGTGATATTCAAAACAACATCAGAAATAGAAACAAAAATACAATTTCACTTTTGGCATAAATTAAAATAAATAGTTGCGTAAAACAATACATGACCCATGTCATGAATTCAAACCAAAAATATCAGGAGAGGGATCTGAACACGTTTCTTAATTTAATATAAACACAAGAACCACAATATAAAAGGAAATACCGTATGTACTTTGGATTTTTGTCTGATTTTTCAGAAGCTATACGTACGTTTTGAGTCTGTGCCAGTTCGTATGCGTGTGTGGTTTTCAATCCAGATTGGGTGGCTGTGTCTCAGTTGGTAGAGCCGGCCGCCCATTGACCGAAGGGTCGTGGCTCTGACTGGCGAAGTGTCCTCGGGCAAGACACTAAACGCTAATTTGATCCCAGTGGGCCTGCCAGCCGCCCATTGGTGTGAGGCTTTGTAAAGCGCTTTGATAGTGTGCGCACTGAGTTACTGTAGATCGAGATGTCCAGCTCCCGGCCCGTGGGCCACTTCCGGCCCGCGCAGCATTTTCGTCCGGCCCGCGGGATCAATTTGAAGTCAGCATGTCATTGTCCCGCACAACGGCATCAGCCAAACATGTGAATGTAATTCCATGAGCAGCGTCCTCTTATTTTTATGAGCTATACAGTACTCAGTGTTGGGTTGTGGGATATGACAGTCGGCCAGTCATGTACCAGTTTCAAAAGAGCCACATGGCTACTTATGCATCCTCTCGTGCATTTTAAAGTACTAGTAACTGTTACTGCTCATTTGGAAGCTCTGTTCGTTGTTGTCGATTGAATAAAGATCCATTGCCGAAGAACTTGAGGTTGTGTCAGCGCAAATCTGACTGCAAAAAGTGAAAGACGAACGACAATGATGAAAAGAATGCCGACAGGCCACAATGACATCTACAGGCATACGTTTCAGCGTCTTATGGGGTGAGTTATTCATTTGTTTGAAGTTTTGATGAAAATGTTCCTCGTGGTGGTTGCAGTGTAAATCTGACTGCAAAAAGTGTTTTCTGCGTTAGCTCGGCAGCAACGGTCATAGTTATGACCTCAAAATCACTGGATGATTTTCATTTCAGCAAGAGCTGGGGATCATATGCTAAATGACTTTGGATATTTGCAATTTTTCATGAAAATATCAATGACTGTCTCAAGCAGCGGATGCTGCCGACCTCCCCATTAACGTGTCGTAGCAGTGTGCTAATCTTCCTGGGGTCCAGGTATAATCAACAGTACAAATAATAGATTAGCACAGCACAAAGTATTGTACATCAATCCAATAGTTACACATGACAACACGTCAACTTCCATAGTTCTTGCTAAAACCTGTACTAAAATGTCACATCGTAATATGTAATAACTTTTGTTGTTGTTACCAAACCCCCTTTTACAGTAACTTGAACAGTAGTTGAAAAAACTATTATCACTGACTTCTGACTTGAAAACCATCCATCCATCCATCCATCCATCCATTTTCTGAGCCGCTTCTCCTCACTAGGGTCACGGGCGTGCTGGAGCCTATCCCAGCTATCATCGGGCAGGAGGCAGAGTACACCCTGAAATGGTTGCCAGCCAATCGCAGGGCACATAGAAACAAACAACCATTCGCACTCACAGTCACGCCTACGGTCAATTTAGAGTCTCCAATTAATGCATGTTTTTGGGATGTGGGAGGAAACCGGAGTGCCCGGAGAAAACCCACGCAGGCACGGGGAGAACATGCAAACTCCACACAGGCGGGGCCGGGGATTGAACCCGGATCCTCAGAACTGTGAGGCTGACGCTCTAACCGGTCGTCCACCGTGACGCCACTTGAAAACCAGTTACTAGTAATGTTTGTTTTGTTTATATATAATACTATATATAATATATTATATATATATATATATATATATATATATATATATATATATATATAATATGATATAGTTTCACGGTCATAACGGCCCTCTCAGAGACACTGTACCAACAATGTGGCCCACACCAACAATGAGTTTGACACCCTTAGTGTAGATAATGCGCTGTATAAGTGCAGTCAATTTACCATTTAAGTGAACCCAAACTTAGGATAATAACAGTAACCAAATGAGTACACTTACAAATGACATTTATAAAGAATGCTTTTCAGTTTTCAACATTTACACAATTAACATAGCACTTCCTCTATTACGCTCTTATTCTGCAAGACAAAGCCACTACTTCCAGTAGCGGATTACCGCTGATTTAGCGATCATGACAAGATATCTTTCAAGAAGTAACATCACGTAAAACACTCAAATAACACATTCTGGTGCAAAAGTAATAACTAATGCTAACAAGTCACAGTATACTTTGCCTCTTTGTCATTAATCCGTTATTAGGAATCAGTCCCACATGTGTTCTCGGAAGGGCATTCCCTCTTGCTAAATGATTGGTTGCAGGACACGCTCGGCTGCAGTATGACTGGCTGCTGCGTCCCAGGAGGACACTGTTTACACATGGAAAAGAAGTATGTGACTTAAGTGTGGCGATGTCATTATGAGGCCCACTAACACTAACCTCAACCAGAGCCCGAACCTTAACCATAACAAACTTGATTGTTTTTATTATTAATATTTATTATACTATATATATATATATATATATATATACTGATGTTGGACACGAAGGCGTGGCTCTCAGTCTCCGCTTTAAGCCATCCAATAGTGTTCTGTAAGGTCGAAGTCAGGATTGTGCAGTCCAGTCAAGTTCATCCACATCAAATTCCGTCAACCATGTCTTTATGACTCTTGATTTGTAATGTTGGAACATCTCCAAACTGTTCCCACGAAGTTGGAAATATCCAAAATATTAGCCTCTGAGCTCCAGTGAAGGGAACTATGAATGTTTCAGCATACCAAGAGCTTTTGGACAATTCCATGCTTCCAACTTTCATGGAACAGTTTGGAGCTGGCCCCTTCCTCTGCCAACATTACTGTGCATCAGTGCACAAATCAAGAGTCATAAAGACATGGATGACGGATGAAACGTCATTTCACAGTATTACACACAACTTAACTTTTGAGTTAATTTTGTTCTACTTTCTTTGTATGTACTTGGATTGTTCCCAACATCTAGTGAAACTTTCAGGCCAATAATACCTTTGGAAATATATGACAGAAATATATGAGAAAAATGGTGATGCATTAAATAAAGTATTTTTCAGTGTGTGCGTGTTAAATACTCATTTCATTATGTGTGTGTGTGTGTTGTATTTACAGCATATACAGGTATATATATATATATATATATATATATATATATATATATATATATATATATATATATATATATATATAAATATATACACCAAGTATAATAAAATAATAAATACAAGATGCATTTTTCTGAATAAATACCATCCTGTGTGTATGAGGAACATTTATATAATCATATTTCATATCATCACCGTAGTCATATTTCGCTGACATTTCCCATGCTGTGCACTGGCGTCAATGCAAAAATCCACTTATTGCAGTCTATGAAGAAAATGAGCTTGTGCAAGACTTACTATTATTGAGAAAACTTTTATTGCTGCATCACGGTAGTCTTTCTTGCTAACTTTTCAAATAATTCCTTTCATTCTGTCTGTGTCCTGCTGCCAGAAGCACAGAAAAAATGAGGGGGGAAAAAAAAAAAAAAAACAGGTGAAAATTTTCATTCGCCGGGCCTCGCAGCTTTCCCATTATGCTACGGGGTTCCCAAAGTTCAGGGCGGCATATTGCGGAGCAAATTGCAGGCAAAAGCATGATGGGAGTGAGTGGAATCAATTACAAGGTGTAGGACACACATCAAAAGGATGAGGCAAGCATGCTACCTTTATTTAAAAAATAAAATAAAAATGGCGCATCGGAACTTGCATTCTTGAAAGCCACCTCCGGGATATTGATAACCGCCCCCCCCCCCCTTCACATTTCAGTCAATCTTTCCAAGAGGAGATTTGATGCTATAGGTGTCATGTGATTTGGAGGTAAGTTAATTGAATGCGTTATAAAGAAGTGGGCGGCACGGTGGGCAACTGGTTAGAGCGTCAGCCTCACAGTTCTGAGGACCCGGGTTCAATCCCCGGCCCCGCCTGTGTGGAGTTTGCATGTTCTCCATGTGTCTGCGTGGGTTTTCTCCGGGCACTCCGGTTTCCTCCCACATCCCAAAAACATGCATTTATTGGAGACTCTAAATTGCCCGTAGGTGTGAATGTGAGTGCGAATGGTTGTTTGTTTGTATGTGCCCTGCGATTGGCTGGCAACCAGTTCAGGGTGTACCCCGCCTCCTGCCTGATGACAGCTGGGACAGGCTCCAGCACGCCCGTGACCCTCGTGAGGAAAAGTGGCTCAGAAAATGGATGGACATGTGCAAGGGTATGTACATTTTTGACATCAGTGGCAGAAGTGGAAATCATATTCACTGCATAGCTGGTGTGGAAAAAGGAATGTACTATACTATAAAGTGGCAGTATTTACTTATATTCTACATGTTATCACAGTCGGGTGGAATCCCCCCAAATTGAAAATGACAACAAGAAAATGTCAGCTTGCACCCCAAAATTATGTTCAATCGCTAGTTTATAATGCTGAAAAATCCCTAAATTCATTCAATGTCATCGACTAAAAAGACACATCCTTGCAAGCACCGTGAACCCATGTAATCATATGCAGTACGTAGCTCAATGTCCCAAAACTGTCACCAATCATCGCCAACATTTACGTGGACGACTCATGGCAGCTTCAACCTCTGAAAGTATTACAGCGATCGGCCCAAACAGAAAAAGGTCGTTGTGTCCATAAAATCAAAAATATCAGGCTGATGGGTCTGGTATTTTCAGGTGTACGTGGGCATAAATAGAGATGTCCACATACATCTTGGTGACGCATGATTGCAGTTTTGGGACATTAAGCGGCGTAAAGCTTTTGGCTGGGAGACCCTGTTATGACAGCCAGCGGTGCCCATCAGTGTCGATATTTTCAGGCCGAAAATGACACAACGGCAAGCTGTATAATTTGTGAAAAGGCTGTAAGGTACAGTGGTAAAAACACCAATTTATATACAGTAAACGCATGAAAAAAATCATGCTAAAGAAAACGAAGAGAGGAGGAGATAAATCCCCCACCCCAATGACCCTGCTGCCAAACCCCCAATCCAGACACAGAGGTCAGGTCAATGGCAGAGAATATCCAGGCATGGATAATAGTGTTGCAAGTAATAGTTTAGTCATCTTCCGCATTAGCTGACTGTCATTTTCAAGGTGAAAGTGTCTATTTGTTACTTTAGCCAAGTATAAATTCTGTTCAGTCCTTGATGTAATACATTAATCCCATTGAAATGTTATTTAAATGAATACATTTACTGGAACTGAAACAAACATACTGAATATAATATGTCTAAGAATTGATTTAATGTTATTACCCTTTTGTGTTAACTGTAAAAGGGTTTAGTGTATTTAAACCACACATAGATGTGCTACGTTCTTATTTCTTCTGTTATTTCACTAAAATGATGCCTTGAACTTTGACCTAATTCTATCCTGGCGACCAGTTCAGGGTGTACCCCGCCTCTCGCCTAAAGATAGCTGGGATAGGCTTCGGAAAATGGATGGATGGATGAAAGACAATATGTTGGATGACCTGCTAGCCTTGTGCAAATGTATCCTTTGGTGCAGCGCAATCACTTTGGATAGAGCTGATGCCTTTTTGTTTTTAAGGAGACGCTGCTCAGCTGTACACATTTTCTGAGCACGGTGGAAAAAGAACATTTCAACTAATTGTAGATTCGACCCAGAGCTTCAACCAGACTGAATTCTAAAAAAGCTTTGCGCAGGAGGCATGTGACAAAATATTGATATCACAATACATTGTTAAATCTCACGTTACAGTATTAATACACCAGTATCAAATATCGTTGCTGTACGACAACAAAGTGAGAGAGAGAGAGAAATAGAGAGAGAGAGAATTTACCCCTCCACATTCAGTGGTGTCACATTCAAATTCAAAGTGGCCCAAAATTAAAAATTAAAAAGGAATGTTAAACCTTATCATATGAAAAAAAAAACTATGAATTGAATCTGGAATTAGCAAATTATAAACACCTGAAAAATCAAATGTCAATAAAAGACATCAGTGGTATTTGTGTCTTATTTAAATAGATAAAATCCGTATGTCCAACATCTAAAATCTGTCGTGAACAGATAATCTGCCTTCCACCTGTCTTGAAAGCTTCAGTTTTCCATCTTTTCTTTGGCCATTTTTTGGGAAGGGGTGGTGTAAATTTACCCGAGGAGACTGGTCGCATAGTTGCTATTGGCTGCAACAGAAAAGGAGGGGGAGCTTCCCGGTCTTGACTGATGTGCCAACACACGAGCAAAGCATTTTGGAATTTGTATTATTAGCGGCGCCAACTCTAATACACATTTGGTCTCGCAGGCTAAATATAATTACATCTCGGGCCAGATTTGGCCCGCTGGCCCGAGTTTGACATACAGGATTGATGTGATATATAAAATACACTTAAGATTTACAATCATAGAAGACTTGTCATTTTCTACCCTTGCTGAGGCTCTAAAAAGTCCCAAAACTGTATAAAAATATGGGAAGGTTTTTGTAGTAATTAAAAACATTTTTAAAAAAAAATTCTTAATAAGGTTTCCCTCCTTCGTTACGTTTGTATGGTGCAAAACAATATGTGAAACACTTTTACATTTCAGGAAACACATTAAGAAAGGCAGAAACACTTATACAAAAGACAAAACCCCCAGACGCGGCACAGTGCAGGACTGATTAGTACGTCTGCCTCACAGTTCTGAGGAGCGGGATCCAAATCCTGGGCTCGCCTGATTGGAGTTTGCATGTTCTCCCCGTGCCCGCGTGGGCTTTCTCCGGGTACTCCGGCTTCCTCCGACATCCCCAAAACATGCATGGTTGGTTGATTGAAGACTCGAAATTGCCGTAGGCGTGAATGTGAGTGCGAATGGTTGTTTGTTTACATGTGCCCGATTGGAAGAAGAATTTCTAAGAATTTCTGTAAAATGGGAAGTTCCCTTTCCCGGTGTTTCGTCTTCTGTAAAAGTGTTTCGGCTTTTATTAATTTGTTTTCTGAAATGTAAAAGTGTTTCACAATTTGCTGTATTGTTTGGCACTTCCAGGCCACCGTACATTTGTGATGTATGTGTGTGAGTGTTTTCCCCCCCGCAATATAGATTTTCTCATATGATTTCTTTTGTTGTGATATTAAGGTATCGTTGACAACATATCACAATAGTATGGCGGAAGGCATGTCGTTTTTCTCCGAAGGTAAGTTGTAGGATTCACAACTGAGATGCAAAACGCACGCACAATATCATAAAACATCACATCAAATCAGCGTTTAGTTGGTGTTCTAAAAGTGAGAACAGTAAGTGAAGTAGTTGGTTGCGTTGCTTTAAAGGCGACCTGCAGTCAAAGCAGATCTTTTCAAACTAGATTGGTCGAAATGTTCGCAGGAATTGACCTGCTATGTTTAGACTGATTGGTATATACAAGCATTTTTACCTCAACAATGGAGTTGTTTGAAATAAATAATAAATCCTTGGAAACTGACAGAAAAATAATTGTCACACAATCAGCATGAAAAAAAAAAATTAGGGTTGTGTAAGTGCACTAGGATAAGATGTTTGTGCTTGCAGGCACAGCAAATACATGAATCTATTTTTTCTGTTTTGCTTTCTTCATGGACTTAGTGCATGAAAAATCATGGTGCCGAAGAATCAAAAGGAAAATGTTTGATGAACGAAGTAAAGGTGCCTTCTGAGAATCAAAAGCAGCAAACAATAACCAGACAAATGAAACCAGACTCTGTTTGAGTCTCCTGTGGTACCTTTGCTTTTAATGCGAAGGCAGTACAATAGCAACCAGTGTATGATAACAAAAACAAACAAAAAAAAGCAGAAAATCACGCAACATTAAAGTGGACCTTGTTTTGAGTAAAGGATAACAGTTCCGTATAGGAGCTTTTGTATGTTTGCTTTTCACTCAAATACACCCCATTTCTCTTGCTGATTTACTAAAAATGTTAACCTCACGAGGCAGATGAATTGGCAAGCATCAAGTTGTAATGTTGAAAATGCATTTGGAAAGCTTCAAGCTGATACAATACTGCCAAATGAATTAGCCATCTATGAGGTAAAAAAATGTGCCCTGTGATTCAGGGTGTATCCCGCTTCCCACCCGAAGATAGCTGGGATAGGCTCCAGCACGCCCGCGACCCTACTGAGGATAAGCGGTACAGTAAATGGATGGATGGATGGATTTGGAGAAAAATTGAACAAAACGTCATGTGATGCAGATGTGACGAATCCAATTAGCGACTTTTAAAAAGTGTTTGACCCAACAGGAGCATTAGGACCACACTTAAGAGAACTGTACACTAAGAGAATAACATTGTAATATCACATGAATATTGTGGCAAAGCGTAATACATATATATATATATATATATGTGTGTGTGTGTGTGTCATATTAAGGTGATGTGAGTCATTACAGCTACGTGTAGCCTATAAACGCAAGCTTGAGTGGAAAGAATCACTACAGTATGTGTGGCAAAAAAAAATCACACACTTGTGAAATGTATTAAAATACCATAAAGGAAAGATCAGAATCAGAATCATCTTTATTTGCCAAGTATGTCCAAAAAAACCACACAAGGAATTTGTCTCCGGTAGTTGGAGCCGCTCTCGTACGACAACACAGTCAATTGACAGAGAAAACCTTTGAGACATAAAGACATTGAGAAAAACAGTCACTGAGCAATAAAGGGTTGCTAGTTATCTGGTAATGCCGGTACATTTTTTATTTTTTATTTTTTTGACAATTGTGCAAAAAGAAGTCCTCTAGCACTTAGAGCAGTTCACATGACTACTCTCGCAATAGTCCGGTGCAATGACCATTGTGCAAAGGGCGCCGAGACTTCAAGGAGTGTATGCAGTTTAAAGTGACTGGTAGCGCGATAATCTGGGACAATGTTGATTGTGCAAATGTTGCAGATACTCCTCAGTCAGTGTGCAAATGGGGCAGATGCTACACCGGCATGAGTGGCCAGTATTAGTCAACAACAGATATGCAAACAACAACACCAACACGACTCATACTGCAAAAGTATAACTACACCAGTGGATTTTGTCTTGTAATTAATGTGGCTACTTTGAAAGAAGCACACTTGATGCCAAGTCAGTACTTTAAATTAACCTTCACAGTGCATCTTTATGTATGAAGCAGACAGAACTGCCTTATAAAAAATGAATATGTTTATGTGTTTGAAGTATTATCCATGTAAGTGTCAAGGATGTTTTTGCAATGAGTGGGCCGGCTTCCAAGTTGGCCACTGGGCATGCGGAGACACAGCAAGCTGTGCTCCAGAGAGAGCTTGTAATAGATTGCGGCGATTCCTAGTGGACATGCTGGTGAGCAGGTGGCGCCTTAGCTGGCGCAACACACATCGGTGCATTTACCATTTCCTGGCCCACCATCTGACTATAAATCACACAGACTCGAGACACATTTCTAATAACCAAAGATGCAACTAAATGAATTTGGTTCAGTTGGAGGCGACTGTCTTTGCAGGTTATTTTTCTCAGCAAAGTAATAGATGCTTCCCGCCCAGAGACTCGTACAAGAATACATAATTTTTTTACCTTCCATGAAAGTCAAACATTGAGTTATTTTAGCTTTTTGAATGTTCCACTTGGATATTGCTCTTGCTCTGGACGTAGTAGTATTGTACTCCACAGTCTCCACTTTGCTGTAAGCATACCCTCATTCTCCTCGTATAAAACATATCCATCAAACTCAATCAATCAAACTAGCACTTTTCATTTGAAAAAAATGCAACTCAAAGTGCTTTGCATGTTTTAAAATCAACCCCTCCCATCACTCATCCACAAGGACACAGATGCAAACGCACACACACAGGTTAAAACAGGTTAAAAATAATGACGTGACAACCTCACGTCTCAATCTGATCTATGCCGTCAATGTGGCTTGGTTTTCATGACTTTATACAGTACTATTTTGACGTGGAAAGTCGACCACCCGGTTAGCACATACTGTACGCTTCCTCCCACTTCCAAAAACATGCATGTTAAATTGAAAACTGTAAAAATTGCCCAGAGGTGTGAATGGTTGATTGTCTATATGTCCCCAGTGATTGGCTGGAGACCAGTCTGTGTACCCCGCCTCTCATCCATAATGAAGACGCTGTAGAAAATGGATTGATAAAAATTGACCACCCCGACTGGCACTGATGCACACAATGAACCAGTTATGAAAATGGAAGGGTGCTGATCGATCAATTATATTTTGGATAAAATGGAAAAAAAACTAAATTAACTTTTCATAGCTATCGAGACCCAAAAAAAAAAAACGCACTACAGTTTATAATGCACAACAATAACTCTTACGGCTGATTAACTTCACAGTAAGCTCAATTGTGTCACACATGATGAATCTGTTCAGGAAAACAGTGGATTAAATATCTTAATCATAATACAGAAACAATATTTGAAAATAACCCCATGTCCGTAAAAGACACAGACAGTCATAAAAGAAAATTGAGTGTTACTCTGGTTATAGTGTAGCAGATGGTGAATTTTGCCGCACCAAACGCCCCATATGCGAAGAGCACGTCATGTTTGGTCCCGGCAGTATTTGTGTGCAGGTAATAGTGCCCACAGCGAGAACCACCTGTTCTCTTTTGTCCCGCTAAGTCCCAACCCGCACTGGGTGGTAAATCCCCTGTGGAGCTGAGACGGTCAGCTGCACTGGTCATATTTTCCCAGCCCGTCTGACAGTGAGGGATGGAGGTCATTAGCTGTGGGAGCTTTGGCCGTATGACGGTAAACCCATAGAAGGTTTAAAAGGCACGGACCGTGCTCGGAAACTTTAGTCCACGGCATTCCTAAGAGGTTTCATGTCTCTGCCGATTGTTATTTGTCTTCGTCATACTTTCTGAGGTTCTGTTGTTATATCACAGCAAGTATACTATTCAGTCCATATTTATCCAAGGTAGTTTTCTGTTGTATGTTAAAGCAATAAAGGTACAACATGATGTAAGAAACAAAAATGAACAAAATGGTTATTAAAAAATAATAATAACCTACACTGGGTCACTGGAATTACCTGAAACTGAAAAAAAAGTAGTAATAAATAAAAATCTACTGAAAATTAACTCATGAAATTCAGGTAATGCTTTTGACCTATGGTCCAACAACACAAACTGATGAAACTGGCCTTGCCAATAATATTTTGTTGGACAATCTTTTGAGGCATTCTGCAATCAAATGAGGTCTGTTGACCCGCATTGAAACGTCTGAACCTGTTGACGAGTTTTTTTTCCCCCTCATTCATCCAGCTTTCTCAGGTTTTCTCACCTCAGTTTCTTGGTTGTTTTTTTGCTGTGTGTTTTGGGTTGTTATGCTGGAGACCAAGCTTTCTGACACTAATTAGCTCCTTTGTTCCAATATGCCCTAATCATCTTTTCATTTGATTGTAACCTGCACAGATTCTAGACAACTCGTGCCTGATCAGGCAAAGCAGCCACAGAACATAAGAGAACCTCATCCATGATTCACAGTAGGTGCAGTGTTCTTTTTCTTCATATGCTTTACTTTTGCATCTGTAATCATAGTTATTTCAGTGCCCCTTATGTTTTTCTTTTCCTTAAGAATTTTGCCTCTGTGCTGTTTGCTTTTCACTGTCACTCACACACAGAAATCAGAACAAAAACAATTGCTATTCATCACACACTGTAACTTTTGCATCAGAGCTTTTCACAGGTCAAATTGAATACATAAGATGACATATTGCATTAAGCGGGCTGCATTGCCAAGATACACGACATTTGTTTTGTTTTGTTAGATTTTTTTGGAGTTAGCCTCTTAGAGCTCACATTAAAGTCCGGTTTCAATTAGAAAACAGTACACAAGTCCAGCTATCAGCTAGTTAGCCTACCCTAGTATATGATACATAGATGATACCCTTGGTTTCATAACTATTTCGTCATTAAATCTCACTTTCTCAATTCTTTCTCCTTTTGTGGAAAGCACATTGTATTATTTTGAATGATTTAAGATGTGGCGGCACGGTGGGTGACTGATGAGAGCGTCTGCCTCGCAGTTCTGAGTACAATTCCCAGCCCCGCCTGTGTGGAGTTTGCATGTTCTCCCCGTGACTGCATGGGTTTTCTCCGGGCACTCCGGTTTCCTCCCACATCCCAAAAACATGCATGCTAGGTTACTTGAAGACTCTAAATTGCCTGTAGGTGTGAATGTGAGTGTGAATGGTTGTTTGTTTGTATGTGCCCTGTGATTGGCTGGCAACCAGTTCAGGGTGTACCCCGCTTCCTGCCCGATGATAGCAGGGATAGGCTCCGGCACTTCCGTGACCCTTGTGAGGATAAGTGGCTCAGGGAATGGATGGATGGATTTAAAATGTGTAATTTTAAGGATGTATTTTCTCTTTTCAATATTTTCTTTCAGTTTTCTGTGATTAATTTGTACACTTTCATGAACAAATTCAGATATGTGTAGGATGTGTAACATCTATGAGGGTGTTGATCCAAATTAGGATTATAAAAATCGAATTGAGATTATTCAGATTTTGGTGGAGATCTGTTTAGGGTTAAAAGTCAATTAAAATTAACAATGGTAGCAGTGAATCAGCACAGTTCGATGCGTCACCTTCGATTGTTATGACTGACGTTGATATTTTTAAACAAACATTATATAAATTGCCAAAGTCATCATGTGATGTAATTAATAATATACATTTTTGTTCTTAATCAAGAGACATCAGTGCACAAACACAAGAGTTTCACTTAGGGAGGGAAATGCTTTAGTCCACGTTGGATGCCATCCACCATAATTAGTTCCTGAACAGAGTGGCTGCATCCTCAGGCTTAATGGGGAGCAATCAATGCCAACACAAACAGTGTGTCTGTTTTCTCGTGTGTCGTTATGATCGTTGTCTGTGGGGTGACATTGCTGATTTCTGTATCGGCTATGCTTATGAAAATACCCAACAGATCGAAAGCTTCTTTCGCTGTGACACACACACTCACACATTCACTGTAAACACACACGCACACACTTATTCTGTGATTCATGTCGCACACACGCTGACAGAGATGGGCATGATATATACAGTACAAAGATAATTTCTTCCCCTGCCAGCCTCCTTTCTCAAGTCAAGGGTGAGATGTAAAGTTTAGCTTACAGCACTTGTGTAGCACATCTACACAGAAATATTCCACCTACACGTGCTTTGAAAATCTCATTTATTTTCTATGGCCAAACATGAGCACTTCACAATGAACTCCGTGACCCCGAATGAATCATTTTTGTGTTCGCAGACTTCTTTAGGTTTACCTCTGCAATTTTCGTCTTTTCAAATGAGCATATTTATTAAAACGTACAAGGACATTAAAAACAATATGCAGGGTGATTTTGATATTAATCGGCAGGTTAAGGTTGTGTAAAACCATAGACAGTCTGTAAATACTAATGCTGTGACTTTCAAATGCATAGAGTTAAATGGAAAATGGATTCATGCTTTGTATGTCAGGAGATGAAGCATTTTTGCTGAATTTTGAGGAACTCCAACAACAACAACAAAAAAAACATCGTTGACCCCCACAACACGGAAAAGAACATTAACATTTAATGTGCCTTCATTAACGCCCACATAAAAATGTACAAATTGCACTGACCTGACTAACAAAATGCAATTACTGCCTGCAAATACTGTATTTATATGCAAAATATACAGCAAATTAAAAGACAATGATAAAAAGGGCAAGTAGGCTAACGATTTAAAATAAATAAATAAAGGAAAGAATATAGCCCTCCGAGTTTATATGTTTAGTGGCTAATGGCCCAAGGCTTTGCTACAATACTGTTTGACATGACATACAGGCATTGGTATTTACCTCCAAGAATAAATTGTTGACTAACAGCGCCGTGAATATTGTCACCCCTCTAAAATTCTTTGATTTTTGCACAGTTTCCACACTTTGTTTAAGATCATCAAAACATTTTTAATATCAGACAAAGATAACACAAGTAAACATAAAATGCTGCTTTTGAATGGGGATTTTATTGACTAAAGGGAAAGAAATATTCAAAGCTACCGGCCACCCTTATGAAATCATGAATTAACTGTGGCTAAGCACATTTATTTGGTTTATTTTCACTGACCCCACCCAAGCCTGATTAGCTCCAGACTTGTTCAGCCAAGTAATCACTTCAATAGAACCTGTTTCGCAAAATGCAGTTAGCCAAAAGCCTTGGTGGGGCTGTCGGACCGCCCTGGGTCCCTCGGTGTGGGACGTGTTCCGTCCGCCGGGCTGCTCTCAGGTGGACTCGTGGACCCGATCCCGCCTCTCGACTGATTGGGTGGGGTCCTCAGCCACCGCAATGCAGGCACAGCAATTACAGAACAATTCTGTCAGTAATTGTGCATGCAAAACAGTGTCAATTCACTTGCATGTATCTGCAGGCACACACCCCGGGACGTTTTCGCTGTGTGTGGGGCAAATAACTCATGAATATGTGAATTACTTGGGTATCCCCTCACTCATACTCTCATCCTATAGATTTTTATAATTTACGTAGTCAATCCCACCACACTTCAGTTGTACAGCCGGGTTCACGAACTTTGTCCTTAATGCTTCTTCTCCTGTCCTTGTCCTGTCCTATCTTGTCCTGTCCTTCCCTCACAGGGTGTAGCACTACTGCCCCATACAACACTCATATCTAATGTGTTCTAGATATATAAGGATTTACTTTTCTCATCTTGTTTACAGTTAGTGCTTTGTATTTTCTCACTCCCCTCTAGAAACTGGTGTGTACTCTCTGTCACCTGCTGGGTGAGGTCAAACCCACTGAGCAACACTCCATGGTTTTAAGGTAAATGTGTCTACTGACATACTTTAGGCAAGTGACATACTGTTCATGAGGTATATTGCAATGCTTGTTTGAGGTGGAATTTTTTGTTTTGTTTTGCTACAGCAGTTATTCAATTTGGCAATTCTGTAGTTTCAATTTTTAATACTCCTACAATGAAGTCACGTCCGCTTGATCTAACTCACATACTGTATTTAACCTTGACAAGGGCAATTCAACAGCACTTGGGAAGCAAACTTGCCTTTCTTCAACCTGTCCCAAAACCTGAACCCTGTAATGCCCAAGACTCGTACCTTTATCCCTCTGTTAAGATGTTACCGCAGTACAAAAGTGTCCTCTACCTTGCTTTAATAGTACATACGTTTTTGCATCACCAGGGTTCAATCCCCGCCCCCGCCTGCGTGGAGTTTGCATGTTCTCCCCGTGCCTGAGTGGGTTTTCTCCGGGCACTCCGATTTCCTCCCACATCCCAAAAACATGCATGGTAGGTTATTTGACAACTCTAAATTGCCCATAGGTGTGAATGTGAGTGCGAATGGTAGTTTGTTTGTATGTGCCATGTGATTGGCTGGCAACCAGTTCAGGGTGTACCCCGCCTCCTGCCCAATGATGGCTGGGATGAGTTTCAGCACGCTCGCGACGCTAGTGAGGAGAAGTGGCTCAGAAAATGGATGGATGGATGGGTTTTCCATCATCCATCAAAAAACTTCCATTGCGCACAACAGCCAATGACCACTCCATCTCAATTGTCGGAAGCAGTAAGATCCGATTAAAGCGTCTTCTCTGGTAACTGCAGATGCAAATTAGGTTCTCTGAAGACAAATTGAAAGAGGAGCCTGTGTCCCCAGTTGGTCGTCTTTCTAGCGGCAAGTCCAATAGAGGGTAAAATGTCCCCGCTGTGATTAATAAAATGTGACTGATGAGCTGCATCGGAATCAGCTCAGATCTGTATTTAAATGGGAAAAAGCAGAAGTTCTGCTCTCATCTTTCTCAATAACACCTGCAAATTAGGACCAAGCTAAAAACTCAGTTTTACAGATACTGTAAGGAGAATAACAACTCTTTTGAACTTGGTTTTCAAACTTTAATTGAGATACTACTCTAGCTAAACCTAGAATTATCATACAGTGTATCATGAGTTTAAATCTGTTTCTGTACGCCACGTATTTAATTGCCCAATCAGATATCTTATCTATAGCAGAACCATCTGGAACAATGCACATCTGCTTCTCAGCTCCAGAAGGAAGTAATAGTAGTGAGTTAACAGTACAGTCATGTAAGGTGTTTAATGAGGACAATGCAGAGCAAAATCATTCATGTTAATTTGCGCATACACAAGGTGCAACTGTGTGGGTAGTCATGCATTTTAATTAAGCTGACACTGAACTCTTGGGTAGCGGTGTGTTCAAGTGTGGAAAATACTGTAGTTCCAATGACTTTGGAAGCAGGGCCCTACTTGGCCCTGTGAAAGGAGCACAAATTATTGAGCACGTCTGTTGAGAATTAACATGTGCACTGTCTCGTTTCGATTCATTTGAAGACATAATTCAGCAAAATCAGCACCTAACACCCGCAAACTGTATAAGAACAGTTGGCTATAAATTGAATTACTGGTGGAAATTTTGATTTGTTCGTTAATGTTACAAGGGCCTAATCTAATTCCAGTCAGATGTTGTAATGTATTTAATATTGGAAGAACTGTTAAATTATTATTCTTACGTTTTGTGACATTTTGCGTTTGGTGGTGTGCCGTGATATTTTTCCAATGTATAATGGGTGCCTTGAGTCAATAAAGGTTGGGAAACACTGTTCTATGGTTTACTCTGTGTGGATAAAGTCAGGTCCAAAGGGAAGCAGAGCCCTACCTTTTCGTTGGTGTTGCAATAGCTGGGAACCTGGCAAAAACAGAATAATCTCTATTGGCCAAGTATGTTAAAACACACAAGGAATTTGTCTCTGGTAGTTGGAGCCGCTCTAGTACTTCAGCCAACACACCACTATAACAAAATATACATTAAGGACAGAAAATAAAAGTACAGGGCGTCATTAAGCAATATACAGTGTCCAGTAGTGCAGTAATACTGAGACAAAAATGTGCAAATGATGCAGACAGTCATGAAGCAATACAAGCTGTCCCTTAGCACGGTAATACTGATCAGAAACAAATGTGCAAATGATGCAGAGTCATGAGGCAATATAAAGTCTCCAGCAGTGTGGTAATACTGATCAACAAAAGTTATGCAAATGATGCTGAGTGATGGAGCTACAATGATGAATACAGTAGTAAATGAAGATGTGCAAAATTGACAGTGTTACTCAACTCAACTTTGTTTATAAAGCACTATACAAAGAACTACAGTACGATGAATTTATGAGTTAACTGTTTAAAAGGTTAATGGCAAGGGGAAAGAAGCTATTGTAATGTGTTTGATGCAAAGCTCAGACGACACAACTTTTTTTTTTGCTGTTTACGACGGTTGCTATTTCAGATTAAAAGAGACGCTGTCATAAATTAATTGTCTCTTGGACCAGGCGAGGGGCCACACGACAAATACGAAACCAACCAGATGCCGCCCGGTCATCGCGTGCTGTCCCCAAGAACACGGTCCAAGGGCACTGGTCGTCGGGGAGGCGGGACAAGCAGCTGTCAATCAGTCATGACAAAGGAGGCACTTTGTGTCACGGTCACGCTCTTCTGCTCTTAAATTTTAACAAAAAAAGAAAAACGATGCTCAAGTAGTACAAAGGATAACTAATTCAATAAAACTAATTCTCAATAGCCGCACTCTTAACTAGAAAGGGACAGAGGCAGGTTAACAAGGTAAGCATTCTGGCAACCTTCTAACAAGGCAGGAGGCAGACACACTCAGTCTTCCTCAAATAGCCCACTGAGAGTAACATCTCATTCTGCAATATTGTTCAACAGATGTTCACTTATACAAGATTTATGAAAAGGGACCAGGATTGTTTGGAGAGCCACACAACAGGAACATACCTTGGGAGTTTCAAGCTTTTAGCTCTTTGACTACTTCAACTGAAGAGGATATATGAGTTATTACATAAAAAAGGTTAAAAGACATGTTTGGGAAAGTCGAAGGACAACAACCAGATTTGGCAGAAGACAGGGCTGTCGACCACCACCCTGAACCTGAGTTTTCCCCTGGTGGGTTCAACCCACTACTGCCCCTTATCCATTGTACCGATTCTACCCCCAACCAGCCTGGTTCCGCCCTGTGTGGCCGCTTTTCCATTACACTTTTTCAAGGCCGTGTGGTGACAATGGCACCGTTCCTCAGAACCTCCTCCGACCTGGTTCTAAAATGCAGGCAGAGGATGGCCGTGGCATCACTGACATATGATTGGCCAACAGATGTAGATGTTTCTTTAAGCGTGGTGACTTGTCACTTTCACAATCAGTGCATCTAAAGGCTGCCACACACCCAGCGACGCCGCCAAATTGACTGAACTGTCACGCAGTGTGCATGGTTTGGCGAGTGTTCTCAATGAGTGGCTGCCACTGGCAATGAGTGGCTGCCACTGGTTTTGCCATTGAGTCACCGTCTTAACGTCCCAGCTTGCAGCCAATCAAAACGCAGATAAGCTTTCCCTCATGGGGAAAACACATTTCTGGGTTTCAAGATATATAAACAGAGATATCACGTGACGAAGTACAAGTACTGTAATTTCTCGTGTACAATGCGCACCCATGTATAATACGCACCCCCAAAGTTGACATAAAAATTCTGGAAAACTCTTCTACCTATGTATTGTGCATTTTTACAATGGATGATTTTGCTCACGGCACGGTGATCAAGTGGTTAGAGCATCTGCCTCACAGTTCTGAGTAGCGGGGTTCGATTCCCGGCCCTGCCTGTGTGGAGTTTGCATGTTCTCCCTCCGGTTTCCTCCCACATCCCAAAAACATGCACGCTATGTTAATTGAAGACTCTAAATTGCCAATAGGTGTGAATGTGAGTGAGAATGTTTGTTTGTTTATATGTGCCCTGCGATTGGCTGGCAACCAGTTCAGGGTGTACCCTGCCTCCTACGCGTTGATAGCTGAGATAGGCTCCAGCACTCCCGCGACCCTTGTGAGGGTAAGCGGCTCAGAAAATGGATGGATGGATGGATGATTTTGCTTCTACCCATATGATCAAAACATGCAGTATTATCTGTATGTTGTTAGTTTTTTCAAGTAATTATTCTGTAGTGAAGCACTTTATTTTAACACGTAATACTTTCTTTTTATTTTATTGCTCTTATTTTGAAAGTTCAAAGCCCTACTTTTATTTACTAAATGAGAAAACAATCATAGTGCAGCGGTGCATGTCCTGGAGCCAGTCATAATGGAGCAGGGCGTGTTCTGCCTAGAAAGTATGTGGGAATCCTAATAACATCTCGCCATCGGGTTCATTGGATATGTTTGAATGAACATAGGATAAGTCTTTCATTTGTAAGAGCTACTGAATGTTAAAAAAGTCACAGTCTCGCAATAAATGATACAGAACAGTTTTTAACTGGCTTCTGGAAGTACTGGTCCATCCATAAATTTTTAAAAACTCTCTTTTCTGAGTTAACTTTCCTTTTGAACAGCCAATACAATGTCCCACTTCTTCCAGTCCGCATATCTCTTCCGGTAAACAAACTATTTGATTGTCTAATTATGGTCACGTGACACTGTAGACAGCCTCTTACAGCAGCGTAAGTGACAAAAAAAACAACGCAGTGGCGAGACGTCTGAATGTTCTTTCCGGGTAGGGTGGATTTTGCGGCAACGACGAGCATTTAGGGACGTTTCGGTTGTAAAGGAATGTGTTAATGCACCTGCTGAGATTACTCAACCTCAGGTAAACAAAATCGTTTTTTTACTTGAGAATGATGAGCGGCACGGTGTACGACTGGTTAGCGCCTCTGCCTCACAGTTCTGAGGACCGGGGTTCAGTCCCCGTCCCCGCCTGTGTGGAGTTTGCATGTTCTCCCCATGCCTGTGTGGGTTTTCTCCAGGCACTCCGGTTTGCTCCCACATCCCAAAAACATGCATGGTAGGTTAATTGACGACTCTAAATTGCCCGTAGGTGGTTGTTTGTTTGTATGTGCCCTGCGATTGGCTGGCAACCAGTTCAGGGTGTACCCCGCCTCCTGCATGATGATAGCTGGGATAGGTTCCAGCACGCCTGCGACCCTAGTGAGGAGAAGCGGCTCAGAAAATGGATGGATGGATGAAATATTATTTACAGGACAGGGGGAGAATATTAAGTACTGTAACTTAAGTCAGTCAAATAATTTTAACAGATTTAAAAAGCAAGGACAAATTTGGCCTAAATGACATACAGTACTCACGCTTTGTCTGTCAAAATTGAACTGAAGTACTACTTGAGTTCATGTGGATATGAAAGGCCCGGTTTGACTGGGTTTGCCTTGGACTACGCCACTGCAGCGCTTAGCCAGCGACAGCCAGCCCACATAAACAAAGTATGATGCCGTTAGGGATCACTCAGCTTGTTTTGATTAAGAAGCCTGTAGCTGCAGGATGATTATTGACACTTAAAACATTCCTAGCTGTTATATGCTTCATTTTGATGCCGAGTGATGACCTGGCTGGCAGCTGCAGGCTGCACGTAGATTCCCTCAGCCTGCAGGCTTCTCTTTACTAATTGATTACGAGGCTCGTGGCTTCTCGGCTCCCCAAAATGTAAAAGCCAGTGAGCCTGTCCGCTAAGCCCGCAGTGAGCGGCGCCACCTCGCCACTCGGTGGAAAAACTCAAGTCAGTACCGGTGAGAGGGAACTATGAGAGACCCATACAATTATGTGCGGTAGACGTTTTTACAGCGCACATGCACCTCTATCTGCTACACTCGCTCATATGTCACATGAGTTATTTTTTTCTTAAATACACACATACATAGGGCTAGTCTTGTCAAAAATAATTTTCATAAAATCATTCGCCAGAGTGCGTTAAGCCATGAAAGTGGAATTAGTGGCTATAGTACATTGATGAAGAAGACAGCTAGCTAGCTGAGAGAACTAATGTGAATTGCAGGACATACTGACCATCGACACATGAAACGTACATCGCGGTAATAAATATACATGCATACATTCAATTCGGCACCAAGTGGCATCGGGTCTTGTCTTCCCCGATGCGCCACTCCCCTCACCCGGGAAAGCCCGTGAGTCTGAATGCTTATAGCCAGCTAGCTGGCTGGATGATGGACTGAAGCATTTTACGAAGCGGGGGGAACAAAACTATTAACAGAGTGCACACACAGCAGAATGAGCGCACTCACTTTAACTTTTATCAGGAAGTGCTTTTGAATTTTTACGCAAGCAATTTTGATTTTCCAGCGTGGCGAATGTGAGCAATATTCGCTTTGCCACATCCTGTTTTAATTATCCACTGGCGAGGTGGCGAACGGGCAGCGCGAACCTTGCTTTAGGAAGAGGTAGAGGCCTCTACCCTGGATCAGAATCTTTGAGCAAAATCTGAGGCAACCTAGTAGTACAGCTCAGTGTTTGCCTTTAAACTTTTTTTGGTCATAAGAAATGGATACTGATTAGAGCATAGCATGGCATGAAAAGAGTTTGCAATGAGGACCTCCCATCATTATGTATCTTCATTACACACAGGCCCATGAGGATAGGGGACAGATGGAATCCACTCAAGTACCGATGGTGGAACGGAGCCAGGCTACTATGGAAACCAAAGGTGGCTTGCTCAACTGAAGATCTAATAGGAGAAATGATGGACGAGCTTCAATCGTAAGAAAAATGCTCAAGGTACCTAACATCAACAGAGAAAGCACCAGTCAGCTATTGTGAGGCCAGCATTTAAAAAAAGGACCTGGGTGAATATAAATGCTAAGGGATCCAAGGCAGGAATTCTCAGGAGAAAGGGCAGTGAAGTTACCCCAGATATTCAAATAAGACATGGGAGACCCTCTCAATATTAGTACAATCTGCACACTGCGACAAGCTTTCCATAATGTCCTTCTCCTGTAATGTGCTCTCATCATACTTCAACCAAAATGCTCCACTGACAGCTTAAATTGGTAAATCGACAAACAATGAGCTTTGGTTGGCTTTAAAAAAAAATAATAATAATAAAAAACAGGCAAGTTGAGCTTTGCAGCTAAAATCAAAACCAAACGTCAATAATTCATTCTGGCTAACATTGTTCCAGCTCGATAAAATGGTTTGAAAAGAAGAAGAAACGTCGGCGTCTGCATTTTTGTTTGTCGCGCTGTTGTCCTCGCCGTTCAGGTGGCACATTCTGCTGAGCTTGTATTTTGCCACTAAAACAATTGAGCGGCCTATTTAAGCTGTCACAGTACCCGCTCCCTTTTCTGCGTCTGCTTTCTTTTGAGTGTCTGCAGATTAAATTTACACACTACCCTTGCATTCAGCGTGGTTATTGTCTCGTGAATGAAACACATTAATAGCTGTCTTACATTATGCTGTACAGTGGCATTACTGCACCAAATTATACTTAGGGGGGAACATTTAAATTTTTAGCTGTGGTTCTCAAACTGTGGATGAGGGTTCAGTAAGCTCCCTGTTCAGTTTTTCAATTCAATTCAGTTAAATTCTGGAGACTCTGACGTGTGATCAATCCACAAAGTTGTGTTGAGCTATGTGCAATGATGCCAGCAACACATTACTCAGTAACACGTTACTCTAATGCAGTGATTCTCAACCAGTGTGCCAGGGGATATTAGTGTGCTGTTCGCGCTCTTCAGATGTGCCGTGGGAAATCATAAAATTTTACGTAATTGCTCAAACAATTATTTACAAGAAATAATGTATCTTTGTAGTCACTGATGATGTAGTGGTACACTCGCCTGACTTTGGTGTGGGCAGCGTGGGTTCAGTTTCCACTCAGTGACGGTGTGAATCAGAATCAGAACAGAATTATCTTTATTTGCTAAGTATGTCCAAAAAACACACAAGGAATTTGTCTCCGGTAGTTGGAGCCGCTCGAGTACGACAACAGACAGTCAATTTGTTGCGCAGCAAAACTGAATGTGAGTGTGAATGGTTGTCCGTGTCTATATGTGCCCTGCGACTGACTGGCGACCAGTTCAGGGTGTAGTCAGCCTTTCGCCCGAAGTCAGCTGGGATAGGCTCCAGTGCCCCTGAAAAAGGTTAAGTGGTGTTGAGAAGGGATGGATGGAATGTATTTTCTGAGCCGCTTATCCTCACTAGGGTCACGGGAGGGCTCGAGCCTATCCCAGCTATCATCGGGCAGGAGGCGGGGTACACGCTAAACTGGTCACCAGCCAATCGCGGGGCACATATAAACAAACAACCAGTCGCACTCACATTCACACCTACGGGTGATTTAGAGTCTTCATTTAACCTACCATGGATGTTTTTTGGGATGTGGGAGGAAACCGGAGTGCCCGGAGATAGCATTACTATTGTAGCTATGATGAGCCTAGGCGCATTTAAATTGGGTATTTCCATATGGGCGGTCTGGAATGTAACCCCAGCTATGGAGAGGTTATTATTGTAGTGTGTTACGTCCACCTCTTTTATTTCATTATTATTCGTTAAATGCTAGTTTTGTAGGATGTACCGCGAGTGAATGTTGTGACGTGTTTAGATATGTCCCTCATGTTGCTCACTGATATGGGCCAGTGGTGATTGTCTGCTATTGCCTTTCCTGAAGTAAATCTATTCTTCTCAAATGTTACTTCAGGCTACACTTTTTTTTCTTTTCTTTTAAACCTGTCTTGTTCAGCTGCATGGCCTTGCAGAATGGTTGATCTGTATGCCTTTGCGCTGGAACAGTTTTGCTGTGCAAAATGGGAGTTTGAAATATTCTCTCTGCTTATTTTAAAATGTTTTAATTATTCTGAAAATGCAGGCGGACAGAAAAAGGTTTTAGGGAACAGACAGAGGGACAGAGTGGACAAGGGGACTAGGGGTGAGAACCACAGCAGAACCATAGTGAGACAGTCTAAATATTTAAACACCAGTAGCATTACAAGCCATTTGTAGATGGGGTGGCATGGGGGGCAACCGGTGACGAAATGCAATAACTAACCAAGAGAACAATTTAAGAGAGAACAAAAAAGGGCAGGCCAGGATGTGGGAAAATGAGCAAGGCAGTGCTACTGACGAGTGGTGGGGTGGGATTCTATTTTAGTGCGTAAACACCTGTAAGAATCTGTGAGTTGATATGTTAGTATAACCTGTGTTTTTGTTGGTGATCCCAGCACAAGTAATTAAAGCCTATAGTGTGTCTATCGAACGTATTAGTGAATAAACACCATATCACATGCATGTTAGTCAACTGGTGTATGGAGTTGCTGAGCCGGCACACACACACACACACATATATATATATATATATATATATATATATATATATATATATATATATATATTTAGATTTATGTGGTATGTAACAATCATCTCAGGGCTTTCAATGGATCCATAAGATTGGGAGGAGTAATTGGTTGGCTTGTGGACCGCAGTTTGACAACCACCGCAATAGATATTCACTAAGATGAAGTCTCACAACATTTTCTGACGTCACACATAATGATGGTTTGAAGTTTTGTTTGACTTTCGAGGCCAAACTGTATCAATTCTTAAGGCATTCCACTTTGGGACGTTCCACTGCATAATAAATACAACATGATATAGCTGAGCAGTAAATGCCGGTGCAACTTTTATTTTTGCAATGATGACACAAAACATTTGACTGCATCGTTAAATTTATAACATCATTTGTCTTTTGAGTGGGTAAAAGGACCCACCCACAGGGTTAGGCTACAGAAAGAGAAAGCCTGCCGCATCCTAGAAATAGTTCAGGATGATGGACGATACTCTCATATCTAAACATCACATTAATTCTCCGGCCCCAGCGCCATGACGGGCCCAAGGACGCCCCAAGCAAAGGATGAAAAAAATAAAGAATAAAAAACACAGGGACAGATCTTGAAGAGGAGGATAGAGCAGATATGACACGCAGGGGAGCCAGATTGGCTGGTGTAGCTCCAGCAAATGAAGAGCTGAGAGTTGAAGAGGGAGGCAGAGGAGGCCAGTGGAGCGAGAAGAGCACAAGAGGACTGGGATTAAGAAGAGCAGAGAGGGAGGACGAACCTGAGACACAGAGCCGCTGGAGAAAAAACACGATTCATGAGGTGGATCAAGAGGGGACTGACTGGAGGACATTTCAAACAATACAACATGAAAACTGTTTTTATGATTTATTGTCAAAAGAATGAGAAGCGTAAGAAGCTCTGTCATCCGGGAGGAAAATTTTCAACAAGATGTACGCACTGGCCAATTGTCGGAATAATAATAATAAATGCTGCGATTCCATAAGTACCCTAAAAATAAATTAACATATATATTAACATACAGTATACAGGTGTAAAAATATTTCATTTGGAGCTGTAATGGACTTGCTCTCGCCCGATGGCAGCGTGACCCCCAAACTCCAAACCAAGCGGCATCGCTGTCGCCGCTCCCCCACCTCGGGAGATGACCACGGGGATGCCAGATTTCATTTCGCACACAGATGCTAAAGAAATTTCAAGCCAGTAGCATCAAAGCCCAGACACTGGCATCTAGTTTCGCACCCGAACGTTAAATTAATTAACATCCGTCCTGAAGAGCCTCAACAACAAAGACTTCTCTTTCCCGCTGTTTTTTGAGACATTTTCCCATCCGCACGGCGCAATAGCGACACTCACACGTTGTGGAAAGCCACTGCAACCCCCGGGTTAACTATTCACAATCTTCATTGGACTTGAATGTGATATAATATGATAAGAAATTCACATGAATGCCACTCGTGATTGTATTTCTGCAAATTTGAATGTCTGATGTCAAATCTGTTTGTCAACTGAGCCGGATGAAATGTTTCACCCCACACAATACAAATGCCACACTGCAAATATTACAGTGTTCTCAACAACCACATCCACTTGAAACATTCGTTACAGGGATAAAAGAGGAAGCGCGCGTGACAATGCCGACTGGTTAGAGCGTCGGCCTCACAGTTCTGAGGACCCGGGTACAATCCCCGGCCCCGCCTGTGTGGAGTTTGCATGTTCTCCCCGTGCCTGCGTGGTTTTTCTCTGGGCACTCCGGTTTCCTCCCACATCCCAAAAACATGCATTAATTGGAGACTCTAAAATTGCCCGTAGGTGTGACAGTGAGTGCGAATGGTTGTTTGTTTGTATGTGCCCTGCGATTGGCTGGCAACCAGTTCAGGTTGTACCCCGCCTCCTGCCCGATGACAGCTGTGATAGGCTCCAGCACGCCCGCGACCCTAGTGAGGAGAAGCGGCTCAGAAAATGGATGGATGGATGGAAGGTTTAAACCACAAAATAATCCTAAAATGGAAACGTAACATTCAGAGGCGGTCCCTTTTTGGGTGCTCGGGCAAGCTCCGTGGGGACGGAAGCGGACAGCACACGTCCGCTCCGAACGTCTTGCGAGCAGGGACACCCTGCCTGGGAACTTTTTGTGCTCCTTTTTTTTCTTCCTCCTTTCCGCCAAATCCAACTATTCCCCCCTGTGGACCAGACCGGCCGAAACTTCGGAAGGCGGACTAGCCTGCCTCAATCGTGTTCAACACACGTAAATCCAACGTGCGGTCTACTAAAGGTACAGATTAGTGCATATTTGGGTTTAAATTAATGAGAACAGGAATCCCCAACAATATGCCTTGTCATGACACGCTCATTCCACCCTCACAACACAAGTCATTCTCCTTTGCCAGTGTTTGTCTGTCCTTTGTTTTGTTTTTCTTCCCGCATTGTTTCCCTTGCAGATCCCCATGTTAGATCTCATTAAATTTTCGATAAAAATTCACTACCTGCATCAGTTATGTGTGTTTGTGTTCGAGGAAAAAAACTCTGGCTCGTCTAGAACTCTTGTCTAATTCATGTGGCAACCTTCAAATTACGAGACTGAGGAAAAAAGGTTTGTCGTCACGTTGTCCTGTCCAGTTTTACACATCTAAAAAGTGATGTGGTGCCCCTTTACTTGATAAAATAGTTGATTTTAACGATTACATTTAAAATTACGCTAAACCGGAAGTAACGCAGGCGTCGCTTCCGGCTTATTATTTTCTCCTAAATGAATTACATGTTTATTTAACTCATATACGCTACAGAGCCTATGAGTTATGTCAACCAAAAGTACAGAAAGCCAACATTGTCGTCCCATTTCTGCTTCTCAGTGTCTCGGATACATCTGTTACCCCGCATTTTCTGAAATGCCCAACGTGTCCATTTTCTGCACTGTAGCATCCATTAAAAATAAATACAAATAGTTTTATACCTCATCACCTGCTTATTTTGAAAGCCATTACACAAATAAATGTATTTATTACCACATCATTGACTTCACCATCGCTCCCCCACCATTACAGATGTTACATATTTCACGCAAGCAACACGATGATTATCTATAGTCATAACCAGCACCTGCAGTTTTTTAATGCATCACATGGCTCATTTACCTGCTCTGTACCTCATACTGGGCCATGCAATTCTGACGTCAGGGGTAAAAATAAATACTAGTTTGGCAAGTCTAACTTCACGAAAAAGCAAAACCATATGTCCAATCAAAATAATGCGACTGCTTATCCATCAAGCAACAACAATTTGTAATAAATAAAATATAGGGCATGTATATTATATACATTATTATTTTATAATAATTATAATTGTATTTCTATTATTATTTAAATATATTTAGATTTTTATATTCAATCTTTATTTGGCCCAAGAAGAGAAGTTCAGAAGAATTTTAGTAGCTACACATTAGTTTTCTGCATCCTATGCCGCCTGGTCATTTAAATAAAAAAACAACAACAATAACAACATTATTTTATCATACCGAGTCCAAGGGAGAAGTCTTGTTTTGCCTGCCGTTTGTTGGCAGGATTTCGCAAAAAAAGCACAACCGATTTTCAGTTAAATTTGCAAACGAGTTGAATGTGTCCCAAGCAGGAATCTATTACGTTTTGTTGTGAATTAGAGTTTTGTTCGAGTCCACTCATATTGAGGCTAAATGGGGCGGTGCCTAGCAGATCTGGCAAATGTACAGTACTAACAGGAAAGTGTTTTTTTTTTTTTTTTTTTTAAATGTTTAAGTCACATTTTAATGTTTTTAACTGTCATTCAATTATACACAGATGGAATTACACAATAAAACAATGACATCATTTTAACATTAATGATGAAAGAGGCGGAATAATCATGTAGTGCAGTATAAGACGTTACAAGATAAATACTGTACCTTCTGATCACAAATGACAAGCACATGGCAGTTAGCCAGTTGGCGGCTAGCATGGGAAGCATATGTAGCTCGCTCCTTCTTGTCACACAGCAAAAACAGATACACTCATACGAACAATTTA
This sequence comes from Phycodurus eques, assembly GCF_024500275.1. Lineage (NCBI taxonomy): Eukaryota > Metazoa > Chordata > Actinopteri > Syngnathiformes > Syngnathidae > Phycodurus > Phycodurus eques. Next base: position 7,790,495 of record NC_084539.1, read on the forward strand.
GGACAATTTTCGATTCCAACTTAAAGCTAACCAGTTAAGGAGAGACCAGGTGTATTTGTTTGGTTAGGTACTCATGCACCTGTACTCCTTGCGCTCCCTAGCGTTTGGCACCACTCTCTCGTGTAAAGCCTGCTGTTTTGCATGTTGATGTAAGGATCAGATCCAGTTTGCGCTGCTCTTTTCTCCATCTTCTATTGTTTAAGCAACGACAGCTCAGTGAACATTTCCTTGTCAAAGTCCTTGGCAAGAGGTCAAAGCTAAATGCCTTTTCTCAATGACGCCATGGTCCTGATCATGCAAGTCTGCTGTACTACACTCACAAAACAAACCCAAAACGAAGTTCTCTATTTTTTATTTAAACAATACATAATGAGCTTATTATATTAAAATTGGCAGGACTGACTCATGTTTTATTGCTCACTTAGAAGCCATCTAATCATATTGAGAAAGATGCCATGTCACACTGAAGCTCACTTACTCTTGCAGTATTATTTTGAAAACAAAAAAAAAATCAATTCTGTGCTATTTAATTAAAGGCCAACGCTTGTATTACGTCAAGCTGGTCTCCATGTGTGCCACAAGCCCCGTGAGTTGAGTTGAGTGTTTACGTATGGGGAAATTCATTGGCATTGTTGGCCTTTATTTGGAGTGACCTTTTTAACATGCTTGCAATCGGAAGCCATCGTGTTTCCTGAAAGAAAAAATAGGGAAAGGTTTTGTTAAAATGCCACACAGTGGCACCGTATAATGGGACCGTAATAGGGGGTCATTAGCAATGTCTCCAAAAGACTGATGTGCATGTGCAAAGAAACTAGAATCCGCCAACCAGGTATGACCACTATTTGGAATTCAAAAAATAAATAAATAAAAATAAATAAATAAATATACTATATATATATATATATATATATATAAAATTTATATATTGGGCTGGCATGATGGGCGACTAGTTAGCCCATCTGCCTCACAGTTCTGGGGACCGGGGTTCAAATCCCGGCCCCACTTGTGTGGCGTTTGCATCTTCTCCCCGTGCATGGGTGAGTTTTCTCTGGGCACTGCGGTTTCTTCCCACATCCCACAAACATGCCTGGGAGGTTGATTGAAGACTCTAAATTGCCCGTAGGTGTGAATGTGAGTGCGAAGGGTTGTTTGTTTCTATGTGCCCTGCGATTGGCTGGCGACCAGTTCAGGGTGTACCCCACCTCTCGCCCAAAGATAGCTGTGATAGGCTCCAGCACGCCTGCGACCCTAGTGAGGACAAACGGTCAGAAAATGGATGGATATATACAACCCCAATTTCAATGAAGTTGGGATGTTGTGTAAAACATAAATAAAAACAGAATACAATGCTTTGCAAATCATTTTCAACCTTTATTTAATTGAATACACTACAAAGACAATACATTTAATGTTCAAACTGATCAACTTTATTGTTTTTAGCAAATAATCATTAATTTAGAATTTTATGGCTGGAACACGTTCCAAAAAAACTGGGACAGGGTCATGTTTACCACTGTGTTACATCACCTTTTCTTTTAACAACATTCAATAAACATTTGGGAACTGAGGACACTAATTGTTGAAGCTTTGTAGGTTGAATTCATTCCCATTCTTGCTTGATGTACAGCTTCAGCTGTTCAACAGTCCGGGGTTTCCATTGTGGTATTTTACGCTTCATAATGCGCCACACATTTTCAATGGGAGGCAGGTCTGGACTGCAGGCAGGCCAGTCTGGTACCCGCACTCTTTTAGTATGAAGCCACGCAGTTGTAACACGTGCAGAATGTGGTTTGGCATTGTCTTGCTGAAATAAGCAGGGGCGTCCATGAAAAAGACGTTGCTTGGATGGCAGCATATGTTTCTCCAAAACCTGTATGTACCTTTCAGCATTTATGGTGCCTTTTGCTCTTTGGCCCGGAGGAAACGACGTCCACAATTTCCAAAAACAATTTGAAATGTGGACTCGTCGGTCCACACAACACTTTTCCACGTTGCATCAGTCCATCTTAGATGAGCTCGGGCCAAGAGAAGCCGGCAGCATTTCTGGGTGTTGATAAATAGCTTTTGCTTTGCATTGTAGAGTTTCAAGTTGCACTTACGGATGAAGCGCCAAACTGTATTCACTGACATTGGTTTTCTGAAGAGTTCCTGAGGCCATGTGGTGATATCCTTTACACATTGATGTTGGTTTTCGATGCAGTGCCGCCTGAGGGATCGAAGGTCACTGGCATTCATTGTTGGTTTTCGGCCTTGCCGCTTACATGCAGTGATTTCTCCATATTCTCTGAACCGTTTGATGATATTATGGACCGTAGATGATAAAATCCCTAAATTCCTTGCAATTGTATGTTGAGGAACATTGTCCTTATGCTGTTTGACTATTTTCTCACGCACATATTCACAAAGAGGTGAACCTCGCCCCATCTTTGCTTGTGAATGACTGAGCAATTCAGGGACGCTCCTTTTATACCCAATCATGGCACCCACCTGTTCCCAATTAGCCTGTTCACCTGTGGGATGTTCCAAACAGGTGTTTGATGAGCATTCCTGAACTTTCTCAGTCTTTTTTGCCACCTGTCTTAGCCTTTTTGGAACATGTTGCAGCCATAAAATTCTAAGTTCATTATTATTTGCTAAAAACAATATAGTATCAGTTTGAACATTAAATAGCTTGTCTTTGCCGTGTATTCAATTAAATATAGGTTGAACATGATTTGCAAATCATTGTCACAACATTAACACAACGTCACAACTTCATTGGAACTGGGGTTGTATCTATTGAATTTCAGATTTTTAAAAACATTTTATTTGGAGGGTGTCATCACTTTTGTCAGCGTGCATTCTTCCAGTCTCCTGTAGCTCATGTTTCTGTAACCCGGTGTGCTGACATGTCAATAGTTATCACAGTACCAGTCATAAATATGTTATCATTTAAGGTTATCAATAACCAGGAAAACACAAATGCTAAGAGGAAGGAAGATGCTAAGAATTAGCGAACTGGTTTGCTTAGCCAGCTAAGAGAAGTAGCTAGCAATGTCCAGTATGTTCTAGGTGTATTTAATGCCGACCACACATTACTACCTTGACTTATGTGTGCCACAACTTAAAAGTTTTTTTAATTACAAGCTGTTGCTTGGTCAATTACAAGCTGTTGCTTGGTCAATTTTTGTTTTGTTTTGAGTTAAAAGCCAAAGTTTGACTGACGAGCAAGTTTCAGATACGCCACCACTTGAATGGAGTGGGAAAAAGTCAGCGAGGCGCTTTCAGCCAATGAGAGAAACAGTCAACCACAGATATAAATATGAAAACATGGGAAAGGAGCATGCAGCAGACGCTAATACTGAACTAACTGTGTGACGGTAGCTCCCATTGTCACTCACAAGGCCACGCCCTATAAAGGCACACAACATGTGACTGTACGACAGAAAGCCAAGACAATACCTAAAGTCTATCAATAACAGCAATCCAGCCCCTTGTCAGTGCAAATGAATATCAGATGGTTCAGTCCTAATTGATGGCCTACAAAAATGTCTCATTGCCAAAGTGTGAGTCAAGACACATTTCATGATGGGTCAGAGCAGAGAGCTGTCTCAAGACCATCGCAAACTAATAGTTACAAAACATAACGACGGCATTGGTTACAGGAACATATCTAAGCTTCTGAACGTTCCAGTGAGCATGGTTGGGGGTAAAACCAATCATTCCACCATAAATCTGCCTCGATCAGGTGCTCCTCGCAAGATTTCTGACAGAGGAGTGCAAAGAATAATCAGAAGAGTTGTCCAAGAGCCAAGGACCACCTGTGAAGAGCTTCAAAAAGACCTGGAATTAGCAGGTACTGTTGTAGCAAAGAAAACAATCAGTAATGTACCGACAAGCCAGTTAAATACTAGGAGCATCTTTTCTATGGTTTGCATTTTGGTTTAAGCTGTAGCTTGACTTGACAGACTTTACAGTCACTGCGCATGTGCAGTCATTGGGTGTATTACATGTCGATTGTTGCAGCAGTGATTGGTCATAAACATTTTATAACTGAAGACAAGGAAAACGTGCTAAGAAGCAGGATGATGCTAAGACTTAGTGGAGTAGCTTGCTAAGGAATTTTGCAATTGCTCCAAAAGAGTGATTACATGTATGTGAGGGGTAAAACTGCACAGACAAGTCATAATGTATTTGAAATGTCAAGTGGGAGTGCATCACTTTTGTCAAAATAAAATGTTCCACCGTGTTGTGGCTTGTATTACTATTAAGAAGGTATCCTGACTTGGCTGGCTTTTCAATCATTGGATGATCTTATCTCAATCACAATAAAAGCACATAAGAAAACATGGCTTCTGAGAAGTGGTTATATCTGTTATAACAGATTGAATTTCCTGTAGGGTCCAAAGATTGAAGTCCTCTTTGTCTTTCTACTGTATTTCTCAATTGAATCTCAATTACAATGTGATATTCACTTGAATAAGAACATCGTAGTGCATATATACAGTACTTTGGGTACATTGAGTGTTATGAAATCAACTGCAGGTGCCATTCTGACAACAGACTCTTTGCTGCTCTACAGTATATACAGTAAAATGATTGTATTTGCAAATATTAATACAACAAAATCAACTGAATAACAAAAGGTAAAAGCAATATTAATAATGTTGTTTTGCTGTATTTAATCATTAACTCAAAATCTTCGTGAAAACACTAAAGGCTGCCGCACACCAAACATAATGCTACATCGATGGGACTAAAGACTTCGGCACTTAATTTGCTGCATTTTATCATTGCTTTAGCTTGCTAAGCTTGCTCGTGCCACTGGCAGTAAAATCCCCCAGTAGCATAAATGTTAGCACACTGTTAGCATTTTTCTTAACGAGCTGAAAACCACCTACCGTTTACTTTTAAGGATAATACATTGCTTAACTTGGAGCAGAATGTTTTTGGAGTGCTTCACCTATGGATAAACAGTCCACTCAATCCCTTCATTGTTTGGTTACCTTTTAATCACAGATTTTGTTTTTATAAAAGTGGATTGATGATGTGAAGTAATTTCGTAACCAGCACTGGAGTCCTCAATTGACCTTTCTTTAAGCCACACCCAGACACGCAGACTGGCCAATTACAGCCCCCCGCCCCATCCCCCTTTTTTGTTTTAAAAATATATTTTTGGGGTCTTTTAAGCAACTTAACAAGGGAGATTTGCATTAGGTCCAATTAAAATGCTAAAATTGAATCACGTTCATCCATGTGTTCACTGATGACTTTCCACCCTGTGGTCTTTCTTCCTGCAGTGACTCATTCCCACATTTATTTTATTTTTTTTAAATGTTGACACGAGACACCCAGAGGTGCCCCACATGCAGCCACATGCCTCACAAGAGTCTAATAAGTGTGAAAACTCCCATTGCCCACTTCCAGTCTTCCTTTGTGCATTTTGTCCAATCAATAGCACAGAGCCAACACCTCTGCTGTGACAACCACACGCACACACTCACGCAGGATCAACAAAAGCACTGTGCTATGGAGGTGGTATTTTATTGTGTTGCCGTGCTTGCAAAGAGAGCAACAAATGCTTGTTTTTGTTTTTGTTTTGTTTTTGTTTTACTGGTCAAACCATTTTGGTAGTTGCCTCGCTTGGCTGTCAACCACAACTAATGACAACTACCGGATATACTGAATTATAATGCATCACACTCACCTTTGACAATGTTTTCCTGAAATGGACCTCTGTACATTTTTATCAAGGACCCCTACCCTTAGGTCTGCAGCAATATGACTTAGAGATCACCCACAATATATGAACAGTGATGCATATAAAATGTTGGAGGTAGTGTACATTAACTAGTTTATGTAAATATTCACTGAAGTGCAATCCAAACGCAAAGAGTTTCTGAAAAAGCATTTTGGTGAGCGAAGTGGGACGACAATATCTAAATGCAGTTGAACAATTTCTAATACAAGTGCTGTATCATACATCATGTATTTTGTCTCGTTTCTTTCTTTTTTTTCCAACAATAGAATAATTGTATTGTTTTTACAAACCCAGTCATCACTGCTTAATAGACATCCAGAAAAAACATTTTGGCTTTTTTCCAAAGTGTGATCGCAATATTCGGTAAACGCAATCTGATGAAATCCAATACAAGAGCGGTACCACACGTTATATATTTTGTAGTCTTGATTTTTGTTGTTTGTTTTCAACAATAAGGCTATTTTCTTTCTACAATTCATCATGTCATTGAAGAGTTTGAAAAAAAAGCGTTATGACGAGGATATGAGATTTGTGCATTCAATGGTCACAATATTAGGTACACAGAGTCTGATGAGAGTGTTTTTTCGAGCCAAGTCATCACTTGTTTCGATCCAATACAATTTCTGTATCATACTTTCGTAAATTTTACAGTCTCGTTTTTGTTTGTTTATCACAATAGATCACACACAAATATAACATTTATTTCTTGTTAAAACACAAGACATAACTTCATAGAAGACCAAAATAATACAGTAAATAGTAATAATTACATTCACTGTAGCTTTTTCGGTATACTGTATGATGCTTCCTTTTGGATACCTACCTGCTGTTTATCTTGCTTTCTGGGCTTATGCAGTGACATTATGTACACCACCAAACAATAAAGACATTATTTACACTACTGTCCACCTCCACACCTGTATTGTGTACATGGGTGTCGACCACAAAGGTCACCTTCATAGTTTAATTCCAAGAGGCTACCCACATTTTTCATATTCTTGGAAGGTCATCCAGCAACAGTCCAGTCTTTTACCATACATTATTACATTTTAAAAGCTGTTTCTTATGTCATGGCCAAAGTTATTCCTTCTCAAAGATCATCTATTATAATCATAAATTACTAAAGTAATACAAAATGGTGCCCACATCTCTTATTAATGCCATTTTTCTAAGTATATTACAATGACAGCTTAGCTTGTGGGGCCAAGCTCTCTTTATTTATTGATTCTTATTGCAATGCAAGGCCTCTGTTGCATCATTTATTTTAATATGTTTCGGTACAAAAAACAGAGCGGCACACAAGCGGGTGTAGGTATATAACGGCAACTATTTCAAACTTAAAAAAGGTTCATCATTAAGTTTGCACGACAAGCTATCCTACAGTGCACCTTAATGTAGTAATTAAGACATCAGGGTCAACACTGCTGCTGTCAGAATCGAATCCGACTCATCCTGGATGACTTTCCGGAGGACTATTAGCTCTCATCATCCGCTTACTAAAAAATCTCTTGAGAAGGTCAGATATAAAAAGCGTTCAAGTTTTTGCTTTGATAGCACATCAAGAACGAGAGTCAGCGGGTGGGACGCTAAACTTGCAGTTGATCAAAAGCCTTTCACTCGATAGAAAATATTGATCTGAGATGTAACAAATGTACACGGTCACACTTTTTAAGGGTACAAAAAAGCCACCTACAAAAAGGTTTTCCCTTAGTTGTTTTATTACAATTATCACATTTTAAACAATCCCTATTCACATGGACCACCAAAAAGGACTGTTAATGCTGTAATTTGCATGCCAATCCAGTAGGTGGTGATGTCATTTGCACATTTGTTGATCAGCATTACCGCACTACAGAACAGACACTTTATATTGCTCAATGTCTCCTTGTACTTTTGTGTCTATGGCCAAAACTTAGATTTTGTTATGGTGGCTTGTTTGTTATAGTACTAGAGTGGCTCCAACTACCGGGGACAAATTCCTTACTTGGCCGATTTTACTATAAAGTACAGTGAACTCCTGTTTGTCACTGGGAGTTTCATCTATGCAATTCAACATTAGTATGTGATACTTTAGGGAGATGCAGTTATTTATTTGTCCAGTTGAGATCACCTCCATATACTCTACATAAGCACATGCCTTTAAAAGGTGGGTTTCCTTTGCTTGATTAATATGAAAGTCAACTCATGCAGACATACGACGGACGGGCGATTTGCTGGCTAAACCATTGGAGAATGTGTCTCACAGTGACGATCTCAGCATTGTAGGCACCGCAAAGCATCATGGTACTGGCTTCCCAGACTCCTTTGCTGTGCTCTTTTTAACTACAGTTTGTGGAAAATCAAGCTAAACATTGCTGTTTTCTTGCATTTGTTCCCTATTGTTGGCATAACCAGTTCCATAATTTTATGAGTGTGCGCATTAGCTATGCTGTATTTTGCGCTAAGTTGGTATTTGAGAATGTATTTCATGAAACTCACACTGTGGCTTGTCTGTTAACCAGTGGCATGCCGGTCATGTTCACAGTATTACGAAGCAACTGGTAACTTAGCAAATGTGTTAGTTCAATTAGCTGAGTAAGGTTTCTTTTCGCAAAGTAAAAGTACCTGATTGTCCTTATGTGAGTAGTTACTGCCACATTATTGTCAAATAGCCACCAATACTAATTGAACCAAAGATGTGCAGGGGAGTAATTGCACAAAAAAACATCCCTGATGCACTGAATAAACAATAAGTGAACAGCGATATAGCGAGGGATTACCGCACTGTATTTATGGTATGCTCACTATACTGTAGTGTTATCCTAACCAGTGTCTTGTAAACAGTCGACCAATCAATGATCTGAGGTGTCGAGCGCCAACCTTTAGGAGCACCAAAAGAAGGATGCCAAAATCAGGTATGTATGTGTTGCTTCTTAGTCATCCAGGTCATAGTATTCTAAAGGTTGAATCAAGGCAACTGGACTTGTTCTTGTTTGTTGAGACGCTTCACCTTTAATCCGGAAGGCTTCTACAGTTCACAATATTTAGGTGGATGTGTCCCCTGGGGGTAGTCAACAATAGGGCTTGGTTAATGAAACAACGGTCCAGCAAACCAATCAGTTATTCACTTGCCTTGTGGCAAAAGAGGTCATTAGAGTGACTCTTCATGTGAAACGAGGCAATCTTTTGGGGAAGGGATGTCATGACATTGTTATAGGCAGACGATAGCTGATGCCGCAAACCTCGTCCTCTGTTTATAGACGGCCTCTCTAGCTTGACATAAATGGCTTCTTTCACACTAACCAGTCAACAACAACACCACCCGCCCCTATGGCCCACACACCGGGGCATAAAGAGGGAGACTCAACCCCTAAAAAGAACTCCAGAAGCCTTTTGGATTAAAGGTGAAATGTCTACAAAAAACAAGAACAAGTTCCATCCCCTTGATTGAACCATAGTGGAAAAATGGGTATGGTTACGATTGGATATTTTGGTAACGACTTCTGACAATTTTGAAGCCTAAATGTTTTGCTTTTGTCAACGAGACCTATGATAGATTAAGTCCAAAATGACTGTCACATTAGCTGCATTGAGTTTCATTAAGCCGTTCCGCAAATGATCCTTTAGCTATATGACTATAACCCTAAGACTGTCAGTTATGATGGCAAACTCTGCAGTATATATATTGTTTTATTTATTTACATCCCAAGTTCCTCAAAGTACAACAGTACAAATCAAAATCTGTATACATCCAGTCAAAAGCCCACACTGATTAATTTTGATGTCTCGAAATCATACTGCATTGATTCACTGGTTTGAAAAAGTCAACAGTGCATCGTCCACAAGGTGCATTTATTTATAGGCCGAGGGAGTGGTTGCGTTCATGGGAGCTTGTGGAATTTACCAGCTGCATGCTGAGGCTCCATGCAGGTTGGTCCAAGCCTGGTGAGGATCACCTGCTGCTTTTTAATGTTCTCTACCCCCCTGCGGCATACATGCACCATGTTCAGGTCTAATAAATCGTTCAGATGAACTGTGTGTGATAATTTGTCTGGCATCCGGCCCATTTTGGTAGTCCTTATGCGCCCTGTGAACAGAGTTGGACGATTTCCTCCCAAATTCTAATAGTAAGTAATTAATTATAATAAAGTAGTACTGTCTCTGTGTAATGTATGTGGTTAAAGGTTAGTGTGTCAATGTTAGAGCGTTAGGGTTTCAGGGTGTTCTTGTGTCAGGGTCAAGGTGTTAGTGTAAGACTGTTAGGGTTAAATAAATAAAAAGCACCCAAAAACAATAAATGTATTTATTTTACATTTATTGTTTTTGTAACTGGCAAGCCAGCCAATGGCACTGCAGTTAAACCTCGCAGGAAGGCGGGACTTTAGCAGAAGCATACGTTACAACTAGAGGAGTAATATGTGTTGACAGAATAGAATTGCATTGAAACACTGACATCTTTGGAAAAAAAAAATTGTTCTGTAATTGTTACTCCCACGACTACTGCAGCGTGCCATTATATTATATTGTTGTTGCTGGGTATTAAGTCCAGTTACAGACTTGCATTAGTTATAACTGGTAGTTGCATAAACGAGAGGTGAGGATTGTGCTGTATAGTGAATTTTCTTCAGCCTGAAACTTCAGACCAAAAAATTCATGTGTACACCTCGGCATTCAATTTCATTTTCAACCTCTGATTTGCTCCCAGTCGCGCACCAGTTGAATAATGGAAATGTCATCAACACGTTGCTTACTTGCTTTGAGTCTGATGTACAATGACGTGCTTATTTTTTTACACATAGTCTACATCCAAGAACATTACATAGTTGTGCAAGAAAGCTTTATGGCTCCTTTAGATACCTTTGAGACGATGCCTTTTTCTAATATTTGTATTCTGTATTTGTATTCTCAATCTGTGAACTATAATGAAGAGCTGAGACACTGTTGTGCAGTGCATATGTGAAAATACCCCCTATAGAGTAAGAACACATATTGTAGTTTCTAACGAACATTCAGAATTGCATCTGTACCTAAAAAAGGCAAAATAAATGTTTAATCCATCCATTTCCCATACGGCTTATCCTCACTAGGGTCGCGGGCGTGCTGGCGCCTATCCCAGCTGACTCCGGGCTACATCCTGAAGTGGTCGCCAGCCGATCGCAGTAAATTTGAATCCATTAAGTTTATTATTTGGCTTCTGTGTTGTAGCTGCAAATTGAAAAACAACACAGTAAACGAGATGCAAGAATACATGGGAGTAAATTTGTTTTGAAACGATTCGTCGAGGTGGGGCTTCAGTGAATGCCATCATGCGCTCTCACTGACGTTTTGTCGACTGGGGAAATTTATTTTCAGATTCCGTATTGAAATGGGAATGTCTACTATATAAATATTATTTACTTATTATTATACAGCTTCATTCATGCATGTGATTGTTATGACTTCATTTGTGAATGCCATCCATCCATTTTCTGAGCCGCTTCTCCTCACTAGGGTCGCGGGCGTGCTGGAGCCTATCATCGGGCAGGAGGCGGGGTACACCCTGAACTGGTTGCCAGCCAATCGCAGGGCACATACAAACAGACAACCATTCGCACTCACAGTCACAGTCACACCTACGGGCAATTTAGAGTCTCCAATTTATGCATGTTTTTGGGATGTGGGAGGAAACCGGAGAGAGAACATGCAAACTCCACACAGTCGGGGCCGGGGATTGAACCCGGGTCCTCAGAACTGGGAGGCTGACGCTCTAACCAGTCGGCCACCGTGCCGCCTCAGTTGTGAATGTTTAAATTGTATACACAGTATGTATATATATTTTTTTCTGAAGAACTCATTTCACCACTACAAAAATGGCCCAAGAAATATCAGAGAATAACCGCATTGTATTTTGAATGCTGTCTTCCAAGTAGATCATCTTGAACCACTCAATTTTTGAAGGTAAGAACATAATTCTTTACTTTTCCGTTTTCCACCCCCTGTGGCTACAACTGTCATGCATTTATTTATTAAAAAAAAAAAAAAGAAGCAAGTAACTCCATTAGACAAGTTACTTCCCCTTTGATGAAATTAAGTTTGTGTGGATTAATGAAATTTACCTCTCTCTCTCTCTCTCTCTCTCTCTCTCTCTCTCTCTCTCTACAATATCTCAAAGTGTCTGACACTGGCTCGATGTGGGTATGCTTCTAAAATGCAACGTGCCACTGGTAATCCTCCACCAGTGAGCACAAATAAAATCTAATTATAAGCAGGACCCAAAGCTAAAGCAAAAAGTCTAGTGCTACTTAGATATTTTTGGCCAGAGGTGGCATCTGTAATCCTGACAATGTCCTCTCTGTTACAACAACAAATAAGCAAAATTGCTGTCTGGAAAAGTCAATCAGGATTACACCTCAGGACACAGATTTTGCATTGTGTTCACCTCCCAACAAGTGCAAACATGATTAGGTGGCACCAGATGACTTAATTCCCTGTGATTGGCATTGAAATTAACGCAGCGTGGCCGCAACATGCTTACAAATGCTCATTCTATATGCATTGTAGTCGCATCTGGTGGGATGTTTCTATAGCGACCAACAGCATTCTAGATCCTTTTTAGATGAATTTCACAACATGTCAGTTCCATAAGTAAGTTATGCACACCCACATATAGTGTAGAAACGTGACAAATTGGTTCAGCTGCATCTTTGCAATTAAATTTGTGCTTGGATTTGTCCAATCAGCCCAACTTGCCAACAAGCAGCTTATTAAATTCAGTCAGTGGGTATGTACAGTAAATCAAGCCGTATAAACTGTTCGTTATGGATTTGGGAAAAGATCATATAGTCTACAAATTAAACAAATATTGAATATGCAATAATTATGCTTTTGGAAATACAGGATTCAACCTCCGTGGTAAATACAAATTTGAATACCCAAACACTCAATCTAAATCTTTGTGAAATTTTATTTTTTTAAATGTGTGTGTGTGTGTTTGTGTGTGTGTATATAGTGCAACAACAATATAGTCTATTCTATTCTATTCTATTCTATATGTTATGCACTGTACCATAAAGAATTCAACCTGACAAGACTATGACGAATGGCTTTATGTCAATGCAACAGACACTGTGTACACTCGAGCACCAAAGAGCAGATCAGGTCAAATATCAGACTCAAAGGTTTGCGAAAAGTGAGCTCGGGTACTTCTCATTGGACCCTTGGAGGTGCATTTAATCTAGTTTCTGTACCTACAAGGTGAAGAAGTATTGATCCTCGGACACGGCATGTGTGAGGAATGGGCAAGTAATGAAAGTAGCAGTGAGGGCTGAGGCTGTGTATTGTATCAAATCTTCATCTCTAGGCCTCTATAAAGTGTATTGTTTTGTACAATAGGCTAATTAAAAAGCCCCAAACGTGGTTTTACTGCTGCTGCCAAGGTCATTTTTTATTTGTTACATCTCTGCTTGTTAGATAGCGGTTTCTACATAGGTGAGTAAAATGCATAAACTAAATATACAATAAACTTTATCCAAATCAGGTCTCCTTTAACATTGAGAAGCACATTTAACATATATTTTTTACACTGGTAATTTCTATTGTGACTCTGAACGACTCAAGTCTGGAAGCTGCCAAAAAATGAAGAATTTGACCAAAAAAAAGAATATTTACACAAACTTTAGTGAAACACCATTTAATTAGCACGCTAACTCATCTATTTTCCAGACAATTAAATTGCAACAGTAACATTAATCGACCTGCTAAAATGTATGTATTCCGTATTAGTGTTACGTACTATGTTTATTTCTTCTACAGAATAAAGTTATGCTAAATTAGCTGGATTATAAAACATATTGCTCAACGTTATGTAATTAGAATTCTTGCATTGGTGCAGAAGGTATGCAGTTACCTCAAGATATACTATTTCTTCTACCAAACACAGACCTACCAAATTTGCAGAAATACAATATTACATGGAAACAACATTACCACATTGGGTAAATTGTCACATTAACGTGTTTAGTTCCCCAACTATTAAATTGGATTAGTAACATTAATAGACCTGCTAACCTATCCACATTTCTTGGAGAAGGTATGCATTGTCAGCTCAATCTACTTTTTTTCTTCTACCTAACACAGACCTACCAATTTTGGAGGAATATGAAATGCTAGCAACTTTACCATGTAATGTAATTATCACACAAACTCATCTAGTTTCCTGACAATTAAGGTTGAATAGTAGCGTTAATAGGCCTGCTAAGCTCCACACATTTTATGTAGAAGGTGTGAATTATTACATAAAACTATATTTTCTTCTTCTACTCAACACAGACCTGCCAACTTCACTGATAATTAGACATTAGTGGCATTAGCACAACGTTATGTAATTATCATACTAACTGATTTAGCACCTATGTTGAACTGAGAGGAAAAGCTTCATTTTGTGAGGCCATAGCTTCGACAAATAGAAAATAAACAGGTGTCAATCACAGATTTTCACTATTCGTAGCCAGCCTTGGTCCCAATCCCCCACTAATACAAGTAGCATGGGTTCATGGCAGTCGTGTTCATTGACCTGCTAACTTTCTTAGGTAGAAGGTAGGCATTTTCCTCTCAAACTATGCTTTTCCTTCTACCCAGTACAGACAAGCCGACTTTGCTGAAATACGAAGCGTAGCAATGTTTTGCAGGTAGCACACTAACTCGTCCAGTTGCCCGTGAATTACACTAGAATAGTAGCTGTAATAGACTTGCTCACCCGTGCGCATTTTGCTTCAAAATACTGTGATAAAACTAAGTGGAAATCAAAATCAAAATTTTATTGACAAAAAAATAGTACCACTCAGTTATTCTTCATACCTGGTCGAAAAAGCATTACTAACATTTAAATATTTATCCCCACTCTTCATGACATTTATTTATATTTATTTTGATAACTGCTCCCATAAATACTGTAAATCCACATACACTGTATAGCAAGTTAACTTTTTTTACTCATCAAGCGTCAGTTCTATCTTTCATGTCCTGCTGGCACACCATTTATAAACTGTGTCAGATGACGAAGAAAAATTGCAACAGATCATTATAAAATATTCAATTGATGTGCATAACACCTTGATGTCGTGCGTTGGCGCCTCAAAGGAATACCAGATGTTGGACTAATCCAGCTAATTGTTACGAGCTCGGAAGCATCGGCGGTAAATAGGATGCTAAATTTGTGGATAAAGTTGGAGGAAGATGGAGAAACGGTGCATTGGATGCCTTTCGATGTAAATTATTTTTAGCGCAGCATCAGCCAGATGTCTTGTCTGACGATGTCATTAATCAACAGTGTGACTTTACGGCATGAAGAAGCTGGGGTGCCATCTTTGGAAAATAACTTAGCATGTGTTGATTACTTATGCTCCTTCTGGACTTTTTTTTTTTTTTAATCATCAAACAATTTTATGTTCTTTCTGGGTTGCGGTTTTGGTGTTTTTGGTAAGATACAACATACATGAGAAATGACAAAAATAGACACACGCCATCGTTGGCTTACCCTATATTGCTGTGCCTTAGCACTCGACACTGCAGTATTCTGCTCCACATTCTCCCATTTGTTGCAATGTACCCTCAGTTTCCTTTCAAATCAAATGCACCTCCTTCCAGTGACCAACATGCAAAGAATTATCGTAAATACAGAAGACCCTCGCACTCCTCCATTGTTGCTTTGTGATAGCGTGTCTCATATGGACTTTTGCATTCAATACACTGTGGTTTTCGCAGATTACAGCGATAATATTTTGAAGCGGGGACGTACTTGAGGTGTGTGTGTGTGTGTGTGTGTTTCCCTCACATTGAAAATACATTTCCGGCCATTAATCCCGCTGCCGCGTCAACTCAATCCATATAAAAAGTATATAAAGCATCAGATTTTGTATTTACATAAATACTTTACTATATTATTCATATAGTGTATAATGTGCCTGCAGATGAAAAAGCAAAGGTTGTGTCCCGAGTGCACGTTCAAATGAATGGTGTCAGTAAGACAAACAGACTTTTATTCTTTTACTTTTATTCTCTCCCAAATCCTGTCTTTTGAAACCCGCTTCTTTCTAATTATTAATCCATCTTTTTAAGATTTGATAAATGGGATACAAATACAAAGTGTTTACCACCATATCCACTCAGAGCTGTGCTTGTCTGATTTGCGATGTAGCTGTCCAATGAATGGCAAGCTGACGTACACTGGTCAAACACAGACCACAACTGCTCGGTTAAACGTGACATCATCTTTGATGGAGATAGTGTCGATAACTTAGAGGACGTGTTTATTTTACCTGATGACTCCAGTGAACACAGACAGACAGACAAATGAAAGGAAGTCTTTATACTACAGCATGCTCTCCTTCTCAGTCGGCTTCGCCAAGCAGCAGTCAAGACTAGGGCTGTCCCAAGCCAACTTTTTCACTTCCGATCCTTCCAGCCATCCATTTTCTTCTGCTTATCCAGCCACTTCATCCAGCTCCTCCCGGGGGATCGCGAGGCGTTCCACGGTCAGCCAGGAGCTGTAGTCTCTCCACTGTGTCCTGGGTCATCCCCGGGATCTCCTCCCGGTGGAACAAGCCCGGAATTCCTCACCAAGGAGGCGTCCAGGAGGCATCCTAATCAGATGCCCGAGTCACCTCATCTGGCTCCTCTCAATCCAGAGGGGCAGCGGCTCGACTCTGAGCCCCTCCCGGATGACCAAGTTTCTCACCCTATCGCTCAGGAAGAGCCCGGACACCCTGCGGAGGAAACTCATTTTGGCCCCTTGTATCCGGGATCTTGTTCTTTTGGTCGCAGCTCATGACCATTCTGTAGGTGAGGGTAGGAACGTAGAATTGAGAGCTTTGCCTTTCGGCTTAACTCCTTCTTCACCACAACGGACCGATACAAAGTCCGCGTCAGTGCAGACACTGCACCGATCCGGCTGTCGATCTCCCCTTCCATTTTTTTTTAATTACTCGTGAACCCCAACATACTTGAACTCCTCCACTTCGGGCAGGATCTCATCCCTGACCTGGAGAGAGCACTCCACCCTTTTCCGACTGAGGACCAAGGTCTCAGATCTGGAGGCGCTGATTTTCATCCCAACTGCTTCAGACTCGGCTGCGAACCAATCCAGTGAGAGTTGGATATCACAGCTTGATGAAGCCAACAGAACCATAGCATCTGTACCCCATGCTCCCGAAGCACCCCTCACAGGACTCCCCGAGGGACACGGTCAAACGCCTTCTCCAAGTCCATAAAACACTTGTAGACTGGTGGGGTGAACTCCCATGTACCCTCGAAGACCCTGCCAAGGATGTAAAGACGGTCCACTGTTCTACGGCCAGGACGAAAGCCACACTTTTCCTCCTGAATCTGAGATTCGACTTCCAGACGGACCCTCTTCTCCAGGACCCCTGAATAGACCTTACCAGAGAGGCTGAGGAGTGTGATTCCCTGTAGTGGAACATACCCTCCGGTCCTGTTTCTTAAAAAGGGGGATCACCACCCCAGTCTGAAAATCCAGAAGCACTGTCCCAAGCAATGTTGCAGAGGTGTGTCAACCAGGACAGCCCCACAACATTCAGGAATGGACTGCTTGTATAAGAGTGGTAAAATCTGAGATTTTAGCTCCAGTCCGACCCAATACTCGTTTTTGTTTGCTGACATTGTTATGTTAAATACATCAAAAGAGAGGATATAAACCAAACATGTTGTTACAATCAGAGTTATTTTTTAAGGAAATCAGAAAGTATGCACATTTGAGAGTCCTAAATCAGAGGATTTGGACTTTTCAAAATAATACTCAATAACTGGTTCAAAACCTTTTCACTTCCTTTCCATTTTGTGTGTAATAAACTTCCTGGCAAGAGCCATGTTTTACTGAATTTTTGCGTTCAGTGTTGCGATTGGGCATTTGATCATCTGAAGACTTTAAGCTTGATTATAATTGTGGTTTTCCTTAGTTTGATTAATTACTTCTTCAGTTGAATACATGAGGATGATGATCATTTGATCAAAAAAGTTGGCTCCTCCTAAACAATTTACCTCTCCCCACCCCACCACACTTCTGAAATGATAGCTACACCCTGTTTTGAAGTATTTTATGCTTTGTATAATCTGTCTTCTTTTTGCATTGGTGTGATGTTCCAGACTGCACTACTACAATCAAAGACACTAAATATTGTCATGATCCCTGTTTTGATTAGATTTAATTTTTGTTTTATGTCATGTCATGTTTTTCCCTGTCTCCCTTGTCAAATTTCATGTCTTGTCTTGCTCGTCTGGTTTTCATTTCTACCTGTTATCGTTAAACCTGTTCCTTGTGTCTACCAATAGCCAATCGTGTCTTGTCCAGGTGTGCCTTGTTATCTCATCAGTTTGCTCGTATTTAATTCCCTGTTTTCTGTCAGTCTTTGTTGGATCATTGTCGGTGTTGATGTCACATTCTTTTCACGTCTTCTCATGTTTATTGTCGTAGTGAGCCCATTTCCCTTATTTGTTTGTTATTTTGAATCTTGGTTTTTGAACTTTCTTCATTAAATATTGTTTTTCTTATTCAACGTGCCTTATTTACCCTTTTTTTCAATTTAATTTAATTTTATGTATTTTGTGAGACTCATGCACAACTGTGTTGCCTCCATGCTTCCCTGCATTTTGGGTCCACTACCTTAAAAAAACCTTTTATTGCCTCCAACACCACAAAATACCAAAAAAATCCAGTTCTAACAATAATGAAAATCTCGAATTTCTATAATAATTGTCTTATATTTGATTTATTTGTATTTTTTCATTCGTCAACAATTTCATTAAAATATGTGATTATTAGCTACAGGGGGTTCTCAGTTATTAAACAGGGAGCAGCATAAGAATAGGTCCTCCCATGGCACAAGAAAGCACGCTCAATTTTCCGCCGTACGTTTTACGTATTCATATTTTTATTCATGGCCTGTACGAGTTTTTCATGGAAACATTTACTGTAATTATGGCTTTACTACTATTAAGTTAACATGGGTTAGTTATAGCCTACAGCATGTTGTAACTTACGTATACATTCACTTTAAATTGCTGCATTAGGAAACAAACTCCGACATAAACCGAGGAGACCCTGTTTATTAAAGCTGGTAAAGTCCTGATCTCATCCCCTGTTTACCGATGCACACAAGGCTGACAAATTCTTCTTGTATTTATCCCTAGTCATCATAAAAGAGAGCTCAAATTCCAACGCAGGCAGTCTTCTGAAAAGTCAAAAGAGGTTACTTATTTCTTAACGCAGTGCGGTCAATTTCACTCGCCGCCGGTAAAGACGACGGCCTGCCAGCGAGTGGCGCTAGCTAATCTTGACCTTGGCACATGTAAAACGCGGGCTTTGTCTCCTCATTAGGCTCGTCATTTATCTCCGCCATCGCTTGCCTGATGGCTTGCGACTGCTGAGCTAAACAAGGTTAAACGTGGAATTCTTTTACTCCACTGACAAAAAGAATAAAATAAATATTCAGTTTTCGGTGAAGGTTCATGCAATGACAGCTCTTGGAAGTTTGTGCTTCATCTCTCCCCTAAGGATATTTCTGGCACACACAAAAAAACAGCCTAGAAAAGTAAAGTTTAAGGCATAAGACAAATGAATAATTTTGCTGCCAAAAATTAGAGCCAACAAACACTGCTGCTGCAATAACCGCTTGGCTCCAACACAATACACGTTGCCGTTAGCGTAGCAATCTCACAAATTATTTCTTCAAATGAGAAAATGCCGGCACTCGATGTTTATGTGTGAGAATGTGGCCACTGTTTTGTTTGAGGTCACTGAAAGCGCACAGAGAACAAATTGAACACTGGACATAATGCTCCATGAAACAACACACAGCACAGCGGCTATGAAAAATACAGTGGCTGCATCAGCTCCTTGACAAGCACTATAAATATTTAACATATTTCCACTCTCCGTGCGATGGAACTAAAATTAATTTGGATCCTCTAAAAGTTTTTTTTTTTTTTTTTTTTCCTGAAAGTGCTGATTAATCTTGAGGATCTAAATTACACACTTGGATATGGCAATTCCTCCAAAAGTTTTAAAACTTATGACAGCTTTGTAAATTAAGAAAAACTTATAATCATTGAAGCTGCTGTTCATTCTTTAGACAAGATTGAAATGGAGTGCAAATCATGTGAGTGACTCGCTGTGGCGACCCCTGACAGGAAAAAGACAAAAATCACTTCTCAAATTTTAAAGTGGAAGGAAGGAACAATTGCTGTTTTGTAATTGTAATATGTTCTGTAGGGCTGTCCCTACAGTTGTGAAGTGAAATTTAGTAAGCTATTGTGAGTGTGTGTATTTATCCATCCATCCATCCATCCATCCATTTTCTTTACCGCATCTCCTCACTAGAGTCGCGGGCGTGCTGGAGCCTATCCCAGCTATCATCGGGCAGGAGGCGGGGTACACCCTGAACTGGTTGCCAGCCAATCGCAGGGCACATACAAACAAACAACCATTTGCTCTCACAGTCACACCCACGGGCAATTTAGAGTTGTCAATTAACCTACCATGCATGTTTTTGGAATGTGGGAGGAAACCGGAGTGCCCGGAGAAAACCCACGCAGGCACGGGGAGAACATGCAAACTCCACACAGGTGGGGCTGGGGATTGAAATATCACACTGTCATAAGTATTCAGACCTTTTGCTGTGACACTCATATATTTAACTTGGGTGCTGTCCATTTCTTCTGATCATCCTTAAAATGGTTCTACTACTTCACTGGACTCCAGCAGTGTTTGATTATACTGATTGGACTTGATGAGGAAAGCCACACACCTGTCTATATAAGACCTTATAACTCACAGTACCTGTCAGAGCAAATGAGAATCATGAGGTCAAAGGAACTGCCTGAAGAGCTCAGAGACAGAATTGTGGCAAGGCACAGATCTGGCCAAGGTTACAAAAAAAATTCTGCTGCACTTAAGGTTCCTAAGGGCACCGTGGCCTCCATAATCCTGAAATGGAAGACGTTTGGGACGATCAGAACCCTTCCTAGAGCTGGCCGTCCAGCCAAACTGAGCAATTGGAGAGCAGAGCCTTGGTGAGAGAGGTAAAGAAGAACCCAAAAACTATTTGCGACCCTTTAAGATTTTTGAGTAGGGTGACAATGCACATTATAGTTTGATGTCTCTTTTACGACTCAGAAGTCACATTTTATCAATGGAGATGAGTTTATTTGTTTGAGTTTATCTTTGAAAAATAATTCCTGATTTATGTTTTTTTCTTATCAACCAGTGATGTATGGCGAGAGGGGATTGATTTGAACTATGTAGCACTTTGAGTTCCATGTCTTTGTATGAAAAGTGCTTCATAAATAAAGTCTGATTTGATTTGATTTTTAATGTTGTGTATGATTGAGGAACAATAGCAGTT
This sequence comes from Phycodurus eques, assembly GCF_024500275.1. NCBI lineage: Eukaryota > Metazoa > Chordata > Actinopteri > Syngnathiformes > Syngnathidae > Phycodurus > Phycodurus eques. Next base: position 7,811,609 of record NC_084539.1, read on the forward strand.
ACAATAATACTTAAATAAACTTTGTCCCTAACCCTAACCGACCATAATCTTAACCAACTTCAACCCTAACAACTAACCCTAACCAGCTAGAAACCTAACAACTAACCCGCACCAAACACAAGTCAAACAGCTAACTCAAACCAACCCTAAACCTAACAAATTACCCTAACCAATTTTAACCCACCAATTTACTCCTAATCCTAAACCTAAACCCTAACCAAGCCTAAACCTGGCTGTATGACTGACCGGCGTTTTTCCATGATGAGAAAGTGTTTCCGTTCGCGTCCCCTGTATGCTCCCGTGATGAGTGCAATGCTCAACATGTGGCCATAAACAAGCCCAACTAAGCATCCAACAAGCCTGCCAGCAGCTCTGCGGCGCCACGCATAGCAGCGGTGTTCATTTATTGCATTCCTTGGGGCACCATGGGTATCTGGACTCATCGGTGTAGGCCATCTATCTCGTCTTTGCAGCGATATTTCAGTCGTAAGTGAAAGGGTTTACAGGCTGAAACAACAGACAGGCCGTGCCATCCATATATAAATAAAGATATAATGTCAATTCTACGGTTTGGGTATCCTGTTTCCATTTTAGGATTTGTCCACAGTCTCGGTGGTAATGTTGTCGTAATGTCGATAACATCTACAACACATGGCAGCAACTGGATTATTTGTGTTTGTGAAAGACTAAGGTGAGAAGTGAGAAATATTTGAACGAAGCAACGTGTTGATGTGCACTACTTCGATCATCCCAAAGTTATTTCTGTATATTGTTAGAGAATGTCCTGTAAGTAAAATATAAAATGATCAAACATGGCTTCGCTTGTTTGCATAGAAGGCTTCAAGAGTGGAGCAATTGCACTGATTTATTTATAATTTTTAATGTGTATGGTTCTTTTGTACTTCAGTCCATCATCATGGTGCTGTATTATCATGCTGTAAATCCAACCAGGATCTAGGATCTTCATACACGTTTATTGTAAAAGAATGTCCTTCTACTAAAACGGTACCTTGAAACCTTTTATTTACTTGCTAACGTGTAATTTCATAAATAAGGACTTTGCACAGAGATTTAAGCATTCAAACTAATGTATTTTTTATGTTTTTAGCATGTCCTGAAACACAAGATGCGACAGCATGTTATAGCATGTTAGCAAAGAATACTTAGAAATTGAAGCATTCATAATGTTTTTTTTAATTACCATGCAATAAAATGTGAAATATAAAACAAAATTGAGAATGTTAGCATAGAAAGCCTAGAGTGTCAAGCACCCATTCCAATGTTATTCATTTATATTAGCATGCTGGAAAATGCAAAATGATGAAGTATTGTTTCAGAATGTCAGCATACAATCCAACAAAGCTCATTTGTCATATTTTCCCTCCCACTCATTTTTTCACTCAATTTATGGGTGCATGACAGCATTGCCATTTATCAGCAAACTGAAATATAAACATGCATAAAATGTGAGACTCATTTTTGTCAAGAGAGCCCTTTTTTTCTCAGTCAAAAGATTTGGCGGTGTGCAGGTTTTCTTTCAAAAAACAATGTTATGCCGGGAAGTCAGAAGCCTGCGAACTTAAGACAACGCTTCCACAAACACAATGACGTAGGTTTGTTCTTATCAAATGAATTCATTTTTAGAATATCGACTGTAATGTCAGATGCTAAACGACATGCTTATCGAGGTCGCCAGATACATATGTTTTCTTTTTTACTGGAACGCCAATCATCTGGAATGGAGCAATTAGTACTTATCAACCATCCAATTCGATCGCACATCCAAGTGTTGACGTTCAATTAAAGTTATATTTCATGATTTTCAGATTTATGTTAAATTTTGATAATGGATATACGGTATAGCCACAAGTTCCATTAATTTTGGAATTAAAAATATAAAAAAAAAAAAAAAAAAAGAATCGATATGCTGGCATAGTACTAGTGAATTCAAGAGCACCATAGTAGCTACTAAATTGTCATCCATCCCTCACTGGGGCAATGTGACCATGTTGTCAAGGTTTAGTGTTAACAAGCCACCAAACCATTAACAACAACGATGGGTGGGTGGTGGTGGGGGGGGGGGGGGTCGTCCTTGCAGCACCTGTCTCATATTTGTCAGCTTTTAGTGTGTGCAGTGTGTGTGCGTGTCTGTGTGTGTGTGTGTGTGTGTGTGTGTCATGATCCACAGCAGCTGCCCCCCCAGCAGAATAACAAGAAGGCTCTTTGTGTAAATTGGAATACAATCAAACGTGGGAGGCAAAGCCTATTATTTTTTTTTTTCATTTTTCCCTCCTGACAATACTTTTCCCAAATCACGTTAAGTAAGTTGATTAGCATAAATAAATTTCTCTTTGAATTTAAATGTTGTTTATTCTTAAAATGACATTCGGAGAAGAAGGTTTGTGATAAAATTCCCTTTATTAAACGGATGTCCAGTGTTTCTCATTGGCATTTCATTACACATTTCCCAAAAGGAAGACAGTGCAGGCCTCGTGGCTGGTGAACACAATTGTTAAAATACCGGTCCATGGTGACGGGAACTGGTAGAAGTCTTTGCGATTCAATGTTCATCCGGAGAGAATATGCTTCACAAAAGAGGTGTAGTTGATGCACCCGTTGGCATCCTCCTGTCCAGCCATGAGTCTGTCCACCTCGTCTTCCGTCATCCTCTCGCCGAGCGTCGCCAGAACGTGGCGCAGCTCGGCGCCCATGATGGTGCCATTGCCCTCCTTGTCGAACACTCGGAGGCCCTCCACGAAGTCTTCAAAGTTGCCTTGGTCTTTGGCCCGGGAAATGTGCTGGAGCATGGGCAAGAACGTCTCAAAGTCCACCATCTTACAGCTCATCTCCTCTGGCCGCGGCTTCCCGAGCACCTTGAGCACATCGGCGTTGGTCGGGTTCTGGCCGAGTGCCCGCATCACGTCCCCACACTGGGCATACGTGATCTTCATCTCACCCTTTGGCGTTCGGTCGAACAAGGTGAACGCCTCCTTGAACTCCTCGATTTGATCAGCGGTGTACTCAAGGGTGATGCTCTTGGGATCGAAGTCAGGTTCCTTGGGATGATCTGGCAGCAGTTCAGGAGTCAGAGACAGCTTAGAGGCCAGGGAGGCCTTGGGCTCTGGCTTTTTGGGCTCAGGTTTCTTTGGTTCAATCTTCTTGGGTGCCATGTTTTACAGGGACTGAGAGGTGAAGTGTGAAACGAGAACGTCTGAAGGGATCGGCGAAGTTCTACGGAGCACAGGGGCCCACCCCGCTTTGGCTGTCTTTTATATGCATCTCGTTCAGGGGAGCCACAGCACAATTTTCACCAGTGCACTATAAAAGGAAGAAACCTGAAATAGATCCCCGTAGCAAGTGATGTCAACATTAAGTATTGTTCTCAGCTGTTGTCATCTGGCTGGCGTGCTATTTGCTGTCATTAGCCAGGGTCCAGTTGCATTAGGCCAAAAATGTTCTTTCTCTCTGATGGACAAAGGGATCAGAGTACGGATAATATATCAAGCCACTAGGGAGAGCGACTAAAATAGCTTTTCTCGGCAACTGTTAAAAGTCTGGGAATCGGTGGATTCTGCGGGAACATCTTTTTTGTTGTTGTTGTTTAAGTTCTGTGGCTGCTATCAACCTGTCTCAATTAAGCTGCAAACGGACAGTGTTATTGTAACACACCATAATAATCAACTGTTAATATCCCTGTTTAGTAACTTGATGGTGCTTTTTTTTTTTAATGTCATAATAAATGCCCTGTTCCTATAATGTTGGCTTTAACCTTTATAACAAATCATTATTCGAAAAGCCACCTATGAGTTTTAATTTCCCTATATTTACCTTGCATACATTTAATACAAAATAAATGTACCCCAAAAAAATTCGACTTTACCAAGGTTTAACTGAATAAAAATGCTGTTACAAAGTACAACCACGAATTGCAACTTAATGGAAGCAAACACAGTTAATGCATAAAACACAATAACATTAGGCTGTAAGCACCGACTTTTCATTTTGAAAATCCCAGTCGTCAATATAGTGCACTCGATATAGTGCACTCTCAAGGACTGGTAAGTCTCGTTGTTCTGCTTGACCATTGGTCAGTCGTGCACGGTCACAAACTGCAAAGAACGCGCCGCCGTTTTTTCATTGCGGTCAGGCCAGCCGAAAAGTTGAAGTCATGGCAAACACTTCAACGATTGTTTATCGTGTCTTACCGTGACACGCCACTTCTCCGCCAACGTACTGAGAGGACCAACTTCAAAATAAAAGCCTAAAATGGCATTGATTTCCAATGTAGTAATATATGAAGCTTTTCCAACTTCAAAATAAAAGCCTAAAATGGCATTGATTTCCAATGTAGTAATATATGAAGCTGTGCCCGCATTTTAAATGTAAAATATTCTCAGACGATCAGGCTCATTTAATCGTGGCAGCCAAAATGCTGATCACAATTAAAATTGTATTAATTATGCAGCCCTAATTCATCCACCAATAGTTTTACTGAAAATCCCTGTAAATTAAAGTGGAAATGAAAATGCAGTTTACATTTGACACACCACAGAAAAGACGGTTGTTCACAATGCTGCCAAATTTAAATGATTAAAAAAGAAAAAAGAAAAAAAACGGCTAGTATAGGCTCACACTACATGACAGACATTAAAGACTCACAATACTTTGTTTTAGAAAACATTATGGTTGACCGAATAACACAAAATATATAATACTTGTGAATTTATATAATTTCAGTGAGCTGTTCTGTAAATTTTTGCATTCGGGGGATATGCATTTTCTAAGTTTAGGCATTGCTAGTTAGTGAACTGCACGCTGTAATGGTAGAAATGGGCCAAGTGCTATATTCAAAAGTCAGTGACTCACAATTGCGCCGGATAGCCACTGACGCAAACAATGGGCTCTAATTTAGTGGAGGAGGGGGGACTCATGCCTGATGCCGAAGTGCTTCATTGGGTGCCGTTGTGGACACGTCCCCAAAAATCAGGAAAACTGAAATTGTGAAAAACAGTTCAACACTATATCTTCGCAATTCAGTTCTACATTATAATCTTTGCATGTTTTCAGCAATTACCTTCAAACATTTATAATGTATTTAGAAACGAATCTTTCAATTCACGTTACAGGGTCTTAAAATAGGTATTTCATAATTTTTCTCATATTTTTTTAAAAAAATGGGTTGCAAAGTTCATTCATTCAAGTGGACAACGCACCAGCCGATTCATTGTTGCATAGCATCTCTTACAGCGGAGGGCCCTAGTAAAACTGTTAAACATCTCTTTTTCCAGACACCTCCAACTGTGAATAAAACTGTTCTTTGTGGTTCAGCATCATTCTGCTCACTTATTCTATCATTGTTACATCTGCAAACAGATCATCCCAGTGTAATGGCTACATGAGATGCTACTTACTGAAGCACTGGAAGCAAGCAGTCCACTAAATAGCATTTCTGTCACACAAGCACAGCTCATTCAGTTCTGTGGTCACATCAACAGATGAACACAGTCGCCGGCCCTGCTGGAGGAAACCCAAGATTTGTCCTAGAATGGCCTGTGTATGCTCCCGGTACATCAGTTGCCCAGCAACTGCCTCGGTCTCATCATGCATGCCCAACCTGATGCGGTGATTTGTGGCGAACCTGCAAATGCGACATTTACGGTCAACAGGCAGCATGGGGGTCTGACTTTTTCTTTTTAGTGACAGGCATATTCCAGGGATGAAATGTGGCTAATTACAATTTGATAGCCTTGCAGAAATATCAGAATGTCGATGATTTTAACAGTGAATGTTAATTAAATGAGGCTGCTGAGGCTGTTCTTTTCCACTTTGTTCTCATTGCGGACAGGTCAACACAAGAACTTTCAATAGGAACTTTTGGAGGGCCATTATATAGACTATCCCACTGCAGGAACCTTTGCAGGAACTTCCGTAGCTACCCTGGTAGCTAGAGTCCCCCCGGTGTCCCTACCGAAAAAACCCCCAACACAGTATGGAAGGTTCCTCCTGGATTATTTAGTTCCTCCTGGCGGTTAGGGCCGACCTAGAGCTGCCAGAAACTCTTTGAGGGGCGGGCTGTGCTAAGGAACGCTGATTGGTTGATAGACCTCTGCAGGCATTTACTTTTTCTTTCACAGTACCGCCCTTATGCGGCATTACACAAGGCTCGAAATAAGAGGATTGAAATACATAGAAAAGCAAAACTTCAACTCACTGATCGCATAGTGGTGGACCTCACGGCGGCGGACTGCAGCCACGGCAGCCAGGTCCGCCGCTGGCCAACTTGGTTCACTTAAGGAGCGGAGGTCCGAGCCCAAGCAGGCATATGCGTCTTCCTTGGCCGGGGCTGATGGGCGTGGAGCTCCTCCAGCCTGCGGAAAAATTCCACGTTAGCCATTGTGCAAGACCATAAAGCCTGGCTTTTTGACTTTGTACGTGCACAAATAAATATTCGCAATGTACACCTAATCTCTTTTTGTTTTTCTCAAAACACATGTACGGATACCAAATACTTCTCACTGCTGACTCTAAATTGCCCGGAGGTGTGAATGTGAGTGTGAATGGTTGTTTGTTTAGATGTGCCCTGCGATTGGCTGGCGACCAGCTCAGGATGTATCCCGCCTCTCGCCCGAAGATAGCTGGAATAGGCTCCAGCACACCCATGACCCTAGAGAGGATAAGCGGTACAGAAAATGGATGGATAGATATTTATATAATAAAACTCCCTCCCTCAAAGATGGTCTGCAGCCAGGTTAGTATTGCAAATGAGAATCAGTTCTCAATTGCCTCACCTGAATGAATAAAGGGTTAGGTTTTAAAGATATCAAAAATATTTAATGACAAGACAAAAAATAAGACATTAACATGAGCTTGAAATACCAGCATTTTTTTCCGATCCATGAGGTGTCAATAATGAGCAACATCAGCCTCATTTGCTTAAGCAACACTGAACTAATAAGTGCGATGGAAACATAAACCACCCTTATGCTTGAACATAGTGTTAGTTGTGGACAATCTGTGATGAGCACAGAAGTCCAATAACAGAACACCGCTTGGGTTCTGACCGGGGGGGCCGTTCCGCCCAATCACGCCATTCCAGGTCTCACTGTCATTGTCCACGTGAGCATTGAAGTCCCCCAGCAGAACGATGGAGTCCCCAGTGGGAGCACTCTCCAGCACCACTTCCAAGGACTCCAAAAAGGGTGGGTACTCCGAACTGCTGTTTGGTGCATAGGCACAAACAACAGTCAGGACCCTTCCCCCCACCCGAAGGTGGAGGGAGGCTACCCTCTCGTCCACCGGGGTAAACCCCAACGTACAGGTGCCAAGCCGTGGGGGCAATAAGTATACCCACACCTGCTCGGCGCCTCTCACTGTGGGCAATTCCAGAGTGGAACAGAATCCAACCCCTCTCGAGAGGACTGGTACGAGAGCCCAAGCTGTGTGTGGAGGCGAGTCCGACTATATCTAGTCGGAACTTCTCGACCTCACACACCAGCTCGGGCTCCTTCCCTGCCAGAGAGGTGACATTCCACGTGCCTAGAGCCAGCTTCTGTAGCCGGGGATCAGATCACCGAGGTCTCTGCCTTCGGCCACCGCCCGGCTCGCACTGCACCCAACCCCTATGGGCCCTCCCACATGCTTTGTCTGGTCCCTCACCTCTGACCTGTTTGCCATTGGTGACCCTACCAGGGGCGTTAAGCCCCAGATAACTTAGCTCCTAGGATCATTGGGGGACACAAACCCCTCCACCACGATAAGGTGACGGCTTCCAGGAGGGGATAACATATAAATTAGTTATGGAGTATTTTATCGAGGTCGAAATAAGGAGAGTAGTAATTAAGAGAGTTCCAGTAACCTATGATGTGGGTTCTGCAGCACTGAAATATCATTTGAACCTTTTAGTGTCAGAAACTACAAAAACCAAAGAGTTGTTGATGCATTGCTTTCAGGCACAATGGAAATGACAGGAAAAGTAAGCGCATTTTAGTATGTTAAAGTTAAAGTTTGTGTTATGGCACCAAGCTCAAAGACAGTAGAGGCAAAATGTTACGCCTCAGGTCTCGTTTTTTTTTATACATCAGTATTTTTGTCGGATTCCTGTTTTTCGCATCAGGACATATTTTGTCTTATATGTTGTGGGTTCACATGAGGCTTACTTTATGCAGTGGATTAAACAGGCAGTCGAGAGCAGATGCAAAAGTTTAGAATCCGCATTTTCTCGGGTAGAAAAGGGCTTCTGAAGACATGTTTGGTCCACTTTCTCGGGGATTAAGTGTCTGAATTAAACATACTGGCAGTCCAGCTGAGAAAATCACCTGGTAAGCTCCAAGGAAAACATCTTCTAAGCCTGTGTGCTGCTGGGATAAACAGGTAAAAGCCATTCAGAGACAAGCCAAAACGGCATCACAGACGCATCAGAAATAGACTGGTCCGGCTGAACGGGAGAGGATGGGACCACCAAGCCAAGTACTCCATAGAGAATCGATGAGTATGAATAGCTTGGAAACTTCCCTAATCTCCCTGTCAGAATTCCAAGTAAAGCTTGGGAGAAATGGGCATGGTGCTCATTCCTAGCCTGGAAGATGAGACAATTGTGCTGTGTGATCTCCGAGCTATTGTCTGGCTCACAACAGGCATGACTACCTCAAAGAAGTGCAGCCAAACAAGAATAGACAAAAAGTTGATGGCGCGCGAAGGATCATAAAGTTCATTTTGGGAAGCAGTCGCTGTGTACTTTCTCTTTGTGTCCATAACAACAATGGAACAAAATGAGAGAACCAAAGAAACATTGTAAAACAACAACACTGATCCCTTTTTGTTTGGGGAAATATTTTTTTGGTGTCGACTTACTGTAGTTTTATGGTGAGAGTCTCCATTGTAGTGTGGTTTAACTGAATGAGTATGTAACGCCTTCGATTTCAACCCGGGTTATTATACTGTAGGGCGGCTGTGGATCAGTTGGGAGAGTGCGTCGTCCAGTGACCGAAGTATCGCCGGTTCAAATCCCGGCTCCAGCTGTCCGTATGTCAAAGTGTCCTTGGGCAAGACACTGAACCCAAGTTGCTCCCAGTGGGCCTGGCAGTGCGGTGCATGGCAGCAGCCGCCCATTGGTGTTTGAATGTGTGTGAATGTGTGAATGTGAGGCTTTGTAAAGTGCTTTGGCACTGTGATGGTGTAGATAAAGCGCTAAAAACTGCAGTCCATTTACCATTTACCATGAACTAATCACCCAGAGGGACTAAACAATAATACCAGCGAGCAGTAGTCTTTGCTGGTAGCTTTACAACTAACTGTAACTCAGAGAAAACGATCAAAACAAATTTCAGAAATGTACTTCCTTAAAAAAAATGTTTTAAATTGTGGTCCATCCTGTTACTTACGTACTTTATATATTTTGTTATTTAGTGACAAAAAACATTCAAGCCTAGTTGAAAAATTCCAAAAGTTGATAGTTATAATCAAGTATGTTTTAATTTGGTCCTCTATGTGACATTAACACATCTAATAAACCATCCATCCATCCATGTTCCGTCCCGCTTATCCTCACTAGGGTCGCGGGCGTGCTGAAGCCTATCCCAGCTGACTCTGGGCGAGAGGTGGGGTACACTCTGTACTGGTCGACAGTCGCAGGGCACATATAAACAAACAACCATTCGCACTTACATTCACACCTCCGGTCAATTTAGAGTCATCAATTAACCTACCATGCATGTTTTTGGAATGTGAGAGGAAACCATAGTACCCAGAGAAAACCCACGCTGACACAGGGAGAACATGCAAACTCCACACAGGTGGTGCCAGGTGTCTACATGGACTGCACAAAGGGGATTCCTCTTTAGGGAAGATTTAGGATTGTTATATAATTGTTTAATCCAAACAGTACATGTCAGCTGGCAGCGTGGTATCTAGAGTGGCCATCTAGTAAATGGATGGCTGCTAGTTTGACATCCCAGTTCCGGCAAATATGGGTAAGAGACTGATCCACAATTTGTGCCTGGTATTGCGAATATGGGGTACTTTTATATTGTCAAAGTAAAGTTGAGTCATCTGAGAAATGTCAACTTTTTATTTTTTATTTTGCCTGGTATTGCGAATATGGGGTACTTTTATATTGTCAAAGTAAAGTTGCGTCATCTGATAAATGTCAACTTTTTATTTTATTTTTTTTTAAATTTTCTAAAAGATTGTCTTCACTTTGAACATGAACCGCATTTTCCCATTTGTGGCTTTTCTATTTCCAGCATTAGGAGCAGTGAGGAGATGACAGTGAGAAGCGGGTGAAGGCAAAGAGAAAAGACCAGAACACATGGATGTCTGCTGTAATTAAGCAAGTGAAGTATTGGAACAGACAGTTCCTTTGCCAGCTATAATTCTTCAAACATGGTCTTGATTAAACTGTTTACACAGTTGTGTGTGCAAACTGCTTCCTGGAAGAGTCATCCCATTACAAAAATTCAATAGCATTACTGGTCTATTATCCCATTTCATTTTTAGTTAATTCAAACATTTGCCCTTATTATCAAGTTATATGCTGATGCTGATATTGTGGAACCTCGCAACTTCCTCACCTCCAATTTTGTATTTTTTAACATTGTTTTCAGTGATGTGATGACGAGGGTTGGGCATAGTTTGAATTTGAACAATTTTGGTCCCGATTCCGGTTCCAAACGATTCTCGATTCCGATTTTTTTAGGGGGCTGGGTCTAAATTGTTTGCATGGTTTAAATAAAGGGTGTCCAAATTATGAATATCCATTTTCTTGCCCGTAGCATAGACTAAAAGGAACATTTGACTCGGGGTTCTTTATAACCAGTATCAATATCAAACCTATGAACTAAAAGGCAATGTGGGTAGAACTAATCAAATTGACTTAATATTGTTAATTAATGTTTCAGCTAAACGTTAAATGTAGCAGTTTTAGAATCGTTATTTGGGAGTGTTTAATCACGTCCAAGTGTTTATATGTGCAAGAACAGGCATCGAACAGCTCGTATCAGGGGGTTCAGTACACTGTACTCCCGCAGCACCACCAACAGCACTCCCCAAGGGACACGGTTGAACACCTTCGCCAAGTCCACAAAACACATGTAGACTGGTTGGGTGAATTTCCATGCACCCTCGAGGACCCTGCCAAGGGTGTAGAGCTGCTCCACTGTTCTATTGCCAGGACAAAAACCACACTGCTCCTCCTGAAGCTGAGATTCAACTTCCTGATGGACCCTCCTCTCCAGAAACCCTAAAGAGACCTTACCAGGGAGGCTGATCCACCTGTAGTTGAAACACACCCTCCGGTCCCTCTTCTTAAAAAGGGGGACCACCACCCCAGTCTGTCAATCCAGAGGCACTGTCCCCAATGTCTATGCAATGTTGCAGAGACGTGTCAACCAGTAGGTACAGGAGCCCAAGCTGTGTGTAGAGGTCAGCCCAATTATGTCCAGTCGGAATTTCTCAACCTCAAACACCAGCTTAGGCTCTTTCCCTGCCAGAGAGGTGACATTCCATATCCTTAAAGCCAGCTTCTGTAGCCGGGAATCGGACCGTCAAGGTCCCTGCCTTTGGTCTCTGCCCAGCTCACACAGCACCTGACACCCTTGGCCCCTCCCACAGGTGTGGAGCCCATGGGAAGGGGAACCCATGTTGCCTTTTCAGGCTGTCTCCCGTTGGGCCCCATGGATGCATACCCGACCACCAGGCGCTCACCATCAAGCCCCACCTCCCGGCCTGGCTCCAGAGGGGGGCCTCAGTGACCCCTGTCTGGGTAAGGAACATTTTGGTTCATTAGTCTTTCTTGTCATAGATGGTCTTTATAATACTAAGAAACCACAGTGGCAGCTTAAAGAGATTATATTATATTATATTATATTATATTATATTATATTATATTATATTATATTATATTATATTATATTATATTATGCGGCACTGTGGGCGACTGGTTAGAGCGTCAGCCTCACAGTTCTGAGGACTCGGGTTCAATCCCCGGCCCCGCCTGTGTGGAGTTTGCATGTTCTCCCCGTGCCTGCGTGGGTTTTCTCCGAGGCACTCCGGTTTCCTCCCACATCCCAAAAACATGCATTAATTGGGGACTCTAAATTGCCCGTAGGCATGACTGTGAGTGCGAATGGTTGTTTGTTTCTATGTGCCCTGCGATTGGCTGGCAACCAGTTCAGGGTGTCCCCCGCCTCCTGCCTGATGACAGCTGGGATAGGCTCCACCACCCCCAGCGACCCGAGTGAGGAGAAGCGGCTCAGAAAATGGATGGATGGATGGATGGATGGATTATAGGGGGTCTTTGAGCCGTGCTTTGTCTGGACCCTCACTTAGGACTGATAAGATGACGGCTCCAGGAGGGGACAACTATCAAAATAGTTATTTTCCTCATCAAAGTAAAGTCCGACCTGAAATACACTGAATATTTCACTGGACAGGGGGTCCTCAGTTTTTTGTTTACTTCCAGAATTTGTATGTAAATCCTCCGAGTGCCAGTCAATCACTAATCTATACTGACGGAGTATTAAAGTCATAAATACAGCAACTATTTGTATGAAAAACTATGGCTAAATATAAAAGACAAAACAGTAGGTACGGTATTAACTGAGGTTGCCTTCTTTCTGCCACATGACCATGTATTCTTACGCCATGGGACAAACAAAGTTAATTGCACACCATTCGCAAACTCGAAACATTGTATTTCACGACTGTAATTTTCTACGACCTGTCCACGACCCACCCATTATGGGTCCACGACCCACTTTTGGATCCTGACCCACCAGTTGAGAATCACAGGTTTAATGCGTTGTCTGATTTTCCTGAAATTTCTGGTTTATGTTGGAGGGACCGCAGTTAAATGAGCTTGCAGAGCTACACTGCCAACCACATTTTCTTCCTGATTAATGTAATTCACTCATAGTCCCTTTTGAATGAATTGAATTAACTAATATTAAGATGTATAAACAATAAAACAGTCTTAACTTTAATGATGAATGGGTGGAAAAAAGAAGCTAACCACTGAAAAGCTACAATGTTCCTTAATTGATAATAATTGATCCTTCCCACAGTCTTCTTTTTTGAATACGCGTGCTTTTGGAGTGTCATATTGAAAAGCTGAAAAACAAGTAAAACTGACACATGTTAATCTTTTGATGCTCATTGAATTGAGGTGTTGCATGATGTTAGGTGGTTCTAATGCCAACATTTTCTTCAACTTGTAGAAGCATCCCCCCCCCCCCCCCCTCTTGAAAATATTGGTCTAATTTAGAATTTAAGTTATTTAACATTTTAGCACGGTCAAAGTTTGACACAGGAAGAGATTATTTTCATTTCCATTATTTTTTAAGGGTTAAGTTCCCAGGAGAAAGCCATAGAGGGTTTGACTGGTGTTTGGACATTTAATGCCTCCCTGTCAAAAAAAATAAATTGAATCTTGATGGCTGACCTTTTAGGTCTTTTCAATTTGACTTACAAGTATGCACCGCCGCTATCAGCTTTGGGTTCCTCTTTTAGCAGGTTACCTAAAGTCGGACTCGGTCCAGATCCATCAGTGAAATACAACTGCTGTCTCAGTCGCTAACCTGTGTCAGCTCGGACCAGACTGTTGGGCCGCCTGCAGTCATTCCCGGTGTTATCTGCCGGATTAAAGTCTGGCTCTCTGTACAATTCGTCACACAGATATAAACAAACAAACCACTAAGATCTCCACAAAACACACACTCATCCAGCCATGTGTGCAGTGGAAGGCAGCCACTCGCCCGAGTCCAAAGGGAATGGCAGACATCAGTTGGAGATTTAGCGGTGGGATTTCAAGGCCCCACCCCACCAGTTTTCAAATACTGGAAATCTCAGAATAGCACAGAATGCAGACAGCTATACAAAGTGCAAATAAAAACTGATAGAAAAAAAAGCTACTTCTATCAGCACCGCTGGCTTGTCAGGAAAGTATTTTCACACTGAGCTACCTCCAGTGTTGAACATGCTACAATTTACACTTTCATACCCTATTTGCAATCAGATCGAGGAAGTATATAAAACGCCTGTTTTTTTGTGTTTTTGTTGTTGTTGAAGATTGTCAAATCAAAGTTTTCTACCGAATGATCATGGTAGATAAATTCATAGTCTAACAGTGGACACACGCAGGGCTTGAATATGAAGAGAACAAAAAAATGGTAATGACAGAGAGATGACAGGGAATAAAAGGGTCGGCAACTAGATGACTGGCTAAAGGGACAAAACCGGCGTGGCAAATTTGTTAAATCTGAGATTGGAGCAAAGGGAAAAGTTATCCTTCCATTCATCATCATCCATTCATTTTCTACAGCACTTGTCCTCATGAGGGTCATCGGTGAGCCTATCCCAGATGAATCGGGTGGAGAAACAGGGTCAACCTGATGATTTAGAGTCTTCAATTAACCTAATCTGCATGTTTTTAAAATGCGGAAGGGAAGCCGGATTACTGGAGTGCCAGAGACCACCCATGCAAGCACGGGGGAGAACATGCAAACGCCGCACAGGAAGGCTGGAGCCTAGATTTAAACCAACAACCTCAGAAACGTGAGGCGGCTGTGCTAACCATTCGACCATATTGCCGCCAGCAAACAGTAAAATACAATTTTACATAATGATTAATAACATAACTCGAATAAAGAAAGACACATACACATAATGACTTTGAACATCTTAAATTATTTTTAAAAAGTATACATAATGATAGCTCCACCCAGCTCCGTCCAAGTCTGGACACTCTTTGAACTCATCACACTGCTCCGGAATGGTTAAATACACGTCACATGGTTTATGGATGTCATTATGGATAGCCCATTTTGGGGGATGCTGGTGAAACCCCAAAATTAATCCCAGCACTGACATTTTTTCTAGCTAGGAAACAGTTCAGATGAGTAGAGACAGCACCGTTGTCCTCTGTTTCGACTGGAATGAGAAAAGCTAGTTGTGTCATGTGTATGTGTTAATAATAAAGCCAAGGTGCTATTGGATATCTTATTGACTGTAAGCCTATTAACATTACTCCTCTAGGACAAATAGGAAAGAGGAGCAAAGACAGGAATTCGCATATTAGTATTCAAACTATTGACATTGTGGTTACAATATTTTGTGATTCAAATAAATTCTTATTTTGGTTGGCTCAACCTACTGTATAAATAAGATTTTTCAGTTTTGATAATTTAATCACATACTGTGTTGTGCTTCTTTCAGAAATGTGGGAATGAAATTGTGTTCAAATGTAAAAGTCTTTATCTTGCCTGGCCGGCAGCGCAGCACCCCTAAACTTCTCATACTAGAATCGCTTCTGATGGACGCCATGTTGTTTCTGTTCCCGGCATCGGATTGCATTAGCCTCAGACAGTTTTGGGACTTTTTCAAGTGGATTTTGTTCTTTTTTATTTAGTTTTGTTATTTATTTTTATTTTTTTTTTGGGGGGGGGGGCAATTTTTGGCAAAATGGTTCGTTGTATGGGTGTAGGCTGTTCCAGTCCTCCCGGATGCATCGTTTCCTGGGGAACCCAAAAAGACGACGGTTGTGGAAGGTCAATTAAATATAAAAAAAAGGTATATTAATCAAGTATTAACGACACAAAATCTAAAGCGATGAATAATGACATTTTTTGTCAAAAATTATATATATTTTTAAAACCGGGGTGCTGGTCAACACACGCCTCAGCCCTTTCTGATGGTCTTAATAAAATAAAAAATTAAAAAACAGACACAATAATCAGAGTCTCTTTCTTTAAAAAATCTTTATCTGGCCATGATGATAATCTCAGATTAACATAAAATGCACTCTATATTGTTAGATATGGTATTGGAACAAGTTAATTGCGTTGCTATTGCATTGCATAGTTACGTTATGTCAAATTGGGTAACAATATGACGGCGTCTCCTGTCACTGTCCAGACTTTGTTTTCAGCGGCTTTGCCCAAGATAGGTAACTATGGTAGTACCAAGACTGAACTGTGAGAGGCAGCATGGTGCAACGGTATATCCAGAAAAGCTGGAAAATAATCAGAAGAAGAAAGTGCAGTAGTGGAAGAAGGAATAGCAGCAGCTAGGCTAACACTTAGCTTACACGTTTACTAAATTGTGGTTTCAAACTGTCTTCCTTGTCATTTTTATGGTGAATGAATGCAAGAAATGAAGACTACATGTTTCACGTCATGATCTTTGCTTGGTGTTGACCCCACACATAAGGATTAGCAATCATAAATATTGAACAGGTTTAACGTTTAGGATTGCCCACCCCAAACATTTTTCCAGACTGGAGTGTGTCGTGATGATGATGATGTTTTGGTGATGATCAACACAATACAGTACTACATAATGCATGTGGGAACGGTAGCCAATTGGGTAGATTTGAAATTGGTTAATACTAATATGCGCTAGCTTCAGCATTCTATTTGGCCATTGTCACTGTATTCCTTCACTGTATCTTTCCGCAACACAAGCGAAGCGACTTAGCTAAGTTTTGCTAACCATGTGACCTCCTGAGTAAACAGAAGGGGGAGATATTGATCTTAAATTAAGGTCAAACTCTTTCACGCAGCCACTCTTCAATTACACTGTCCAAGGACTCCGAGCTCATTCGAGATCGACAGATCCGAGAAGACTAGATTGAGATGGGAAAAAATGATTATCAAGATGACAGATGCCAAAAGCCTTGGTCGGCTTTGATAAACTTTGAAAATGTTCTTCTGTGTGTGTGTGTGTGTGTGTGTGTGTGTTTTGTTGACGGTATAACTGGGACATGCAATAAATTCACACATTTTCAGTTTACGTCCAGTCACCAAGCGATTGGACGACGTCAAATAAATTGATTGGGAAAATTTGATAAAAGTTATAAAAATAAATCTCTGTAAAGATAGATTTGACACAAACAAACAAGAAAATACAACTAGCCAAGGAATATCAATATAAGGCTAAATACATTAGGTATAATTAAGCAAGATAAGCAAAACAATGCGGGGTGAAATCCCAACAAATGGATCATATTTAATTACCTTTTTGGTATTTTGTTGACGATATAAATTTTTGTTTTGTGTGCGGATAGAACTGTGATGCTTGTCCAACGCTAAATTGATGGGCAAACAAGCACAATGAAAACAAACAAAAAAAGTGTATGAAATTTTTAACTAACACAACAAATCCTGAAATTAAACACAGTTGAGTGTTTAACAAAAGCAATATAATTTGTAAAAAATATTTATCAATCACTAATTACAATGGACACAATTGAGCATAATGGAAATAAGGAAAAATAATCTTAGAAATGATTGCATACATTCTGGGTTTTATTCTCCCCCTACAGCTGTGTAATTTAATTTCAAGCCACTCTGTCAGGTCACATTGTACGTCATGCAATCAATAAATAGTCGTGCAAATGTATGTGCATGGCTGTACAACTCTGAAAGGTAAGGTTAGCATCAATGCCAGAGCTAACACAACACAAGCGGTGTCCTGTGTGGTCCACCAATATTTTTGGACCACTAAGGATATATGGTTGCCAATGGCAAGGATGCAACTGAATGAAAAATAGCTGCATGCATCATTTCCGGTGAGTCACGCGGTTTTGCGCTTTAATGCAAAATAAGTGGTACCTGTGGAGGTATGGCTGCTCATTTTCCTACACAAATGACAGATAAGAAAACTGTAAATATCATACCAACGAACACAAAAATGGTAACATGTTTATTGCATGCCTCCTTGTAAATACAAAGAAATAATCAAGGCTGCTCTATGCAAGTCGATACTGTATGCCAGATAGGTTTTACCCTTATCGCTGGCCACATGCTTTAGGTTACTGTGCCTCTGACCTTGCAATGCAGGACAAATAAAACTGAATATTAGAATCTACGCAAGAGGCTGCCTTGAACTCTTTTCCATTACAAAACTGTCTTGTTGTCACGGTGGGATAGCAGTGTGTATGAAAGGAAGTCTGTCTGTGGAGTGAGACAATGGGAGTTGCTGGACCTTGAAAATGGTACTAGAACTTCAAATTCATATTTCTGACTGCTCTGAAATTGCAAAAAAATACTTTGCTTTGCATTAAAAAAAGACATACAAGACTCAAAATAATGATAACAAAATATTTCTGAGATGAGTCTTTTCTATTTTGTTATATTCATCTAGCCGTAAATAGATGCAATTAAGCAGGGTGAAATGAGAAAATCTAAGGAGAAAGAATGATTTGAACACTTAATAGATTGGATCAAGCTATGTGTGATTTAAACACAGGCAAAAACATAATAGTAGGAAAAATAAATACAACTAGACTGGTCATGATCAACAAGCAAAAAAAAAAAAAAAAAAAAAAAAAAAAGGTAACAAAAATATATCTCACAATAAATGCATTAAGCGCAATTACAGTGGGTATAAAAAGTCTACACACCTCTGTTCAAATCTTTCTCATAATATTTCTCAGTTTACTGTGGTGAACTCCTGCTATTGGTCAGTGATAGGGATAACCCCTACTGCAAATAGTGAAAAGCCACGTGTATTTGACACCCACCCAAAAAGGTTTGTAATTGCCTATAGATGCCACAAGATGGCAGAAAAGCAATTTATTTTTATTTTATTTTATTTTACAATTTGACAAGACTGTGGCCTGATTAAATAAAGTTCCTCCCTTCAATTCAACATAGTTGAATTGAAGGGAGGGACTTCTTTTTTTTATATTACACGTTACATATTACATGACTTCTTTTTTTTATATTACACGTTGCTGTAGCCTGAGTGGATAGGTGAGTTCTTTAGCACAACATATCAGAAGATACATTCCCCCTCAAAATATATGCAAGGGTACAGTGTACAAGGCTCTGTGGGAGGGGCATTCAATCAAGGAGTTGGCCTCGTGCGTCACCAGACCTCTGCACGCCATTGTATCTGTGAGCATGATTCATGCACGAGGATGTAAGTGCCCCTGTGTCATTCTTCTTGCAGCAACCGTACGTGCAATGGTACAGTCGAGAGCTACAACAAGAGATTACCTCTAAGGCCCCACACTCAGGCAGAGGTTGTGTATTTGGGGTTTATGTAGGGGGATGGTGGGAATTGAGGGGGTGGGGGGGGGGGTCATTATAGTCCGTCAGTCGTCAGAGTGTGGGTCTCCATCTTGCTGAGTGATTGAGCGATCAGGCAGTCACAAGCCATGCAGGCGAGTCGTACATCAAGCAAATACAAGCTCGCCCCGCATCTCCAAGGTGATATTGACTCAGGCTTGATAAAGAAGGGGCGAGAGAGAAATGTCTGCACTCAGCATGCTAGCGTCATACTTTTATTAATTGAAAGCGTGTCAGATCAACTGTGCTCTTTTGTGTGAAGCTACTCACAAATAAAAAGGACCGTCCTGGATTTGTAAAATATTTTCAAATTATTGGTGATGTTTGTATGATGGGATGCATGTGTTTTTCTTATTTTATTTTACCATAACTTACAATTTTCTGCTTCTTTTATTATTGCAATTATTGCACTTACCTGTATTTTTTTGTTTTTGTTTTTTTCCTACTCCTTATTTTGTTTCTTATTCACTTAATTATGCCTAATCCAGTTAGGGTGGGATTATTTATCTTTGTTTGCTTTATTTCCCCAAATTTTTTTTTCGTTTTTATTCTACTGAATTGCAATCAATCAAAGTTTTAATTTGTATTTAATTGCAGCAAATTCTTAACATAATTTTGCTTGTTTTATCAGGCTTAATTGTGTTTTTGCTTTTCTAGATCTTATTTTTCGTGTTGCTTTGCTTAAATCATATTTAATTGCATTTTTGTGAGATATCTTTTTCTTACAAACAATTTTTACTTGTTTTTCAAAAACAAAATCAAGGTTTATCTGTTGTTGGACAGGTAATCTTTGGGACTGATTTCTGATTCCAAATAGCGGGCGCTGAATTGCGTGTTCAGATCATGTACGCTGTTGGTGGGCATGCTGCGCATAAATTACGAAGATTGTGATCTTTTACTAAGATCCCAAAGGGCAGGCACTAAATTGCGTGTTCATTCACTCTATCAGATTGCGAGCGCTGTTGTCAACAGACGTCAATAGCTATTAAAAAGAGAGAAATAAAAGAGGCAGTGCTGAAACATTTGGGAGAGCACGGCAAGCGCAAAATGAGCTCAACTCAACTTGATTCATCGAGCGCTTTAAAAAAAATAACCACAGCTGAAGCAAAAGTACTTTCCATAAATAAAAGTGAACATTAAACAATTAAACACCCACTTTCACCCAAGGTCTACCCACACTAAGAAAGCCGCGGCGGTAGGGCCGAAGTCAGAGAACCCTGGCATGAATGGGATCCAGGAAATGCAGGGGCACAACCAAGTGCCATGATAAATCCATATCATGTCCGGGAAGCGCGCCGAGGAAACCTCCACTCCATCTTTGAAGCGGTGTAGATCCTTGCAGTTGAGCGTCGTAACCAAATTAAAAAACGTACATGCATTTCATGCATGAAATGTTGTAAGTGGAAAAAAGGGGGGAATAAAACAAATGAGAAGTGTTAGCGGAAGACAAACAAACATAACTATGTTACAGAAAATAAACGAATCATTCTTATAATTTCAGTGAAGCCAGAATTTATGGTGTGGCATAAAACTTTCTATATAGAAATACGGTATACTACACTATTTTGAAACATTAAATGAACATCTACTCAATTTAATACTCAAATTAACGCTAATACAGTGACAAATAAAACAGTGTTATTATTAACGAACTAGACAAGCTTGTGCTTTCATCCACTTATGCATTTAAAAAACAGATGTCCAGTTGGATACATTGTGGTCGTCCACATCCATGTATTTACACCAAAGGCTGTTTGAAACTGCACATAGCACAATGCAATTAACCGTCTCCCAACCCATTCGATGTGTTTGCGCTGTTGTCGCACAATGGCGCATGAGGTGGGTCCCCGCAGACCCAGCGCGCTGTGACGACATCTCAGCATATCCAACAGAAGAGATGGTATTGGAGTGATTTCAGAGACACAACGGCAAGAGATTTTGGCGGTGTTCTATAGTGAAAATGCCAGAGAAAAGAAAGAAAGGAGAAAATGGAGGAATCAATAATTAATGACGTGTCTCAGTGTCCTGAGCTCTGGGACACAAGACACATGACTACTGAGATGTGGTTAAAAAAAGCACAGCTATGGAGTAAAAAAGTGGTAGAAACGTTTTAATTCAGCATTTTTACCTGTCCAAATATTAGCTTAAAAAATATGTATAACAAAGCCACACATGCTTCACTTGTATCTCGTTTCCTCCTCCTTATTATAAGCAAAGGCAGGACAACTACCCTATGCCCAGAAGGCACCAGGGGCGTCACTATTGTAATGTTGTAATCAATATTATACATGTAAAAAAACAGGGCCTGAAAGATGCATACGCAAAATCTGTCACAAAGTATGTAACCTATCAAAATAAACATGACGGGAGAAATTGCGTACCTCAGTTGGTGAGGAGGTGAACTGAACATAGATTATAAAACGAATCCTCTCGGACATCTAGTTATATTTAATATGAAAGGTTAATCATAGATGAAATAAAAATAGGATTTTATATATTCAATATTTTGTTTGTTCTTTTTTAATGCTGCTGCTCCTAATGCCTTTTAAATTGCCCCTCAGGGATGAATACAGTTTTGATTGATTGAGATGGATCTTATTGATGTGATCATAATGCCAAGATATGAACCACCTATACATGGTGATATTTATGCGTAATGTTACATAATAACACTCCTGGCACTGGTACAAAACGTACTATAGATGGAATAGTTGCAAGAATTAGGAAGGAGCTGTGGCCTCGGGTGTGCCCCGGTCCCCACCAGTAGCAGCAACACATTCTTTTTTGTTTTAGCATCTACTTTCAAATCCGACCACTTTTTCGACTGTCCTCACTGCCAAACAGACTGCATTCACCGCAACATGACCTCCTGCCCCTTGTGGAATTTTGGTCTATTCGTTATGGCGTTGCTGATGCCACCAAACAATATATCGTTCCTCCCTTCCACCTCGCCAATAAAAACCTCGATTTCAGTCTCTGAGAAATGGGGTTTCTTTCGCTTCCCCTGTCATCATGTTTCACCCTTCATGAAGTATTGATTAGCATTGCTCATTCATGTCCAATGCTTTGCATTGATCATATACAGTGTATGGTTGAATTTCGGCATGTAGAGAGTGTGATATGAAAAAAAAATCCATGTGACTTATCAAAGCAAGATTTCCTGCATATACACGGTTTGATAGGTCAGGTTTTTTGTCACACGCTATTGTCGGCTCTTACATTTCGTACTTACTTTTCTAGTGAGTATCTTGCGTACTGTTGTGATACAGTAAATGAGGCCCCTGGCTACTTTCTGTAACCCATATTGGGTGCTGTTTGCGCCATGCCACCACTGTTGTCCCTACGCCATCCTGCATCCAACCCCGCACTGGGCAGCAAAAAAACGTGCAATGTGTCAGCAGCACCTTAAATATTCGTAAGAGGATTTTTTTATTTTATTTTTTTGGATAATGCTCTTGCATTGGATTTCATTCGATTTTGCCGGTGTGCCGAATGAAAAAAAATCAGTGAACATACATAAATACTACACGCACACATTTTATGACTCAAATCTCTTATCAGCCATAGAAGTCATGATGTGTCCATGGTCGTGGGAATGTGTGTGTGTGTGTTTGTGTGTGTGGGGTCGAGCTTAATTCCAGCATGCTTGCCAATCAGATTCCTATCCATCCGGACTCTCGGAAACAGTTCTATCCAAACGCTGTCCGAGCCTTTGCCGCTGTGTTTGTTCGCCCGTAATTGCCTGCTGTCAAAATGTCTTGAGTGCAATGATAGCAGGAAATAAGACAGGGCACGCGTGAACCTCATTAACCCGTCACTCAGGGCGGCAGACTGAAACACAGTTAGTTACACGGGAAGATATTAGCTGTGTCACTCGTGGGTTTTGATGCAAGGTTGTGATCTTGAAAATAAATTGTTTATTTTGACAAATAGAATTGGCTGAGAAAAAAAATCACAGGACACTTTGAATGAGAGACCGGCTACTTGGCAATGTACTTAAGGCTCTAAATTTGGAGACTGCGCATAGTGCGCATCTCGATATCAGTGTCTTCGCAGACTAGTTTGCGCCAAGCTGGGCGGTGTTGGCGCAGCGAGGCTGTGTCCTTTGGCTTCCTCCCGGAGCATAAGACGTTTTGGTGAATGAAGGCTCTATTTTCAGTGAAGCATGTTCATTTTCAAGACTCGCTGCGCCTTGGCAGACCCATCTGTGCCAAGCTGGGTGGTGTCAGCGCAGCGAGGGTGTGCTTTTGGAGATGCGCTTGGCAGAGTGACATTATGGTGTCTAAACTTAGGCTTGCTCATACCACGTCTAAGTTGTGGCGCGGGGATCTAACGCTATATTGGGGAATCTGATCGGTGTTCATGC
Source organism: Phycodurus eques (assembly GCF_024500275.1). NCBI lineage: Eukaryota > Metazoa > Chordata > Actinopteri > Syngnathiformes > Syngnathidae > Phycodurus > Phycodurus eques. Next base: position 7,835,039 of record NC_084539.1, read on the forward strand.
AGGCAAACAGACACGCGAGGTCCTCGGATGCGTGTGCTGGATGATAAATGTATTTCAGCAGTGTGCATGCAAACCTATTAATCATTGTAGAAATCCTTTCATGGAATGCATTATTATATTATTATGATATTTTTTAGATCGAAATATTGACCGACATGCCAATATGGGGATTGGGGGGTGGAAACAAATTATCGTTTGAGGGGTTATAGATCAACGAGGTCCTCGAAAGCATTAAAGTCGCCACTGATTTTTCACCAGCTCATTCTGTGTTTAATAAAGGTATACCGCTAACTTTCAATGCTCCAGTCTAATGATGGGCACGGCAGTTCTTTTGAGTATACTAAATCACTTGAATCAGTTTGTTCAAAATATTTGTTCAAAAGATTCGTTCACCAAATCGCTCAATTCTTTTTCACAGAATCTTTCAAATGCTTCCTCATTCAGTTAATAATTCAGCCGTGTGGTTCACATTCACTCAATATGTTTGCCGAAGGACTTTGCGTCAAAACAACAACAACAAAACAACTTAAGCTAAATTATCACCTACCTATATCTCTCAGCAAGCTCTAGAACACCCGGCTTCGGTTGTGACTCGTGAGTCGTGAACATGCGTGCGGCGAGCTTGGCTACCGCCCATATCCTTCTGCGTCCCCTTACATAAACATTCGGTCCCGCAGGCCGGCGAGACTTGTCTGCATTCCACCGCGGTGGACAGCGTCGCTCATGCCAGCACCCGGGCTCCCTGCTCACCCACCTTACTGTTATTGTCATCTGATTAGTGTAACACGTCTTGAGAAGCGCTAAAAAGCTTAATGTATTATTATAAATATTATTATTGTTATTATTATTCATCCATCCATTTTCTGAGCTGCTTCTCCTCTCTAGGGTCGCGGGTGTGGCTATCATCGGGCAGGAGGCGGGGTACACCCTGAACTGGTTGCCAACCAATCGCCGGGCACATACAAACAAACAACCATTCACACTCACATGCACATGCATACCTACGGGCAATTTAGAGTCTCCAATTAATGCATGTTTTTGGGATGTGGGAGGAAACCGGAGTGCCCGGAGAAAACCCACGCAGGCACGGGGAGAACATGCGAACTCCACACAGAACTGTGAGGCTGACGCTCCAACCAGTCATCCACCGTGCCGGTTCTTATTATTATTAAACAAAAAGCTTTAATAATCACATTAGAGACACAGAGGGGATAATATGTATGTGTACATATATACATTTATTATTAATTTACATTCATTGGATTTTTTTTCTTGATTGACTCAACTTTAGCTGTTAGCTTGGAGAAATTGATGCGTAGTGAAAGCTATCCCCGTGAGGACAAACGGTTAAAATCACTCATGAGTATGGTCACTGCAAAACATGTGTTCCTTGCGCGAACGAATCACTCATCGTACTAGTTTGCAGTGAACTTCTGCTCGAGTCAATCACGGCAGGACAGTTTACTAGATACGTACTAGTACGTCTCTCCTTGGCGGCTCGCGAACGACGAAGTTCAACGAACGAAGCACTCGTGGCTGACAGTACATTCACTTTACTTTCAGTTCTTCGAGACATTCAGTTCAATTCAGTCCTTCCCCTACCTGGCGGTGGCGCTGCCTGATGCTGGCTGCTCATTTGTTATTTGCTGGAAATTCAGAATGAGTGACAGTACCTTTCAGTTCTTCTTAGACGCAGCTGAGCTCAAATGAAAAAAAATTAATAAATCCCACTGTTGTGAATCACTTCCCTGTTTATGTATAGTATTTATATATACAATTATATGCAATTAATATAGACTATTACACAGTGCATAGCGTACCTCCTCGTCTGCTACCCAGAGATGGACTCGGCCAGGAGTTGTAGTTGGGCGGGGTCACCAATAGCCGTGCTCTCCTCTTGGGAACTCTGAACAACAAAGGATATAATAAACTCACCTGACATTTTTAGTTATATTTGTATTATATTAATATGTATAGCTTTTTAACTATAATGTCAATTTTACTTACCGGTGTAAGTGACATGCTGGAAATGGCTAACTGGCTATGAGGTGACCACTGGAAAGCCAGTTGGTGACTTGCGCGTGCACGCTGATGAGAGGCGTGGCCTCGGCCCGTGACTCGGAGGGAGGCGGAGTGAGGTTACATTCAAATCTTGCTTGCTTTTTGAAAACTTGCATACCCTGTCTTTAATGACTGTTTATTGGTAGGTCTACAGGTCAATCATTATGCAGAACACCAGTGATCTGCATGATATCACTCAGTGTTTGTCTGTGCTAATCATTAGTTACTGTTCATTGGTCAGTGTACAGGTAAGTCATACGTAGCACCCGTGATCTGCGTGATGTCATTTAGTGTGTGGACGTCAAACATAATTTACTCTTCATTGGTCGGGCAACACATCTTTTATTAATATGAAGCTGCAATGATTGGTGGTGATAACACTCAGACATGTTAATCATTTATCACGAGTCAGTGTTTTTTTATTTTTGTTTTTTTTGACACGTCAAACTTTATAGTACAGCGCAGCAAAGATTAGTCATGATGTTACTCAGAGTGTTTCTGTGTCAATCATTAGTCACTGTTCAATGGTCGGTCTTCAGGTCCGTCATATAAAGTACAGATGATTAGTCGTCATGTCGCTCAGTGTGTGTAGATGTCAATTATTCGTCACTGTTTGTTGATCCAGCTACATGTCAATCATTATATGGAGCACCAGAGATTTGTTATAATGTCAGTCTTTTTTTTTTTTTTTTAATTTGTCATTTGCATGTCACTCATACAGAGTACCAGCGATCTATTTAATGCCACTCTGTCTGTGTACAATTAGTCACTGTCGATTGATCGGTCTCCAAGTAAATCATTATAAAAGGTGTATCAGAAAAGCTCCGGGACTGGTGCCACTGAAGATATATTTCAAATCCAAGCTACAAACTACGTCTTTCAAAATCCCCACACCGAGCCCAAACAGAACCTCACCCACTTTCCCAACCTTTTCTCCAATGAATTCAGGCACTCCTACAAGGATTCATCCGGAATCCTCCAAGACTCATCATGGCAATTTTGATGTCGTCCATGTCTTTAAAACGGGTCCCCTTGCAGACCCCCCCTTCGGCTTGGGAAGAAAGAAAAACACACGGAGAAAACTCGGGTGGGTAGGGAGGTTTCTCCAGCACGGCGTTGTTCTTCTTGGCCAGGAACTGTCATTTGTTTCAGATTTAGAATACCTGTGTGATCTGACTGTACATTTGCCATCTTTTTAGTCAATGTTCACTGGTCAGGCTACATGTCAATCATTATACAGAGCACCACTTCCACCACTTAAAAAGTGATTTCTTCTTCACTTTGCTCCAAAGAAAAGAAAGAATTCAAAGGTGGGGAAGTTAGCTTCACCTCATCACCCAAAAGTCCAAAGTCAGCCGTCAAATTCAAAACCCCGGAGCCACAGTACCAATTTACAGAGTCGCTGTTATGGCCATGTTGGAATGTGCAATGTGAATCGTGCAGCCTAAATGAGTCCTACCGAGAAAATGAGATTCTTGGGGAGAGCATTAAAAATACAAAGAATATACAGCGCAGGAACCCAGAGGGTGCATATCACTGAGATGTGGGCTATACATAATGCACAAGGCTGAAGATGCCATCTCAAATATGGTAATAAGACACTGGAATGAGGGGGCTAGCTAATGGATCAGCACATTAAGTACACTTCTGCGAGATGAAGCAGCATAAAATAAGAGGGTAAATTTGCTGGATTGTTAATGTCACCAGACTGAGCTATTTGAATTATGATTTCATTATTTATCAGGAATCTCCTCATCTTTATCACAAAATTTAGAGTTTAATTGACAGTAACAGAAAACAGGAATTAAAAATGAGAACTAATTGAAGAGTAATTCACATGCTGGATAATAAAAAACTAAAGGTACACGGCATGAAAAATGAGTAGAAAAAAATTTGCGTGGGTTCTCTCCGGGGACTCCGGTTTCCTCCCACATCCCCAAAACACGCGTGGTAGGTTGACTGAAGACTCTAAATTGCCCGTAGGTGTGAATGTGAGTGCGAATGGTTGTTTTTTTCTATGTGCCCTGCGATTGGCTGGCGATCGGTTCCGGGTGTACCCCGCCTCCCGCCCCAAGATAGCTGGGATAGGCTCCAGCAGCCCGCGACCCTAGTGAAAAGAAAATGGATGGATGGTTGTAGTTGCAGTAATTTGAACATAAATAATGATGTAACTTATTCAAATATAAAAGCTTTAAAACAACATATCATTAGCGTAATAACATAATTGCCAAAGCCATTTCTCGACATTTTGGGGGGAAAAAAAAATAAAATAAGAATTGACCTGGATGACTGAGAATCTACACAGACATGAAGTAAAAAACGTTTCTCGCAAGCACATTGGTATTTTTTTATTGACAATCTGACAGTCAGCTAAAAATTAATTAGGCAATTATGCTATTAGGCTAACGACGTGTCTATATAATATGTATAATACTATTATTCTTGTTGCAGTACTCATCACATTAATATATTTGGGCAATTATTATTATGATTTTAATTGTTATTTTAATGATGGCGGTTGTTGTTTTCTAGCCACTGTTTCCATGATTTTACAAGTAAAGTTTTACTATTTTACAGTACTTTACATTTTACTATCTACATTTGAATAGCCAAAATAATACAAACGGATCTTATTAAATTACGCTGGTGCAAATGCATGAAGTAAAACTTGCATATGACTTTACATGTAAAAAAACAGACTGCAGATACTCATAATGTTTTCATTCTACAGGGGGGGACAATAAACAGTATCACTGTTTACCATAACGAGTAAAATGCTGCTGATAACTGCCTCTGAATTAACACATTTGCAATTCAAAGCATAGCCAAATGCTAAGATTCTCTGTTTGTTAAAACAGAGAATCAATATGCTCTTCCATTTCACAAATCCCTTCTCACCTTTCCTGAGCAGATGGCTTACTCAAGAGAGAGCAAGAAAAAAAAGATGCCAACCAGTAATCATATGTGCAATAAATGGTGCTGGTTATGTTCCTGTGGAGTGACGACAGATGGCATGGTGATGGTCCTACCTCGGAGTATGTATGCTCATTTTAGAGACACCCTCATGCTGCCCCCGATGGGGACTTGTTAAGCACAGTGGTTGTCACCACCTATCGCCAAGACAACTATCCAAAGGAGCCGTAAATCACACTGAAAGTGTCTTTCATTGACATCTAATTTTCTTCACAGTGCAGATGCTATCCGGGGAGAGTTAAAGCCAGTTAAAAATTAAAGTAAACAACGTCGACCTCAGAATTAGTTTGCCGTTTACTCAAATGATTTGTCTGGAGTTCGGGTATTAGAATTGATCATGTGAGTGATGCAAGTAGATGCTTCAAGTGGTCTCGATTGGCTCGTTTTTGAAAATATAGTTTAACAAAAATCCTATAACGAAGTCAAAGTCAGCCTCTTAATGAGATTCTCAATCATTTTAATTATCACCAAACACAAAAGAGTGAGGATCAGTGCCTCCACATAAAAACATGGATAGGTTTTCTCATTGTTTCGTTGAAATCACAATGAAGAATTCCTCCCCCGCGACAGAATTCAAACGGTAGAGTGCTGTCAGTCTATTCTTAACAACCAAACGCCAGGAACCAGATAATACCAACTCAGCTTTGTCTTCTTGACTTGGCGAAGCTCGTTTTCCTGCTTCCTCCACTTGAACCATGGATTCATTGATCTTGAATTCTCTCGCGGCTGCTCGATTCCCATGTTCCTCTGCATAACTGATAGCTTGCAGTTTAAACTGTGCTTCGTAAGCATGTCTCTTCGTAGTTGCCATTTTCGGGGGTCCGTAGCCAAACTGATGCATATACCGGAACTATATACCTACTGGGGGCGTATCTTTAGCGTCCTCTGTCACGCGCATCCCTTCCCCCTTAACGTCCGCATGCTGTCCTCAGTCACGTCCGCCTTCCTCTATATAAGCAGCGTGTCGGCAGGAAATCCTCCCAGTCAGTCAAGCGGAGCGCTCATTAAAGTCACAACAACATTTATAGGTTTTGGAACTCGGTGCACACGTGAGGTGCGCCGCCGCATTATAAGGCGCCCCGTCTGTTTTGGAGAAAATGTAAGACTTTTAAGTGCGCCTTATGGTCGTGAAAATACGGTAGTTGCTCCACTTAGAGCCATAGTAGTTACAGGTTGCATTCATCCATTTAAGACGAGAATTACACAACTTGCTGCTGCTTATGTAGGCTTCTGTTGTGACTTTTTAATGTAAAATGTGTATAACTGAATTAAATTTTCTGGATTTCCATAATTAGCCCAGTTCTAAAGAAACCTGACAACCACACTTTTCCAGTGTTTGAATGCAGACTCGAGTCACTTAACTTGTGGCCAGGGGTTGGAACCATATCTGATTCATTTATAGCCGCTGGCCTCATATATGTGATATGATCATAGCAATCCTTTAAACACAGAATGCCGGATAAATTGAGCATATCCATTAGCTGATTGGCATCAGCAGTTTCATTCAAGGCAAGACAATCAGTGGCTCATTGTTCAGTGGCTTGGCCCCCAGCTAGTAATCATCAGTCATACCTGTAGCAATGCTATCCCACCTTCAGAAATAGAACACAGCGCGCTTTAATGCCAGACAAAGGCAGCTTGCCATGATTAAAGAGCCTCTCTTGTGACATGTTACATTGTGTTGCCTGCCAGCCAAATCTGCAGCCCAAAGGAATCGTGACTCAAGTTGTGTTGATCACATATGCTTCACCCGCTTTTTCTTTTTTTTTTTCATGTGGCTCACACATCCAACTGTGTGCAAACATATGGGAGCGCTTCTGTCTCAGCTTGTGTTAAGACTGCTTTCATTGTTTCTGCCTCTTGACTCAAATGAAAATCTACCAAACAACAAACAGGATAAACATCTAATATATATTTCATACAAAATCCCATTAGAGCACCTATTTCATAGCATTGCATTGGCCTGACTCGTCCTCCTCACCCTCCATTGGTTAAATGGTAATCGTTTTTTGAAGAAAATTGACTAATTATATCTGCCAAACTGCCGCTTGTTGTGAAGTGAGTTGAGTTACCTGCCACCATAAAGTGCTCTTTTCTCAAGTTTGCACTCGCAAGTCAAAGCAAACACTCGACCGATTGACGGTTCGTACCTCAAAAAAATTGTAGCACTGTACCACATGCAAGAAGAGCGACTTATGTCTTCAGTGTTGCCCACTTTGCCACATTGTGGAGGGTAAAGGGGATTTTCCCTGATAATCATTTGGAAGTTGGAATGGCCGTAAGAGTTAGTGGTGCTCATAATGTCAGCACAATTTATATATATATATATATATATATATATATATATATATATATATATATATATATATTATTTCCTAATAATAACAACATATTCCATATATACATAAGGAGCACCTTATTAAAAAATACAATTCAATGCTTAAATAAATACATTAAATTAACATGGAACAAAACTGAGGTTGGCATGGCCCTCAATAATGTTCTAGTTTCTCACATGGCCCCTTTGGAAAATTAATTGCCCACCCCTGGGATAAAGAAACACATGCCAGTTTGTATTGTTAGATTTAAAAAAATAATAATAAAAAATAGCCATTTATCTATGGACATACATGTATTTGGTCTCCATACCAAAGAAGTTACAACTGCCTTAACCTGTGCAACAAGATGCCATTCAGCGCCCGTTCCCACTCTCCTATCTCGGCCAGAGTGTGGATCGATTGCGGATCGATGCTCTGTGGGTAATTTGACAAGCACTTTCATCTGGATGCGGCCTAGCCTTCTACTTTGAGTCGTCATTACCGATTAAGTCGATGGCCCCAGAAGCTGACCCAAAGTGGAAGGATTCAATGACAACCTGAACTAAAGACAATTCCCCTATTATCTCCTAATCTCTTCCCTGTCTTACCACTAGTCAATGTCCCTAACTGATTCATCATTTTCTCAATTTCCGCCCCGAGGTATTTTATTTTCATTTGAAATGTCCGATTTCATGGACTCGAAGTGGTCTGCTGTCCATGGTGTGTGGACGTTAGAGGTGGCAAGAGTAACTTGGGTCAGGATATTATTGCAATAATGCTAACACCTATTCCGAGATTAACTGTTGTGTATTGATATTATATTGTAAGAGAAAATGATGCAATTCATCATGATATCAATATTTGTTCCACCCCGAGAAGACAAGGATCATCTTAAATAGTTTTGTGGGGGTGTAAATGATTCTGAAACGTCCTATGTCTACCAATTACTCTCAAGTACCATTTGCTTTTGGTTCGCCAAAACCAAGACTACCCATTGATTGGTCAACAGAATATTGTCACTTCCAGACGTCTGGAAAGATTGATGGTCAACATATCAACGCAAACTACTCCTGAAAAAGAGCATCCATCCATCCATTTTCTAAACCGCTTGTCCTCGTTAGGATTGTGGGTAACGACCCTATCACAACAGACTTCGGGCGATAGGCTGGGTACACCCTGGACTAGTTAATGCTGCGTTCACACCCGATGTGAAGTGAATCAGTCACGTGACGTATTTATAAATAAAGCAAATGCACAAACAGGTGAGAATCCGTTCCGGGTGACGCGTATGACGAGTTTGACGCGACGCGATTTGGGCAAACGCGAAAATTCAGTTCTTTGCTAATTCACTCTCATTCAAATCTCTCAACTCTAGCCACAAATTTGCATGACACGACGTTGTGGCAGCCAATTGAGTGGTGTCTTCATTCCTGTGGCTGCTCACAACGCACCGTTGCGGTTGCGGGGAAGCGGAGAAGAACTAGGAAGAAAAAGCTAAATCAAAGGAACCAGACATACCTGCTCACCATGTGCTCACAGCCAAGGCCAGCCTACCCATAAAGTGAGGATATCAAATAGTAAGGTTGTAAGGGGGAGTGGGGGGGGATTATCGTTTTTCTGAGAAAAAACATTTGGGTGGGGAAATCACCTTCAATTTCATTATATCAAAATGAATTTAGACAAAAGGAAAATGTTTCTTGGTCACTTAGTAAAATCCAGATGAAATCTTCCATCGCCGAATCAATCTCTTTCAAGTGGGGAAGCTGCACGTACAGTAGTTGTAATAACTTGACAACTAACTTTTAACATGGAAAACATAGATTCAGATTTAAAGAAATGCCCCATTAATATTATTACAAATGATAATAGCAAATACTCTCTCCTCTGCTGAGGGCCAATGTATTGATGTGACCCCTGAGAACTTTGGAAGCTTGTCAAAATGGCCAAAATTGTCCAGAACACAAGGAAGAAGAAAAAAAACGAGGGAAAATGTGAGCGAGAGGTCAAGTTGTTACTTCTTTTGGTTTATCCCATTAGGTGTCGTAATAGCAAGTGACTCGCATGATTTGTTTGGCAGTGACGAAACAGTAATGAAATGAAGAAAATGTTCTATTTAAAATTTTGTGGCATGTTATCTTATCAATTAAAAGGAATGTTAAAAACTACTGCGATTCGACCTTTCTTGTAATCTTATGTAAATATGTGGTAGAGCGGGCCGCCATATTAAATCTCGCCGCGGGTGCCACATTGGCTTGGATCGGCCCCGCTCACAGCTCACCGTTGTCGTGTGCGAGCTTGTCGACGATCCGCTAAGAGGACTGAGGTAGGAGGAGCTTATCAGTGTGGCGCAAATGAAGCGAATGCATGTTCGGTGTGTATAAATAACTCCCGCGATCAAACTCGTGCGAGGGACGCAGGGCGAAAGTTCATTTCCGGTGTGAACGTACCATTAAAGTCAATCACAATGCACATGACCACTCACATTCACACCTATGGACAATTTTGATTTAGAGTCTTCAAATGGTCCAAGTCGTATGCTTCTGGGTGTGGGTGGAAATCCATGCGTCCATATTTATTGCTATTTTATACTGTAGGAGGGAAAAAAAATATGAAAGCCCTCTGCCAAGTCTCAAGCGAGGTTAAGAAATAGCAAATACTATTGACAGCAAAAGCATCAAATCCCCACCCATTTTCTATTCCACTTGTGCTCATTCGGGTCGAATGAGAGGACTGGCAACTGACTGACAACCCAGACTGTCCGTCTGTCAATCATAATCACATCTGTGGGCCATTTAGATTCAGAGTCATCAATTAAGTGAAGAAGCGTATTTTTAGGACATGGGAGGAAAACCACGCAATGATATACAGTACATCAATAGCACATGAAGTGGTGCCTTGACTTATGGGGGCATCAACTTACAAGTTTACTTTTTTTGTACTCTACCAAGTCTCAAGCGGGGTTAAGAAATAGCAACCACTATTCACAGCAAGATACAGTATTTGGAACCCATCCATCCATTTTCTAAAGCTTTCTTTCAAAATCGTCGGGGTTGTGGGGAGTTGGTCCTATCCCAAATGACTTTTGGTGAAAGACAGACCAAATCCAAATTCCAATATCATTGTTTAAAGAGTTAGTGAGGCATAGTAACTGTGCAAAATCGCAGCTCCTGTTTTTAGTCTGTTTTGAACCGTTTGTTCACCATGTGCTATGATATAATGGACTGTTTGTTTGTCACTACAGTATATCACACAATAGAATTTGTTGTCTTTGTATTTGTATTTGCCCCTTAGAAAATCTGTTTTGGAGATGTGGGAGGAAACTAATGCAATAATTACAAAACATTATATACAGTTTAAAGGTGAAAATACATATGAAGGCACACTGCAAAGTCTCAATTGGGGTTACAGTGTGAAACACAATTTAGAGCATAAACAGAAAACGGCTTGAACAGATACGTTGGTTGTCGCCTCATTTGTGGGTGTTGCAGCAACACTCCACAAATTAAAGAAACGTTTGTGCTCAATGTCGAGTCAAAGCGATACAGGATTGTACCAACTTTGTGGCAGGGGGACGAACAACCCAATATTGCATAGAATGTCTCCAAAATGGTATACCAGTTCTTACAATGTATAGAGCTCCTCATAATATTATATGTTATATTATTAATATTGAATAACTGAAGCTATGTCAAGTTGCAGTTGATCGGGAAAGGGACTGTACCATTTCTATTCTTGGGCAGGGGAGTTGACAGTTCTATTGAGATCAAATGATGACAGAAAGTAAATTCATGTGTCCACATTTTTAATGTGATGCGTACCAAAGTTTGTGTTCTTGCTATGCTACCTAGCTGCTAAAGTATCATGTACATAAATAGGTGGTGTAGTTGTTGTTGTTTTTTATTATTCAACACACAAAACAACCAAATCATCAGACAAATATATATTTCACCTTCACATCTGACAAATGAAATCATATGCTCAATGTATATAATATAATAATAATATATTTCAAAATCCCAGCAGTTGACACCCATGAAAAAAAAAAAAAATTACTAAACATTCCCATTTTTCAGACAGTTTTTGCTGTAAATTTACTTCGACTCATGTCAAAATGTCATAAAGTGTACAATATCAAACCATAGCAAGATAAAAATCAAGGTTTATGTTTGTGTTTTTTCTCCCCCTTTGTTTCAAGTGACTAACATGACGAACAGGCTGTAGCTTCAGCCTGCAATGCAATAATTACGTCCCTGGCCAGGGCTAGAGACTTTCCATCCTCCACAGCAACTAGTTTATTATTCTTTGCATGTCCTTAGAGAAAACACTTCTGCCTGCTCCAAGGTCAGGGCTGAACACTTGCAGTGACCAAGCTTTTATATTGCCGTTTCTACACTATTCAAACCAAAGGTTATTCCTGCTTCTGGTTGCTTGCCGTGGCCTTTTCTTGATCTTAGTGATTTGTAAAGAACAACTCTTTTAAACATCCAGGCCCATGAACAAAAAATGAAGGTTTTTTTTTTTGGTTGTTGTTCTTTTGGACTCATACACGATATACCTTTATAAAAAAAATCAGGACTAATCAGGATTGAATGATACTGTATGCATAATTTGATCATTCTATGCATGTATTTTCCAAAAGTGACTAATACTGTATTGTTTAGAGAATAAATATATCCATCCATCCATTTTCTGAGCCGCTTCTACTCACTAAGGTCGCGGGCATGCTGGAGCCTATCCCAGCTATCATCGGGCAGGAGGTGGGGTACACCCTGAACTGGTTGCCAGCCAATCGCAGGGCACATAGAAACAAACAACCATTCGCACTCACAGTCATGCCTACGGGCAATTTAGAGTCTCCAATTAATGCATGTTTTTGGGATGTGGGAGGAAACCGTAGTCCCCGGAGAAAACCCACGCAGGCACGGGGAGAACATGCAAACTCCACACAGGCGGGGCCGGGGATTGAACCCGGGTCCTCAGAACTGTGAGGCTGACGCTCTAACCAGTCGTCCACCGTGCCGCCAGAATAAATATATTTGATTTAATATTTGTATTATGTGTGACATTGCGTGTGCATTTTAAATCCTTTTAGTTGAACTTAAATTGAATTTGGTTGTTCAATATTTTTATTGTTATGAAGCTCATATAGTATCTCCATCATTTTCATTCTCTTCTGTTATATTGTTTTCTCTTTTGTTTTTTTCTCCCCCAACTTAATATTTAGAGTCCCAGGTGTGCTCAGTTCTCATTTCTTTCTGTTCCTTCACATCCCTGTCTAATAGGAACCAACAAATACTTCGAAGGCACATTGTTTAGTTTAGATTTAAAAAAAAATATGCCTACTTTTACGTTCTACTCTACCTTTTTTCCCTAGAATGTACATATAGACTGATTGATCATTAAATAATCTTTGATACACTGTTTAAACAGCAGTTAATACTTCGTTAGGTTGCCGGATTGTACTGTTAATATTCAGCATCCACCATTAAATCATTTCAAGTGAGAGATATGGGTACAAACATACAGCATAAATATTATCCTAACCTTCAACTGTTACCTGTCAGTGTTGTAAGAATTCTCTAGCTTCTATTAAGATAAATTGTATCATTAATTATGTATTATTGTGTATATATTTTGTGTCCTGTTATATGTTATTATTTTATTGTTGTATAGCTTTTTTATGCCCTCCAACTGTTTAAAAGGAAGCCATTGCAAAGACATTTTTTCATTGTTCTTTATGTATACATACGTATTGTCGATTAGAATTTTTTTTTTTTTAAAGAGTTATAACTGCATTTGGGGCAGTCCCCCCCCGCCCCCCCGCCCCTCCAAAAAATAGCAATGTTTTCCTTTCTTTCTTATTTTACAAAACTAAGAAAAGAACCTTAACATATACTGTAACTGCAAGGTGAGTTCTGTTGTGGAGCTCGTCAATTTACGCTTTAGTATAAGTTTCACAAACAATAAAACACATTTTGGTTCTTGCAACATTAAAACTTTTGAAATAATATTCCATCTTGTCACACTTTAAACACTTCTTCTAACATTAATGTTTCTCTTATAATAGACGACATTTTTATAGCGCTACACATTTACTCTCTTAATAATACAACTTTTTTTTCCTAGTGATTTTTCACATTTACTTTAGTAACGTTTCTACTTTATCCTCGTAACACCGAAGCCTTTTTTCCAGTAAAATTCCATGTTTATTGTCATAACTTTCCAACTTTATTCTCATTAGGACCGGAGAGGATAGGCTCCGTTGCTCGAACAGGTTAATAACTAATAGTTAATAACTAACTATTGAGAAATGCGGCACTTTTTCAATATCAAAAACCTCCAAGTAAGAATATGATATTAAGAAGCTTTCCTCATATCTGTAGCACCAAATGGACAGCCTCCATTTCAAAAAATCAATGTTTGGTCCATAAGTTTGGAGTAAGTCTTCTGGTCGAGGCGTCCTCGTCCATCTGTCAGTCCATGTTGTGTCTGTCAGACCCTTTTTGTCTCTTGCTCCAGTGGCTCTCTGTGAGATCGTCTGCCTGCATGTCAGTCTGTCAGCCGGCCACTTGTCTTAATGGCGGCCCCTGTCAGATCAGTCCCGGTGTACGTTGTCGGGCCCTTCTCCCATCTGTCAGCTCCGTCTTCGTCCGACTAACTCTATCTCCTTACGAGCGTAACAAGAGCATCTGATGATGACGAGTCTCCCAAATGTGCTCTTAACCCAAATAGTGCAGTCAGAAGAAGAAAGTCAGCTTCTATGCACAAGTTACTACAATAATTAAAGAAAGCAGCGGCTGATCGTCCATCTGTAGTCAGTAAGTGTGTTCGTTTTGGTGGTACACGCGATCAAAAAGCTGTCATCTCCACTCTAGTCACCTAAATTACATTTTATACACCCACTGCCTGGTTGGAACTGTGGAACAAGCAGTGTGCTGATGAAATTCACATTCATTTATTTAAACATGTTAATCTTTGTTGGAAGATATAAAAAAAAGGACACTAGTTTATTATGGCAGTTCCATTTCAATTCAGCATTACGACTACAACAGGGAGTGGTTAAATTCATATGCAAAACATAAATAAGAGACCTGTGACTTCATAAGTGCACGTCCTCTTAAGTACACATCTTTAGAGAGATGCAAACTCTCAAATACACAGCTTCAGAAGTAGAGATTGTTTGAAGGCCACATTCTCACAACTGCATAATATACGAGATGTCTCAGATAATTTCGAAGACTGGTGTCACAAAAGATATACTCGTAGTTTGGACTACATACAGTAGCTGTGACCTCAGCTTTCAGCAGCCATTGAACTTTTTTACACATGCTTTTATATGTACATATCCTCTATGTCAGGTCGTCAAGCATTGAGCAGGGTGAGTTATGATGAGACTTGTCAGGGAGAATCATTACAGGTGATGAGTTATGAGTACGACACAAAGACAAAACACCAGAGCCTTCAGTGGAAGAGTCCAACATCGCCAAGGCCAAAGAAAGCAAGACAATCGGTTTCCAAAGCCAAAGTCACGTTGACAGCGTTCGTTCACGTGAGGGGCATCGTCCACTCCGAGTTCTTGCCACAGGGCCAGACGATCGACCGGCACGTCCACAAAGATATCCTGTGACGTTTGCTTAGGTCAGTGGGCAAGAAGAGGTGAGAGTTGTGGCAGAACAACTTGTGGCTTCCTCACCGTGACAACGTGCCTGCTCACAAAGGGCCTCGTTCACTAACAGTGCATACGCACAAATTTGTGCTTAAATCGGGCATATAAATGTGTGATTCATCAATATGAATTCTGTCGTGTGAAATTTGCGCCGACTCTGAACAAATGTAGAACCACCTCCCGATCATGCATTGGCAAAAAACATGAAGGATCGAAAAAAACATTACAAGGTACAAGGTACAAGATACTTTTATTGTCAATTCTTCAATATGCGTAACACATACAGAGGATTGAAATGACCTTACTCAAGGGATCACGGTGCTACAAAGGACAGTACAAATAATAACATCAATATAAAAACTAAATAAACTCTAGTATATACAGTATAAAAAGTATTAATAGAATGTGCAAATATCAAAGGTCAGGTGACGTGTGCAACATAGTCAAGGTCAGACACACATATCACAGTCACAGACACATCTTTTACCCAAGATGCAGAATCTTTATAAAAATACAAATACATTTATAAAAAAATTTTAACGGTACCAACTGAAAGATGCCAATGAGAACTGTAGTTCATACGTCATTTTGCATTAAAATTTTATTCAAACCACACTATGAGTAAAAGTGTAACTTCTGTAATCATCCAATCAGGGATACGGAAACTACAAGGCCCAGTTACAGAAAGCCTGTTTGTTTTCGGGAATACAAACAAGGGAAAGTGAACTTTTTTATTCTTACTTTCCATACTGCTGTTGAAACCGGAGGCATAGTTTATATCTTAGTCGGAAAAAACAAGCCATTTCATTAAACTAATCTCATAAAAGTTTGTGAAATTATTCATTGCGACGAAGCTCATCAGGAAGGTAAATGTGGTCATTACAGTGAGCCCACCTTTCCTCCTTGTAAACAGCCCTGTTCTTCTTCCCTTATGTGACCATCTACTTTATGCCGTTGCCCGTGGATTGCATTATAATGCATATAATTATGCTTCTTTTGAATTATCAGCCTGTGCAGAGCCGTAAAGCATGCACCTGCCGAGTAAGTAGACGCGCTAAATCAACAGCGCAACTGCAAACTGTTGTGCATTATGCTGCAGTAAGTTGAAGAAGAAGCTACTCGGAAAGGAGATGGTTTTGAAAGGCTTTGCCATCCTCATCATCACCTCAGAGGGAAATGATTTTTGTCAGCGTGACAGCATATCACCTCCGCTCACAGTTCAACGGAATAATAATGTCATATTTTTAGGGAATGTGGACGTCATTGTGACCTTTGGTCAATTTACTTCATGAAAATTGTTTCGAGAAATGGAAAAACAAATCCAATAAATATGAATACATCGCTAAAAAATTAAAGGAATAACAATCTAAAAATTATTTCTGAACTATTATTATACACAAGGATAGTCTTAATCAAGCACAATCATTTGAACAATTATATAAAAATACAACATGTTTTAAAAATGTATGTATAAATGTCTTAAAAATAATATATATGTATAATAATAATAAAAACAATAATAATAATAATCATAATAATAACAATGCACACTACTTCAAAATTAAAATTGATGTCGTCTAAATTTTAAGAAAATGATTGGTGGGATAGGCTCCAGCACGCCCGCGACCCCAGTGAGGATAACCGGTTTGGAAAATGGATGAATGGGTTGAATAGGAGACTATCAACATTTTAAGGCCCCATACAAGCTTTTTTTTAAATGCCCTTGACGATTACTTAGCTAGCCAAACACAGTACCTCATTAAATGGTTACATCCTGATGTTGAACAACAATCTTGGCTGGAACTAGAACAGATAGACTGTAATAGCGCGACATTTTCAGACCTCCCATTTATCAGCGCAAATCTCAGACGCCACAATTGTTTTAAGAATCCGATTATTGCCGCCACTTTATCGTCTTGGTGGAAAAGTCTAGAAACCACATAATCTCAGTTAGCACCATATGATTCCATTAACTTCTTAAATAATTAACCGGATAAATCCTACGCAGGCACAGGGAGAACATGCAAGCTTCATACGAGGAGAGGCTGGATTTGAAACCGGGTCCTCATAACTGTGAGGAGCTTGAGTTGTTTTGAATCAGAGATCCAATATTTTGAAACATTCAAGGTTTGAAGCAGTTGAATGTCCATTCAAAATCTGCACTTTCAGTCCAAACATATATTCACAACCTTTGCTACACATAGACAGGAAACATTCTCCACATGGACTTGAAGACTTTAAAACTGAAGTCTTGAAAAATATCCCTGATGTAACTGTTGCTCATGTCATGGTCTGTGTTTTAGTTTTAGATTGTTTAGTTTTGTTTCGTGTTTTCTTGTGTCCCTTGTTGTTAATGTCTTGTCATGCTCGTTAGGTTTTTGTTTCCACCTGTTCTCGTCAGCCCCTCTACCTTGTGTCAACCAATCAGCTCCCTCCAGCCACTCGTGTCATGTCCAGGTGTTCCTCGTTGTCTTGTCAGTTTGCTTGTATTTAGTTCCCTGGTTTCTTTCAGTGCTGGTCATTTGTAGTCTGTTAGTGAAAGTTATGTGTCTCTGAGCATGTTTGGTTTTATGCCATGGTAAGTGTACGCCTGGTTTCTTTGTTATGTTGAACCTTGTTTTTGAGACTTTTGGTAATTTAATGTTTAGTTTTCCAGTTTTCCAGCGGCCGCCACCCGACCATCTTGCCTGGCTCCTGCATTGCTGTTGCGTTCGGCATCGTGGCCGTCCACCTGAATGGCCCTGTGGAAACCCTTTTGCTTGGCATCCTGGTTGACCTAATGAATGGCCCAGCCAAGCAACGCACTTGTGGTGGCCTGGACGGTGTTTCTTTGTTACTTTGGACCTTGTTTTTGAGGCTTTTGTTAATTTAGCATTTAGTTTTCCCTGAGCCTTGTTTTTTTTTTTTTAAATAAAACCTTTTTGAGATTCGTCTTGCTTTGGGGTCCAATGTGTCGCAAACCCTGTCAGCCCAAGATGAGCCATCAGAATCCACCGAACCATTGACTGAGGTGCAAGATGATTTATCTGAGGTCATAGAGGAATTTGACCACCTATTTCTGAAATTAGAGAGCACTTTTAACATGTCGAACCAATGCGTGGATGAGATCGTGAATGAGTTTCAATTCATCAGCTCCTGTTTTGATAGTCTAAGAACCCATAACTGTGACTTGGATACAGCTTTAATCTCTTATTTGGTGATATAAAAATTGTTTAAACACAACTGCTTCTTGTATTGTATGTACAGTCATATGTCTGCAATAAACAAAAGTGATAGCAGACAATAGTTAATGAATTATTATTCATTTTTAGGTAAGCTTTATAATTAACACAGTCCAGCCTTAGTTATTAGTCGGCAATACTAAAGAAGAGAAAGTAAAATTCAATGGAAATGCTGGTAAATGTTACTTGAGTAATTATGTTTAATAAACTAATAAGTAACATTTAAGAATTCTCATAAAATTTACTTGGAATTTCTGGTTAAAAAAAACGCCCAACCATTCCTTGGTTTTAAGTATATATCACCCCAAATATATTTCAGTTTAAAGACACAGACAGAAAGATGATTATTATTCAGCTCGATGTGCAAATGATGAGGCGAAACCATGATTACACCTAAAAATTTTGTGCCATACATGTCAATCGTTCAATAAAATGGAAATGAAACCACTGCACATTGTGAGAACAATATGCAGCATCTTTATTAAATTGTAAATCATGTCACAGGTGGGTGCTAGGAAACGGGATGCATACCCAGCAGATACCATGGAAATGGTTTTTAAGACAAAAAAAAAGAATCAGAAAAACAGTCAGCTACATTAACACGGTTTAGAACAAGTAGGTTTAATACATAAAACAGACAGCTGGTTGAAACAAAATTGCATATTGACTACCTGCCGACAAACATTAAAAACAAAAGAATACAGTAATCCCTCATTAATCGTGGGCATTACGTTCCAGACCACCCGCACAACAGACGAAATCTGCAAAGTAGTAACCATATATTGATTCTATTGTTTAGATGTATTTTCAAGCTTTATGCATAATAAATACAATATGCATGTGAGGTGGAGACAGAGGTGTGGACTCGAGTCACATGACTCAAAACCTACTATTACTTAGTTTTGAATGGGCAATAAATTAAGCTCTGCTTTCCAATATGCACATTGCAATTGAGCTTTAAGTGTGAAATGGTCCCAAATTTTGGACATTCCTTCATTCAGTCATTTATGCACTCTATCCTTCTGGCTTGCACTTATTGCTCTACAGTAACCGTGTGGAAAATTACCACGGCAAAATCTGTGATACAGCAAAAAATCCACAACGTAATTACGATAAAAAAATAGCAAAAAAAAAAACAACTGCAAGATAGCGATGGATGACTAATTTAAACAAACATTTCCACCACAAAAACATGCATGGACAATAACACAGTCAAGAAAATATTGATCGTAGAAGATGGTCACGTTTCAATTTAAACTAGCTCATACTATAACACAGTCAGTGATTATATGTCTGCAAGAATGATCAAATTACGATACGGGTTTTGCCTGATTTTTCTGATATTAAACTATGCTTGGCTTTTGTATACTGTGAGAAAAAGTGAATTAAATAATAATAATGTAATAATAATAATAAAATGGAGCTAGTGAAAGATCAATTTACTATACAGACGGTGGGTGCAACAGCTACCGAGGAGTCGCGTGGCCAAGGGTAGTGACTTGGGTACTTTAATTGATCTAAATTATTATTCTTGGTTAAATTTTATCAGAATCAGAATCTGAATCATCTTTATTTGCCAAGGATGTCCAAAACACACAAGGAATTTGTCTCCGGTAGTTGGAGCCACTCTAGTACAACAGTCAATTTACAGAACACTTTGGAGACATAAAGACATTGACAAAAAACAATTGTGCAAAAAGATGCAGAGTCCTCTATCACTTAGAGCAGTTCGAATGACTAACATTGCAATAGTCCGGTGCGATGACCATTGTGCAAAGGGCGCTGAGACTTCAAGGAGTGTATGCGGTTTAAAGTGATGAGTAGTGCGATAATCTGGGACAATGTTGGTTGTGCAAATGTTACAGATACTCTTCAATTAGTGTGCAAATGGAGTAGATGCTATCTGGCATGAGTGGCCAGTATATGCAAATAGTGCAGCATGGCGGGACAACTACAGTGAGTGCACGAGTAATACAAAATTGGCCCCACAGAAATGTGACAACGAACTCAAGTCAAAAAATTGCCATCTTATTGTAATGGAATTATAGGTTAGGTGTTTAAGAAGTTGATCGCAAGAGGGAAGAAGCTGTTGGAATGTCGACTAGTTCTAGTTTGCATTGATCGGTAGCGCCTACCTGAGGGAAGGAGCTGGAAGAGCTGGTGACCGGGGTGCGGAGGGTCCGAGAGGATTTTGCACGCCCTTGTCTTAGTTCTGGCAGCGTGCAAGTCCTCAATGGTGGGTAGGGGGGTACCGACAATCCTTTCAGCAGTTTTGATTGTCCGTTGCAGTCGGAGTTTGTCATTTTTTGTAGCAGCACCAAACCAGACTGTGATGGAAGAACACAGGACTGATTCGATGAAAGCTGTGTAGAACTGTCTCAGCAGCTCCGGTGGCAGGCCGTGCTTTCTCAGAAGCCGCAGGAAGTACATCCTCTGCTGGGCCGGAGTTGATGTTGGTCGCCCACTTCAGGTCCTGAGAGATTGTAATTCCCAGGAACTTGAAGGTCACGACGGTTGACACAAGGCAGCTGGACAACGTGAGGGGCAGCTGTGGCGAAGGATGCCTCCTGAAGTCCACGATCATCTCTACAGTCTTGAGCGTGTTCGGCTCCAGGTTGTGTCGGCCGCACCACAGCTCCAGCCGCTCCGCTTCCTGTCGATATGCAGACTCGTCACCGTCCTTGATGAGGCCGATGACAGTGGTGTCATCTGCAAACTTCAGGAGTTTGACAGTCGGGTTCGCTGAGGTGCAGTCGTTCGTGTAGAGAGAGAAGAGCAGCGGAGAGAGGACACAACCTTGGGGCGCCCCAGTGCTGATGCTGCGTGTGGATGAGGTGGCCTCCCCCAGCCTGACCTGCTGTGTCCTGCCTGTCAGAAAGCTGTAACTCCACTGGCAGATGTTATTGTTGACAGGCCACACTAAGGGTTTCACAAGATAAAAAAAAAAACCCAAAAAAAAACCGAAGGGTCATCAAGGTAAAAAAGGGCACAGTTAGACCCCTTCCCACCCCATCCAAACTCAGTTACAGCTCTGATAGTACCTCTATAGATGTAACACAAGGGGGAGGACTTCGTAACCCTATTCCATGTCAGTGCTCTGTACACAGAGTAAGAAACACAAATATCATCACTTTGAAGACAGCGATACTAATTTGGCCCCATGTTGAGAACCTGAATACACAAAATAAGTCATTATTGTACCGGATATTAGTCACAACATACTGTATTTGTAAAGCCTATTGAAGACCCATTAAAATAATCTGAAGTAAATTTCATCGTCAGTATCAAAACAAAAAATCCACACCTGTTCAATTCAAAGTGAAAATTATTATCTATAAAGAGGTATCATTTATTGAATTGGCTGGCATTATACTGAACATAATGGAACAGATTTGGCCGGGAACAACTGCATCAGTGGCAGCCTTGATGGACCCAAGAAACCTTTAGAGAGCGACGCCAGCAACATTCTTTCTGTGCCAGATGCTTCTTTTCTTCAAAGCCGGTGAAAATGTTGCGTCGAGGAAACAAATTTCAATTCATAAGGAACCCAAGGACTAGGGCAAATATAAAAGCAATAAAAGATATCCAGGAGATATGTCCTATCTCCAGTCATCACAGTGTAAAGCATACATCACGCTTTTGTCCTTGAGACATTTTCTTCTCGCTATGCGTCCTCTTTCTAATACTTACCCCCATGATATGAAAAATGTGATTAAACTGCTCACTGGTGGGGAAAAAAAAGGGGGCAGTGATTTTCCCAGAATCATTATTTCAGAAGCTGGCGATGTAGTGGCCAAGCTATCTTTCGCTCTTGCTAGTATATTATTTTATTTTGCTTCTTGTATTCAATTTTCAGGGACACTTTCAAATAAGCAGTTGATAATAAAGACAAAAAAAAGAGGATTTTTGTTTAAATTCACATATCTTCCGTATCATAACCCTGAGGGTGGAATAATGCCCAAAGCTAAAAATGTTGATTTGATAGCATTTTTAAACAGCCACAGTTTCAGTCCCAGGAAAAAATATTTGCCCCAGACTTATCAATGCAGCCTTTAAAGGCCTTTGGAATTAGTCAAAGCAGCACAGTGGAAGTGGTAAGCACATCTGCCTCATAGTTGTGAGGTTCTGGGACAAAATCTCAGCTCCGACTTTCCTATGTAGAGGTTGCGTGTTTTCCCTGCACTCTAGTTTCAGAAGCAGGAATGTTAGGATGAGTGACGACTAAATTTTCCATAGATGTGAATGTGGGGGTTAATGGTTCCATTCTAAGGTGTTCCCAACCTGTTGCAATGTCTGCTAGTTCTAGTTTGCATTGATCGATAGCGCCTACCTGAGGGAAGGAGCTGGAAGAGTTGCTGACCACAGTGTGAAGGCTTCGAGAGTATTTTGCATGATCTTGTCTTAGTTCTGGCAGCGTGCAAGTCCTCAAGGGTGGGTAGGAGGGTGGGGTTCTGATGATTTTTCCGCCAGTCCTGATTATCTGTTGCAGTTGGAATTTGTCCTTTTTTGTGGCAGCACCAAACCAGATTGTGATGGTGAACACAGGACTGATTTGATAAGGGCTGTGCAGAACTGCCTCAGCAGATCCCAAGGGAGGCCGTGCTTCCTCAGAAGCCGCGGGAAGTACATCCTCTGCTGGGCCTTTTTGAGAATGGAGTTAATGTTGGTCTCACACTTCAGGTTCTGATCGACTGTAATTCCTACGAACTTGAAGGTTTCGACGGTAGACGCAGAGCTAAAGTCCACGAACAGGATACTCATGTAGGTCCCCGCGGTCTTCGAGGTGTTCTCAGATGAAGTGCAGACCTATGTAGACTGCCTCATCCACTGACCTGTTTGCTTGGTAGGAAACTGGATGGTACTTCCTACAATTACAGAGATCTATTGAAGATCTAAGTGAAGACTGGAGCGAGCTGGTCCGTGCAGACTTGGAGGCAGGGTGGGGACACAAGGTCTGGGCTGCTTTTTTTAAATCTTTTGTAGTTGGAAGATGCGTCTCACATCCTGTTCATGAAAGGTCAACCAGAACGGAGTTGTTAATTTGTTTATTAAAGACAAAAACTATGTGAGAGGTTTTTAAAAAACAAGCAAGCAATATGATTTTTTTGGCCCATTTTTAGCAGTATTGACAGTAAAGTTATTGGCTACCCTAAAAGTTGCAAAGTGCTGCATTTGGTAGGAAGTCAGGAGTTTTCAAGTCAATTTGAAAGCAAAACTGTCAAAAGACCTGAAAAGCCTTTCTCGCCAACAGGTCTGAAATGTCATGACGGATGCGTCTATTGAAGTTTACACAGTATTTGTATAAAAACAACATCATCATCAGTACATAACATTATATTTCAAGTCAAATTGGAGTTTAAAAAAAAAGAAGTAGAAAGAAATTCTATGAATAACAAAGCCAAGTTGGAGAGTGTGTCTCAATACGCACACATTGTGAAGCGAACACGTCGAGTCTATTCGAATGCTAATTCTTGTCAGTGTCTCCACGTGATTTAAGGTTGCACAATACTTCACACTTTAGACTGTTTCGTGTGTCAATGAACTCAGAAAATCACACTTATTGCCAGTTTTTTTAAGGGATGCCTCTATTAGGAGGCGTTATCGACCTTTAGAGGATGACGCACCAAACATCAAAATTTCCTTGTAACGCAACCTACAAAGTGTATTGTATTTTAGACACCTTGCAGCAACAACAATGCATCTTTTTTATTTTCTCTGGCTACAGTTAAGTGACATTCTGCAACAGTAGGAAGTGGACGGAAAAACGGAGATGGATTCGTAGGAAAATTGGATTAAGGTTACAATTCATGGTTTTGAGATAGAGTGACAGAGCCAAGGGAAAAGGACAACAACAAAAAATTCTTGAAAGAAAGGATGGATGAAGGAAGGTGTAGAAGGGGCAAAATGCAAGAGAGAAAGATGAATGCGACAGTGCAGTCCACTTTCCTCACCTGGAGCGTTTATGATGGATGACGTGTTTTTGTCCTCCATGCTCACTTCAGTATGTCACTGCTGGCTGATGTTAAAGCGCCACTCCGGGACGTACCAGCAAGTGTGGCGGTGGTTACGGAAGAAGAAAAATTAAATTGATCGATTGTAAGCAATGTACGTTTTTTTTTTTTACTTGCGTTACTGACTTTCAGTTATGTGTAAAACCACACGTGGTACTGGAAATAATAAAAACTATCAAGACGATGTACATAAGTGAAAAAATAAATTATTATTTGTACGCTAATAGTAAAATCTACTTAACAGCGCAGACCTTTGCCACGTAGGCTCAAATCTTTGACGAAAATAATAAAATCCTGATTACTTCTGTATGCTAACAGAATGACATAAATTCGAGGCAGACCTTCGCCAAGACCAAACTGTCTAAAAGAGTGAAATAAAATCGTGATTATCTTTGTATGCTCACAAGATGACATAAAATTTAGGCAGGCCTTCACCAAGGCCATATTGTTAACAAAAGTAAAGAACGTTTACAGGTGTGTTTGCGTGCCTGGCGTATTAGATCAAATATACTTAACGAGTGCAGACCTTTAACAAGGTCAAACTGTGAACAAAAGTGAAACATAAATTGGTTTATTGTTTATATTTCTATTGTAATGCAATGACGAAACTTTGCTACATCCATGCTGTTAAATGTTAATCATTAACAAAAGTGCAAAACAGACATGTATACGTGTGTTTGTGCACTAGCAGGATTATGCTGGATCAATTTAACTGGTGCAAATCTTCACCAAGGCCTAATTGTTAACAAAAGTGAAAACAAAGTTCTGATGATACTTGCATTTGATGTATGTGCTAGCAGGATTGCGTAAAATCTATTTAACCAGTTCAGACCTTTTGCTAAGACCGAATTGCTTACAAAAGTGAAAACAAAATTTACTGCCGTGTTTAAGTGCCTGCAGGATTACATAAAATCAAGTTAAAAGTGCAGCCCATTGTGAAGGCCAAATTGCTAACAAAAGTGTGGGGGGGGAATGGTTTATGTTTCTATGTTAACAGAATTATGTACAATTCACTGAGACCAAGCTGTTAACAAAAGCGCAAAAAAAAAAAAAAATCATGTTATGTTGTGTGGTAACATGATTAAGTAAAATCTACTGAAACAGCACAGGCCTTTACCAAAGTCAAATAGTGAAAAATGATGTCTGTATGCTAATAGGAGTATCTACTTTACCCCCACAAACCTTTGACATGACCAAACTGTTGATAAAAGTGAAAAAATTATGTTGATGTTTGTATGCTTACAAGATAATGTAAACTTCAACAAGTCCCAGTTGTTAACTAAACTAAAGATATTTGTATTGTAAGAACAATAAGTAAACTTGCATTACATTGATAACAGGCTATCACACAAGTGCTGCACCGTGCTAATACTGTCAAAGCGGAAATATTAGCTTTTTGCTGTCTTGTAATACTTTTAACATATGTGAATACAGGAAAAAACTACTTAAAGACCCTGTAAAGCCATTTTCATGTTTTATTTTTTTTTTCTAAATATGTTGGAAGATAAGTGTTGAAAACATGTATGTAGACTGAGAACAATTTAGTACTGAATTGCTGAGATATAGTGTAGAACTCTTTTTCAACCACTCAGTTGTCCAAATATTTTGCGCGGGGCCAAAATGGGGGCACGCGGACGCAACCGGAAAACAGCCCGACTTGGCCCGACTCCACTATATAAGTATTGAGCACCTTCAGTGACTATGATTGCCACTTCCTTATTGATAATAACTTGGCCCATTTGTACCACTAAAGCATGCAGTTGGTCATCAAACAATGCCTACTATCCGGAAAAAAAAAAAAGCATCTTCCCTGAAGTGTTATGTGTTCTGTGTTATTTGGGATACAGTGTCTCTGCTGTGTGCCCTCATGCGCGGCGCTCGGAGCAATGCCGGGGCAAACCCGACGGCTCTGCTCCGGCACACTAGGCCGCCAACGGCTAGCTAGTAGTCCCCTGCGGTCTGGCACAACGGCGTTGGGGCCCCGTCCAACACACCAGCTGTGCCCTACGCAGGCCCTCACAACAGGGACAATTCAGGGAAAGATAACTGTTTATTACGTGCGCTAGCTCGTGATCTAACAAGCTAACTAGCTAGCAAGCTAACGAGTCAGTGAGCTTGCCATTATGGCTTCAGCTCATCCAAGAAGTTGCCACCTCACTTGGTTTTGTTTTGTAATTTATATAATTGTTGATTTTTTTGGTGATTATTATTATTGAAGTTTTGGCAGACTTGTTAATAACACTTCTCTGTGGTGTTTCAAATTTAAAATACATATTTCTTCTTTAAGACAACAAGGGGCGTCATTGGCACTTGAATGAAAATCTTTAAAATTACTTTACTAGTACTTAACGTCTTAATGCTTGTGTGTTTACAAAATGCTAACCTCGGCAAAAGTATTGACTCTGCCACTTAGGGCAAATTGAGAGAAATTTGCCGGTCATGTTAGCTGACGTTACAAAGTGGATTATTGCCACCCCCGAGGAGAAAATCCTATTTAAGCCGTTATCTATTTATAGATAGCGATAGTGCAGAGGTTCATACAATGGGGAGAGAGTCATCAAAGTCAAATTCACCAAGGTCATTTTCAAAAGTGAGCATTTTTAATTGCAAATAACACCATGGGTTCCCATGATGTAGATATGGAAATATCCACTTCAGACCATTATGCAGCAAGCATTAAGGTTAAGCACATACAAATGTACCTGTCGTATTTATTTTGAGGTCAGACTGAATGTATTCTTGCACATATCACATCGTATATTGTAAATGTCATGTAAGATGGTGATGAAGGCATATACATAATCTAAAAAGGATGCCGAGGTTGTATTCAGATCAGCTTCACACTGCTGCTCGTTCTTATGCATGTCATGCTCCACTCATACTCAATTATACACCTGCTGCTTCGACTTATTCACCCATAAGAAGGTGCCATTAATGAGCCCGGCTCCCACTTTCTGACCATTTTGATTAGGTCTCACACAGCACACTCATATCTTTATCAATAATTGACTATAGTCTACATTAGAACGACCGCACAGTACAAGCCGAAAGAGTATTGTGTGAAACCAACTCCTAGTTTAAGATTTATGCTCATTACCTGGAGAGATACAAACCATGTCAATGGTCCAAGTCAGAAAATTGTATGATAATGAAAAAAAAAAGCCCATTGCTTTCGCACAAAAACACCAGATTTAGCTGGTTTCTATACATACGGTATATACAGACAAAAAACACCTTAACCCACGTTAAACCCACATAATCACTGATCAGAAAGTAGTGCTTCCTTTTTTAGTAACATTAATAAATATCAATAAAGGAATTAATAAATACATAAATACGTTTTGCATTGAAAGTTAATATTGCCACAAAAAATATTTAAAAACTGATGTTACGAATTGTCGGCACGGTGGACGACTGGTTAGAGCGTCGGCCTCACAGTTCTGAGGAGCGGGGTTCAATCCCCGGCCCCGCCTGTGTGGAGTTTGCATGTTCTCCCCGTGCATGCGTGGGTTTTCTCCGGGCACTCCGGTTTACTCCCACATTCCCAAAACATGCATTAATTGGACACTCTAAATTGCCCGTAGGTGTGAATATGAGTGCGAATGGTTGTTTGTTTGTATGTGCCCTGCAATTGGCTGGCAACCAGTTCAGGGTGTACCACGCCTCCTTCCCGATGATAGCTGGGATATGCTCCAGCAGGCCCGTGACCCTTGTGAGGATAAGTGGCTCAGAAAATGGATGGATGTTGTTACAATGTTCATTCATTCTTACACTATTCATAGGGCCTGCCTGGCTCAGGTGGTAGAGTGGTTGTCTCCCAACCCGAAGGTTGTGGCTTCAACCCTCAGCCGTGGTGACAATGTCAAAGTGTCCTTGAGCAAGATACTGAACCCCCAGTCGCTCCTGATGCTTTGTCATCAGTATGTGAATGAGGAGACCGCATTCAAGCACTTCGATAATGTACCTTGAAGGTAGAAAAGCACTATCCATCCATCCATCCATTTTCTTTACCACTTATCCTCACCAGGGTCGCGGGCTGCTGGAGCCTATCCCAGCTATCTTCGGGCGGGAGGCGGGGTACACCCTGAAACGGTTGCCAGCCAATTGCAGGGCACAAAGAAACAAACAACCATTCACACTCACATTCACACCTACGGGCAATTTAGTCTTCAATCAACCTACCACGCATGTTTTTGGGTTGTGGGAGGAAACCGGAGTGCCCGGAGAAAATCCACCCAGGCACAGAGAGAACATGTAAACTCCACACAGGTGGGGCCGGGATTTGTACCCCGGTCTCCAGAACTGTGAGGCAGGTGTGCTAACCAGTCGTCCACCGTGCCGGCGAAAAGTACTATACAAGTGAAAATCAATTTTTGGTAAATAACTGTACCACTGTCACCTTACAATTCATTATGGTGTCATACCTTTTGAACAAAACCATATTTCTTCCCCATTTCTACAAATTGCTTCCCGATTTCTACAACCCCAATTACAATGAAGTTGGGACGTTGTGTTAAACATAAATAAAAACAGAATACATCCATCCATCCATTTTCTGAGCCGCTTATCCTCACAGGGGTCGCGGGAGAGCTGGAGCCAATCCCAGCTATCATCGGGCAGGAGGCGGGGTACACCCTGAACTGGTTCCCAGCCAATTGCAGGGCCCACAATGATTTGCAAATCTTGTTGGACCTATATTTAATTGAATACATTACAAAGACAAAGATATTTAATGTTCAAACTGATAAACTTTATTGTTTTTAGCAAATAAACATTAACTTTAATAAACATTCAATCAATGTTTGGGAACTGAGGACACTAATTGTTGAAGCTTTGTAGGTGGAATTCTTTCCCATTCTTGCTTGATGTACAACTTAAGCTGTTCAACAGTCCGGGGTCTTCGTTGTCGTATTTTACGCTTCATAATGCGCCACAGGGGAGACAGGTCTGGACTGCAGGCAGACCAGTCTAGTAGCTGCACTCTTTTACTATGAAGACACGCTGTTGTAACATGTACAGAATGTGGTTTGGCATTCTCTTGCTGAAATAAGCAGGAGCAGTCCATGAAAAAGACATTGCTTGGATGGCAGCATATGTTTCTCCAAAACATGTATGTACCTTTCAGCATTAATGGTGCCTTCACAGATGTGTAAAGTTACCCATGCCATTGGCACTAACACAGCCCCATACCATCACAGATGCTGGCTTTCGAACTTTGCAGTCCATAACAGTCCAGATGGTTCTTTTCCTCTTTGGCCCGGAGGACACGACGTCCACAATTTCCAAAAAACTATTTTAAATTTGGACTTGTCGGACCACAGAACACTTTTCCACTTTGCATCAGTCCATCTTAGATGAGCTCGGGCCCAGAGAAGCCGGCGGTGTTTTTGGGTGTTGTTGATAAATGGCTTTTGCTTTGCATAGCAGAGTTTCAAGTTGCACTTACATATGAAGCGCTGAAGTGTATTTACTGACATTGGTTTTCTGAAGTGTTCCTGAGCCCGTGTGGTGATATCTTTTACACATTGATGTCATTTTCTGATGCAGTGCCGCCTGAGGGATCGAAGGTCACGGGCATTCAATGTTGGTTTTCAGCCTTGCCGCTTACATGCAGTGGTTTCTCCAGATTCTCTGAACCATTTGATGATATTATGGACCGTAGATTATGAAATCCCCAAATTCCTTGCAATTGTACGTTGAGGAACATTGTCCTTAAACTGTTTGACTATTTTCTCACGCACTTGTTCGCAAAGAGGTGAACCTCAGCCCCATCTTTGCTTGTGAATGACTGAGCAATTCAGGGAAATAGCCTTTTATACCCAATCATGGAACCCACCTGTTCCCAATTAGCCTGTTCACCTGTGGGATGTTCCAAACAGGTGTTTGATGAGCATTCCTCAACTTTCTCAGTCATTTTTGCCACCTGTCCCAGCTTTTTTGGAACGTGTTGAAGCCATAAAAGTAAAACGTTAATGATTATTTTCTAAAAACAATAAAGTTTATAAGTTTGAACATTAAATATCTTGTCTTTGTCGTGTATTCAATTAAATATAGGTTGGATATGATTTGCCAATCATTGTATTCTGTTTTTATTTATGTTTAACACAACACAACTCTTTCCTATTGCTGCTAGTCTTGAATTTGGATACAAAACTCTTTCCATAGCGTAACTGTGAACAGAGCCTGCTTTGAAGCCATCATTGATTTTATTTCTGTCAGAAATATGCACCTTGTCAGCTCACAGCAGCAATAATGGATGTAGCAATTACTCCCTGAGCAACACGTCACAAGAAGTGTAAATTGTGTTAATTAGACACATTTTAAGGAGACCAAGACTATGAGTATATCATCCACATAAATGGTCACAGCTACTTCGTTGCTGTGGACAGTCCTCCTTTTTCCAAAGATATCACATGGGTCATTTAGAGGTCTCGATTCGCACGTGATTATCTATAGACTTCCCATGATTGATTTCTGATATTTAAACAATAACCCTATTCATTATTAATATAGGACACTTACTGGCCAAGGTAAGTGAATTAAAATGTATGAGAAGTGTGTACAGAACTACGGTATGTCGTGATAATAATACACGGCGTACCGAATACCCAACTGCAACATTTAAGAAAGATACAGGAAGTCTCACACTCTTGCCACACATCTGCCACGGGAACATTTGAAACAGCATCATACGAGCATGAATATTTCCTAAAAATAAAATAAACCTTTGCTGTTGTACTTTACTAAAAAGAAATGTTTTAAATATTTTATTAATTATTAAATATGTACATTATTGTATATACTATTTTGTTTGTTTGAGAATAGTTCAATTGGCATGGTGTTCTCTGCGTCAACAATCCAACTGCTGTTAGCAGAATCTGGACTCGTCGCTGAACATAATAGTTCTCCACATGTTCAGGTTCCAGTGCACGTGTTGCCAACACCAGTGCAAATGTGCCTGACAGTGAAGGGCAGTCATGGCAGGCCTCCTGGAAGGCATATGAGACTGGAGATTGGCTGTTTGCAGTATGTTCCAGATTGTCTGGGCAGAGAGCCGTTGGCCGTATTGTCCTGCAAATCTGTTGAAGTCAGCCTTATGGTACCTTAAATGCTGACAGGGTTCTTAGCGTGTCGTGTTCTTGGGACGCCCACGTCGCTGACATCCCATTATATGGAACTTGCCCTTCAGTTTGGACATGGTACCAGGGCTCACTCCAAACATTGTCACATCTTGGTTTTGGTGAACAGTGGCTTGAAGTTGCCCCATCACACAGTTCAGTCAGAACAGAACAGATCAATCAAAGAATTTTGATACCGGTACCTTACTTTTTTTCTGTCAATTTCATAATATAATGTCTAACAAAGAGAAAATTATATTACACATTATGCTGGTGTAAATCTTGAGTTTTATGTTTCTGCTTTGGTATTTTTCCATTGAAAGCGGTTTTCTTAAAAAAACAATAAACAAACAAAAAAAACAAGCACGAACAATATCCAGTGCAAAAGAACAACTGCAAACAAGTGACAAAATCAAAATGTCTGTGGATCAGACAAGCCTGCTCCTGGCTAACGCTGTCCCTGGCAAAAGAAAATGTGTGCTGTGGGATGTGGTTGATGCTTGCAGACAGGGACCTGGTTGCCAAATTTGATAGCATTGGCAGTGTCATTCCACCACAAGGTCACTGGATTCACTGAGGTTAGTGTAGATGGCAGACCTCTGTACTCTCGTATCTCATCCTAAAGCTAGTGTTCTGTCCTCTGTCCTCGTGAGCAAATTTGACTTCTTCTTAGAAGACAAACATAACAGAGAATGTTATGTGAGTTAAGCTTGATCTGTTATTGTCAATATTTAGTTAGCTTTTGATTCACCTATAGCCTATACATAGCCATAAAGCTACACATTAATATCGTACGTTAGCGTGACATGGATTCCAGTTTAACTCACTGTGCAAACCACGTATTACAGTTGCAGTAATGTTAACAAACATAAAGAGGTTTTTGCTGAACCTAAACTTCCATCCATGCATTTTCTGAGCCGCTTCTCCTCACTAGGGTCGCGGGCGTGCTGGAGCCTTTCCCAGCTATCATCGGGCAGGAGGCGGGGTACACCCTGAACTGGTTGCCAGCCAATCGCAGGGCACATACAAACAAACAAATCTCAGACACAGCACCTTCCTCGGTACTCAGATGAAGCTGAGCCTGCTGGTTTTGAAACCTTTGTAACGTCCACAGGTGGACTTGAATGCTAGGAGGAGGTAGATGGCTGTGGTCCGCTCGTCTTGCAGTTGAACGCTTTCTGCATGTAAATTGAACCGACAGCAACTCACATACTCAACTTGGCGACTCATCTCACAAATACATGTTCCTTACAAATTTGACAAGAACCGTTGTCACAACAAAGAAAAAAATATAGCAAACATAAATAGTACTTATTTTTTGTGCTGTGTTTTCCAAATATATAAAAAATAATAATAATTGCTTGATGGATTGGATTTAGCGTTTTTAAAAAATAGTCGGAGAATGTCAAAGTGGCCCTTGCATCCTTAAATTTTTCGACAGTATATGCAGCCCTCAGAGGAAAAGGTTTGGACACCCCTGCCTTAGGCGATACCTGACTGAATGACCCGAGATTCGATGGTACACTTTCTTATATAGTGTGGTAAGGGACTTGTTTTTTAGTTCCTAGTTCAAAGAATGTTTCAAACTTTGTCTTTGAGTTTAAGTACAATAACATGACTGGCTTTGCGTTGTGATTGAATAATTACTTGTTTGGACTTGGAAATTGTAAATGACAGATAGCTGTACAGGGAGTTCTGTCCAATTTTCTTTCAGATAATGCTCTGAAGAAAACTGCTAGATTGAGTTTGGCATGATTATAAGATGAAATGATGGTGACCAAGGCCCTTTGTCGCTTTCATACAAGACTGCACTCTGCCCATCACAGAGGGGAAGAATCCTACTTGCTCTGTATACTAAACCAATAATTGTGACATCAAGGTATCGTTATGGCTTTCATTTTCTTCCTTTTTACACGTGCCTGACTCTCAGAGCTTTATTTGTCTGCCCTTTTGATGTAATGTAGGGTTTATCATCTGAGCCCTTTCCCCCTATTAGACTATAAGTTGGAAATGATGGTGTTAGGAGACAGGAAATTAGTGCCAACCTGTCCTGTGATAAGCCGAGGCTCTGAGGAAATCCTTTGTGGGACATGTTAGTTGCTATTGGTGGCCAGGATCATACCAAACCAAAGCAGAGCATGTTCTGCTGGGTTTTTGGGAAAATAAATCTATTCAGTGGATGTCTGTCAGATTAGACCAGTGAAAAGAACTTAGCGGATACCGTTTATTTGGTTTGTTTTTGTTTTTACAGATAGACTAAAAACACAAATGGGGTTCCAAAATGGAAGTTATTGAAAAGTATAGTGTTATCGTTTACATCGAAACACTAAACAGAAAACGGAGGACATACAAAGGTATGTTAAGAAGTATCTAGTCTTCACGTATGTAGTACTAATCAAAACAAAAATGGAGCTTAACTTGCTCTCGCTATGGCGGCTGGCTTCTGCGTTGGGCCCTGTTGGTGGTCGGGGCCCCCATGCTCTCCGTGGGTGATGGGGGTGGTGGCAGCGGTGGGGCTCGCACGGTGGGGGTGGCGGTGGTCCTGTGCCTGTGCCACTCCCCTTGGGACTGGTTGGGGCGCTTCAGTCAGGCTCGGGACCTCCCTGGGTCCTGGGTGGTCGGTTGCGTCCCCCCTGATTGGGTCTCCTGCTGGACGGGCTCGCTAACACGTTTGTGTTCAAATATCTAGACTGTCTCACTATTGTTCTGCTGTGGTGTTCACCCCTTGTCCACTCTATTCCTCTGTCTGTCCCCTAAGACCCTTTTCTGTCCGGCTACATTTTCAATAAACATCCCCTGTTGCAAAGCAAAACTGTTCCAGCGCAAAGGCATACAGATCCACCATGCTGCAAGGCCATGCAGCTGAACAGGACAGGTTTAAAAAAAAAAAAAAAAAAAAAGAAAGAAAATAAATGACGGAACAGTGCCTTTTGCCTTCGTACTTACAGTGTTTCTCAGAGTTGTATCATGAAAGAAAAAAAACTGACTAAAAAACTGTTATTCAAAAAATAGTTTCGGACAAGCACATGGATGTTGTATTTTTTTCAAAGTGACATCAATAACTACTGTCCTGGCATGCATATCAGAGCATTCTTAGTCGTTTTAACAACACTGTCATCTGAACATGAAACTTTTCAAAAATGACAACAACAAATAGTACTACTGTTTTCAAAGGGTTTCTTAATACCCTACAATGGGTGAAGTTTTAGCGTGACAAGATGTGATGACAAGGTTGTTTCATGTAAACATACTCTAAAGCAGTTTGTCTCTCACACACA
This sequence comes from Phycodurus eques, assembly GCF_024500275.1. Lineage (NCBI taxonomy): Eukaryota > Metazoa > Chordata > Actinopteri > Syngnathiformes > Syngnathidae > Phycodurus > Phycodurus eques. The sequence continues at coordinate 7,869,685 of NC_084539.1, forward strand.
CACACACACACACACACGCGCACACACACACACACACACACACACACACACACACACGCACACAACGCACACACGCACACACACATATTTTTTGCAATGGCCCAATAGAAATTGGACTTGAATACGCGAACAAAACATGTTTTCACTTTGTCTGCTAACATTCTTTTTCACTGAAAACTATTGGTACTTGGCTGTGTATGTCATTTGCTGATTGCTATTTTGCTTTTGTTCGTTGTCATGCTTGGAAGACGTTCCCAAAAACAAGCTGGGTTACCCCATGTAGTTTATACTTATAAATAAATGCATCAAATCTCTCACTTTCTACATGCAAATACACGTTTGGTCTACGCATGCAAAGTGGAACTGTCCGAAAACGCACTGTGTCGGATTGCTTCAGACATCCTCGGCCAAAGGAGGCAAATTGTGTTTCTGTGGAGGTTAAGCCCACCGGCTTTGGAATCAATCTAATTGAGAGAAAAGGCCTTTGCTGTCAAGCCCCCGGGGCTCCTTTAAACATCGCTCCAGTGCCAGCATTAAGCAGGCTGCCTCCCTGCCGCCTTCCCTCCGACCAATCCTCAGACAAATCCCTAAGCTGTGCCAATGATCTCGATGCACGGTGGGGCTTTGCAATGAAAGGTCACGGTATTCTCAGACCAGCCGAGAGGTAAGGCACAGCCACGGCTGAATTATGAGGTGGCACGAGGCAGGGCACGGCAAAATTGCATGGCAGGTTGGTATAGCTTTTATTGTTGGAGAGTTCCACTTTTAAAATCTTATCTAAAGTAACTGCGACAGCATATTATTGCATCTTATCACTGCATGCATGATACGATCTTATACATGAGCTCAGTGGCAATTATGGGAAGATTAGCAACATGATTCAGAAATCCAAAGCCACTTTTATAGTACCCCGCTACCCCTCTTGAGTATATCATGGTAAAATTCTGTGCAAAGTCCTTGCTAATTGCAAATATTGATACTAAATAATCAATCTCCCCTTCAAAAGGATAATTCTAAAACAGTTTGGGCTTGATTTACAAAAGGTTTGCATGGGCAAAAATGGGAGCAAACATGATTGCTCACACAAACAGATGTGGAAGCTGATGTACTAACCGGACACACCCAGAATTGCGTCTGCTAAAGTAGCAATATCGCCGCATAGATCATTTGGCGCCTTCTGAGAGGGTTACATGCAAATAGATGAATTTAGCATGTGCAATGTGATTTATCAACCCTGAGAGAAATTGCAATGCAAATGCAATTTTGTGGCTTTAAATACTACGTCTAAAATGCAGGTAAAAACCCTTATGCAGTGGGGCCTGCGTAGCACAGGCCAAATGAGATGTGGCGGGAGAACATTCGTGTCAACATTTTGGAAATGGCAGAAAAATAAATTATGGAGATATATTGTCTTTTAGGCAATGTAATTTTAGAGCTCTGAATGATCTAAAGGATGACCTGAAGCCAGTCACAAGAAGGAGTCATGCCATATCAACAATGTGTCTTTTCAATTCTTCATTTATGTGCATCTGAATCTTTTCGGCACACCGTGACAATTGATGCTGGCCTCTACCGAAGAAGTTTTTTGGGTTGAACACAGTGTTACTTAAGATGGACACATCCAATTCCCATGCACTCAGGGCAAGTTAAATCAAACAAAAAAGCTTTTATGTGAATGCTGGTTTCCCCAAAATTATCGGCGCTATGGTATTTTTTCTGTCACCATTTGTCTCTTCCACAACACTTCCAATTCCATCATGACAAACTTAATTCTGCACTTGCGGTGCGCTCCCAAATGTTTCATAGTGAAAAGCTACACAAAGCGCAAAACCCTTTTTAAAATACGGCGCTCCCCACCAGTTTTACACCTGTTGCCAATAGTGCACGCCATCTGTTAGATTAAGTAAATAAGGAAATTAGTGCCCTGTATTTGTGATTTCAGTAAAAGATTGCATGAGCATCACGCCAAACGTGCAATTGTTTAGATTTAATATGCAATGTAGCACTCCGCTTTTCGGGATCGCACTTAATCAGGCCCTTTGTGTGGCCATTGGCTCTTAATCCCTTTCTAATCAAATAATGGGGATTTTTTTTGGACATTTTAAATGATCTTATTCCCCCAAAACAAATGCAGTTGTTCATATACATCAGCAAGCTGACTCAATTGTTGTCTGAGAACCTATTCGCTCTCCAAACTTGTGTCTTGAATTAATTCAAACACTGTAACCGCAGATTGGGTACAGCTGCATATCAGGTTGCACCAGTAACTTGTACACATGCCAAGTGACATTACAACCAATTAAAGGTGCTCCTATAATGGTTGACATACTGTAATAGCATGGACATATTTCAAATTACGGTAGAGTCAGACCATGCAGCAAGTCAGGACCTGAATTATAGAATCACAATAACATTATTTTATATTGTTTACTTAAAGAAGGCTTGTTTTTTTAAAAATATGATTAAGGTCCTAAAATAAAATCTTTGTTTGATGTTTTGATGTTGCTCTAAAAATTGGGGATGTAAGAGGATGTCTGGTATACCTAAAACTGTGCACTTCATTTTTTGTATGACTTTTCAACATTTTTTTTAGTTTAGCAATTATGTACTTTTCTTCTCCAACAATGAGCTTTAATTACTGCAGCAGAAACCATCAACTTCATGACAGAAGCTTGAGAGTAAAGAGCCAAGCAGATTAAAAATGACAAGTCGGGGAACCACAAGTTTGAACATCCTTTTGTTATATATTTATGTTGGGTTAAAGGTTAGCGAAACGATAGCAGCTGGACAAAGCGCAAAGTGGATGTTATACAACGGTGAGCAGCAGCTTTGTGAGCTAACAAACACAAACGTGGTGGAATAAATGCAACACAAATGATGGGACCACAGGGCAGTTGGGGAAGCACAAGGGGACAAAGTACATTCTGGACTTCATTTGAATTCTTACATTGTTTTCTCTCCGAGTTCAAATGTGCTTAGTGGGTTCAATCTCAGTTAATGACAGCAGCGATAAACTGGGAAAAAGGAGGCGTCTATTTGAGGGATGTGTTCATTTGACATCAATGTAACAACAGTGGTAGGAAAATACCTTTAATTCATTCACTGCCATGGAAATTTGTATTTGTCACCTGTTTACTACCACGAGAAATATATTTGTCAAATGAGTTTTGCAGCAGGTAGGCAAGGAAGAGGGTCCCCGCTCTGCTACAAAAAAAGTATTTTACATTTAAAGTGGGAAACACTGTAGTTCCCAAATGGATTTCTATGGCATTCACGTCACAGGAAAATTCCACAATCCGGGAATGACAGCAACCCTCAGACTTCAATGAATAACGCCTCTGGATGCGTACGTTTTCGTTGGTTACGCCCGTGTCGTGGGTGTGTGTCAGATATCATTACGGGAGATGTGCGTACGGTGGATAATCCAGGGGTGTAAACAAAACAGATTTACGCAGTAATGGGAGAATATGGCCCATTATGAACAAGGGGAACGGACTGCATTGGATAAAAAAAACTCTGGTACTCTCCTCCTAAATTATGAAGTAAAGGGAAACCAACAGATTTACAGTATGATCATATTGTGCCCTCGTATGTGGTCAAGGATAGCGAGCCTGCTAACTAATGTCAGCTCTAGTATAGTTAGTGGTAATGCTAGCTAGCATTTGCCCAGCTGTAAAACATCCATCCATCCATCCATTTTCTGAGCCGCTTCTCCTCACTCGGGCCGCGGGCGTGCTGGAGCCTATCCCAGCTATCATTGGGCAGGAGGCGGGGTACCCCCTGAACTGATTGCCAGCCAATCGCACATACAAACAAACAACCATTCGCACTCACATTCACACCTACGGGCAATTTAGAGTTTTCAATTAACCTACCATGCATGTTTTTGGAATGTGGGAGGAAACCGGAGTGCCCGGAGAAAACCCACGCAGGCACGGGGAGAACATACAAACTCCACACAGGCGGGGCCGGGGATTGAACCCCGGAGCTGTAAAACATACAAGTAAAATTAAGGTGTATGAACAAACAGTTTAGTTTGAGTGAATTCCTAGCGGAGTGGTCTACAGCGTAATTCACCGTCAAAAGAGCTTGTATGCGCCCTTAATCCAGGGACCAGAAAAGTCAGTTAGTTAGCCAGTCCCTCAATGATCATGTTAACTATGTCTGAATATCCACCACACCAGCGTTCCATCCCCCTTGGAAGCAGTTTTTCTTATGTAAACATCTTCCTTTTGACTAACACGTCACACATTCAAACTATGGCGGTAGAGAGGGAGGCTAAAATCATTATTAAAGCCTTTTAACCCGATTTCTCAATCGATCTGCTTCAAATGACAGAAGGGTTTGATTACTAATGGTACCATCGAAGAAAGTTTGGCCTCTGCTACCCGGAATTACGTATGATGTCATGGTGAAAGGGTCTATTGCTTTTCTCTCAAATTAAGGCTCAGAAAATGCCAATATGGCATGTGCTAAATTTCAATTCACGGTCACCATGACAACAACTTCAGGTGGATGCATGTTGAGGATGCAATAACCCATTGTTTACCACCTAATAATCACTCTGTCGATTAAAAAAATAAAATAAAATTGCTGAAACAATTATACCCTAATGTGTTGTAAGTATTGTGTTACACATATCCATTTAAAAAATAATATATATATATATATATATATATATATATATATATATATATATATATATATATATATATATATATATATATATATATATATATATATTCACTCCTTCAAACTAAAATATAATGTATGTTTCATAAGACAGTCTGAACATTCTGTAAATCACAATACAGTATACCCATTCCACGCGGTATCTTTTTGCAGTGTCTTTTATCTTTATATGACTGCAAAGATTTTACAGTTTACAACTAACAGGTTTTAGTCTTTGAACAAGAATGAAAGGAAAATTCAATTCTGGCCCACTAGAGATGTTGTTTTTATTGTATTCCTTTTTTCTGCAAGTAGGCAACTATCCTTCAAGCACCTTCACATCCACTGACACTTGTAGTAACTACAATGTATGAGGCAAACTTTTGGGAGAAAAAAATATATACTGCATCTTGACCGCTATGACCCAAAGTGCTAGTAATACAAAGCCACTATCAAAAATGTCATTGGCTCCAAGATTGCAGCCTCTGGTGGAGAACACAAAACAGAGTTGTGATTATTCTCATCGGCACTGAATGTACAAGCATTTAGAATTTTCTTTTTCACATCTGCATTTTTTTGGTTCTGGCTGCCATACAGACAAACAAAAGTAAGTGTCATCAAGGCAAAAGCTAATGCACTTTGGCGAGGACATAAGGAATTATTTTATTCATGTGGTCAATACAGTCCATTAGGCCACAGATTTAACTGCCACAAACCTCTTGCTCCTACATTAATAGCTTCCTCCTCCAGCTCATCCTAATCTTGTTTTTTTGGGTGAATCTATCTATCTATCTATCTATCTATCTATCTATCTATCTATCTATCTATCTATCTATCTATCTATCTATCTATCTATCTATCTATCTATCTATCTATCTATCTATCTATCTATCTATTCACAAACCCTTGCCTTGAGATACAAATTTAATTCTTTTTGTGACCAGGCTCATAACTCAAAACATTTGTATCCCAAAATCCTCTTTGCCCATTGAATGAATGGAATTGCCAATAATCCGTTCCAGGCTTCACCCGGAAAAAAAATAAAGAAAATAATTATTATAATTAAAAAAAAAAAAAAAAAAAAAAACTTACAAAATGTTTCGAATGTGTATTTTAGTGGGGGGGAGCACTCCACAATATTGTACTTTATAAGATCCAACCGTAGACGACATAATTAAATAGAATTACAAATAATGAAAACATATTCAGCGGCACGGTGGGCGACTGGTTAGTACATCCGCCTCATAGTTCTGAGGACCGGGGTTCAAATCTCGGCCCTGCCTGTGTGGAGTTTGCATGTTCTCCCCATGCCTGCGTGGGTTTTCTCCGGGTACTCCAGTTTCCTCCCACAACTAAAAAAAAATGCATGGTAGGTTAATTGAAGATTCTAAATTGCTCTTAGGTGTGAATGTGAGTGTGAATGGTTGTTTGTTTATATGTGCCCTGTGATTGGCCGGCGACCAGTTCAGGGTGTAGCCGCCTCTCGCCTGAAGATAGCTGGGATAGGCTCCAGCACGCCTGCGACCCTTGTGAGGATAAGCGGAACGGAAGATGAATGAATGAATAAAACATTAAAATATCCTCAATTGAATGCTGCACCCTCCGTTGTGCCTGTTTTAGCCACATGCGAGCTGTATAAGTCAGACACAGATACAGTATGCTGTTCATGTCAAATCCTGATTTTGTGGCCGAGGCTAAAGGGTGTATACTTTCTTGCGCGAGTTCCCTCTCCCACTATGCAAGAACAACGTTGTTTTATTTGGCTATGCTGCTCAGTTGTGAGTTAGCTGTGCTTATCTTCTATAAAAAGGCCTATTTTCCACTCCAGCATGCATTTAGCAACCTCGCGATAGCTACACCCCGAAAATGTCTTCGGCGGAAGCCTCTATTTACTGAACAGCTCGGTGACGTTATTTAAGCTCCTCAAAAATTAGCTAATAAAAAAGCGAAGGATTGAATTTTTAAAGACACACTCAGGTGGCGAGCTGAACCTCAACACCACCAGCCGACTCTGCAGTGCACATTTTACGACATATAGTTTTGTAAACTTTCACCAGAGACAACACGGCTTCGTGGATAACTTGATACGAGCAAATGGGGCAGTATGTTTGATTCCTTTTGGCGCAGCCATTCGACACGCCCACAGCATCTGAGAGCTGAGCGGGCCTTACTATTCAAGTTTTGTTTATATATATATATATATATATATGTATATATATATATATATATATATATATATATGTATATATATATATATATATATATATATATATATATATATATATATATATATATATATATATATATACCCTGTGTATATACAGAGTGTATATATATATATATATATATATATATATATATATATATATATATATATACCCTGTGTATATACAGAGTGTATATATCACCATATATATATATATATATATATACACACAGGGTGATTGAAATGTAACTCCCTATTTTAAAATACATATAATTTATTCATATGTTGTAATATGTTTCCAAAATTTTTTGTGTATGAGTGGCCAGTCAGAAGTCCTGACTTCACACCCTGCGACTTTTTAAAGGGGCAAGTCTATTCCACCAAACCAACGACTTTGGAAGAACCTGAAGGGTGAATACGACAAGTTATGTCTTCCATCCCACAAGAGTTCCTTGTGAAATCATGCAGCACTGCATGAAAAACTGACATCAATGTGTAAAGGATATCAACACATGGGCTCAGGAATACTTCAGAAAACCAATGTCAGTTACAGTTCGGCGCTACATCCAGAAGTTCGGCGCTACACCCAGGAATGCTGCCGGCTTCTCTGGGCCCGAGCTCATCTAAGATGGACTGATGCAAAGTGTTCTGTGGTCCGACGAGTCCACATTTTAATTTGTTTTTGGAAATTGTGGACGTCGTGTCCTGCGGACCAAAGAGGAAAAGAACCATCCAAACTGATATGGACGCAAAGTTCATATGCTGCCATCCAAGCAATGTCTTTTTCATGGACACTCTTGCTTATTTCAGCAAGACAATGCCAAACCACATTCTGGAAGTGTTACAACAGCGTGGCTTTGTAGTAAAAGAGTGCAGGTACTGGACTGGCCTGCCTGCAGTCCAGACCTTTCTGCCATCGAAAATGTGTGGTGTATTATAAAGTGTAAAATACGACAACTGAGACCCCGGACTGTTGAACAGCTGAAGCTGTACTTCAAGCAAGAATGGGAAAGAATTCCACCTGCAAAGCTTCAACAATTAGTGTCCTGAGTTCCCAAACGTTTGTTGAATGTTGTTAAAAAAAAAAGGTGATGTAACACAGTGGTAAACATGACCCTGTCCCAGCTTTTTTGGAACGTGTTGCAGCTATAAAATACTAAGTTAATGATTATTTGCTAAAACAATAACGTTTATCAGTTTGATCATTAAATATCTTGCCTTTGTAGTGTATTCAATTAAATATAGGTTGAACATGATTTGTAAATCATTGTATTCTGTTTTTGTTTATGTTTAACACAATGTCCCAACTTCATTGGAATTGAGGTTGCAATAATACAAAGAAAGGAAACAGGTGCGAATGAACAAGAGTGTGTGGATATTTCAGAGGCTGTTTGCATTGTTAGCCTCATTCATAAACTACTCTTGTGTATTTCGGCGACAGACTCTCCAAGCTTTCCCTTTTTAAACACAGGTACATATGCAATTCTAAATACAATTCAGTAATTATTGAAAAACCGAATATATTTGTAGTGAATTATTTGCGTGGGAGTGGGACCAAACCATGCTGCAAATAATGAAAATCTGTGAATAATTGGCAACTCCCTAAAAGGGGTAATTGCCCTTAAAATGGAAAGGATCACAAAAATGGGGTTGTATGATGTCTCCAGGAGATCAAATGTTCAGGGTAGAAAGGCACAGAGTTAAAGTACACACACTGGCATTCCGTTTGGATTTATTTATTTACTGTGGTCTATAACAACACAGGCAAATAATAATCAGCAAAGCATCAACATCATTTACAGTATCTAGCATGTACACAATCATGTACCCATGTTACATACATGACTGTATTCAGTTGTTAAATTAAACACACATAAAAAAACTTCACATGAGGCTCAATTATGGTATTAGCTAGGACAATGACCTAAATAATGAAAGTTTGTCAACAAATTAGGGTGAACAGGTTCCCCAAAAAAAAAATCCCTGAATTGGCAAATTTGCCAATTCTGAACAGCGAATATATGGGGGTTTACTGTATTTGTACAGCTTGGCTGCGACTGGCTAGATCTTGTTTGGTACTGGTAAACGTTATTGTTGTCATGAAAGATCATGTGATACAACATAGCATTTTTGATTGGCTGTTACATCTGCGACATGGCGATGCGTTTGTCTGCGATTTAAATTTCGAATCACAGCAAAACTAGTTGCTGACTGTTGGGTACTCATGAAAACTGGTTTGCTGAACCCCGAACATAGGGTGACAGTTCAGTCGCCTTCAGTAGTGTTGTTCGACGTGTGGCAGACCTAAAGAGGCTTTTGTGCTTCCTCTCATCGTGTACTGTAAGCGTACAGCAGGCTGGATCTAACTGGCTAGTGCATGTGCAACAGAAGGCTGATCTTGTGGAGGCAGCAGTTGATACACTACATTATGTATGTGGCTTTTTGGACACATCACCCCCAAAAAAGGGATTACATTTTTTTTTTAAATAAAATTGAGACTGCTGACTCACCTCCATATCTAGCACTGTAATTGTGCTGGTCCACAATACAGCCATGGTTGCGGAGGCATTTCTCCTTCTAAAGTCGCGGTCCACGTGTCAGACATTTTCCTATGACAGTAATGACTCTTTAAAAGCTGAGCACAAGTATATTTCCTTCGCCGCATGACAAGGTTGAGGAAAAACGGTCGTCTAGCGCTGTATTAACCACTTTCTCTCACAAAAGTGATATTTTGGGTGATCCCTACGGCAGCCTTAATACCCAGAATATAGTGAGTGTTAGAGAATGTGTTTGGTGAGAAGTGAAAGGGCTAGTATGTGTTCATTCCATGCTAAAAGGTACTATTAAGTCATGTTTTGTCTGCCAGAACTAATGCAACGCTGGTGCTGAAAGGTGCATTCAAGTGAATATGTAGTTCATGGGCAAATGTCTATTACACCTCTTTCATTTATCACAAAGGAGTAGGGAAATAGCCCTTGGTTCCCCACTGAATCGTCATTCTTCATCTTATCAAGACATTTTCTATAAGAAATGTCACACTTGAGGAATTACAGTAAATGTGAAGTTTTTATTCAGCTTCCCCCCTTGTGAAATTGAGTCGAAAGAGTGTATCAATATACAAGTACTACAAAGTAGTATTATTAGGCCTTGGTGAAAAAGAAAAAAAATCAGAAAAGGAAGTAAAAATTTTACAAGCATCAATTCTAAATAATACGGCAATAAAGTCAAAATATTTTGGTAATAAAATTCAATATTATTATTCAATATTATTATTATTATATTATATATTCAATATTATTAGATTATATATTATATTATATAATATCAGATAATATATTGTCACCCTCTGAAAACAATTATGTAATATTGCAAGAATAAAGTCAAACTCTTAGGAGTGTAAAGTTATTTTACTCATTATAATCCAGTAAACAGGTCATATTATTTTGAAAATAAATTCATAATTTGGGGGGGGGGGGGGGGGGGAGTTGCTATACTACAACAATGAAGTCGAAATATGACAGAAATGCAATAATAATTTTACCAGAAATAAATTCTAATATTATGAGAATAAAGTTGCAGTTTCATGAAATTTAAGCCAACATTTGCAAATATGAAGTCAATGTTAAAGTCTAAATAGTAAAAAAAAGGTGTAATTGTACGAGAAAAAAGTTGAAATATTACATGAACGCATTCTAAATATGAGATTAAAGCAAACATATTAAGCAAATAAAGTTGAAATATGACAATAATGAAGTTGTAATTTTTATCAGAAAGAAGTCATATACAGTAAGAATAATGTTAAAATTCTACATTAATAAAGTGAAATACTGTATTGTATGTGAATAAAATCATAATTTTTCAAGAAAATGTATTACTATTATCCATGATAAAGTCAAAATATTGCAAGAATAAAATTTAAATATACTTTGCATTTGCTTTTCAGTCTACCCCGAATACCCCTTTGTAATATTCTAATAGAAGTTAAGCAAAAGGGCTCGGTGGTAGTCTAAGGGCATGATGTTTTTGCCACTCTTGAAGATGACTGACCTCATGCCTGGCAGCATCAAGGAAGAGATCTCTGGAGATCCATGCCGAAGCAAGGACTTTCAAAATGAAGGCTTGGCCGCAGAAGAAGTCAATATTAGGACTGGGAGGACACTGCGCTGAGAGGGAGAGAGATAGAGAGAGAGAGAGAGAGAGGGAGAGAGAGAGAGAGAGAGCGAAAGAGTTTCCGATTGTGTTCAACAATTTTGGGACCAAGCAAGAAAGATTGTCGAAGACGAGTGTAGTTGGCGTCTATAACAGAATGACCCCACAAGGGAAATCATGGAATGGAACAACTTTATTTTTTTATTTTTTTATTTTGACTCACCTGAATGGTAGTGAGAACAGAATCTTGACTGCTGGAGACTGGAGTATCATAAACCCTGGCCAGGCTGGCCAACCGGCAAGGCTGCAACCTGGGAGCCAACTGGCCGGGTGTCATCTGGAAGATCTCAGGGACAGGAAGAGCCAAGATGAGAGCTTTCAGCTTGGGGAAGTGGAGGCAAAAATTTGGCATCAGTAAAAGCGACTATTTCTTTGACTTAATTGTGCTGAAAATATGTGGTAGTTACTTTCTTGCAGCTCATTTAGTCCTTTGTCAATGGGTATTCGGTCTGCTCGGTCTTCGGTGGCCTGAATGTAATGATATGGAATGCTCATTTGTCAGGAATCGTACGAGAGGAATAATACTGAGGGAATACTAGTACCAGGAGGCCTGGGAACAGTGGGGGGAAGAATATGTGAACCCTTTGGAGTTTCTTAAATTTCTGCATAATCAATACTTGAATACTCCTGCTCTAAATGAGAAATACAGTAATCCCTCGCTATATTGTGGTTCATTTATTGCAGATTCAGTGCATAGCAGATTTTGTTTAAAGGTCAGTGCAGTGCACTTACCTGCCCATCTCTGATACAGTCAGCTTTATAGGCTAAATGAGTTAAATGCGCTAGCAATGACTCACAGAAGGTCAATTGGGCTCTTGGACTTAGCAGAAAAATAAACCTTACTGAGCACTGCACAATATATGCAACTCATACATTTAGTACATCACCAAATTTCTTGAGAATACAGTATAGAAGACATGTCTGGAAAGTGACTGTTTAACACACAAGTCACAGTCTGAGTTTTATTAAACAGATTCACAAATACGAACCTTAGCCTGACAAATAGCTAATGCACACACTCATAACAATATCGACACGAACAAATGCAAGTAAAGAGCAACGTTTTAGATTAATTTTCTACGACTACCTTACTATAGTTAAAAAAATCACTGCAATGATTTCTGGGTCTCCATATTGCTTCTTGCTGACGAGATTCCAGGACCTTGAATGTGAGCATTGCACGATTGCACTAAATGTTATGTGTAAATGGTTAACCCAGGAAATCGCATGTTCACACTGCGTCCGCATGGGCTGTCGTTCACATCACACGAGCAGGACATGCGCCAAAGACACGTGCTTGTGTTGCGTGTGAATGGCGACCTCAAATGGACAAATAAAGTACCTGCAACCTCTCAAAAGTGGACACGTTAGTGCTAGCACTAGTTTGCTAGGCTACATAACGTTTGGTTGCCTGCTTGCGAGCCGTATCGTATTAAAAGTAAGTGCACATACCTCAAGTAATCCTTGAATTAAAGTCCTCTCCCGAGCACCGGTGACCACCAACGCACGTTTTCCCCCATTTATGACAGTGACATCATTGATCGGATCGGCAAATTATGGCATGAAAGCCGATCAGCATAAAATGCTAATTATCGGCCGATACCGATCAGGCCGATAAGATCGGTATAAAGTCTAGTTTTCTCCAGGTAGTTCAGCTCGCTCCCACAAACATGCAGGCTTCATTGAAGACTGTGAATTGTCCTTAAATGTGAACGATTGTCTGTCAATATGTGCCCTGCGATAAACTGGCCAACAGTCTCCTGGGATTGGCACCAACTCACCCACAACCCTAATGACAACAAGTCCTGTAGAAAATTGATAGGAGGATAAACTTCTCATTCAACTTCTCTTTAATTTATAAGTGAAATGATTTTTTACTCCAAAATATATAATAGGGTATGCAAACGCCCCAGATCCAAGATGAGATGTGGGACAGGGCTAACCCCTGGTCAATTATTGTCCCCGTGGACGTTTTGACTTCGAGACAATATTACAAGAATATCAACAACCCACTTACCAAATAGATATTTGTGTCACATGAGATGAGCAAACGTGGATAGTGGGAATGCGAAATGAAAGCTACAGCATGAGGTAGGCAACATTCCAAGCTGCGGTAACCTTGATGACACCCTTCATTATGGGTGTGCCGGCTGACATCCTGACAGTGGCATGCAGTGCCAGATGGAGGGGAGGGACACACACAACCGTTCCCACACTCTCGCCTGCTCATCCTTTACAGCAAGCCCACGAGACGGACGAAAAAGTTGGCAGTCGGGACCGCAGCGGGAGGGTTGTGTCGACGGCTCGGCTTTTTGACTGACGCCGCAACTGGCTCAGCTCTGCGAGGCCGCCCTCGTCCTTGCGCCTGGGCAGCAGGCGGCGTCGACCGCGGCTTGACCTTGCTGTATCAAAACCCTAAGCCTGCGCTGCGTGAAAGCGCAAAGGACCCTCCTTCCAACAGCCTCTGAACACCCCCCACCGAGATGTCAACTTCAGTATGCTTCATCATAAATTTAAATTGTCCCTGTGGGGAAAAAAGGGTGCTTATTGAAGATTGACATCTCATACAAAAAATGCTTTAAAAGCAACCACAGTCAACTGTGTTGACCACAGTTTAGCCAACTCGTTACTTACAGAACATATCAAACCAAGTTGCTTTCAGTGCCACATTGCAGAAAAGCTATCACTCAAGTCAGTCAGTATGTCACTCTGTCATTAATGACAGTAGTGCTGTGCTTCGGGGAAATCAAGTCACGGCGGACTGATCAAAGGTGGCATTGCCAGTTCAGTCCCTTTTTGAGGGCATTTGCAGATTGCAAAGAGGGCTGCCAAGCTTCTTTGTCTCCCTGGCAGCCACTTTGATGGAAGCTCCCCTGGGGTGGTTCCTTCTAACTTACACGAGTGAAGAATCACATCAAAACACATTGAAATGGGGTTTGAGGGGAGGCCGGAGCATGAAAAATAAGAGTCGATTGATGGGGATAATCGATACATGCTACTAGAGGTTGATTTGGAATTAAATTAGCAAGCAATTCTTAGGAACAATGTTAAAAAGTTGCTATTTAAGGTTTCAAGTCCTGGCTTGCGTTTCGAGTCAGGGTTTCAAACAATTTCAAGTTAGTGTTTCCAAGTCGGCTTCGAGATATAGTAGGGTTAGGGTTTCAAGCCAGGGTTAACCAAAGCAAGGCAGCAAATTTATTTATATAGCGCATTTAGTACACAAGGTAACTCAATGTGCTTTACATGATTAAAAGTATTTAAAAACAAAGAAAGAAGAAACAGCTTGTAAACATTTAAAACAAAGAGAAAAAAATAAAATAAAATTCCAATTAAAACAGCATACAGTGCAAGAAATATCATTTAAAAGTGGTAATGCTCTAAAAAGCATGAGAAAAAAGAAGAGTTTTTAACCTGGACTTAAAAGCATTCACACCTGGGGCTGACGTCTGACTTCTGTTGGCAACATATTCCATTTGTGTGCAGCATAATAGCTCCATGCTGCTTCACCATGTTTGTTTTGGACTATCTGTTCCACTATTTTACCTGAGTCTGTCGATCTCAGAGCCCTACTGGGTTTATATTCCATTAGCATTTCATTCAATGTATTCAGGACCTAAACCGTTTAGTGATTTATAGACCAGTAGTGAAACTAAAATCTATTCTAAAGCTGACTGGAAGCCAGTGTAAAGACTTTAGAATTTGAGTAATGTGCTCTGAACTCTATATTTTGGTCAGAAACCGAGCTGCAGCATTCTGAATGAGCTGCAGCTGTTTAATGCTCTTTTGGGGGAGTCCAGTCAGAAGACCTTTACAATAGTGAAGTCTACTTGAGAGAAAAGCATGGATGAGTTTCTCCTGGTCTGCTTGGCACATGCAAGCCTTCACTCTGGATATGTTCTTCAGATGGTAGAAGGCAGTTTTAGTTCTTGATTTGATATGACTGTTGAAAGTCAGGTCGGAATCTATCAGATGAAGATATTTACTAACAGCAATCCACTTTTCTTTATTGCCAAAAAAAATTATCTCAGTTTTGTTGTAGTTTAATTGAAGAAAAGTTTGGCTCATTCAGTTATTTATCTGTTTTAGACACAACATCTCAATTAAACTGGAGTCATCTGGAGACACTGCAAGATATAACTGTGTGTCATCTGGATAGCTATCATAGTCAAAATTAAAGTTCTGAAGAATTTGACCCAAGGGTACCATATACAGGCTAAACAGGACGGGTCCAAGAACTGACCCTTGTGGGACCCCATTGGTCATTACAATTCGATGAGATTGAACACTTCCAATGGTTACAAAATAATTCCTTTCCTCCAGGTAGGACCTGAACCATTTAAGGACTGTTCCATTTAGTCCTACCCACGTTTCCAACGTGTTTATCAGTGTATTATCATCTACCGTATCAAAAGCCGCACTGAGATCCAACAAGACCAGAATTCACACCTTTCCCGAGTCAGTATTCAACCTTATATCATTTAGCACTTTGATAAGAACATATTCTGTACTGTGATGAGTTTGAAAACCTGATTGAAATTTGTCAAAAGTAAATTTAAGTTCAAGAAATTGCTGAGTTGATTAAAAATAAATTTCTCAACAATCTTGGCTATCAAAGGGTTTATAGCATGCTCACATGTTTTTTTGGTCAACTGTATCAAATTCTGACATGGTAATAGAGTTTTTCCTGGGTGGGTTCAGATGTAGTATCCTTTTATCATTTAGCTGATTTGTGCTGCTATTTAACCTGATGGATTGTAGCTTTTCACTAAAATAATAAGTAAATTTGTTGCATTTATTGACTGTTAGGAGTTCTGGAGCGAGCAGAGTGCGAGTATGGTTGAAGTTCTTACTGATGATTTCAGAAAAATGTTGCTGTCTAGCTCTGACTAACTAACTCTTGATTAAAATTACAAAGACTGTCTGTCGAGGTCATAGTCAATTTGGAGTTTAGTTTTTCTCCACTTACGTTCTGCTTTCCTACACTTTGATTTTGAGGTCTTTACCATCATTGTGCTCCTCCACAGTGTTCTAGGTCACCTCAAGATTCTCTTGGTTTTAATCGGAGCAACAGCATTCATGACATTTGAGATCTTCTCGGTGAAATTATCCAAAAGTTCATCAACTGTCTCAGCATTTAGGTTAGGGTTTCAAGCTCGTGTTTCAAACTAGGGTTAGGGTTTTAAATTCAGGCTTTCAAGTTTTAAAGAATTAAAGGGGAGTTTACAGTTTGTGTGAGTTGTAAAACATTGCTTTGATGTATTTTTGTTTGGAATTTACAATCAATTAAAAGCCAAAATAAATGTACATGTTGAGAAGAAACACCAATAATTCCATGTCGGTCCTAAAGTGCTGGGCGAGTACATGATTCTCACTCTCCCGATGCCTTAAAGAGAGGCTGGAACTTCTTTTAGTGGTGTGCGGTTGAAGCCCATATTTACACTTACTCTTTACCCTTGTTTTGTCTCAAGAGCTGTCCAATTCCTCCTTTTTAACTTTTGTTGCTAACCGGAGGCAAATAATGTAATCCGGCCACAAAAATGCAAGTCTGCATGAAGCTGTGGCGTGTGCCCACAAGGCTCCAGCGTGTGGCTGCATGTGCATGACAATGATTGACAACACACTTTGGTCACATCTTCAGTCTCTGATTGGCTATTCTTATCGTGTCGTGACAAGTTTTAAAAAAAATAATTCCAATAAATTAGCGGCATAAGGATAGGGCCAGAGATGGATGATTTTTCAGATGATTACTTTAATAACATTCTACCGTCAGGTCATACAGACAGTTTAAATACATACAGTATATGCAGCTACGTTTTTTTTTTTTTTTACTGCAAACTTCACATTTAAGGGGCAAGTGTTTCAAATGAGGGTTTCACTCCAAGGTTAGTGTTTGAAATGAAGGTCCTCAGAACTGTGAGGCGGATGTGCTAACCAGTCGCACACCGTGCCTCCCCATGCTAACATGAATGCATTGAATGTTTCAAACCTTTTCAAAGGAGGGTTTGAAGCTGGGGTTGGGGTTTCAAATTAGGGTTAGGTTTTCAAGTTCGGCTTTCATGCTAAATTGTGGGTTTGAAGCCAGGGTTAGTTGGAGTTTCAAATTACGGTTGGTTTTTGAAAGTAGGGTTTTAAGTTCAAGTTTAAATTGTATGACAGATTGTTGATGAATAAAATAGCTTGATGACCTGATATACACTAAGTATACCCAACATTTAAATCAATTATGGGCCCAACCCTCATTTTGAGAAAGCTTGGGGTATTCAGTTGGTTGAATTTATACTCCTAATTTTATATCAGAAAAATTAAATACAGTTCATCAGTCGTTTCATGTTGAGAGCACGCAGCCTCGTCAGCAGTGTTTTATTTTATTATTTCAATGACTGGCAGCGGTGCTGGTTCCTGTCTGTTGGTGCTAGCAGAGAGAGGCTCACATTAAACCTGCTCAGTTTTGCCGGCAGATGGCAAAACTGCGTGCACTCCCAAGGGGGGTCGGCAGCCAGCCTGGCCTCTCCAAAGATGGCAAACTGGAAAGTTACTGCTTCTCTGTGCATGTGACGTTTCGAAACTGGTGTACTGGTTTCAAATAATGGCTAGGGTTTCAAGCTGTGTTAGTGTTTCAAATTAGGGTTTCAAGCCAGGGCTAGGATTCAAATTTCAGTTCCAATACAGGATTATGGTTTGAATTCGTGTTTCAAGCCAGGTTTGGGGTTTCAAATTAAGGGTTTTATACCAGGGTTAATGTTTCAAACAAGGGTATGGGTTTCAAATTATGGTTGTAGACTTGATTAGTGTTTCAAACAGTGGCTTATGTTTGAAGCGTGGGTTAGGGTTTCAAAACAGGTTTAGGGTTTCAATGAGGTTTTCAAACCAGGGTTATTGTTTCAAACAGGGATTTGGGTTTCAAATTCGGGTTTCAAGCCAGGGTTACGCTTTAAAAGTAGGGTTTCAAGCCAGAGTTAGGGTTGCAAATTTCAGTTCCAAAATAGGATTATGGTTTAAATTCCAGTTTAGAGCCAGGCTTAGGGTTTCAAAGTAGGGTTACAGTTTTAAGCAAGGGTTTGGGATCCAAATTAGGCTTTTAAGTCATGGTTTAGGTTTCAAAGTAGGGTTTCAAGCCAGGGTTGTACCCCAATTCCAATGAAGTTGGGACGTTGTGTTAAACATGGATAAAAACAGAATACAATGATTTGCAAATTATGTTCAACCTATATTTAATTGAATACACGACAAAGACAAGATATTTAATGTCCAAACTAAAACTTTATTGTTTTTAGCAAATAATCATTAACTTAGAATTTGATGGCTGCAACACATTCCAAAAAGGTGGGACAGGGTCATGTTTAACAATGTGTTACATCACCTTTTCTGTTAACAACATTCAATAAACGTTTAGGAACTGAGGACACTAATTCTTGAAGCTTTGTAGGTGGAATTCTTTCCCATTCTTGCTTGATGTACAGCTTCAGCTGTTCAACAGTCCGGGGTCTCCGTTGTCGTATTTTACGCTTCATAATGCGTCACACATTTTCAATGGGAGACAGGGCTGGACTGCAGGCAGGCCAGTCTAGTACCCGTACTCTTTCACTACGAAGCCATGCTGTTGTAACACGTGCAGAATGTGGTTTGGCCTTGTCTTGCTGAAATAAGCATTGGCATCCATGAAAAAGATGTTGCTTGGATGGTAGCATATGTTTCTCCAAAACCTGTATGTACCTTTCAGCATTAATGGTGCCTTCACAGATGTGTACATTACCCATGCCATTGGCACTAACACAGCCCCATACCATCACAGATGCTGGCTGTTGAACTTTGCGTCCATCACAGTCTGGATGGTTCTTTTCCTCTTTGGCCCGGAGGACACAACGTCCACAATTTCCAAAAACTATTTGAAATGTGGACTCGTCGGACCACAGAACACTTTTCCACTTTGCATCAGTCCATCTTCGATGAGCTTGGGGCCAGAGAAGCCAGCGCCGTTCCTGAGTGTTGTTGATAAATGGCTTTTGCTTTGCATAGTGGAGTTTCAAGTTGCACTTCTGGATGTAGCGACGAACTGTACTTACTGACATTGGTTTTCTGAAGTATTCCTGAGCCCATGTGTTGATATCCTTTACACACTGATGTTAGTTTTTGATGCAGTGCTGCCTCATTTCACAAGGAACTTTTGTGGGATGGAAGACAGAACTGTGGTTCCAAACAAGTGTTTGATGAGCATTCCTCAACTTTCTCAGTCTTTTTTGACACTTGTCCCAGCTTTTTTGGAACGTGCTGCAACCATAAAATTCTAAGTTTAGGATTATTTGATAAAAACAATAAAGTTTATCAGTTTGAACATTAAATATCTTGTTTTTGTAGTGTATTCAATTAAGTATAGGTTGAACATGATTTGCAAATCATTGTATTCTGTTTTTATTTATATTTAACACAACGTCCCAACTTCATTGGAATTGGGTTTGTACATTCATAAGAGAAAATGATACAATATTGTATCCCACCCCTAGTAATCTTTGATGGCCATCTACACATTCATGCCTGGATCAGACTACAGGATTTTAGCCCTGATATTGGCCTGATTTGCTATCGTGGGCGATTTCCCAGCTTGGGCCCAATATATTTTGTCGGGAACGACAAAACGTCCTGTAGTGTGACAGAATCCACAACCAATGATTTGGCCCTACGATAGCCTGATAGTGCATAAATGAAAAGGCTAGCATGTATGAATTTGGGATATCTTCCGTGTAGTGTGACATAGGAACAACAACCCTCTGACATACTGCCTTGATGTTGACCAATAGGATTGTGTATTACGACCGGCGCATCGCCTCCCTAACTCGCCGTTGTCAACATTTATTCACATGCACAAACCAATGTTTACTGAACTTTAGAGCATGAATCGACAGAACACCAGCATGTTTACGTATAAAGGTTAGTACTAGCACTAGCTAGCTTTATAAAGTCATGTTGCCTGCTTGCAAGCAGTATTAACAGTACGTGAACATTACCTCAAGCTGTCCTTGAAGAATGGACAGGCCAAAACATCATTTCAAGACCAACTGGTGACGACACCAAACATATTTTCCCCTCTTTTTGTTCTTCCCCCCCCCCCCAATAAATTAGATTGCCGCAATCGTTGTTTTTGTCGCCATGGTTAGGGTTGTATTCAGTAGTGGTGACACATTTTCCAGTCCCTCCTCTCCCAGCAGTCTTTTATTTGACAAGATGTATTCCAATGATTGTAAAAGACGGGATACAGTGATATGTATGTGTCGTGTAGTGTTGCCAGTGTCAGCAAGATTTTATGGCAGTTGTCTGAAATAGTGTCATTGTGAGAGACAAAATTTGTCTTGCAGCATGATCCAGGCAGGCCACAGCATCTATTGTTTTGCATTTAAAATAAGGCCGAGCTCATCGATTAGCTTTGGTTGAACCGAGCTGCTTTTGACGACAGAGTGAGCGTGCTGTCCCGTTAAATTTATTAATTACCTTGAGCCATTCGGGAATCACTTAAACTTGGGAAAATGTGCCTGGGCCACACCAGGTTAATTGGGCATTTAGCACCAAGAGAGGTAGCCTCAACCCCCAAGGACGAGCTTGTCCCTAAAACAGACACTAGTCCTTATTAGTAAAAGTAGCACAGTGACCCTTTACAATATGAAATAACTACTTTCTCGTCTTTGACCGCCCCTCCTCCCCGTTTCCTTCCCATCCACGTACCCGTAAACGGATGAATGCCTTTGCATAATCCTATTCCGCCCTGCTACTGTCCTTTGGAAGAGAGGGGAGGGAAAGGACATAAAGGTGTTTTTCTCATAATAGTAGGTAACTTTTAAGGAGGGCAAAAAAATGACACATATTGTTGGTTAGATTACACTAAATCTACAAAGCTTTTTCCCTCAAAACTTTGGCACAGTGGCAAATATGCAAGGAATGACCCATAGCATAGATTGACTTTTTCACCCCCAGACCAAAATGCAAAAGGTCCAATCCTTGCCTATTAAAAACTCTAACATGGCGCCAATTGATCTATTTGCGTTTTTTTTTTTTTTTTTTTTTTGAGGTAATCCTCAGTAAATCCTAATTTTTGGTTTGATAGGTAATCCTAATTTTGGGTAGTCCTCAGTTCTTTGCTGAAAAACTCCTCTTTTGTGCTCCTTCTATAATGCTCTAAGATGCCACAAAATGGTGCCAAAGCCCTGTCTATACAGGAATCATGGAAGAATGTGAATGTGATGCATCTGAACTGAGAGACAAGCTTTGTAGTATGAGGAGTCTGGGTTGTGAGTGGAAGTTCGGAGAGCCTTTGCTGCATGTTTGCGCAATTCTGGTGCATTTTTAAAAATTCTAATCATCTGTCAGTCATTAGTTTTTAAGGGTAATGTAGAATGAAGAAGATAAACTGAGAATGAAGATGAACTGTTTAGGGTTCATACTTTGTGTGGCCAGGCGGGAGCACCGGGAGAATTCCCGGTGTGTCGGGCCGCTGCCACGTGCATGCTCCCCATTCGTGACGTCACCAATGGTGCACTGAAACGGGATGTGCTAAGGTGATTTTTTGCCTCATTGGCTACACTGGCGAAGAGCCAATTTCTCGAGTACCGAGTTTCTCCAGCCCGCCACCACCACCCTCTCAATCATGGCCCCAGTTCTGGGGCCCATTGCGCCTGCCTGGCCCCTCCCAGCCGCAGAGGCCCGCGCATGCCCTCTCGCTCCCAGCCGCGCCGAGGGACTAGCGATTGGCAGAAATATCCTTACGCAAACTGAATAATCCTACAATTCTCTACGTGCCCTGTGACACATATGATTGGTAACAGTAAAATCACAACAGTGCTTGTCAATTCAGTGATGCATTGTTTCTATACGTATGCCAGTGGCGGCATACATGGTAGCAAAGGTTAGCAATTTCGCACCATTGCTGTGAAACCCGAATGGAAGAACACATGACTATTGCATGGGGTTATGCATCAAAAACAACCTCTCTTCCCCTGAGGCAAGCTGTGCAAAACGGCGAAACAACCATTTACAGTAATAGGGACAAAACTCATTTGGCAAATTCCTCTGGCTTTGACACGAGGAGGAGAACAACAATCGTGCAAAAGAAGGATAATCAAAGGGAAGTCATCAATGGTTCCATAAGAAGGTCGACCTTTAAAAACACGAAGATATTGCAGACCACAGTTTTATTTTATTGAATGTGTCATCTGCACACATTTGTCCCATATAAACTCTGCCCAGGTTAACTGTACATCACATAATCCTCTATTGCACTGATTGATGTATTTCCTGCAGTAATCATGACATAATGTCAATATAGTATATATATTATTAATATAAACTGGCAGGTGGCAAATTAACTATACAAACGTACTATCACAGAAGACGTTTGTCTGTAATAGTAACATAAATACCATAAAAATCAATCATTCAACTCAGGCAGTGGTTCTCAAACTTTTAACAGCAAGTACCACCGAAAATAATATATCACTCTCCAAGTCCCGTCATAATGACCAACATTGAAATACAGTCACATAGTGGGCCCAAGTGTTCATCAAAAAAGGAAGCAGAGGTTTTATTCCTAAATGTAATGTATACCTGCATTTAATATTGTAAGCCACTGCAACATTATGCACAGTTCAAAGATTAACACTGTCCTTGAATATAACAAAATAAAAATACCTAATACTTAAGTACTTAAATAATAATTAAATATACTGTAAATGTATTCAACAGGAATGTTAAAAACAAACATTTAAATGCAAATGTATAGTACCGTACTTAAAAGTTCAATACAACAAGTAAAGAATGTACTGTACTGAATTTAAAAAAAAAGATTTAACTGGCTGTATGCTGTATGTATGTTTGACTGTATCATGTTTTAAGTGTTGTGAAATTTATTTGTATTTAATTCATGGATTCTTTTGCATACTACTCTGAGAATCACAGAAGTGATAAAGCACATGAATATTTCTTGATTAATATGTCTAAGAGAGTTATTTACATTCCTGAACAGAAAAAAATATTTTTAGTCGTTCAATGTTATGCTTGATTAATTTCTGACTTTTCAGAGAAGCCTAGTAAGATGGCTCAAATTTGGATAAATTCAGTTTGAAATCACTCATTCCTGTTGGTAAAATGTAGAGTGTTGACTAAAAATGAAAGAGTCCACATTAAAGCACTTCATGATGCTGGATGGTCTCTGTGACAGGTATTACAGATGGTCTAACAAATGTTTTAAGCACTCTACATTTTAACTGTTTATGTTCTCATACTTGTTCAAATAAACACTGAATGTGATCTTGTTGGCGCATACCATTGTGATGAATGGCGGCGGAAAAATCATGCTTTGGGGCTGCTTTCTACAAAGTAATATGCTCTGACCTCTTTGTTCTGGTTATAAAACTCTTCTTCCCTGCCCCAGAATCAGGAATGGTACAGTTCTACAGTGCCACCAGAAAGTATTCACACCCCTTCACGTTTTCCACATTTTGCTATGTTACAGGCTTATTCTAAAATTGATTTGAATATAGTTTTCTTTAAAAAAAAATCTACATCAAATATTGCATAATGACAAAGTTTGTGTCAATTTATAAAGAAAAATTAACTTTTTTAAGAGTAATTTAATTTATTCTGCCCAATGAGTTGTACTGAAACTAACAAAAACAAACATATGTTGTGCCATAATTTTTGTTTGTAATTTTTGTTTTTTTGATGTTTGAGTCTTTTCTTCACTGCAGACTTCGAATAGAAAATGATACAGTGTCATCATCTAACGTATTACTCCATAAATTAAGAATTAACCTGGATACCAATGGTTGTTTTGGAGACATGTACAGTAACTGGGGGAGCTTTTGTGTTCTCTCTGAAACATAGCTTTTCCAGTCACCGCCATCAATCTGACCCCAGAATCGAAAAATGGTACTGTTCTGTCATTTTACATCATCAAGTAGCTTGGTTACATTTGGACAGACGACTAAACAAAAGTACCTTTGCTCCCAGTACAGCTTTGGTGGAGAGCTCCTCTTTACTTGCCATTGTTTGTGTGACAGAGACGGATGCAGTGGCACTCACAACATTCACCGGCAGAAGCTTTTCACAGGATATTGTCAGGGGAGCTTTGGCGCACTCTCTGAAATATAGCTTTCCAGTCACCGACATCAATTTGGCCTGCGGCTGTCAAGGTGAGCTGTTGCTTTGTTAGCGTCTACAAAAGGTTAGGCGAGGCTGTTGGAAATCGATATGTAAATTAAATCCCCTAATCTATCAATCACATGTTAAAAGAGGGTGGTGCAAGCTCATAAACAGCCTCATTGAAACTTGCCTGTCTGCTTTCCTGTTAAAAGCTGTAACAGTAAGGAATTATTGTTTTTTAATTCTCCTGTGTTCCCCCTACAGTTGCTAATACAGTGGGGAAAAAAAACGTATTTGGCCAGTCAACGATTGTGCAAATTGTCGCACTTAAAAATGAGAGAGGTCTGTAATTTTCATCATAGGCACACTTCAACTGTGAGGGAGAGAATGTGAAAAATAAATTCAGGAAATCATATTTTATGATTTTAAAATAATTTATTGGTAAATACTATGTAAAAAATATTTAGACACCTACCAACCAGCAAGAATTCTGGCTCTCACAGACATGTTACTTTATCTTTAAGAAGATCTTCTGTCCTCCCTTGTGGGCTATCAATGATCTTGAGAAAAATGAGGGATCAGCCCAAAACTACATGGGGGGACCTGTTCAATGGCCTGAAGAGAGCTGGGACCACAATCACAAAGTTTACCATTAGTAACACAGGACATCATCATGGATTCAAATCCTGCAGCGCCCGAAAGGTCCCCCTGCTTAAACTAGCACGTCTAGGGCCATCTAAAGTTTGACAGTGACCGTCTGGATGATACAGAGGAGGATTGGGAGAATGTTATATGGTCAGATGAGACCAAAATATAACTTTTAGGTATAAACTTTTAGGTATAAAATATAACTGTGTATCATCTGCATAGCTATGATAGTCAAAATTAAAGATCAGAAGAATTTGACCCAAGGGTAGTATATACAAGCTGAACAGGAGGGGTCGAAGAACTGACCCTTGAGGGACCCCATAGGTTATTGCCATTCGATGAGATTGAACACTTCCAATGGTTACAAAATAACTCCAATCCTCGAGGTAGGACCTGAACCATTTAAGGACTGTTCTATTTAGTCCCACCCACGTTACCAACCTGTTGAGCAGTATATTATGATCTACTGTATCAAAAGCCGCACTGAGGTCCAACAAGACCAGAATTGACACCTTTCCCGAGTCAGTAGTCAACCTTATATCATTTAGCACTTTGATAAGAGCAGATTCTGTAGTGTGATGAGTTCGGAACCTTGACTTGTCAAAAAGTCCATTTAAGTTCAAGAAATTGCTGCGTTGATTAAAATTTCTCAACAATCTTGGCTATGAAAGGGAGATTTGAGATGGGTCTATAGCTTGCTAACATGGAAGCGTCCAGCATTCTATTTTTTAGCAGAAGCTTAATGGAAGCTACTTTACATTCCAAATACGAGAAAACATTTTTTGGGCAAAATACAGTGGGTACGGAAAGTATTCAGACCTCCTTAAATTTCTCTCCTCTTTGTTATATTGCAGCCATTTGCTAAAATCATTTAAGTTCTTTTTTTTCCTCATTAATGTACACGCAGCACCCCATACTGACAGAAAAAAATGGAATTGTTGACATTTCTGCAGATTTATTAAAAAAGAAAAACTGAAATATCCCACAGCCATAGGTATTCAGACCCTTTGCTGTAACACTCATGTATTTAACTCTGGTGCTGTCCATTCCTTCTGCTCTTCCTTGAGATGGTTCCACACCTTCATTGGAGTCCATCTGTGTTGGATTATACTGATTGGACTTGATTAGGAAAGCCACACACCTGTGTATATAAGACCTTACAGCTCACATTGCATGTCAGAGCAAATGAGAATCATGAGGTCAAAGGAACTTCCTGAATAGCTCAGAGACAGAATTGTGGCAAGGCACAGATCTGGCCAAGGTTACAAAACAATTTCTGCTCCACTTAAGGTTCATAAGAGCACAGTGGCCTTCATAATCCTTAAATGGAAGACGTTTGGGACGACCAGAACCCTTCCTAGAGCTGGCCGTCCGGCCAAACTGAGCAATCGGGAGAGAAGAGCCTTGGTGAGAGAGGTAAAGAAGAACCCAAAGATCACTGTGGGTGACCTCCAGAGATGGGAAATGGGAGAAAGTTCTAGAAAGCCAACCATCACTGCAACCCTCCACCAGTCAGGGCTTTATGGCAGAGTGGCCTGACAGAAGCCTCTCCTCAGTGCAAGACACATGAAAGCCCGCATGGAGTTAGCTAAAAAACACCAAGTATTCCAAGATGGTGAGAAATAAGATTCTCTGGTCTGATGAGACCATGATAGAACGTTTTGGCCTTAATTCTAAGTGGTATGTGTGGACAAAACCAGGCACTGCTCATCACCTGTCCAATACAGTCCCAACAGTGAATGGTGGTGCTGCGGGGGTGTTTTTCAGCTGCAGGGACAGGACAACTGGTTGCAATTGAAGGAAAGATGAAAGCGGCCAAGTACAGGGATATACTGGATGAAAACCTTCTCCAGAGTGCTGAGGACCTCAGACTGGGCCAAAGGTTCACCTTCCAACAAGACCCTAAGCACACAGCTAAAATAATGAAAGAGTGGCCTCAGAACAACTCCGTGACTGTTCTTGAATGGCCCAGCCAGAGCCCTGACTTAAACCCAATTGAGCATCTCTGGAGAGACCTGAAAATGGCTGTCCACCAAAGTTCACCATCCAACCTGACAGAATTGGAGAGGATCTGCAAGGAGGAATGGCAGATCCCCAAATCCATGTGTGAAAAACTTGTTGCATCATTCCCAAAAAGACTCATGGCTGTAGATGCTATTGCTCACAAACAGGCATTAAAAAGATAACTTCTGAGCCCATTTGAACTCCCTTGCTAATCAAAACAGCAGCACCAAAGCCTGTAAATAGTCTCTCAGATGAATTAAAGTCCACAGTAATAAAGATTTAAAGATGATCTTCCAGTTATGTGGTTTTTATTTAGTTTTGCTCCACTTTCACGTGTCATAAATTGTATCATACTGCGATAACATGATTGAATATTACTACCAAAATGCGTACAAAAAAGGCTTCTCCTCATAATAGATGACAAGGATTTTGTTGTTTTGGACAATCCTGACAGGTTTTATGACGAGGTAAGCACTGACAGCTTTTGCAAAGTTCCCCGCTAATAAAATTGAAAGCTTACATTACGATCCATCTTAACGTCCGCGATGGTCAGCCCTGTTTTTTTTCCCCACATCGCGAAATGCGATCTGACCATACAGCTGGCGAGTCTCAGCACATAAAACTAAAACACACAATGGCGAATCCAATAACCTTAAAAGTCCTGACATCATTACACTGTGTGTGCACAGCTGTCGGCACAACCTTCCGAGTTGACTTTCACATCCCGGCAAAGCACGGAAAATGAAATCTGTCTTGACACATAAGGCTATTGGAACTACATGCTGAGTAAAAAGTATATATATAACAAAGCAAATGTAGAAATAACTTTAAAAAAAAGTTTCAAGATAATTGCTGTTGCAGAGAACAGAGAACTTTTTTTTTTAGCAAGGTAAACACATAACCGAAATTGAGCATTCCCCAACCTTTTTGATCAATGTCAGCAAAGGCCTGATTATAGGATGTATCTTATTATTGATTATCTTGTGTGATTATCCTGTGGTGGGAGATGTGTTAAGAGGCGTTTTTCACACTCGATTTTATCGGGAAACCCTCAGGCTTGACAATCGCAAGTGAGCAGCATACTGCCGTTACCTTTCAAGCGTCATACCACAGAGGGATTTTTATATTTTTTTTGTTTATGTTTTTGTCATCTTTGCATGTTGGAGCCACAGTTTTTGGCAAATTTTGAGTCAAAATTAACTATCTGTCCTGAACAGCATAAGATGGATTTGTGTGGCTATTCTACCGTAAAACTGCATTCGGCCTTTTCCTTTTATAATAATTTCAAGGCAGACCAGCACATGTAGTCATTTGGAATTTGGATCAAAAGCATTTTTCACAATCTTCACTGAGCAGCATACCGTGGACTGTCCTGACTATTCCATTCAGTGCAATAATGCATTTTTGTTGTTGTTGTCACCTTAACTCAAACCATCATGGTGTCTCTATTTGCCAGTAGATTTGAACAGATTTATGATCATAATCAACATTGACCATCCACCCTGAGCAGTATATCACGGACTATTCATTAGAAAATATTTAGTTTATTTTTTTCTTTATTAATTAGCTTTTTCATTTAAACTGTTTTGTTATTTTACTATTGTTGTTATTATACATAATATTTTAATATCATTATTTGTATTGTTCTTGTAGTTTATGATTTATGTTTGATCTTATCTGTAGCACTTTGTTCCAGCTGTGGTTGTTCATCATACCAGCATCATACCACGTTGTCTTTGCATTTATTATTATTATTATTATTATTATTCTGCCGTTTTTTGTCTGTTAACGACTTCCACATTTTCAATCTGATTCATGCCATTCCAACTTCAACACATTCCAAAAATTCTCACAAAGCGTGGTTGTACTTTTTTTCTCAGAGAAATAATACCCACATTTCCCACAATTCCACATTTTACACCCCATAATTTCCCATTCATTCCCATTGAGACATTCAACAAAATGGTTCCACATGATTCCCATTCCACATTCAAAACATTCAGCTCATTCAGATCTTCTTCAAAACACATTGCCACATTAGCCACATTCCCCATTTTCACCCAAATTTCACATTCTCCCACTTTAAAATACCCACATTTTTCCCACATTAAGACAAATTCATCATGATTCCCTCCTTCCACATTTCTTGACCAATTCAAACCATTCCAACTACAAAATATTTTCCACATTCCCCACATTCAACAGTTTTCAGCCACATTTCACGTTTTCCCCACATTAAAATACCCACATTTACCCCCTCATTCTTCCACATTTCTTGACCAAGTCAAACCATTCCAACAACAAAATATTTTACACATTTCCCACATTGCCAGATTAAACAAATTCTGCATTTTTCAACATTGAAATTCCCACATTTTTCCTGCATTAAAACAAGTTCTAAATGTGTCCCTCGTTCCACATTTCTTGACCGATTCAAACCATTCCAACTACAAAATATTTTCCACGTTCCACAGTTTTCACCCACATTTCCCCAGTTTAAAATATTCACATTTCCCCCACATTGAGACAAAGTCTACATTATTCCCTCCTTTTTCCACCTTTCTTGACCGATTAAAACCATTCCATCCATCCATCCATCCATCTATTTTCTGAGCCGCTTCTCCTCACGAGGGTCGCGGGGGTGCTGGAGCCTATCCCAGCTATCTTCGGGCAGGAAGCGGGGTACACCCTGAACTGGTTGCCAGCCAATCGCAGGGCACATACAAACCATTCCACCAACAAAATATTGTCCACATTCGCCATATTCCCACATTACCCAAATTCTACAATTTTCCACATTGAATTACCGACGCTTGTTCCAGATTAAGACAGATTCTACATTATACCCTCCTGTTTCCACATTTCTTGACCGATTCAAACCATTCTAATTTCAAACTGTTCAGTTTATTTCACTTCATGTCATATTATTCAGTATCATTCCACATGTTTCCATATCATTAAATAGAATTCATCATCATTCAATATGATTCAATACTATTCCACATGATTTCATTCAGGATTTCAGCATTCACACACAATTTCTAGTTACTATTACAGTGTTAAACTGCATTTGTTTTGTTTTTTTTACTCTTTTGTTATCATCTTCGCTTCAAGCCAGCCAAGTCCCTCAATTCACAAGCTAATTTTGGCACTCTTTTTTTTTTTTTTTTTTTTGTAAACAAAATGAATTCTAACAATCTTCTCCTAAGCACCATTCCTTGGACTGCCATGACTATTCAAGCGTCATACAGCACACAGCTTTTTATCTTCTTAAATTTTGCTTGTCTTTGTTGTCGTAATACTCTCTTTGAGCCAGGACAGCACATTTTATTCATCTGCATCTGTCCTGAGTACCACCTCATGGACGGACGCTTGAGAATGCCAGCATATTGCTGCCACTTTCGTGGTTTTTGGCTTTCAATTTACGGATGAAAAGCACAGAATAACCGTTATAAACACCTCAATAGAAAATTGTTTGGCAATACAAACATAGATTGAAAACTTATGAGAATACTAAACAATGAAGTCTCTCAGTGGCTTCACTTTGTTTCCCCAAATTGCTGGTAAGTCTCTGTGTTGGGCTACTTTGCATTTCTGAAATGTTGTGATGCCTAATTTACTTTCTCTTGTCACAAATGGCTAAGTTTGCTCTTTGTTCAAGCGTCAGAACAGAAAAAAAAAGGATATCAAGTTGTTGCTAAAAAAAAAAAAGTTTTTACTGTTTTACCGAAACTTGCAAGTAATTTTACTCCAGACAAGACTTGGCATCCAACGTAGTTTTAATGCTAAATGCCATGTTATTTTTTTGTCATAAAAGTGCCTAGTGTGGCTGTCATAGTGACTCATTAGACAAGAACAACAGCCTGAAGGTGTTTGTGTTGCGTGTCTTCAATTATCGAGAGAGCTAGCAGCCAGCTAGTGTGTAATTTCTTTCAAGACAAATGGTAACTAACAAGCGTGTCATCCGAGGTAACACACCTACTAACTGTTAACTTCAACTGCTTCACACTGATCCCCTTTATTTACTTACATGTTTGGTGTGTTCCCCTTCCCCACATACAAACGTTAACAAAGTGGGATGTGTCAGAATCGTCTCACTATTTTCTTTCTTTCTTTTTCTTTCAAATATTTCACTTGACTGACTCACTATTGCCTGGTGGCTTTGAGGTTTTATAAAGAACTTGTGCTTGAAATGTTTTAAAACAAGCCTATGTCAAGTAGAAGTGAGCTGGGTGCTTGCATAAACACTAAGAAACAGAGGCAGACTGGGCAGAAACAATGAGATAAAACAGGAGTTCAGAACATTTTTTTCTGACGGTAAAAAAGGAAGGCATCTATTTAAGGGAACGTTTTTTTGTTTTTATTGTTCTTTGTTGTCTATTTGAAGGATGGCACTAAAAAGCTGATAAAAAGCTCCCCATTTTCTCCTGATGTGGAAAAGGGAGGCGTCTATTTGAGGGAGGCATCTATTTAGCTCCAATGGATGAGGCATACGGTGACTAATTGCTGTGCAACATCTATGTTAGGGATAGCATGGAAACACAATTGCAGAAAAAACTACCTGTTTTTTCCCCGCTGATTTTAAAATGGGAGACATTTCTTTATTTATGTTAAGTGTATAATGCTCCCGGTAAATAATTAGGCCTTAGATTCTATTTGAGGGGTGACATGGGGACAGGAGTTAAAAACAATTACGAATTTTTTCCCCCCTGACAAGATAAGGGAAATGTCTATTTGAGGGAGGCATTCATTTAACTTAAGCGGATCCCGCCGCCGTTTATCAAATTATTAACATGAAAACAAGAGCTCAGAACACCTACCTCTTTTCTGATGTGGAAACTCATTGGGGCATGGCCATGGAAACTGGCATTGAACACAACTACCCTAGTCACCCCGTGACTAAATAGGGCACTGTCTCAATTCGAGGGGGGGGAAACAAGCCCCTTTATCCACGAGCCCCTTGGAACCAACAATTTATTTTATTTTTTTTTAAATGGAGCGATTGATGAAAATTTGCTTGAGGTGAAGCATCTATTTATCTTCAAGCAGCGGTGTCAAACTCATCTTTGTCACGGGCTACATCGTAATTATGGTTGCCCCCGGCGATCCGTTATGACTGTGAACTCAGAAATGTATGATGGCCTCATATTATTACATAAACACATCAAATTGATGGATAACTTGTTTTGAAATCAGAAGTCAGTAAAAAGTTGTTCTACTATTATTCAATTCATTTTAAAAGGGGGATTGGTTTAAAAAATGCTTGCAATGTCTCAACGTTATTAAACGTGAAGAACATTTGCAATTTTGGTATTTTAGCAAGAAACATGAAGTCTCAACACACATTAGTTTCTTTCGTGGACCACATAAAATGACGTGATGGGCCGGATCTGGCCCCCGGGCCTTGAGTTTGACATACTGCTTTAGTGGATGACACACTCGGCAACTAATTGGGGCATGGCCTCCATGAGAGGGACAACATGGAAAAACAGTTTAGAACAACCTCCCATTCTTTTTCCTGATGTGAA
This sequence comes from Phycodurus eques, assembly GCF_024500275.1. Lineage (NCBI taxonomy): Eukaryota > Metazoa > Chordata > Actinopteri > Syngnathiformes > Syngnathidae > Phycodurus > Phycodurus eques. Next base: position 7,902,076 of record NC_084539.1, read on the forward strand.
AAGGGGAGGTGAAAGGTGTTTATTTATCTTAAGTGGATGACGCACACAGCATGCAACCGAATAAACCAAGATACAGTCGAATGGATCAATGGGAGTAGAAAAGGGAATGATTGATTAAAGCTCTACTTGAGGTGCTTGGATAACAATAGCTGGTCAATTAGCTTGGTTGGGCCTTTACTCTTATTAATATTAAAGGCCTTTACTCTTATCAATAGTAACATTTTTAAAGACATTGTAACAAATAACAAGGGTTCCAGATGTTGGCCAATCAAATTGAATACTTTCTTTCGTTTTCAAAGGTTTTCAGGGGGAGGAAGTAAAGGGGCTCGTTGAAGGCACAAGCTGGACTGATGGCCCACTCAAAGTGGCGTGCTCAAACGCTTAAGCACAATAGGTTGTCTTCAAAGGCACTTTTCTCACTTTCTCATTCTTCCAGCTCAAATTGGATGTGAGTCTCCGTGAAGTGTGTTTTTTATATAAAATAATAAAATAAAAAATAACTTCTTAACTACTAGATTGATTCCTCCACTCAAATCAAATCATGTTTATCCATATACTAATAATCCCTTACTATACTGTAACGCTTAATCACAATAGAGTTTCAAGGGGCTTCACAATCCCACCGTTCACCTCTTCTGGGCAAGGAGGAATTCCCAGAAAACCTTTTTTGGGGAAAAGAAAGAAACATTGAGAAGGGAACAGACAGAGGAACCAGGCTGCAAAGGATGATGAGTGGACAACATTAACTGCATTTTCATATGATTCAATATTAGTTTAAACAGCATAACAGTCCCATTTGATGATATTAAGTGCCGCAGGTAGACGCCTCCAATGAATTGACCTTCCCCAGGGCCACTCCTGTTGGATCGATGCATAATCCCGCGTAGCTATGGTGAAAGCCTCACTTCGCTCTTTGCCACCAGGTCTTCACATGAGAGGGGAGGGAGAAGAGAAGAGAAGTGGCAGTAAAACAGGCCAAAATCCAGATGTCAGGGGACAAGACAGGGCGATAGAATAGTTGCAGACCAGGTGTAGTTTAACTGAATGCAAAAGTGTAGGAAGGTCTTAAATTGAGATTTGAATGTTTCTACAGCAGTAGCTGCTCTGATTTCTGAGGGCAGGGCATTCCGAGTTCTTGAGCCCCAATAAAGAATACTCTAGAACGCGCTGATTTCTTTTAAGCACTCAAAGCCACTAAAACACCAGCATATTGTGAGTGTAAGGCTTGGGATGTAACATACGGTACCCTCAAGTCATCAAGATAGGAAAGTGCTAAGGCATCTAATATTTTATGGGTCAGTTGCAATCACATCGCAGGTGGACTGGGACGCAGTGGGCCAGTACAGGGGTGATATAATCAAACCTTCTGATCTTAGTCAAAAGTCGTACTACAGCATTTTGTACTAACTGCGACGTTTTTAATACAAGACATATGAAGACCAGAAAGCAACACATTACAATAGTCAAGGCGAAATGTATCACATGCATGAAGTATGATCTCTGCCAGGGGCGTTGTCTGACGGTGATATCAACGGCCGTCGCACAGGGCGCCATTCGGTCCAGGACCGCCTCTGGTCTCTGCGTCACTCATGGGTAGACTGGGTCGTATCTTAACAATAAATGCCAAATGCAATATTGAATATTGGAACATTAAACAGTTGGATGTCTGCTGTCAAAAGTTTAGAAAACGTCAAATTAAGTTCACCTGTAAAGGTTATTATTATTATCATTATTATTTTTTTATTTAGTATTTTGAACTGCATGTTTGGGCAAACTCGCTCTAAAAAGGAAGATGAAAAATAAGACAAGTGTGCCAATTATTATTAAATATAGCCTTTTAATGAGAAATAGATTATAATATGAAACATTCATTGAAAGAAGCTGCTATCATGACCTCAACAGAACAGGGGGGGGAAAAAACATTACATTGGCAAGATATTAGGTGCAAAATTCTTCTTAGGACACATTTAATGGATACATATAAGCAACACTACATAGCATGATGCGGGATACGTAAATGACTGCCGTTAATTTAGTTCAACTGTATACATCGCAAGTAGTGGAACATTCACAAACTGGTTTTGACTGGGCTCAAAATTAAAAAATACAGTTTATCACTCATAATATATTTGGTAGATTAGGATTATCCCTTTGATATTGTTTGAATTTCTGCACATCACTCGCCATAAACATAACGAATGACCCCTTATAAATGTGAAAAATAGCTATATTTTTAACACAGGCTAGTGTGAGCGGCTGTAATCGAATCCTTATAGGAATGGCTTTACTCTGTCAGTTTGTGATATATAGAACAAAATAAACACCAAAAACATGCTTGTTTTATGGACCTTGCAGTGGCTCAACAACAAAAGTAAACAAATGTAAAAATGGTCCTGATAATGTAAAAACAGTCTCATAGTGTCATAGACCAGATGAGGACCCCCCCCCCCCCTCCCTTTGTGCTAATACACGGGGCCTAATTTATATTACCGCAATAGGGATATGACTTTAAAATCTATAGTGTGTAATTGGGAACAAAATTTGATGTTTGTTGTTTAAAAAACAGCAAACACTCCTTAAGAGGAGATTTAAATACAAGAATTATGTGATAGCATTTCTTAGGAATTGTCCAAACTTATGCCAACGAATCGGAGACTATTTGGCGCATCTCCTGTTTTGAAGTCAAATCACATGAGGCAGTCAGGCAAAGTTTCAGGAATAGCAAACCCCAAAGACGCCCGTGGACCTCGCAATAAAAAAAAGAGAGAAAAATAAGTGGTTGAACACAAGAGCCAAACAAAAGTGAAAATCACGTAGACCATCGTATTAATTAACATAAAAGGTGTCGGCTTTCAGTGTCTGGAAAGTCAACTTTTAAGTAATATACAATACAGAAGACAATAAATGTTAGCATGCAACGCTGTACTGCGGATGTTATGCCACGTTCTACCATGTCCATATTAGCAAGCTATTAAGCTGAAAATCCGTAGCTGAGCGTAATAAAGTAATACGATAAAATGGCACTTAAAGTGTTTTTTTTTTTTTGGGGGTAGAACCTTTTTTTGTAACAGCTTTGTATTTTTAATTTTGACAATGAAACTTATACAAGGTTTACCACTTGAAATGATAACCGAGTCACATAAATGGAATTTTGCAATTCAGTAAATCACACACAATATCAACAAAAAACACAAAGTAAATCATTGAGAGAGTACAAGTTGAAGTTGATGGAGACATATAATGTTTTTTTTTTTTTTTTCTTTACAATTTAAAAACAGTTACAACGTGTCTTTAGGTCTGTGACAGGCTTTTGTCAAAAATAGCCCAAGGATCAAGAATTTTTTCATATGTTCATTTTTTGTTGTTTGTAGCCTTACTGAAATAAGATTTGAAATTAGATTTGACCAGCCCGACCCCCTCGACTGTGGGGCTAACGGCGAGTGTGGCTTTCATTACCGTGACGACTAGAGGCAGAGCTCCTTATTGAGCCCCAATCTAAAAAAGCGAGTCCAAACTGCGGAGCACAGGTAAGCCCCCATAAAGATCGATTGTAATTTCAGTCATGGAGGCAGCACTTCATCATCACCAAGACGCCCAATAAACGTGTCAGAGAGTTAGCAGATCCCCACACAAATATCTCCCTGTCGACAACTTAGTCGAACATTCGTGTTTGTGCTTCGCTCAGTCTCCCTGCTAAATCATGGGCGGAGAAAATTGGTGTGGAGGCCGGATTATGTAAATTCTGCAAAAAATCTGAAAATTTTAGAACTAGCTCACAAAAGATTTACGTGGTTGTGTAATTTCACACTTGACGAGTGGACAGGCACTCTAGAGACTCACCTGTGTGTACAAGCAATTAAAAGGTCAATTTTCCATAATATACTTAAGTACTGTAAATTGCGACAGAAATTGAAAAGAAAAAAAATTGGTTGATTAAAAACTGCAAATTCAGGTATTGAATATGTGCCTCGGCGGCACGGTGGGCGACTGGTTAGAGCGTCAGCCTCACAGTTCTGAGAACCGGGGTTCAATCCCCGGCCCCGCCTGTGTGGAGTTTGCATGTTCTCCTCGTGCCTGCGTGGGTTTTCGCCGGGCACTCCGGTTTCCTCCCACATCCCAAAAACATGCATTAATTGGAGACTCTAAATTGCCCGTGAGTGCGAATGGTTGTTTGTTTTCTATGTGCCCTTGCGATTGGCTGGCAACCAGTTCAGGGTGTACCCCGCCTCCTCCCCGATGACAGCTGGGATGGGCTCCAGCAGAAAATGGATGGATTAATGGATGGATGGAATATGTGCCTCTGCAATCTCCACAAGACTTAGTGTCACACTAAACAGTAAAGCGGCAATATATAGCAAGATAACCAAAACACAAGTTAAATCTCAAGGGATTTGCTCTGCAACTCAGCTGGGGTCATATATTTTTTTTGTGTGCCAATAGAATAATAAAGACACCAGGTCAACAGGCTTTACCCGCAAAGACGTGAGACAAACGCTGATTTCAACAAATGGGATTATATACATAGTCATCTGGGATAACTAAGAAAAAAAAAATATATACACTGTATAGGTGTATGTTTCAATAGAAAAAACAAAACAAAACAGATGATAGTAAAAGGATTCCAGATAGAAATATGTTAATATTTTAGATTTGAATATTTGTCATTTTCGCAGCGCAACATAGAAATTCAATGGCTCGCCAACATACTGTTTGCTGTGCTTTTATCTAAAATCAACTAAGAAGGAAGCGAAACATCCTCTAGTATGTGTAAAATGAAATGGGCTTGAGCCATTATTCCAGTTAGGGGTGGATGGGGTGGGGGCGTTTATGGCTTTTCGTCAATGTGCCTGAATGATGAACGCTAACATTTTGGTGCCCTAGAAAAAGCTCCACAAACCAGCTGTCACAACATTTTTGCATTTTTTTTCGTTTTGTTTGTTTGTCTGTTTTACGCAAAAGCAGTACAAAATTAGCGTTAAATCCACGACGATGTTGCACTCACGCTGTACTAAAGGTAGTGCCTTGTGAATCCACAAGAACAAAAAAGAAATTCAAACTGAAAACACAAAGAAAAAGGTTATGCGTCAAATTACACACACACACACACATATACACGCCCACACACAGACACACACATACACTGTATACTGTATGTATATATATATATATATATATATATATATATATATATATATATATATATAAACAGCTGGCTTTTTGTTATTTGACATGACAATCCATTAGCGTCCTGCTGCATGTGCCTTGCATGTCAGAATGATGACCGAGTGCTTCATAACTCACCGACTCGCTGAGGGTTGGAAAAGTAATAAAGACTCGATAATAAATTTGTTGGCTACGTTACACGCTATAGGGCTCTTTTTAAATCTTTAGGGTGAATATAAACATTTGAACTTTGCATGTTAGCAGAAATGGAAGGATATCTGGTCTGCCCGCTTGATTGATTCATTTTTTTGTGAAAAATGTTTTTTGTGTTTTTTAATTTCGCAGGTAAAGAAGAATGGCAGTTTCAGATACAACGTTCCAGTCAAGGCCTCTTCATCATGAGTATTTTTTTTAATCTCTCTCTCTCTGACATTAAAGTTCTTTGAGGGAGTGACAGACATGCTTGGACAGATATGTTACAGTCCTTTTATATTACTTCTGGTTAAATTCTTCCTTTCAGTGATGCCTTTTCCACCTTTCCCCCCTTTGTACGAAGTATGCTTACAAAGTTTGAGTTACATCAAAAAGGCAGAAAAGGTCCAAAAAGGAAAAAAAGGCAAAAGAAAAAATGAAACAAGAGCCCACCCCATATGTTCAGTTCATTTGCGGGGGTGTTTCAGTATCGTTTTCCGTTCTTATGTTGACGTTTTAAAGCGATCAACACAGTTTTGCAGTCAGGTGATCTGATTGTTTTAGTATCTCTGTGCTGTACATGTCCAAGGCGTGATTGACCCGGATCATCTCACTGTTGTTCAGCTTCAGCCGATGCTTTAGCATACAGGAAAAGAGGTCCAGCTGGGGTTTGCCGGGCGCAGACGGAGGGGCAAGGCGGTTAATCCGATCCCGTATGTCCAGCAACAGGAGCATGACGGACGACGATGAGTAGAATTGACTTCCCTGTGTGTACGACTGGTTCACCTGTTGCACGGCGCTGCGGAGCAGGTCGGCGTTGAAGCGCAGGCTGTAGCCGAACACCTGGATGTCGGATATTTTGATGTAGATCTGCCGCTTGTTGGGGTCTGCCAGATCGACGGGACCCGTGTCGTTGCGGAGGCCGGTGGGGATCTTGGCTCGGCTCCTTAAGTAGATGTGCACGGTCTCGAAGAAGGTCTTCCAGCGGTTGCCCAGCAAAAGGGTCCAGTTGAAGCACTGGGAGTTCTGCAGGCGCACCTTTTGCCAGCGGGGGTAACCGTGTTCACCGAAGGGCATGCTCCAGCCTTCCGAGTGGCTGCCGCTGAACGGGTTGACGTAGACGAAGAACATGGGGTCGATGCTGCTGTTCCGCATCTGGCAGATCTTCATGGACAGACCGATGATCATGTGGAGGTAGTCCATGCGGTTTTTGTTACTTTTGAGTGTCAGGGACATGCGCTTACGCCACCGTGGGTCAAAGAAAGTCTCCAGGCGGATCTCGTTGCTGATGAACGTCGTGTGGATGTACAGACGCGAGTCCATTTTCTGCAGCAGGTACTTTAGTTCCAGGTCCTGAAAGTCCAGGTCAGTTTCGAAACTGATGAACTGCTCGCTCCGCTCCGAGTCCACGTTTTGGGGCTCGCAGCGGCCACGGTACAACTTGTAGCCCTTGTTGCACGAGCCACACTGTGAGATGTTGGCCAAGCTGCACATGGCGCAGCTGTTGTTGCCCCCGATGATGCAAGGGATAGGTCGTTGGCACAGGGTGACACCCGTATGGCACACACATGTTCGCTGGCTTTCCAGGAAGGTTCCCCAAAAGCCGTTCTCGTTGCAGTAGAGGAAGGACTGGACCCGGTTGAGCCACTGCATCACAGACCTGGTCGGAAAAGACAAGAAAAATATGAAGGTTTAACATCTTGACAAGACAAATGACATAATGGCCAATGAAGCTTTTGCCCCTTTCCCACCGGTCAACTTAGCCTGTGTGTTTGGTATTGATGCGGGATAAGGGATTGAAGTAGACCAACAAATTTGCCACTTTCCAACCTAGTTTCAAAGGTGAAATGTGTCACAGTCTCAGCTTGACAAGCTCAACCATTATGCCTCTGATGCACCGGTTTGCCCAATTTGTTGGGAAGGCAGTGTAATGGGGCTGTTGAAATGATTTGCTTTATGGGTGACTACAATCTATTCATGAACAATGTCAGTTTACGACGGTCCAGACATAGGTGGTTTTGAGGTTACGAACATGGCGTAATGGACTAATTTGCGCAGTGACTTAAGAACACGTCAAGTACCAGCAAAATTATGTTTTAGTCGGTTACCTTTTGGCCTTCGTAAACTGAGGACAACCTGGAGTCAAAAGCTGTAACAAGGGTGTGAAAGGGGAACGGCGTGTGAGACTCGTTACTCCCACCCTGCTGCATTTAAAGTCGCCATGCTATAGTTATTTCGTACGTCACACCAGCCGCACAGCAGCCTAGCCCATTCAGTCTAAACCGCACAGAGCTTCAGTGAAGTCAACTCTCAGTCAATTGGGTGAGTGAAACAATAAAATATTTCTACGCCAACATTTAGACAGCTAGCAACGTAAACGGTTGATTCCACTTTTGCACTGATGGCTTTTAGCGTTTCAGTCTTCAAACCAACATAAGCACTGATGACATAAAAAAAAAAAAAGCCTAACATTGAGCTAAAACTTCACCGTAGCAACTTCACATCACAATGAATTGGGACAAAATTCACATAAACGTTGTCTCACAGTATCACAAACACTAACCTTGAGCCTCATTGGTGGGTAGGGAAAGGAATCAGCGTTTTATAGCATTTGGTTTCATGCATTAAAAAAATAAAAAATAATCTACGGTGCCTTGTGACGTTACTTTTCATGCCAAAATACTGAGTTCCGGTGCATAGCCTTCAAAAGAAAAGGCTCCAAGCTTAAAACAGTAAGTCAAGTTAAAACTTGCACATATAAACCATTAGATTTGATAAAACAGTCCCAAATAACAATTTAAACAATGCTATATTTAACTTTTAGCTGAAACATTAATTAATGAATATTAAGTTGGGTTAGTTCCACACACCATTGCCTTTTAGTTCATAGGTTTGACGTTGATACTGGTTATAATGAACCCCAAGTCAAATGTTCATTTTAGTCTATGGGCTGCTAAGAAAATGGATGTGCATTATTTGGACACCCATTATTTAAACCATGTAAACTTTTATGACCCACCCCCCTAAAAGAATTGGAATCGAGAATCGTTTGGAACCGGAATTGAAATAAGGAATATATATATATATATATATATATATATATATATATATATATATATATATATATATATATATATATATATATATATGTATATATATATATATACAGACACACATAAAATTGCCCACCAACATATTTTACCAGCGCTTTATTATGGGAACCTTTTAAGTGCCAATACTTGTTTCAGTGTAAATACGTACATCTTTGTCCACAATGCCAAAATGTATTCTCAATACCAAAACCTAATGGCAGTGTTCTGGCTCAATAACCTGGTGATTAAATAATGTTAAATGTGACTGTAGTTACTAAAAAAAATAAGTCTTAATATTTTTGCAAGACACTTCATCTGTTGGATTTTCTGTGTGGATTGGAATAAATTGTGCATTTATGAGGTTAATTATTTATGGAGGGATAATGGCGAGAGTTATGACTTTTGTGGTGGTTGTAAAAGGCCAAAATGACTCAAACCCGGGACAAATTTAGCCTGTCTTGTCTCTGAGGCACCAATTTTGCGGAAACTCAATGTGAAAGAGATGAGAGAGTAGGACGTTCTTTTCCCTTTTACAAGCGGGAGGAGTTTGGTTATTTCCCTCAGGTGGAAGGTATCACTTGCTATTCTTAGCTTGTCTCCACTTCCCTGCAGGCATCTTTCCCTGTCATCTTGACAGTATTGGAACTTCGTTTCTGACTATAGGAAATGAATTCAGATTTTTTTATTTTTTCCTCTGAAGAGGAGAGTTGGTTAAGGTTAGCGTGACATGTTAATGAACTCGAGTACTAACTATGATGAATGACATTGCATTGTTAGAAGACCACAAAACTCAACTCGAGCTATCTACCCTAATGAGTTTGAACGCGTCACCTATGTAGGACAATGGAAGCACACTCAGCTAGCTAACTTTAGATCTGTGATGTCTCGGTTTAGGGAGCACTAAAATGCAGGCTGTGTTCAAGAAGACAGGGAAATTTAAAATGGCTGACTATGACGAGGAAAACTACATTCAAACATTGCTCCGAGTCAGAATTCCTACTCTTGAACCCGGGTCAAATCAACGTACAATGACTTTCCTCGATGATCTAATCTGAAAGGTACACAAAAAATATGGTGGGTGGAAACATAACCCAAATTTGAAAAAAGAACAGGCCATAGTCCATCGCTAACCTACGCTAATGCAATAATAAACTCATAATTACAGGAAATATTTTTCTAAAAAAAACACTTCTAGCTCATAAATGAAATATAGATCACAGATGGGACCAAGTCCTTGCTTTGCAGGTCACAAATAAGTGTCAGTCTTTACCTGCAAGTCCTGAGTCAAGTCCCAAATCGAGACAGGCATGTCCCATGTCAAGTCCTACATTTTGAGTTTCGAGTCCTTTCAAGTCATTTTAACAACAAAGTAACAATACATTTAAGGAATATGTTATTTACATATACACTATTTAATATATATAATATTTATACAGTGACTGAAATAAGTATTTAACACGTCACCTTTTTTTCTCACTAAATATACTTCCAAAGGTGCAATTGACCTGAAAATTTCACCAGATGTTGGGAACAACCCAAGTAATCCACACATACAAAGAAAGTAAAGCCAATAAGCTCAGAAATTAAGTTGTGTGTAATAATGTGAAATGACGCAAGGAAAAAGTATTGAACACGCCAACTGGTATTTATTTAATACTTTGTACAAAAGTCTTTGTTTGCAGTGACAGTTTCAAGATGCCTCTTGTATTGGGAAAATAGTCGCATGCATTGCTCTGGTGTGATTTTGGCCCATTCCTCCACACAAGCAGTCTTCAAATCTTCAAGGTTCTGTGGGCATCTTTTATGGACCTTGAGTTTCAGTTCTTTCCATAGATTTTTTTATTGGATGGATTCAAGTCAGGTGATTGGCTGGGGCCTTGTCGCAGCTTTATTTTTTTTACTTTGAAACCAATTGAGAGTTTTCTTGGCAGTATGTTTTGGATCATTATCTTCGTTGAAATGTCACCCTCGTTTCATTTTCTTCATCCTGTTAGATGGCAGCAGTTCTTTGTCAAGAATGTCTCGGTACATTTGCCCATCCATCCTTCCTTCAATAAGGTGAAGTTTACCAGCACCATTTGCTGAAAGCACCCCCACACCATCATGTTCCCACCTCCGAACTTCACTGTTGGTTGGATGTTTTCAGAATTATGTGCAGTGCCATTTCTTCTCCAAACGTGGTGTGCATTATGACACCCAAAGAGTTCAATTTTGCTCTCATCCGACCAGACTATATTCTCCCAGTATTTAACTCGATTGTCCAAATGTCGTTCAGCAAACTTTAAACGAGCTTTGACATGTTTCTGAGCTTATTTGTTCTACTTTCTTTGTATGGATAGATTACTTGGGTTGTTCCCAACATCTGGTGAAATTTTCATGTCAAGGGCACCTTTGGCAATATATTCAATGATAAAAATGGTGACGTATTAAATACTTACTTCAGCCGCTGTACATTTAATATATTTTAAAATCCATATTATTTTATCAAAATAAATTTGATAAAGTGCATTGAACCTTTATGAGAAACCTAGAGGGCTGATCCCAATTTTTGCACCTTCAAAGCCGATCGTCAAGGGTGTGTGTGTGCGTGTTTTTTTGCCCCTTCAAAACTCAACAATATTACATTTTCAGTTATTCTATAAAAATGCTATGCTATGAATGAGTTTTTCTCACTTTATTTCTAAAGTTACATTAAACAGACCTGTCACAAATGAGAATTTGCCTCCAGTAATGCTGCAATTAGGAATCGAGTATCCTACTGATAATTCTATTGAATAATTAAGTAATCAGATAAATATATATTTTTGTTTGGTTAAAGAGCAATCAATACACTAGAGAAAATTTGACATTTGATTTAATAATGTACGACCAATTGGTTTCCTCTTTTATATAACAGTATTTTTTCTTAAATTCACATTGTGCATATAGCAGGAAACTGCATATTCTTGTCTACAAACATTTCTAGTGAGGCTATTTCAAACACAAATAAAAATAGATAAAACACAAATAAAAATAGATTTCAGGTTAAACCTGGCCTTTCTGGAGAACGTGTATCAAAAACAAGGTATTAATTATCCATCCATCCATCCATTTCCTGAGCCGCTTATCCTCACTAGGGTCGCGGGAGTGCTGGAGCCTATCCCGGCTATCATCAGGCAGGAGGCGGGGTAAACCCTGAACTGGTTGCCAGCCAATCGCAGGGCACATATAAACAAACAACCATTCGCACTCACATTTACACCTACGGGCAATTTAGAGTCGTCAATTAACCTACCACGCATGTCTTTGGGATGTGGGAGGAAACCGGAGTGCACAGAGAAAACCCACTCAGGCACGGGGAGAACATGCAAACTCCACACAGGTGGGGGCGGGGATTGAACCCGGGACCTCAGAACTGTGAGGCAGACGCTCTTAGCAGTCGTCCACCGTGCTGAGGTATTAATTTAAAAAAGGAACACAAGTTTATCATCTTGTTTTATCGACACAATTTTATCCAACTGTGGTATCTTAGTCAGAACACTAAAAGAAGAAAAGGACACCAAGAAAAATGTAGCTTCATGTCGAATAGATCTTACCTGTGTGCTGATTGGTAAATAAAGTGAATAAGAAAAACAAGACTCATTCTTAAGAACACTACACTGACTAAACCAGACTACAATGAACAGGAAGCTCCGTGATTTCGTCTTGGAGTTCTGGTGAAGTCCATGCCCAAGAGGGTCAAGGCAGTGCTAGGAAATAATAGTGGCCACACATAAGATTTGGACATACAAGTTGGACATTTAAATAAGTGTTGTACTCTTTTTGCCAGCAGTTCGAACAATGGCTGTGTGTTGAGTTATTTTGAGGAGATAGTAAATTTATACTGTCATACAAGCGGTACACTGATTACTATACATTGTAGCAAGGGGCCAATTTTTGAGTGTTGTCCCATGAAAAGATTGTATTAAATATTTACCGAAATGTGAGATGTGTACTTTGAACTACAATAATTTTGGTCAAATCTTTATCCAAAAACAACCAACATGCGATCTGAAATATTGGGTTAGGATTTTTTTTTCCTTTTATCGAATTTTTTTTTTTTTTTTTTTTTACAAAAAAGAAACAAAATAAAACACAAAACATGGGGGTATATGTATATATATATTTTTTTTATTGGACAACGTCAATACCGTATTACACAAATATAGTATAACAATGAAATCAGGGCAATCTAATTGGACTCGGGAAATGCCATGGTATCTGCTGCATCATTGCTCATCCCATTTGATCTTTTTGTGAAAGGTTAACTAATTTAATATAAACTTTACTTACATCCCTCACTTATTGAGTTCAGATCTGTAAATAATATGTTTTGATGCACATAATGTCAGCAATCACACAATTTCTCCCCTTCAGTTATAATATACGTTTTTAAGTTCAGTTTAAAATGTGTGTAAAATGTTTCCTCGTGCTTATGATTGAGGATTTTAGAGTATTTCCATTTTTAAATTATCTTTCTTGCACTATATATTTTTAATAATTTTAATTTTGTTTTTAAATGTCTTTTGCTCTTCGTTTTTAAATGCTTTTAAACATGTAAAGCACATTGATACTTTGTGAATGAAATATAAATAAATTGATCTTGCCTTGTCGAATAATATTCAATCATGTCTGTCATCAGCATAGTCCTGAAAAGGATACTATATTTTGGAAAATCCAACTAGATTGGAAATATTGTAATGGGTTCTTATCACAGGAACGGTATTAATGTATATGACATTTTATTGCATTCTTCCTCATGGCTCAACTGAATGTTGCAGGTCCAATTTGAATAATAATCTTGTTTTGGTCTGTGATTTTTGGCTTCTTTGCTCTGTTGGTTTTTACTTGGGACTGTTCTCGGCACAAGCTCAAAGCACATTCAAATTAACGATGTGAAAATGCGTTGCCTTGGAAAATATTCATATTATCATATCGTCATCATTATCATTTTGGGTCTGGGCAGACTCAAACTCTCAGGCTACTTGCCCTGGCTGTATGTTTATCTGTAATTGGGGGAGGGGGGAGGAAAAAAAACAAAGCTCCAGGCAATACTTTGGCCAAAACCACACAGTTGTTGCGCCAGGTATCTGGTGTTGACAGATAGAGTGGGACTGTTAGAACAGATTGTCCTTGAGGCGTTAATAATGTCGCCCTTATTTGACCAGCAGTTGTGTACTGATTCGAGTCGCACACTTGTTGATTTGTATTAGAAATGGCACCCCAAAAAAATAATGCTAATTAGCAGACAGCAGGTTGAATATTCACGTAAGCATGCGTGTGTCTTTCTATTTTCATACTAATTGTGCATTTGCATGAAACTCTTAAGCAGCTGATTTGCATAATGGTGCCATGACAGGGCACAGCATCACTCCAATTAGCGACAGGAGATGGGAGCGATATGCTTGCTATTCTGAGCTCACCATGTACGGCAGTTAGGAATGACAGAACCCCCAAAACAGTCAATCATTCTGATAACCATTTTATGATTTTTCTTTCGCTCTGAACCAGCACTCGTGGTGAGAGAGAAAAAATTGGACTCAAGCGCAGTGAATGGAAGGGTCTGCTATGTCGTGCACAACAAATACATAAAGCTTTGGGGGTCTGTTATGATCCAGTGTGCAACCTATTGCCTGTTTTGGTGTGAGTAGATAACATTTGAAGTTCCAGTTCAAATTTTTCATTACCTTTTAACATAATCAAACAATCACCATTAACTCAAATAACTTTTCAAAGTTTCCCACAAAATACATTTTGCCAATTAGCCAACATTTGTCCATAAACAAAACAAATTACAACATTTCTTTGTATAGGAAATACAAAGCAATGGATGAATACAATTAATACCTTCAAAGGAGACATATGCGTTTCCCAGTTGAAAACAGTTGCCAGGTGTCTCCATAACATACTGTGATATGATGTTGTTCCCCTGATTTGTCTTTAGCCGAGCTGAATTCAGCCAGCCATGTCAGCCAATTTCAGTCACACCATGCACTAAAGCAGACATATCTATTTACCTGATAGTTTAGGTCTCTGTCAGTGAACATTCACCTTAAAAAAAAAAAGCAGATTGACATAATGAACTATTCACAAGAGTGGACCTGTCCGGACACAACCCAATTACTGGTCACCCTAATGTATCTGATCACATCCTCTTGCTCCAGGCAACTCGTGACTTGTGCTGTGTTTTGTTGTTGTGGTTTGCCCCCCCCACCCCCGGCTCATGTTGTCTACTTTGTCCTGTTCTGAAGGATACAATGGTGATAATATTTAGTTTTTATTTCTTCTTTCTAATACTGCAGACATGTCACATTCCTGGTCTGCAGGACCAAAGTGTGTCTGCTATTCTGCTATTACCCGAGTATAAAATATGCGCAAGTAATCGGAGGAGAAAAAAAAGCTATGATTTGAAAGAACTTTATCAGTTTAACAGTCTGTAATTTACATAAATTAAGAGCTTTATTTTCGAAGTAGAACACTCCACAGGAACTGACACACATTAACTAATAGACATATGAAAGGCAGAGAAACTTTTTTAAAATTTTGAAATAATAATTTCATCTCATTATTAGGTTGAAATACGGAGATAAATTGCTGTCGCTGCATCATCTAGCTTGCTTAGATTTACCGCAGGAAATCAAAAAAACAATCAAGTGGAATAGACGTAGTTTATTTCCAGTGAGAATACTTAGCGTGTGCGCGGGGCTTCAAAGTTAAATGAGCTCAGATTAAATGCGTCATAAATTCCTCCCAAAGAGAGCATAGTCACAGGAGCAGAAAAAAATAAATAAAACAAATCCTCAATTTACAGTTATTATTTTAAATATTAACATCAGACTGTTTTGTATAAAAGAGATTAATTGTGTGTGGGGATTCTTTCAATTGTTCAGTCATTGTCATGGCTTACTAGGGAAAGTTAATGGCAAGTGCTATATTATATAGAGGAAATTAGCAAAAGTGCATTTAATGAAGGTGAAAATCATTTGACTTTGTTAAGGTCCCTCATTGACACTCTCAATGAAAAAATGAAGGGTGTTTTAAGGCAAATACTTATTGATACAGTACATTTATTTTGATTTATTTCATTGAACTTTATTTATCCAGGTAAGGCAGTCGAGAAAAGATTCTCATTTGCAATGTTGACTTGGCTGGAGACAGCAGAATATGAATAGCTAAAAATAAATGTAGTAAATATAAATACCGGACATAAATATTACACACTTTTCATTAATAATGGTATTTAAATATCATAATATATAAATAATAGCTCAAATATACTGCATTATTATTATTATTATTACATGTTTGTTTCTGTAATATGAAAAATGTAGTTGAACTAAATATTGGCTGTTTATGTTTTTTACATTTTTTAATTGTTTTTGGTCACATTAACCTATTAACATTTTTGACATACTGTACTAAACAAATGTAACAGGAGGGTCAAGAAAAAGCTTATTTAAGCCATTTTTAAGTAAAAGATCATTTTCAATATGTATTCTTCTCGGGCAGAGGTTACCGCTCCATGCCATCCGAGCACCAGTGTCATAGCAATTAGAGGCCATCTGTGTCATTAACACTTAATGAATATATTCTACTTCAATGCAGGGCTCGTTCCTATTCCATACATGTCAGGTTTTGAACATGAATAAGTAAAGCTAATGTATAGTGGAGATAAATGTCCTGGGAGTAATGCGACCAGGTAGCTATTAATAATTTACAAACTGTAGACAAAATGTACTGTATATGCCGGTCCAAACTAGAAATGATATTACCGAATGAATGATATTACAAATTATGGATGGGTGGGCATGATCATCGAGTAATTGATCTTTAAAAAATTAGGCTGTGTATGTGGAATTGATTCCCAATTAATGGTGTCTTGAAGCAATTGAGACACAGTTCTGAGGAGTGTGTTCAAATGCCGGCTCCGCCTGTGTGGAGCTTGCATGTTCTTCCCGTGCCTGTGTGGGTTTTCTCCGGGTACTCTGGTTTCCTCCCACATCCCAAAAACATGCATGGTAGGTGCAAGACTCTAAATTTCCCGTAGGCGTGAATGTGAGTGCGAACGGTTGTTTGTTTATATGTGCCATGCGATTGGCTGGCGACTAGTTCAGGGTCTACCCCGCCTCTCCCCGAAGATAGCTGGGATAGGCTCCAGCATGCCCGTGACCCTAGTGAGGATAAGCGGTACAGAAAATGGATGGATGGATATATCTGGCGGCTCAAAATGTTGTTTGCTAATAGGAACACCAGGGTTCTGTTTTCCGTTGCACAGTTGCTTATGTGTGTGAGGGTCAATCGTCTTGTGACCGGTGTGGGTGTGAATCGCCGACTGTAATTTTTTCATGATTGTCCAGTTCAGTCGCATTCAACCATCGGCCAGTTTTTCCTTAAAACAACATTGACAGAGGCATTCGGAATATTCAAAGATATTCCCCCAAGTCATATGTATTTTTTAAATATTAAAAAGTAAAAAATGAATCGAAATCAATAGTCGATGTTCTCGGTGCTCTTATTATTAGACTCAAATGTAACCATTTAGCATTGACCTAACATCAATAAGAGGTTACAAAATGCACGCAATGTTCACCATTGTCAGTGTCTCATCTGAAATTTATTCACATGCTGTTTTCCACAACTAACATATACAGTATATTTGTCCTTCTTTAGTTTGCTAACGTGAATCATTGCATCTTTTGCCAATAATATTTTTGCTAGTCAGCAGAACCTTTACAGTAAAGCCTTCTTGGACCGTTCCGCATGTTTTTGTTTATCCCCTTAAAGTGTGTTGCAAACTCGCTGGGGAGGCAATGGATGGGCACGGGTCGTGGTTCCACATTTGGGGAGCTCGGAGGATTGTGGAGGAATCCGCAGGAGGCGCCACTGAACAGAATTCTCACAGCAGCTCTCAGAGTGAGAGTGTGCAAAAGTGGCAGCTGGATGGCAGCATCCAGCCCCATTGTGGTTTCTGATGTATGAATGGTCTGCACTGGGGATTGGCCCCGTGGTGCCTGTTGTCGACCTGGCGAGATGCTTTTAACATCATCATCGTCATCATCTGCTGCCGCCGCGGCCTGGCTCACATGTATAAGACGTGCTCCAAGGCCTCCTGGAGGTGGTGCTATGGTGGTGGTGGGCAGTGCACACACCTTGGAACCACTTTACAGATCTTCAGCTACAATTCCCTCATCCACTGATCAGCTGCCAAGAGAAGAGGCAACTCCCTGTTGGTGCGAGGGATCTTTTTTTTAAACACACAAACATGACAGAACTTTAAAAACAGAAGAACTACCAACCTTAGTGACTTACTAACTCATAGGAGTTAACAAATTAGCCATATGCTAGGGACCAAGCCCTGCAGCGAATAGCGAAAATCAGAGTAATGGAACGCTTGCACCTGAAAATGGTAAAAACCTGTCACACAAAAAATGGGCAGCAGCAAGAAACCAAAACTCAAAACATTTACTTAATGGTGATCATCTAAATCTATATGAAGCAAGTAACCAACTGAAGGGCCGTTTCCACAGTAAAGTTTTCACCTAAAAATGTAAACAAAAAAAGAAACATTTTGATTATCCCAAAAAAAACCCGGCGTTTACACGTTTTAAAACGATTTCAGGTCAAACTAACTCACAAACGAACTAACTGACTGACTGACTGACGAAGGCCCACATTCTCCAATTCGCGAAAGTCTTTTTTTTTTTTTTTTAAACGCCTTGCTTGTGCACCTTTCATCTACACGCATTCTCCCATCCAGACTTCTGATACACCCAACTGTGCATAACCTGGGAATTTGTGCGCAACCACAAAAGACGAGTGACTCTTTGAAATCTGAGGCTGGCTCTAAAACATGGAGCATGGAGTTTCCTGAGACTTGTGAATGTCATAGTAAGCCAGGCACGGGGAGAACATGCAAACTCCACACAGACGGGGCTGGGATTTGAACCCCGGTCCTCAGAACTGTGAGGCTGATCGGCTAACCGGTCGTCCACCGTGCCGCCAATGTAAGTTCAGTAATAAAATAATAAAATTACCAAACTACATGAAAGAGCAAGAGCAAAAATATATCTGAAAACATAAAAATGCACACATAAAAGTGTAAAAATATAAAGTAGTAATAATCATCGTCATCAATGTGTGGCTTCTCACCATAATGTCACTAACCCACACGTATCTTCCCAAGGTAACACTACCAACATAAAAACAACAGATGGACCAACAATGCAAGTAAACACAGGTGTATTGCAATAGAACTATTAATACGAGGTCTCACACATGGGATGGCATTACATAAACTGTATCTGCTGGATATTTGAAAATGCATCAAATGAAGAAATACTGTACTCTTGAAACAAGCTACATGAAGGGCAGGCGCACGCTATGTTTGCTAACACTTCACAAGCCAACTCTTACTTGCAGTAGCGGTACTAGTGACAGTGCTCATTTTTGATGTGCTTAAATTAATATTTAATCACGTTCCACTTGTATGGTGACACCGTCATCACAGCACACCGTTTCATATTTCTGGTTATTTGCCATCATGTCAGGCGGTGGCGCACCTGTGTAGGCGAGGCTCTCAAGCTGCAAGAGCAGGGAGGTGGTGGTAGATGTGTGCAATGACCTTTACAGAACACTCCCAGAGCTGCATTTGCTTTTATAGATGGCGACGTGAAACTACACAAGCGAAGTAGGCATGTGCAACACTCAGAACTAAGTCGACGTGATGGACACAAACAACGCAGCCATAACTTGATATCTATAATGGATGACGTCCTTTTAAAGCGCACACGCTTGGAGCAGTGGCTATCAAAATAAAAACCGTGGACATTTTTCCTCTAAAATAAGTAACTGCCTCGTTACGTCATATTTATGGAGCATGAAGAGTTGGGCGCGTTCTGTCAAGATTGTATTTCTACCCACCTCTCCCGAGGCATCTGGTGGTTGGGATTGTGGTGACAGCGGATGCTGAGGCCAAAGAGCTTGCGGGCAGTGCGCTGGATCTTGAGCCGCTGGACCTCTAGGGAGCCCTGGAGCAGCCTGTAGCGAGCCTGCAGGTCCCAGTCGCTGCCCCACAGCAAGTGTACGCTGTTGATGGGCAGGAAGTGAGTGGAGGGCAGCCTCTTCAGGAAGGACTTGAACTCATCTGTAAAAACACAGAGAGGCACGGGAAAAAGCTACGTCAGTTTATTGAGTTCTGTTAGTCGATTTGTTGGTTGATTAGTTTGTTACAATGGACTCTAGCAAGGAAGCTCTTCAATCTTCGGTTTGATCAGATTTTATGAATACAATTTCATACAAGAAATACTGTAAATTGAAAAAGAGTAATCCTACTCTCTCTGTTGCAGTTTGTGTTGAGGTGAACATTTATTGGAAATGCAATCAGACAGAACGAGGTTTGAGAGGGGACAGACACAGAGAAACAGCTTAATAAGACAATAACTGCATTATGGTATATCGGAGTTGGCTTTTATCTACTGTATATGTTAGCTGGGAAGGCAGTGCTACACCCTGTAAGAAATGGGCGTGACGGGATTGGATGTGATAGGACCGGACAGGATGAAGCAGTACAGGATAAGACAGGACAGGAGCAGTAAGCCAGGCAGTGCTACCGGTGTGCATGTGCAATGGGAGTGGCTACGCAGTGCCAAAAAATGTGAGTACAAATGAGAGGAGGGAGTCACATGCTAATTCTATTTGTCCGCTTTTCTGAAAAGCATTACGTCTTTTTTTGTTTTGTTTAGTTGTTCATATAAGTCAGGGTTATTCAACCAAAATTTTGAAAGGTCCAGATCGAGAAAATATCTTGAACCAGAGGTCTGGAAGATCATCTAGTGTCTATTTATTGTGATATATATTTAAGTAGCCTCCCTAGTTGTATCATTATATTATTATTATTGTCAAGTAACACAGAACTAAACAAATACATCTGACTGCTGATATGTACAGTTGTGCTCATAAATTTACATACCCTGACACATACCCTTGTGAAATATTATTGTTTTTTAAATCTGACTGATGACTGAACAAGTACCATCTCATTATTTTCTTTGCATGTTTTGTTTAATGATTGTGCTTTTCTGACATGTCTTGCAGTTCAATTTGAGTGCCATTAAAGACAAAATTAAATATGTTTCATCTGATCCTTCATATTGTCTTTAAAGAATTGTACAAATCTTACAAATTCTGCCCGGGTAATCAAACATATCAGCGCAACAGTGTAATTTTCTCTCACGTACTAAATAAAAGTATGCAAGTAAAAAAAAAGTTATACGTGTTCAAATAAAGTGCTTTGCTAAATAGAAATAAAACAAAGTTTGAGTTTCCCCTTTTCTGTTTGGCATCTTGACACAACAGTGGTCAAACAATTTTACATTTTTCAATTTAACAAATCCTAACAACTGAACCCTTTTAGAGGTGTGTTCCTTCATGTTTTGTTTCATAACGGCGTTTGTATCACTTGTATCACTGAATCGGGATTATGTTGAAATCTTTGGCAATATATTGTGGCGATATATTGTTGAGTTGCTATACTTGGCGGCCGCACAGTTGTTGTGATTAGCATGTCTGCCTCATAGTCGAAAGGGTAGGGTTCGAGTTCCGCCTCAGGCCCTCCTGTGTAGAGTTTGCATGTTCTCCCTGTGCTTGCATTTTTGTTGTTGTGGGTACTCCAGCTTCCTCCCACATTCCAAAAATGTGCATTGTTGCATGTTCATTGAAGACTCTTAACTGCCCACTGGTGTGAATGTGATTGGCTGGCGACAGGTTCCGGATTATCCCATCATACCAATGTGTCCTGCGATTGATCGGTGAGTAGTCCAGAGCAAACCCTGTTTTTCTTGCCAAAAGTCTGCTGGGATAGGTTCCAACTCACTTGCAATCCTAATAAGGACACTCTTTCGAGAAAATGGATAGATAGTCGCAATTTTCACCCCGAGTCAAAGCTACACCATCTTGGATGTAATGGTAAGAATGCAGCATATAAACTCAAATAAAAAAGCCAACATGAACTTCAGTGAACTATGGTAATTTGTGAGCTGAAGGGAGCCAAAGGGCAATTTGTAAAATGGCGATGCCCTCCACACTCAACTCACTTACAGACTTCAAGACAGTTGAACAGCTTTTTTCTTCCCCCCAGCCTCGGCAGAGACGTTTCTCAGAGTTTTTGTCTCGTCCTCCCTGGGCTTGTCAGATCTGCTTTGCTCGTTTGCTTCAAAGACACCCGAGTCCTTCTCCTCCTCCTCCTCTACTGTTTCTGAGATGTCACACGCCACCCTCAACCTTTCGCTCGACGAGCCACCGTGGGGTTGTCGGCTCACGATTAAGAGTCGTCTGAATCTGACGCCCTAAAATGACCATTAGCATGCCACTTGCTCCTGCAGTCTCAGCAGCTGCCACGTCCTGTGTGTGGGGGAAACAAATGGATCTGCTCCCTCATACAAGAAAAGTACTGAAATGTAGCGATAGTTTATCAAACTGAAAATATTAATGTCCAAAAAATGATGACAGGTTTTCAATGAAGTGCCTCATTTGTATGAAAGAAGTGGATATTTCCCAGAGCAGATGTGCTCAGATAATAATGTCTTTAGACTGGGTGAAGCAGCATGTGTTTCATTACCCACATTTATTCGCAAGCTTGAGCAACTGCAAACAATTCTATTTGTGTGATCACATGGCAGGTCATCTTAGTGTAACAACTGCTGCCATGTTTGAATTTTGTACACTGCATTCTGTGTGTCTGCCTTATGCAATCTCTCATCTTACAACAGAGTCCTCGTCTATTTGATATTTGATACAAATATTTATGGTAAAGCAGTTCACGCCATGCTTTACAGATCTAATAGTATGTTCTCTTTTGGCCTTCTCATCTTCCTGTCTGCAAAAGGATACAAATTTAAAGCTGCGAGCAGTGATCAAGGTGCCCTCATGTGTCCTTTTTCATCGTGAATTCTGGAAATGATAAAAATGTGCCATGCTCCGCTCATCAGTACAGTATATCTGTTTCTGATTGGGGCTCATTTGAGCGAATTCCCTCGTAGAAGTTCATCGAAGTATGAACCAAAAGCATTTGCCCAAAATGGCTGCTTCAAACCAAATTAGTAGACTTTCTGTTCAATTTCATGAATGGATCCTTGAGACTTGCATCCTGTTATGACAGACATGGCCACTCAATTTCATGTTGATCGGTGAAATGTGTGTCGGGGACCCACTTTTCTATGAGTTTCATGGGGCGCTACTAATGAGTTTTGGGCGGTCATGTTGAGACCCTTAAAATACATTCATTTTCACCTGGATACCCTTCCAAATATTTTGGAGTTCTTAGGCATGTTGAAACCCCTCAAAAGGCGATTAATTCATCGGCTGAATCATGATCGTCATCATGTCTTTTAATCATCTTTTTATACTACAACTGCTTTTACGCACGGGACTGGGGATGTGGGGTGGCCCAGGGAATGGGAGGGTCAGAAACCGATTGCTTAACTGACTGACCAATCGATCGATTGATTGATAAACAACAATTCCAAGACCGTATGGGGCTTAGGCCCCTAAATATCCAGGGCATTCAACCTCCGTTTTATAGGTTAGATGGTACGCTCTTGTCCCTGTCTACAGCACAAATTCAAACATCAGCTGATGTAATACTGGGGATGTCCTGATCCAACTTTTTCACTTCCAATTCGATTAGCGATATAGCAGCCTTGAGTTTTGGCCGATACCAATATCGGTCCGATCCGATTTCAGCAATAATCATTAATAATTGACATATTTTGTAATATGGCATGTTAGAAAAGGCTTGATCAAGTGATATTACTCAAACAGAGAACAATAATCAGCAACAGTTGGTTGAAAAAAACCTGACCCATTTATTATTAACCAATGGGTTACATAAAGTAACTGCTGTGCATGTCTTGACCTCTGAGGTGCAGTGCTGGTGCATGCAATGAGATGCACGCTTGCCGTCAAAGAAGTAGAAGAAGTCACGATAGGATATTGTAAGTATAACTAATTTTCCACAGTTTGAAGAATACATACCAGAGTGCATTGTTATATTGCCTGTTTTTATGTGTTCATACAGCGTTTGTGTACCAATATTCATTGCTTTGAGAGATATAAGGGCCACGAGTTCGATGGTAATTTTCGTTACCTCGTCAATGGTGTTTTTTATTCAGTGTATTCGCTTTCAGCTAGCGATTTTTGCGAATAAAAATGAAGACAGAAACAGAAATATGTGATGTATTTGAAAAATTAATAGCTGTAATTCTTTTGTTATGTGTTTTGTTTTACAGTGAGCTTCAACTGGAGTGTCAATAAACGACTTGAAGCAAGCAACATTAATTCTTACTTCTTGCTAATATGTTAGCACCTTAGCAGCCTGTTTATTTTGAGCATGTGGGCTCTGCAATGCGCTGCTGGATAGAAGTGCTGGAGCGGAGCATGGAATGGACTGCTTGTATAAGAGTGGTAAAATTGGAGATTTTAGCTCCAGTTATATTTGATCCAATACTTGTTTTTTTGCTGACATTGGACCGATTTCTGATCTTAAAGATAGGATCGGGACACCCCTATTGGAGACCAGGGTGAACACGCAACATACCTGCAAAAGTTCCAAATTCTGGGGTTAGGTTTCTGTGGTGTGAAATTACCTATTGTGGAGTGTTTAAAAAACTTCAGATCCCTGTACTGACTCCAGCAGACAAGGACTGAAGACTAAATTCTTAAAACAAGTGCACATGCCTACTCACCGGAGTTCTCGAAGTCTTTGTAGGAGGATGCCCATGACTCGGCCATGCCCAGCATCGTGTTCTCCATGATCTGGATGTCGGTGATGGGACAGTTGCACTGGGGATACTCGTCTGCACACTGGCAGATGCACTGGTTGTTGCGGCACAGGTACTCCCCTTCTCCATTACACATAATGTAGCTCAAAGCCGACTGGACGAACTTCTCCTGTAGGTACTCCGGGAAAATGACCTGAAGCCCTGAAAAACACCAACATACGTTGATTTAATCAAGATGTGTGGGAGATTACTCCATGTTATAATTTGTCTTCAGTGCTCCAAATGGGAATGTATGTGATTTCAGCTTTCGTGTAAAGATTTCTTCTCGTGCCTTCTTGGGTTTTCTCCGGGTACTCCGGTTTCCTCCCATATCCCATAAACATGCATAGTAGGTTTATTGAAGACTCTAAATTGTCCGTAGGTTTGAATGTGAATGCAAATGGTTGTTTCTTTATGTGTGCCCTGCGATTGGCTGGGGACCAGTTCAGGGTGTACCCTGCCTCTCGCCTGAAGTCAGCTGGGATAGGCTCCAGCACACCTGCGACCCTAGTGAGGATAAGCGTTTCAGAAAATAGATGGATGGATGGATGGATGGAAGACAAATTAAAAAAAAGTGCATTTAGTTTGGGATCAACAACATATATACCAGTATACACAATAGTACAGTAGATACATGCTCATACATTCAGATTTTAAGAAGAATTGCCGATGTAGTGAAATAATTAGAACAATAAGACACCGTCTTTGGTAACTTAGGGGAGTTTAAAACATGGATCCTGTCACTATCACTGCAGTACTAAAATAATAAAGGATTATAGAATGGAAAAAACTATAATGACAGATAGGGGCAGTATTGTACTGGCATATTATTGTACACTAATGACAGTTTTTAAAAGTAAAAAAAAAAGTAAAATTGTCAAGTAGAACTTTAAAGTAATTTAATGATTGCTCTATAAAGGGTTTTGTGTGTGGGGAAATAAATGGTCGAGCGTCCCTTCAGTGTTGCTTTGTGTTACAGGCACTCGGTTATTTGTCGAAAGGACATGCTTGAAAGCCTTCCAATGTTCAACATGAGTTGTCACTTTTGTACTGGCTCGCCCTCAGCATGACAGCCTTCAGTCGAGATTGATGCCTCCCATCGTGCGTACTGTCAGCTTATTTAGCACACAATCGTTGCCCCCCTCGTATGCAATTTTGAGCCTGTGTTTCACACAATTAGCCAGCCAAAGAGTGAGTTACCATTTGTGTTTTCACAGTGCATTGCCGATCAATTTTAGAGGGAATTCACATGTGAGGAAAACTATAGTACCGAAATTACAAAGTATCATACCATTATTGCTTACGAGTTGGGATCAATGTTGTAGCATTAAATATCAATAGTGCAATGTATCATATCTTTATTGATTATGGTTTGGCATTGATACAGTATCATCAAATATTGATGTTGCAGTTTAGTGTATCGTTACTATGGCTTATAGTATTGTATCGGTTTACCAGTATCAAACATTGGTTTTGAGGCATATTGTATTGTTATTGATAAGTACATTATTGATGCACCAGCAACATTTGGAATACCTTTTTCACGACCCCATTCTTGTCGAACAAAGTTTTGGCTAGGATGCTGTGCAGTAAAAATATTATCTGTTTCTATTTTCAACTCTTTATTGTGAGAGCTACATGACACTGTACTGCAAAATGTTTGTGGTCATGCTTTTTTCTTCTTCATGCTTTCACGTCATAATGATGAAGATTTTAAATGAAATCAAACTAGTGGACTTGTCTAATTTATAAACAAGTAAAGCTGTCTTCAATTTTGTCTGTCTGTCTCTCTCTCCCCACGATCTCTTCATTCCACATAACATATGTCGGTAAACAGCCGGACAAAGCTGTGCAATCATTAGTATAAAATGTGGAGGATGCATGGATGCTCTTTGTTAACTTTGAATGATAAAGCTAGAGTTTTCAGCGGGTGGAATGCCTAAATCCCTCCCCTCCAGTGTGTGTGTGTGTGTGTGTGTGTGTGCGTGTGTGTTTAGGAAACATTGTGCTGATAGCCACGTAATATTTTCAGCGATGATGTAATGCAAAGTATTGTGATTAATTCTGCAACAAAAAATTTCTGGGATTGCACAAACACTATCATTACCAGTCTGTCTGACAGTGAGAGTCAAAGCAAACCCTGTTCTGCCTGGAAGCTGGTGCTCAGTACTCCATGAGAGCTGAGTGGAGGAGGAGGAAGAGGACAGGGGAGCATGAGAGGATCAGCGAGCAGCACAATTCTCACAAGAACTCAAATAAATGCTCGTCAGGTATCAAAACACTTTTTGGGGGAATTGATGACAGAGAGGGTAATTTTGATCTTTTTTTTTTCATGCAGGGCATAAAGGAAGGTGCTTCAGCACCACCAGGGGTCTATCCACGCACGTGCCTACACCAGTATCAAACATTGATATTGCAAGGTGTCAGCGCTCACAGCACAGCATCAATACACCAGCATAAAATATTGATACTGCATTGTATCGTATTAGAGTACATTGGGATAATTGTGTATTTTGAGCTATGTGTATAGACGTGATATATTTGAGGACTTTCAAAAATGTCATAATGCTTATTGAACAGTGGCTATAGAGCGTTCCCTTGCTCTATCGCGGTGCACCTATTGCGGGTTCAGTGCATTGGAGATTTTTTTTCATATTGATATCGTGCATAATCCGCCATATCGCAGGATTTTGAGGGTATGCTGTAATTGTCTGTGGTAAAATAAGCGCTTCCTAGCATAAAACAACACAACTGTAAAAAAACATAAATAGATCAAATTTCATGAAATCACATTACATTAGTGTACAGTACTACTGTGCATTATTGTATTTTCTAAGTTTAAAAGGTGTTTAAGTGTATAGAAAAGTGTTTATAAGAGTATGGTAGGGTAGAGGTTAATAGGAGTGTGGACAAGATTAATAATAATCTAGGGAGGTTCATACAGCTTTAAAATAGCTATAAATAATCAATGCAATATGTGTTTGCCACTTCGCAGATTTCACCTATTGCAGGAGTGATCGGAACTAAACGAGGGATTGGTGTATTGTGATAACATGGTTGACAAAATATCCTGATTATATTTTACGGCATGCTTCAGGTGCACAGATATGGTGATTTATTGCAGTTATTTTTTTTTCTTCCAAAAGAACTATATTGTGACATTATCCCAACCAATTCCAATATATAGACAGACAACAATAACAACAATAAAGTACGATTGGACATGATTTCCACCCATACTCTGCAGGTGCTGATCCAGGCAGGGCCAGTGGTATATAAACTAAAGGCCAACAAATGGAAGCAGTGCATTTCGCCCTGTCCTACTGTCTCCCAACGTATCATTTCTGAACTGTGGGCCAATTGATATCTCTCAGGAGATCTCATAGAAATGAAGGTTGTGCGGCGGTAAAGCCTTTTTCTTCAATCCAGGGCCTGGAAAATAAATCCTCAACTCTACAAGCCAGTGGACTGGAAAAGACCGAAATAGTTTTTCTTTTTTTTTGCCCTTTTTGTATGGAACATTGGGAAAGCAATATTTGTTTTAATCGGGTTTACTTGAGCACAAACGTTGCCTCAGCAGAAAATATGCACGCAGAAACCACAACATAACATACTGTATGAGGAATGATTTTTTTTCTCCATTTTGCACTCAACATATTATTTTCACCCAAAGGTGAAAACATTAATCAATTTATGCTGAATCAATGTAATGTACCTCAAATGAAAAGGAAAAGCAAGCACATTATCACACATTGTACACTTAAATAACACACTGCTAAATTGTCAGACACTTCAATTAAAGCCACTTATTTTCACTTGCAAGCTATGTTAATACAAAAAACTAGGGAGCTGAGAAGTTAAACTCTTAATATTCACCAAGATTAAGCATACAACTATACACAGCACATTGTGTATGCTAAACTGAAAAAGGAATATTACTAAAGCCAACAACACTAAAATACCTACTGTAACCAGTCGGTGGCGAGTTAAACTTGGAGCTAGGATAAGTTGCTCATGCTACCAGCCTTTTACTGAGAGGTCAAATCACAAACATAACAAAGTAAAAATCCAATCAGATTGGAAATGGAAATTACAGTGATGCGGGAAAGGGCTGACAGCTTGATACAAGAGCAACACATTTGATTCAAACAGTTGCATACACAAGTATTTTTCCAAGCAGATGCTAATGTAAATAGTTAGTAATAAGCTAGTAAATAACATGTAGCTGAAAATATAATGGCTAACAATGATCAATGAAAAGACCAGAGACTTTTCATTACGTGTCTGTAAGGCACCTTCAAAGACTTACTTAGGAATGTTAAAATGTTACTTTAAAGACAGTTCCCAGGTGTCTTAATAAAACAGTCTCTCATGCTTGTTGAAAATACCACAAAGATTGAGAAGGGCGGCACACTTTTCACCATGTTTTAAAGCCCTCTTGAAATGTTTTAGGGAGCTATCCTGTTTCATGCAAATAAGCCACTGCTCACCCCACCCGCCTCTACTAACACAACTGGGAGTGAATCAGCGGGAAAAAACATGGTGGTGTACAACAGGATGTTACTGAAATGTTATTTACTTTGTAAGAACTTGAAGTGACTCAGTGGTTCTTTATTTGCATGTTAGCGAGTAGGTAACAGTCATATGTTTTATTCTGGTTTTGGTGGCTATGCTCGTGACTGTTACTCTATAACATTATACAAGTACATATAGTGTGTTTATGGGCTTTGAGCTACCAATCTGTGAACTGTTTGGGGGCGGTATTATGTGAATTAGATTGACTGCGACATAGCATCCATTTTCTATAGTGCTTGTACCTCATTAGGGTCACTGGTGAACTGGAGCCTATCCCAGTTGACGTTCAGCAAGAGGTGGGGTACACCCGAGACTGGCTGCCAGCCAATCGCAGTGTGACAAAACAATAGGGCCAAAATCTGAATGGCTTGCTTCAAGTCACATTTTCTGGAATAGGCAGCTCATAAAGCATTACTTGGTCATTTGATTGTACACTTGATGGGAGGGAAGGCACTCCTGGGGAACCAACTATTTGTATGCCCGTAATTTAAAAGTAAACATTCCCATAATATGTCTCTTTTATTACTACAACAGTTAATAAAGGTTTCATGATGGGAACGATTTGACCCTATTTTAATTATTTCCTAATGAAAAAAAATTGTCATTGCCAAAATAGGAACTAATCGTAAATTGATAAGAATCTACTATCTAATTTATTTTGCTTGTTCTTGAAAGAAACTGCCTCCCTTTGCTGTACAATGACTGTTTGTTGCCCATCATCCAGATGAGGGGGAGGGGAGGTAGGGGCAAAGTGGATGGATAGCTTACAGTGTGACCACAAAAGAATCTGGTTGCACAGGCCTTTTTCTCTCTCCATCAGGCCTGTCTGTGGCCCCCAGATCCAATATTCATTTAGCTTGATGTATTCCTGGACTTGAAACTTTAATGTGATTTGTGGGACAATCCAGATGGCAAGTTCACGGATCAACGCCGCTCACTGACGGAGCCGGGTGCCAGCGGGGCCCGCTGCACAATAACAGAGAGTGCCTACCCATCTCCTTCCTCTGACCATACTTCACAAGCTGCGAGCCTCACCTCAACATCCGTCACGTCAGTTGCTGTCCACTCTTTTCTGCTTGTCTCTCCACTTTGCACCTTTGTCCGACTTCATTACGCTCACTTGTGCTCCCGCTGCGCACCTCCATGTGACCTTTGGCTTGCGTTCACTCCATCACTCATTCCTGTTTCTTCACCTCTCGCGCCGTCCCCAACTACACTCAATCACTGTGCATCGACTCACTTTCTGGAAATGGGATGTCTTCTCCTCACGCCCCCTGCTACAAGAATCCCACAGCAGCCCTTTGTGCTGTACACAGACCTCCGCCAAGGCTTACACATTTGTCAAGATCAGAATCACCTTTATTGTCATTGCACTGTAAATAAAATGGCACTATAAATGTCCTTGTGTAGTGCAAAAAAACAACACCCAACCTCACAGACCCATGAACTCACCCACGCAAAATGTACTGATAAATACCTAAAATACTTATAAGAATACTAATAAATAGCAAGGTATCACGAAATAGGGGTTGAACCAACTAACTTGTAGCGTCTATTTGGATGACGAAACAAAGCTCAGCAGTGGTCGATCAGTAACGTTTAATGTCAGCAAAAAAAAAAAAATCATACAACGAGTATTTCTCTGAACTCTCAGCCTTCATCCCGCAGAAACACATTCGGATTCCTCTTCGTCCTTCTGCTGTCCCACCCCTCAACTCACTCATCCAATCATAAATCATAGATACTTTCTTGGTCTCAAACACAGTTGGATCTGATAAAACCCTTGCGAAAATCTACATTGCACAACTGCAGGTTTGCTACAATGCATTATTACAAAGCATTCCTTACGCCTGTATTTTTTGACATTATATAATATTATATACCGTTGTGAGTAGCAACACTGAAGTTGTGTTATTTGAATTGATGTTAGAGGGGTTTGGTAACCCCCAAAAAATCCTTTTGCAATAGCTCAACATTTATTTCATATGACAATTTGGAAATTTTGGCACGGATTTGAGCAAGAATCATGGAAGTTGGCATTTGATTTGCTTTCGCAGGCCACATAAAATGACATGAGGGGCTGGATCTGCCCCCAGGGCCTTAAGTTTGACACCTGTGGCCTATGCCATCAAATGAGGGTGGCGCATGATGTCAAAGTTGGATGTTCATTGCCTGGATTTGCATTTAAAAGGGGGTGCGAGGGCTTGATTAGTTTCTATTATTTTCAATGGGAAAATTTTGACCTTAAAGGCTCCACTGTAAATAGCATTGAAGTCAGTGAAGAGGCTTAATTCTTTCCACTGAATGATGACAATGGCCATGAACTCCACTGTGACTTTGCCTTTCCATTATGTCTCCTTGTGGTGTGCACTATTTTTAAATGCTGATAGATAGGGGTTTAGGGAAGGGAAAGGGGGGCCGGAGTTTCTAACTGCAAAGCGGTCGCCTGCTTATTGCGATGCCACGCTTCGCCTCATAAATCAGCGTTTCATTACAGATTAATTGACCATTGTGTGGCCTGCAATTTTGCAAAATAATCATTACTTAATCCACTGGTGCAATAAAGTGCATTTACTTGAATGGGAAAGGGGAGAGGGGAGGGACGGAAGAGATGGGCATTTAACGAAGATTGGAGGTTATCGTTATCAAACGCAAAGACCTCCGATTTGGATTATTGCGTCTTGTATTTTTCTAGGTTGGGGAACGGGCACTGCTGGTCTGCCTGTGGAGGCTTTAACCAGAGGGGACATATCATTGGAAGATTTGCTGTGTCGACCCATTTTGCACACATCTGTGCTGCCAAAGCCGCTATTTATCCACTTTTCATTTCTATTCCATAAGACTCTCTATGAGCAGCACTGGAGCTCAGAATAGCACTTTTGGAAAACTTTCGCAGTCTCAGCACTTAGCATGCAAATGGTTCACAGGTATGATGAGTTGATTATTGAAGATGATCATAAATGCGATCAGCAAGCAACTTGTGTTGTCAAACGGGAGCATTGACCCCCACGATCTTAACTTGCGAGAGTAAGAATTGCACTGGACAGCTAAATATGTACAGCTTTCATTTCCAGCTCAAACATTTTAGTATTATGGGAAAAGAGTGGCACGGTGAAACTGGTCAGCACATCCACCTCGCATTTCTGAGGTTTGGGGTTTGAATCTTCGTTTGGGCTTGAATGTGTGTCTTTTCTATTTTTTTCCCAGTGCGTTTGTTGG
Organism: Phycodurus eques; assembly: GCF_024500275.1. Lineage (NCBI taxonomy): Eukaryota > Metazoa > Chordata > Actinopteri > Syngnathiformes > Syngnathidae > Phycodurus > Phycodurus eques. Next base: position 7,934,150 of record NC_084539.1, read on the forward strand.
TTTTCGCAGGGTACTGTGGCTTCCTCATAAACCCCCAAAACATGCATGTTAGGGTCATTGAAGCGTCTAAATTATCAATAGGTTTGAATGTGGGTGTGAATGGTTGTTTGTCTTTAAGTGCCCTGCAATTGGCTGACAACCAGCCCAAGATGCATCCTCACCCAAAGTCAGCTGGGATTGTCTCCATCTTAATCAATTTTCTTCACCGCCTATCCTCTCCAGGGCCGTGGGCATGCTGGAGCCTATCCCAGCTATCTTCGGGTGTTGGGGGGGGGGGGGGGGGGTAGCACCCTAAAATGGTTGCCAGCCAAATCGCAGGACACACATAAACAAACAACCATTCGTACTCACATTCACACCTATGGCCAATTTAGAGTCTTCAATCAACCTACCATGTATGTTTTTGGGATGTGGGAGGAAACCAGAGTACCCAGAGAAATCCCACGCAGGCACGGGGAGAACATGCAAACTCCACACAGGCGAGGCCGGGGATTGAACCCCGGTCCTCAGAACTGTGAGGCAGACGCGCAAACCAGTCGGTCACTGTGCCGTATTGTTCAGCAGTATCTGAATTTGCACATGCATATTTTATTTAGTTCTTTTTATTTTATGTTCATTGTTTAAAGCATGCTCTGTTCATGCTTTAAACAAATAAATCAGGTTTTACTCAGTTAATACAGTACTTGTATAGTTTTATAACTGAGTACTTTCTTAGTCAGTTATTACTTATTTTGAGGATTACTTTTTACTTTTACTTGAGTCATATTATTCTACAGTAATAGTACTCTTACTAGTGGCTACTGTACCCACCTCTGATCAAGTGTGAGATGAAACAACCAAGTAAGGCTTTAGTTATTTACGTATTTCTGAAAATGTGACTTTGAGCGAGCCCTTCTGCACTTCCAACCCACTGTTACGTAACAGTTGAATTCACATTATAACCGCTCCAACACAGGGGTTACTCAACCAATGACATGATCAGCTAACCTGGGTTCAGTGCCAGACCCACTTTCAATCTATAGCAGACAAACTCTGAAAAAGTAATATACAGAGGCACTATTAAACAGTCCAGTGTACGTAGCGTTGCTTCCACAAGTGCAAAAGCTTGTATTGTCTTTTTCCCCACACTCTGGGCTCCGTGGCTGACTCGCAAGAGGACAAGAGTGACACGGAAGAGGAGATGGCCAAACACTGGCCGAAACGCCCACACTCGCTGGCGAAATCCAGCCCACTGTTAACGCATATACTTGCCGGAAAGCCGACGAGAGAAAGCGCACCAAGCCTCTCTAGTGGCAAGGGTTGTTCTCCTCCCCAGTTGTCATGGTAACCAAAGCTTGACTTGCAGTATATGGGGTTGGATGAGGACTGGCCCCTAAAAATGGCCTGATTTCAGTAAGATAAGAAATAGTGTGTGCAAGTGTTCCATAAATCTTGATCCTTGGGATATTTTGACGACAACATGTAAAGAGTCTATTTTACTGGCCTGGAGACTAGTTGGCGACCTGATGGCGACTCGAGTCGCCGCTTGTTGTGGAGACGTCTCTGCTATGTCTCCTGGAGACTAGCCGGTTCGCCTGGGAGTCACGGTGAATTCAAACATGTTCGACTCCATCAGAGACCTTTTGGAGAGTTTTTCAAGTCTAGCAGATCTCAGAGACATCGCTGAGGGGACACATCACCCTGAGACCTGCTGCAGACCAAGGAGACTGAGACAACTTCCGGGCGACTTGGTCTCCATGAGAAATCGCCCTGGTGATAACACAAGCAATATTTTGGTCTCCTGAATTGGCTGAGTGAGTTGCTGCGACTGATCAGCTGCGGTCGTCGTGATAGGCCCTTTAGAAACCTAAGAACTGATTTAAATTGCGAGTGGCAGATACATAACATCTCTCCCTGAACAACGCAGGTATTGTACAGGGAGCATTGCAGGGTGCAAGTGAAAAATCCCATTTTCTACACAAACTTCACCATCTATAGAACGCCAAAGCGCTGTTACATGATCTCTATGCAATGACCAGAAACTACTATTTCAAATGTTTACCCCCCACTGCCGCGCCATACACACAAAATAAGCATGTGCTCTTCACCGAAGTTGGGAGTTAAGCGCAATTGCCTGTTAAAGCAATTGTGAGATGGAGAAGGGCAGGCCTGTTTTGGCGCTAGATGAACTCTCTGTGTTGCCGACACACAAGTCACACAGGCGCGCAGTAAACATGAACTAGTGAGGCCGCCAGTCGTCCTTATCCGAACACAATAACATAGGAACACAATAAAAATGCGTATTAAGACCGCATTGCAAGAACAAAGACATAGTGTTATGCGAAACAAATGGTAGCATTGTAAAAAAAAGATATTTGTAATTTAACAAATGAAAAAGAAGTTTCAAGATAACAAACACAATGGCATAAATTAACTGATTAAAGTTGTAATTACTGGGGAAAGTGCTAGTATTATTAGAATTTGTTATATACAGTATTTCATGTGAGTAATCATCAGTCATTTTGGCAGCGTTAGTGGTTATTACGTCAGGTTCAAATCTCAGCTGCAGCTTTCCCACGGAAGTTGGCATTTTCTCTCCTTTCTGCAGGTACTCCGGCTTCGTCCCATATTTAAAAAACAAGCGTGGTAGGCAGTGGCACCTTCTGGTATGCGCAATATGTGCGGTGTCACTTGTGCTAATGCTAAATTGAAATGCTTTTCTATTGGCATCATGACATGCTGTTTGGATGGGTAATTTCTGCCACCTTGTGGAGACATTTCAAGGGGTCTTCAAGAATTTTGCTGATAAATATTGAAATGAGAGGGTCTGTTTATTGATACTAATCCTGTATCGAAAATTGAAATAACACAGAACAGCATTACTTTACATGTGCAATCCATGTGTCTTTCATATTAAAATTATATTACATTTCTTTGCATATGCAACATCAGAAGGACGCCTAACCCTTGCCACTGAAGATGATGCAGCGCTATCTACCATTGTTATTGGAATTACGTTCCCTTAAGTTTTTTTTTCCCATTTGTTTAATAAAAGATTTGTGCTTTTTATTTTATTTTGTTTTTTTATTTCTAAATATTCTTTGCTGTTGATGTATTGTTATAGGGGGTTGGTGGGAAAACAGGGGTCTTGCACAGGGGGCCATTCAAACTGCCACTGATGCTAGATTCATTGAAGACAAAAATTACCATTGAAAGTGAATGATTGTTTGCCGAAACATCCCCCGTGATTGGCTGATGACCAGTCCAGGATGTACTCCCGCCTCTCGCCCAAGAGTCACCTGGGATAGGCTCCAGCTCACACACTACCCTAATGAGGACAAGTGCTATAGAAAACGGAGGGCTGGATAATGTTTTTTTGGCGTTTTTTTTTAAAAGAAAATTAAGGTGTAATTAATTATGAGAATACATTTGTAGTATTACAAGGATACATTTGTTGCTCACCGAGGTTTAAAGTGATAATTGTATGATGTAATTATGATAACAAAGTGGGCATTGCAAGAATAGTCATAGTTGTATGTGAATAAACATGTCATTTGTCTCGAGTGCTGTCCATCTTTTCTTTTTAGCTTGTGTTGCTAACAGGGGTAAAATAAACCAGCCAAATAAAAAAGTCTGTGCGAGGCTGTAGGGTGTACCGACAGCGAAGCTCCGGCATGTACTCGCTTGTATGTGCACGTCAAATGATTGGCACACTCATGCATTCTGTCGCTACAGTCTCTGATAGGCTGTTTCTGTTGTGGTGGAATCGTTTCTAAAATCCATGGCATCCATTTTCTGAGCCGCTTCTCCTCACTAGGGTCGCGGGCGTGCTGGAGCCTATCCCAGCTGTCATCGGGCAGGAGGCGGGGTACACCCTGAACTGGTTGCCAGCCAATCGCAGGGCACATACAAACAAACAACCATTCGCACTCACAGTCATGCCAACGGGCAATTTAGAGTCTCCAATTAATGCATGTTTTTGGGATGTGGGAGGAAACCGGAGTGCCCGGAGAAAACCCACGCAGGCACGGGGAGAATATGCAAACTACGCACAGGCGGGGCCGGGGAATGAACCCCGGTCCTCAGAACTGTGAGGCTGACGGCTCTAACCAGTCGTCCACCGTGCCGCCCCGTTTCTAAAATAATAATTACAATTAAATTGGAGCCATAACATGGGGTTAAAGAAGGAGTATTTTTCAAAAGATCCTTTTCATAATATTTTACTGTCATGTCATGCCGGCAGTTTAAAGACAGGATAAAATTTTATTATTTTTTTTTTACTGCAAACCTTCAATGTGTAGCATTATGAGGATAAAAATGCAATTGAGAAATAAAGTAACAAGTTCTAGAATAAAATTGTAGTATTACAAGAACGATAGTGTGGTACAAGAACAAATGAGTATTTTAATGAGAATAAATAAGTAAATAAATAAATTAGCAATGTACAAAATAAATTAATTCATTTTCCAATTTATAATGTCATGGATAAGGCCAGAATATATACTGTAAATATGTAACATAATGAGAATTAAATCATAATGCTACAAAAAAAAAACGTCATAGCTTTAGGAGAATTAGTACAGGTAACAAATGATAATTTCTGGGCAATGTGGCAGCAACATGTAGGCCACCCTTGCACAGTTCAAGCTGTTCTTTCGTGTTGTTGCCATTCGCCCCTGCACAGCTGTAGCGGCTGTACTGGCGCACATTCATGACAGCACACACAAACACACATTCACTCACCCCCTCGTCAAAGGTCCTGCAGAAATCACACATTTTACAAGGACCCCAGAGAGTGGGGGTGGGATCTTGTCCGATGACAAGCTTTGACGTTTCAGTCATGCATCTTAAAGATACGACTGCTCTCAAAGTGTCAAGATTGACTGCATATGCTGCCAGATCAAACGCTTGCATTGACTGCAGACATTTATTGGAGGAACTCAACATCAGATGATCTCCAACACACAAATCATTTAGTAGAGACGCTTTCACAGTTGTTGCTAAATCATCAACTGTGTTGTAAAAACGACAGTTAATAAAGATGTAGATTTTGTAATTCAGCCATTCTGGCAGTAATTTTGATCATAGGACAAAAATGCTGTGAGAAATGTCTTGGGAGGCTGCAAATATTCTGTCACATCTGTTATGTCTATTTAAATTAAAACGTGTTCTAATTGAACATAACAATTGTCTTGTTAGGTAATTTACTCGCCTTGTTTTGGGTGTTAAAAATCAGAAGAGGGAAAAACGGCAAAAAATCATGCCACATAGAACACAACAATAAAGGCCAACAGAGGGCTTTCACATTTAAATCTTGTCATATGGAGAATTTATTTTCGAGGAGGAGACTGTGGACAGCAGGAAAACGGACTGCTGCAGCAAAGTGTAGACGATGGCGTATGAAAAATAAATAAATACATTTTTATGAAGGTTTCGTAATTATTATAAGGATGAAATTGTAATTACAAGAATGAAGTCCTATTATTTAGTGAAATAAATAATACAATAATAATTGTGCGACTAAGTTCATGTGGAGAACTTTAAAAGGAAAACGGAAAAAGCCTATAATAAAATGCTGAAAGTATAAAATGGCAACATAAGAGTCAAGTTGAAGGTGCAGACATTTCTGTTAACATTTTTAAAATGAATGATTTGTTGGCATTTTCTAGTTAAAAAACCCCCACAAAACTATTGAATTTCTTCACTATATTACACTGGGAGAAATGTTTCACCAAACTTGGTCTCAAGTGTCAAAATGTCTTTCGCTTCCCTTCAACTGGAATTGTAATAGTAATTTGCTGTGGCACATTAATGTGCTCTTTGTTTGTTTCTCCCGACACCAGACTGTCGCTTGAGAAGCGTTCTCGATATTAGCTGGCGTGGAATTGAAATTTCTCCAGAGACCAGCAGGTAAAATGATTCTATTGAAGCGCTGATGGTATTTGCGTGAAGTAGTTAAGTGGTAGGGATTTTAATTGTGTCCAAACCCTCTGCTGAAAGAAATCTCATTTATCATTTTAACATCATGTTGTCTGCTATGGAAATGCGATACGGTATCGAGATATTTTGCCAACCACCACGATACAGCGATTATGCGATAAAGAAAATCATTTACAATGTAATACATTAACCATGCAATTGTAAAGACCTATTAAACATACTGTACAAATAAACAAGTAAAATAGTTTAACAATAAAATCAAACTTCTCAGACATGATATTACCATAATTTAATAGTCTGATGAAACACTGATGTGTCCTTATATTAATTACATTAAAAATCAACACCATGTTATTTGCAAGATGAAGCACAAGTCATCACTTTATGTTGTAGTAGTGTCATGGAAAAAAAATATTAGACCACCCTTGTTTCTTCAATTTCTTTTTCATTTGAATCCCTTGTACCACAAAGACACATATTACCTGAATAATACAATGAACATGACAAAAATTCATCTGATTCCATAATACTTTGTTCTATTTGACATGCTTAAGTTTATTTCCAGCGATTTTGGTTACTTCACATGGGCTCAACACATGTGGGAGGGGCCAAGGGGGTCAGGTGCGTAGAGAGCTGGATGGCAGCCGAGGGCGGGGAACTTGGCGGTCCGATCCCCGGCGACAGAAACTGTCTCTAGGGACATGGAATGTCACCTCTCTGGCAGGTAAGGAGCCCAAGCTGGTGTGTGAGGTTGAGAATTTCCGACTCGATATAGTCGGGCTCACCTCCGCACACAGCTTGGGCTCCCGTACCAGTCCTCTTGAGAGGGGTTGGACTCTTTGGGGTTGGGGACATTGAGTCCGAGTGGACTATGTTCTGCACCTCCATTGTTGAGGCAGCCGACCAGAGCTGTAGCCGTAAAGTTGTCGGTGCCTGTCGTGGCGGCAATCCCCAAACCCGTTGCCGGACACCAGCGGTAAGGGATGCCGTCAAGCTGAAGAAGGAGTCCTATCGGGTCTTTTTGGCTTGTGGGACTCCGGAGGCAGTTGATGGGTACTGGCTGGCCAAGCAGAATGCTGCTTTGGTGGTCGCTAGGGCACAAATCTGGGCGTGGGAGGAGTTCAGTGAGGCCATGGAAAATGATTTTTTTCCCATGACGGTACAGTATATGTTTATTGATTTAAAATGCCATGTTTTCACCAATTAAAACACTTACCAGGTGCTCTTGGTAAAATGTGACATCAAGAATTTCTGTTCACTTTTCACCCGATTGAAAACAGACAGTTTTAGGAGGCTTTCCTGTCTCAGGCAAATGAGTCACTGCTCACCCCTCATTATGAAGAGAGCTGGATACTCAAACTGAATTTTACTTTCAAATCAAGAAAAGAGCGAACAAGTCCCCATAAAGCCAGTAAAGGCATCCGTTGTATTTTCACTCGCAGAGACAGCACAGCACTTTATATTTTCCTTTGAGAACATCCTGTTAGAAGCCTTGCAATGGTAAGATAACTGTTGATCAATTGTTTGGTGTCATCTTGGTCTCATGATGTCAAAAATGCACGATGAAGCAGACTGTTTAAATACCAGTTCTCATTGAACCGGGAAACATATTGGTCCATTCGTGGATCCAACACTTGTTGTAAATTTTTCCACTCATCTCTTTGTTAGACAAGAGCAAGTTGTGCAAAAAGTATATTGGATAGCCAGACATCTGCATTCAAAACTTTAGAGAATGTCAAATAAAGTTCTTCTGTAAAGGTTACAGTGCATTTTAGTTTCATCCTCAAATTTCACCTAAAAGTCCACATTTATTAAGTCGAAAAATAAATGTTTAGTGAGTAGTGGATATGACAGACCCTATGACAGTTAATGTTTGCTTTGACATTCATGCATGTGGTTGTGTCATTTTGTTTTATGTATGCTTTCTGTTTCTTTCAAAGCACCATGTAAGCCTGTGTTTTTAAATGTGCTATAAGAATAAAGTACTTATTACTATTATTATTATTCACAATCACATCATCAATGGAGTCTTCAAGTAATGCGGGTGGATGAGCACGTACCTGGAGAAAACCAAGCAACAGGAGAACATGCAACCTCACACAAGGGGGCCTGAGCCAAATTAGAAGCCAAGGACCTCTCCACTGTGAAGCAGACGTGCTAACCACTAGGACATCCTGCTGCCAGGGGTTGAAAAAGTATTTAGAAAAAAAACTCACAGGGGCATTAGAAAGGTAAAAAGCCATTAGCTGAAAAGGACCCAATCACTGTCAATACGGCCATCATAAATTAGAAGCAAAACAAAAGCCGAGTAGTTTGTCTTCCTAGACACATGCTTTTCTCACAAGTCTATTCTCCGCATTTTCTCAAGAGTCTATCTCGGAAGACCCATGAGCCTATCACACAAGATTTATGAATATGTTCCAATAGCCTGAGCCAACAGTTTTCAAAGTGGTGAAGTGAAAATAAATTAAAATGGCCCTGTAGGCTAGTCGTGAGCGGCGTGATGAATTAGATACTCATTGCGCTGTCGCTCCATCGCTGTCCCTCCTTTTTTTTTTTTCTGAGGAAGAATGCTGCAAACATTACAGCAAACACAAACATCAAAAATTTAATAACGGACGTGTTGAGAAATTGATTTGTAGGCTTACTCACAGTAAACACCATCCTTTGCAAAAAATAATTAGCAAGTTGTTTTCTCATCTCAGAATTTGTCATTTCATGCAACCAATTGCACAGGATCGTAATACTTTTTCAACAAATTATCACATACAGTGAATCTTGAGAGGTACTGAAGCATCTCATGGAGTACTCTGTGAAACCGAACCGCCGAATCGATTTTATTTATTAAAATATGTGACCCTTTGCCTGGAGAACTGATAAAAACCGGATCATTTTCAAGATGGATGGCTGCACACATTTTCTGCTCAAACAGGGCCAAAACCCCCCCAGTAACTGATGAAATCTTCTCCGACTGACCCGCAGGTCAGCATTCAATTGGAAGTGGTCAATCAAGGGTAAGTTTCCATTCGGGCTGGCAGGCCATACATCTTCTCCTCCTGGCTCACTCTTGCCAAACGCAGCATTTGTGTGTAACTGCTACCACACTCTTGTGTCACAATGTGATGTAACCTGTTCCTGGTGGAAGGTCATTTTTTTTATTTTGTTTTCATTTTAAAGGCACTCGCGGAATGTGTTTGTCACACTGGAACTATACACTGATAAGCAGTTAGATTGATGAATCATTCTTGCCATGCTTCAATCTAATGTAACGGTGGTTGCTAAAAATAAAAAAATAAATGACTGCATTTTAGAAACATTGGATAATGTCTCCTTAAGTTACAAGTTTAATCATGCAAAATTACATTTTGCAGTAATATTATTACTGTAATCAAAACTTTTACAGAAATAAATTACATGATTTTGTAAAACTAAGATATTTTTTCACTATTTCTCCACAGGTTTAAGGCTGCAACTAAGAGATTATTTTAATAATTGACTTATCTCTTGATTTTCTTTGCGATTAACCGGTGAATTTTTTTTTTTATACTTTCCATCCCTTTATTTAAAAACAGAACGTTGTACCTCTAATATGATTTTAATACACCAACGTGCCCAAGGAAAAACAACTAATCAGATATAGAAGGTCTGACTGATGAGGTGTCAATTATTTGCTGTGTGCTCACACAACCCACAGCCTCGCACTGACCTCTTAACTTGGGCTTCAAGAGGTTTGCTGAAACTAACAGAATATCCAACTCTGATTTGCAAAAAAAGTTAAAAAGAAGGGATTGGACAGATCCAAAGACAAAACAATGGTGAACATAGAAGCTGCCTTGAAGAGAGAATTCAGAACCATCATGGAATGAGCAACATTTCTGCTCAACACACCTTTTGATTTTTAACTGATTATACATTCCAAGCGGCACGGTGGCCAACTGGTTAGAGCGTCAGCCTCACAGTTCTGAGGACCCGGGGTTCAATCCCCGGCCCCGCCTGTGTGGAGTTTGCATGTTCTCCCCGTGCCTGCGTGGGTTTTCTCCGGGCACTCCGGTTTCCTCCCACATCCCAAAAACATGCACGAATTGCAGACTCTAATTTGCCCATAGGCATGACTGTGAGTGCGAATGGTTGTTTGTTCCTATGTGCCCTGCGATTGGCTGGCAACCAGTTCAGGGTGTACCCCGCCTCCTGCCCGATGACAGCTGGGATTGGCTCCAGCACGCCCGCGACCCTAGTGAGGAGAAGCGGCTCAGAAAATGAATGAATGAATGAATATACATTCCAAAAAATAAAACTTCAAACTGATATCCTTTAGTGTTATAGCGAATAAGTAATACTAACAGCCATGGATAACTTTGGCTTGTGCATGTCTCGTGCACGTAAGTGAGGGTTGTGGCTTTCATCAGAAAATATAAAAATTTTGCTTGTGCATTTTTAAAAACTAAAAATGGCACTAAACAACTTGTGTATTAAAGTACTTTTTTTCCCTTTATGTTGGGTGATTAGGGCCATTGAAAATTAATGATTCCCTTTCGTGACCTATCGCAAAGCAGCAATAAATTCTCAAAATAGTTTCCGCATAATAACATGCTCTAATGACCTGCCACGTTGTCGTTATTGAATGTCGAACAAGCCCGAATATGAAAGAAGCTCTTCAGCGGCCACATTAAGTTGACACCAATAAAAGTCTTGTGCTTGATTGATCAAAGCCACGTGAAATATATTGTGAAAAAAAAAGGCACATTGCAGCGCCATCCCTAATTTGGATCATTTATCAGGGGAAAAAAAAGTGAGACACAAGCTGGTTTAATATGACAACTATTTTAAATCTGCACAGTGAAGTTCGAGGACAGTGTTTTGGCTTTGATAGGCAGCTCCGACCAATAGGATATTCTCATCTATATCTAAGCGCAAGCAGGAGGCACATCCGGGGAGTGTCATATCCGCATTGTGTTATCAGTGGCTCGCAGCCGAGCCCGCTTACAAAAGACCACAGGGACCACCGGGGTGAGAGAGAAACACATTTTCTTTGGAATATTCCAGTGCTTTGTATATAATGTTTGGCTGAAATGTCTCCGGGGTGGACTAAAAAGTCATTTACTTTTGCATGTTTAATTTACATCTAAAACCTGACCATGTATGCAGCCTGAATGTTAAGTTTATGCATTGGCATAGTAAAACAAATTACCCTGAAGACATCCCAGCAAATATTTTGTGAGTTTCAGATAAGCCATTTTGCTCTATTGAATGACTTTCAGCTGTGACAGAGGATACTCTTTTTAAAAACATTTCAGAGTTGTCATCTCTGTTCCTTAAACTAGTCTAAAATGGCAAAGCTACACACGAAACGATTGGCCGATTGAAAACCAAATGTAACTTAAAATAAACTAATGCAATCCTTTCATGAAGACTTAAATTTTACTATGATGGTGCTACCTTTTCTCCCCATTCAAAGCATGCAACACTCTTTAGCACATTCAAAAAATCATCCGATGTGTCCTTGCCACCTTCGGGTGAGGTGGGGGTCCTGCCTGGCCCGTTCGTCGGCGAGTTGGTCGGGGTGAGACCAAAGGAAGACTTCTCCACCACTCCAAAAAAACTTCTCAACTTCTTGTCCCAGCTCCGACCCATCCTTTTCTACCACCTTCGTGAACACCGAGGGGCTGGACTGCCTTTTGGCGTTATTTTTACATTTTAGGATTATTTTATGGTTTAAAACCAGTGGAATAAAATATTAATTATTGGATTTAAGATAACAAGAACATTTCCTCACCCGCATTGGTCCATGCTCATCCTCTTTCATACCTGTAATGAATGTTTCAAATGTTATGTGGTGTGGAGAACATTACTATTTTCATGTGACATTTGTGGTGTGGGGTGAAACATTACATCTGGTTCACTTAACAACATATTTGACGTTAGACATTCAAGTTTGTAGCAATACAGTCACTAGTGGCGTTCACGTAAAGTTCTTAAAATATTAACTCCCAGTCGAGTCACAGACTGTCTTATGAACCCATGTCTGGAGTGTCGTTCCGTCGCCCGTGGGTGTCGCTATTGCCTGTTCCAACTCCTGAGTGGCAGTAGTCAACAGGTTGGAGACGCCTTTGTGGGTGCAATCGTTCGGCTGGCGGGGAGTTAATTAACTCAGCATCCGGGGGCGAACTCTGCATCCTTGGGTCTCCGCTTTGAAGTGCCAGGCAGGTGTGATTCACTTAGTGTCTGCATGGCAAAGCCATGGTTTTTTGATAGTTTATGGCGTTGATTCGTTTAGAGTCTGCGTGTGACTCTTTGACCTTTGTCGACATACTTGGTCGCCGTTGTCAACATTTATTCATGCGCACAAACCAATGTTAACCGAAGCTTTAGAATATGATTCAACAAAACGGCGGCATGTTTACGTACAAATGTTTGTGCTAGCACTGGCTTTCTAGGCTACATAACATTTGTTGCCTGCTTGTGAGCCGTATTGTATTAAAAGTCCATGAAAATACCTCAAGCAATCCTTGAGTTGATAGCACAACACATAATTTCCCGAGTACCTGGTAACACAACATCTTCCCCCCCCCCCTCTTTTTGTTCTTTTTTCCCCAATCATTGTCGCAGCGATCCATTGTATCACAACAACTTGTTGTCGCCATGGTAACGGTTGTATCTGGTTGCGGTGAAAGGTGACACCTTTTCTGTTCATGCCTCCACAACAGTGTTTGATTTGACAAGATAAATAGTCTGACACAGCGCAATCGTGAAAGACCACATTTTTCTGGTAGTCTGATCCAAGCATTAGTCCCTCAGTCAAGATGTATCCCTCAACATACTTCCTAAACATGACCCAGTAACCAAGCAGGACATGTTTAAAAAAAAAAAAAAAAAAAAAAAGAAAGAAATGAACGATCGAATGATGCCATGATAGTATGCTAGTAGCCGTGGCTCAATTTTTGTCTATATGGCACTTGATGGCTTTTTGCATTTGAACTCTTCAGGTGTTATAGTAAATGGATGGATGGATTATAAATTACATTTCCGTGTTACGTGTAAAATGAAATTGAGATGCATTGGAAGGCATTTAGAGGCGGTAGTGGTGCTTAGAGCAGCGGTGTCAATCATTTTTTCTTCAGATACTTTTCTCTCCTTTATGTTGTCAAAAAAAGTATGGCTTTTAAGAGGTTTTCTGAGGGGGAAGCATTAACTATAAAGACCAGCGACTCATTTTTCCTCAAAGAAAGAAAAAAAAAGGCAGTGAAAACGCTTTCGGGGGTTCAAAAGTTGGTACAGATGGCCAAAGCTTCCACTTGGATCTTTCCTTCCAAGCCAAAGAAATAAAGCATCTGTCACTTTCAGTTACATTAATCAACTCCTTTTTCAAATTGTTCTTGGAGCGCTGTCCAAGCAGAGGCTTGTAACCTTTCTTTCCAAGGTGTTAATTATGCACAGGCACACTTTTGGTATTTTTGTCAAAGCCCTTCTGACATATTTGGTGGCAATGTGGGAATCTATTCTAACGCTTTTTTTCATGGCGTAGCCTCATACATACTGCACCTAAATAGTCATGACAGTTCAGTTTTTCCCAAAGCCCTTCAAAAATGAGAAACATCACAATGACGATAGATATTCCCTCGTAGTTTGTAACAATCTTCACAAAGGTATGTCAAAATGGGGAGGATTAAATAATCTGTCTTTCTTGGAAATTATGCCCTCAAATTGACAAGGACGATTGTGAGAATTCATTGGAACTACTGTTTTCAATTCGCAGTGTGGTTTTTAAGTGAGAAATGTCAAAAGATGACCAGAAAATAAAAAGAGACTTTACATCTGTGTCCTCAGCTTTTCACACTCAAAGCTGTCCAAACCATTGCTGCTTAGAGAAAACCTTTTTTTTTCCGCCATCAGTAACATGAAGGGTTAGGGTTAGCAGGGTCAACAGGAAATAACGGCAAGCTTAAAGTTCAACACGACAAACTCATGGGGCACATTTACTGTATGTACTGGATTTACTCTATCTGCATTTCTTCAACTGGAGACAGCCATTGCTGTGCGTTTGATTGTAAGATTGTAAGCACTTAAAGTTATCTCATAGTAAAAATGTGCTTGTCGTTAAGGAGACATTCAAGCGAAGACAAAAAAAAAGGGACTATTTGTGGAAAAATGTGGTGAAACAGCAAGAATCGGGGCATATTGCGTCACTCCCCAGGACATAAATGTGGATTAACAACACTGGGGAGTGTCCATACAGTATGTCGAAATCTACTGGAACGCCAGTGGTCTTTAAAACAGTGTCTTCATATGATTGAACAAGAAATTAATTTACAACATGAGGTAATTGTCAATTGAGAGACTATTTATGTGCCTCTGTGAGTAGCGTTGTTTTAGTTAGGCACGGAGTTTGAATGTGCTCAACACTTTATGGTCCGTATGTGAACGATAGTGTCAATGAACTGAGATAATTAAAGTTAGCTGACATGTTTTTTCATGATGGGAAAAGGGGAGTCACCATTTGGAGGGATTTTATAATCAATAATCCACAGATGATTGCAGTGTTGTATCATGAAGTGACAGTGTAAGCAAGAAAAATATAATACCAAAGCATGGTACGACTTGGCGTCTTAAAATGGGGGCCACCTATTGAGGAAATCTAGTATACAGAACCATCTATCCACACAAAGTAATCCACAGAGGATGCAGGGTTCTATCATGAATTGACTATGTGATCAAGACTTTTGTCTCTTCACCAAAGCAGAGAATAACATGGGCATCTTAAAATGGAGGCTACTGTTTGAGGAAATACACTAAACAGAAGGATTTAAAAAATACATATCCTGTATCATGAAGTGACAATGTGACCAAGACAAATATTATCCCAAAGCACGCTACGACATGGCGTCTTAAAATAGATACTACTTATAGAGGAAATATGTTATTTATATAGAAATGTGTTATAATATAGAACGACTAAAAATAATCTAAAGAGGTTGCAGTGTTTTATCATGATGTGAATATGTGATCAAGACAAACATTTAACCAAAGCATGCTATGACTTGGTGTCAAAAAATTACTATTTGAGGAAATACAGTAAAAAGAATGACTTAAAATAATCCACAGAGGATTCAGTGTTGTATAATAAAGTGACAGCATGACCAAGACAAATACGGTACCAAAGCATGGTAAGACATGGCCTCTATTGGAGTGGGGGCCACATTTTAAGGGAAATACTGTGAACAGAATGACTCAAAATATTCCAAGACATATAGTGCGTCAATCAAATGGGTTCATACGGCACTGTTCACATTTGTCCAAAGAAAGCACACTGTAAGAGCACTGGCTTTGGAGTTTTGTGATCACAGGCTAGAATCACTGCTCTTTTCCAGTCTTTAGACATAGACTGAAGCAAAGTATGTTCCCTCTTAACAGATTGTCATTCTCTACCATCATAAATCCGTTTGGAATCCACTCTATTGTGGCTTTATGAGTAGAATACACAATAAAGAGTCTGTCTTACCTTGTGAGATTGAATCACCCCAGCATAGATGACATAGCCTTTATTAAACAAATCCGACCAACAAATGGCTGGTGCAAAGAGGCCAAGAAAATTGTCAGTAACCTCCAAGGTCAGAATAATAACTTGCAGGTCTAAAGACAAGGAAAATAATATTGTCTGAAAAATGTAATCGGATCGACATGTGTTTATAGTTCAGGCTAAATCAAACCGAGTTATGTGAACTGAGTAAATGAAAAGGTTTAAGCTTTGCAGATTTCATGTTCCCAAGAGAAGAAATTGCTGAAGGGTGCACATGTCCGGCTTAGAGAGGCACACAAACAATATATATAGTTGGAATAAAAGAACACTAATTGCTGCACGAGCAGTCGCGCTTATGACAAACTGAGTAAATTAAATAAGTGGATGTCATTATTTCAGCAGCACATACCTTCAAAGTGCTCCGCTGGGAATGGTTCTCTCTTTATGAGCTGTGCAAAGTGCCATCGCTTTGAAAACCACTGCCATGCTTGTTGATAAAGTTAAACCATCCACTTCTAATTAAGAAGGCCTAAAGCAAATTTTCACTCCAAAAAAAAAGCCTTTTAAGATGAATTCTCAATAGCCTGAATCTCGACAAATTGAATGATACATTTCTGATACAGAAATGTGGAGTTCCTGCAGGTCCAAGTAAACAACTACATTCTTGTGCAGAAAATATGTGGGCCGCAAGAACACTGTAGTCAGCAATGAATATGTATTAAACATACATACCATAAGTTACATACCATGATTAAATACTGTTTATTTGGCCTGGACTGACTCTTCCCCGCATAGTTTAGTTGGGCTAAATGCAATGCCATCGTCAATCTTTAGGCCCGAGCACCAGGCAATGTAAAGGCCCTCTTGATATTGGTGTGTTTATTATTATCATCCTGACAAATTAATTGCCATTTTGGGGGCCTCAACATAATCAAACATTTAAAAAAATGTTGTGTCCCCAACACTATCCCGAAAAACTCAGTAGTGCTCCCTGGAAAATTTGAAAAAATAAGGCCCCAACACCAGTTTCACTGATGAACAAGAAATTGGCTGGACACGTCTATTATAAAAGGCCATACAGAAAAGTCTCAACAACCCATGCATGAGATTAAAAAAGAAGTTGGAAATTTCGGTATGGAGAAGCCATTATTGGAGAATTCCATCATTTCTTCGACCTCCTAATTAGGCCAAAACAGCCCCATTCGGAAGGAGGTCTTTTAGACAGATGAGCGATACAAAGTGCCTAAGCCTTTTTGCCTACACCATCTTATATAGGCAGATGAAGATCAAAAAACGGGTTAAAGGGCAGCTTTAATTCATGTTGCATTTTATGGCCACAATAAGGCCTTTAATTCAGGTCCTGAAATAAATACTTTCATTAAATATGAATATTTCCGATTATATCTCAAAATGTAATTGAAAACACCAATTCCAGAAGTTCGGACGTTGTGTAAAATGTAGATAAAAACATAATATATTTGCAAATCCTTTTGAACCTATATTCAATTAAATACACTATTTTCCATTGTCGTATTTTGCACTTCATAATGAGCCACACATTTTCAATGGGAGACAGGTCTGGACTGCTGGCACGCCAGGGTAGTACTTATTTACTATGAAGCCACGTTATTGAAACACGTGCAGAATGTGGCTTGGAATTGTCTTGCTGAAATAAGCAGGGACGTCCCTGAAAAAGAGGTATGGCAGCATACAGTATATTGCTCCAAAACCTGTGTATACCTTTCAGCATTAATAATGCCTTCACAAATGTGTAAGCTACTAATGCCATGGGCACTAACAAACCCCCATACCATCACAAATGCTGACTTTTGCATCGGCCTTTGATCCGGATGGTCCTTTTCCTATTTGGCCCAGAGGACACGACGTCCATGATTTCCAAAAATAATGCGTCATTCCATCTCAGATGAGCTCAGGGCCAGGGAAGCCGGCAATGTTTCAGGGTGTTTTTGATATATGGATTTCGTGTTGCATGGTAGAGTTTTAACTTGAATTTGTAGAAGTAGCAACGAACTGTGTTAACTGACAATGGTTTTCTGAAGTGTTCCTGAGCCCACATGGCAATGCGCTTTACACAATGATGCCGGTTTTTAATGCAGTGCCCCCTGAGGGATTAAATGTCAGGGTATTCAATGTTGGTTTTGAGCCTTGCCGCTTACGTGCAGAGTTTTCTCCAGTCTTTGCATCTTTTCATGATATCATGGACCGTAAAAGATGAAATCCCCAAATTCCTTGCAACTCTACATTGAGAAACGTTGTTCTTAAATTGTTAGACTATTTTCTCACACAGTTGATTACAAAGTAGTGAATCTCAGCCCATCCTTGCTTGTGAACAACTGAGCCTTTCAGGGAGGCTTCTTTTATACCCAATCATGACACTCATCTGTTTACAAATAACCTGTTCATCTGTGGAATGTTCCAAAGATTTTTGCTCATCAGTTTGAACATCTTTTGTCTTTATAGTATATTGAATATAGGTATAAAAGGATTTGCAACTCATTGTACTCTTGTTTCTATTCACATTTTACACAATGTCCCAACTTCATTGGAATTGTGGTTTGTAATTAAATGTCAATTAAAAACAGGATTTTACATTTTAATGAATTCATTCACATTTTAGTTATCTGTTGAATTAGCTTAATTTAAATATTGGAACAAACCCCTCCACACTAATACTTACTAGGGGTTTCCAAATCAAATCTTTGAGATTGGAAATCGGTCTGATGTCAGCAAAAAAATCGAGTAACGGAGGTAAAATCTCAGACTTTCCCATTCTTATATAAGCAGTCTATCCCATATTCCGCTCCAGCACTTCTATCCAGAAGTGCAGCACTTCTATCCAGAAGTGCTCGAATGGCATGCAGGGAGGGCCCACGTGATCACAACAACAGGTTATTAAGATTCTAACAAAGTAGTAAGGAGTACGAGTAGCTTTTGCTTACTTAAAGTTGTTTATTGACACTCCAATTGAGGTTCACTGTAAAGGTAAACTCACATAACAAAGGAATTACACCTATTGAATGTTCAAAATACATCACAGACCTCGTTGTTTTTTTTAAATTTATTTTTGTTCACAAAAATTGATAGCTCAAAGCTAACACACAGGAAAAACACCACTGACGAGCTAACGAAAATTAGCATTGAAGTTGGGGCACTTATAGCTGTCAAAATAATCAATATTTGTACATAAACGTATAAACACATACAAACAGGCAATATATCAACACTCTCTGGCATATATTCTTCAAACTAGTTCTATTAACAATATTCGATTGTGGCGTCTACTTTCTTTGTTACTGCAAGTGTGTATCTCATTGCGTACACTGCAGTGCCCACCAGGAACAGCAATCCCAACAAAGCAAACACAGACCACCAAGGACCTCCAGCCTCACTACACGATTCTTATCGCCACAACATTGTCAATAAAACTAAACCCCAGTTGCATCAAGTTCAAAAGTGTATTGCCACACGTGGAGACAGAAAATGCTTTTCCCGCCATATACGACAGTAAAAAAATAACTGAATCGAACTTTGTTATTTTGAACTTTAATAGTATCATTTATATTTTTTATTTTATCTTTTCAAATTTAGAATATGCTTATGTTTAAGTTAAGCAGTGGCTATGTTGCAAATATATATATATATATATATATATATATATATATATTATATATATATATATATATATATATATATATATATATATATATATATATATATTATTTTTATTTTTTTTTTTCTGTCTGGCACACGACTGGTTGGAGCATCTGCCTCACAGTTCTGAGGAGCGGGGTTCAATCCCCAGCCCCGCCTGTGTGGAGCTTGCATGTTCTCCCCGTGCCTGCGTGGGTTTCCTCCCACGTCCCAAAAACATGGATGGTAGGTTAATTGACAACTCTAAATTGCCCGTAGGTGTGAATGTCAGTGCGAATTTGTTTGTTTGTATGTGCCATGCGATTGGCTGGCAACCAGTTCAGGGTGTACCCCGCCTCCTGCTCGATGTTAGCTGGGATAGGCTCCAGCATGCCCGCGACCCTAGTGTGGAGAAGCGGCTTAGAAAATTGAAAAAAAAAAATTGGATGGATAATTCCCATCTTTTTTATTCAATTATAGTACATTGTAATTTTTAAAGTTACTTTATGTAACCCATTAGTTAATAATAAATGGGTCAGTTTTTCTCATGCCTACTGTTAATGATTATTGGTCTCTGTTTGAGTAATATCACTTGATCAAGCCTTTTCTAAAATTCCATACTACAAAATAAGTAAAATATGTTTGATTATTGGATTATTGGACTCATATCTGTATTGGCCAAAACTCAAGGCTGAAAAACTCAAGGCTGAAATATTTGTATTGGATCGGACGTGAAAAGGTTGGATTAGGGCAGATTAATACTTATTATATTACATAACTACAGTGGATATAAAAAGACACCCCGTTCAAATGCCAGGTATTTGTGATGTAAAAAAAGGAGACCAAGATAAATTACTTAAAAACATTTTCCACCATTAATGTGACCTATAACCAGCACATCCATCCAACCATCCATTTTCTGTACTGCTTTATCCTCACAAGGGTCGCGGGCGTGCTGGTACCTATCCCAGCTATCGTCGGGCGAGAGGCGGGGTACACCCTGAACTGGTCGCAGGGCTGGTATTTGAACCCCGGTCCTCAGAACTGTGAGGAAGATTTGCTAACCAGTCGTCCACCGTGCCGCCATAACCAGTAAAAAATGAAATTTGTTTTAGAATCATTTACATAGGGCAAGTAAAAAAACATGGTTGCACAAGTGTGCACACCTTCTTAGAGCTCAGGATGTGGTTGTGTTCAGTATGAAAGTTGATCATAAAAACCCATCTTAGACAGAAGTCAGCACATACCAGCCATCATTTACATCATATTTTTGCAGAATTATGCCATCCTTGGATGTTCTTCTTTGACAGATTTGGCTTCCGTCTTTCCACAATACCCTATAGCCCAGCTATAAGAAGAAGACGGGAGATTGTTGTCACATGTGAGAAACAGACAGTACTTGAACAGAAATTCCTGCAGCTTCTTCAGTGTTTCAGGTAGTCTCTTGGCAGAGACTTCTTCTCATCTGTTCATCAATTTTGGAGGCATGTCCAGTTCTTGTGCTATATTTTCTCCACTTGATGATGACTATCTTCACTGTGTTCCATGGTATATAGTATTTAATTCCTTGGAAATTCTCTTGTTCCCTTCTCTTGAACAATGAGATCGCTATGATGCTGTGAAAGCTTTCTGCATACAATGGATTTTGCTATAAAATGTGACTACAACATATCAGGAAAAGCAGACTAGAATATCTAAACTTTATTTGGGGTTAATCAGAGGGACTTTAAATGATGTTAGGTGTGTGCTGACAACCATTTTGCCTAATTTGAAATGTAAGTGGTTACTCCTGAACACAGTCACATCCCCATTTATATGAGAATGTGCAGTTGTGCACACTTGTGCAACCACATTACCTCATTGCTTTACTTTTATTTCTCGAAAATATTTCTTTTTTTTATCAATTCCGTTCCATAATTTACACATCACAAGAATGGTTTTGCTTGGAATTATTCATCTTGGTCTAATTTGACAAAACCTGGCATTTCAAAAGGGGTGTTTAGACCTTTTCTATCCACTGTATCTGTAGTTTGAATTGACTATGGGCACTTTGTTTGAATTACCACATATGTAGGTTGTAATCAAATCAATAAATATAGTGCCAGGCTCGCAATCTATCCATTTACAATGCCCTTGGCATCACATTCATATCTCATTTGCATCTGGATTTTGCAGAACAGCCTGATTCAGATTCTGAGGACACCCCAATCCGTGCATTTTCTTCTCTTTACACTGCCATTACACATATCCAAAGTTCCAAACCGCACAATGCAAATGGTGTCACTTTAACCGTGTATTGTATTTGCGATGCAGTACCGTCAAGTCTGTCACCAACAATTGTGTGGAGAATGCCTACACACAACAAAGCTTGCTCTCAAGAGTAAAGCTTTGGAAGCCATTGAGCGAGAGGCGAATTAAATCGCTCCTTTGACAGGACCACTTAGTTCTCTGATTTTTAGAGGACAAATAATGATCTCTCAGTTACAAGGAGACGGGACGGTCGTGGGCGTCATAATGAAGAATGCGTGCCTTTTGAGAATCTCCGGCTACTCGTAATTGTCTCGGTAAACTCGGCGAAATCAAAAAGAAGCAATCACTCTGTTCAAATACTTAACTGCAGATTACACAGCGCTCCATCTTTAACTTCTATTGCATTTGTCGGCCCTCATAATTACTTGCCACATTGTTTAAGATCTTTAAAAATGGAAACCACTAGAGCGGTAAAGTTAGTTATTTAGAAATCCATCAATTTTTTTTACTATTGCGCCGCATTGCCTGTGAAATTGTTTAGTTTTTGTTTTACGTATTGAATATACAGTGAACCCTCATTCATTGCGGGAGATACGTTCTTGACCCACTCGCAATAAGTGAAAATTTAACCTCTCGAGAGACCTAGTTAAAAAAAAAAAAACTTTTTATATACTGTGTGTGTGTGTGTGTGTGTGTGTATATATATATATATATATATATATACACACACACACCGCACACACGCACCCCCACCTTTAAACTTGCTAAAACACAATTTTTAAACATGTTGTAAATGTACTTAAACACACAAAAACAAGTATAGAAAATACTGTATGGCTTGTAGAATCTTTGTTTTAGATATGTGCTTTTAAAATGCGGGGGCTTGTAGGCTGACGGGTGAGGTCTGCCAGCTTGCGGAAGGTCGGCCAGTTGGCACAAGCTACGTGGACTCTGAGTGTTGTGAGTGTCTGGGCATGAGCAGTGGACGACAGCAGGTGTCAGTGTGCTCATTGTGTTTATGTGTTTTACTGTTCTACCAGCCTTTAATCGACCGTTTCATATTGTTTGTAAACAATAGGCATCAGAATCGGGTCACCGCCCTTGACTTCAACTGAAAACAATGACAATTACTTGTGTTTGGGGTTAAAGGATATTTTTTTTTTTTTTCCAATTTACTGAAAAAAAGTCAAAATCTATCCAGCAGAGCCTTTGGTTGAGGAGGATAAATAGAGTGACTGTCGTAAGTACAGTAGTTGTGCGGAGAAGATCACAAGAATGCCAGGTAGTTTCATTGCTGCTTCTTAATGGATAGACTGGGAACCAAACCTCTATGTTTAGGTTTGCATAAAATGTTTGTTTTGAGTAATTTAGCAAAACATAATGTGTAGCCTGCTATATACTGGGAATACTGTAACACCAAATTGACCATGGGTAAAAGCTTACACCCAACGCATCAGTCTGCTCCATTTTGAAGAGATAAAATGTAGTTTACCCATGTGTGACAAAGTGTCACACAGCATCCCCGAAGGTTAATACAGACGCGCCAACTTTTTGTTTACCTTGCAGATGAAGCTTGCTCTCCGGGCTCTGCAACAGGACGGAGCTGACCGAGTCCAGATTGTCGTAGCTACTGCATCCCAGCGGGCCTGTACGTGTCTCTGTCACCTGTTCCAAGACAATAAGATTCAAAAACACTTCGTATTGATGCGTATTGTTTTATCCAAGTACTTTTATGACATGTTACAGAATGTGTTAGTGTCATGAGGGTGAGACGATCACCAGTAGTCGTTGAAAAAAAAGGACTTATAGAACCTCCTGTGACAATTTCAGTTCATCGTTTTGTGCTGCTTGGCACAGAGGAAAAATGTGATGACGACGATAAAACAGGAAATATAAATCAATGGGATTCAGGAGACCAGTACACATATCTCCGTCCTGGCTGTGTCGTTATCTGTGTTTGATTAGATTAAGGCCTGGTACACACATCCATCCATTCATTTTCTTTACCGCTTATCCTCATTAGGGTCACGGGCTGCTGGAGCCTATCCCAGCTGTCATCGGGCAGGAGGCGGCGTACACCCTGAACTGGTCGCCAGCCAATCGCAGGGCACATAGAAACAAACAACCATTCGCACTCACAGTCACACCTACGGGCAATTTAGAGTCTCCAATTAATGCATGTTTTTAGGAGGTGGGAGGAAACCGGTGTGCCTGGAGAAAACCCACCCAAGCACGGGGAGAACTTGCAAACCACACACAGGCGGGGCCGGGATTTGAACCCCGGACTCCAGAACCGTGAGGCAGATGTGCTAACCAGTCGTACATCCTGCCGGCTTGGTACACACATAAGGACTTCAAATCTTAAAAGATTATTTATCTGTGACAGACCCCACATATAAAGATAAAAAATCTGGGATTTAACAGTTTTGGTTGTATTGTGTGTGGCGTGTTCCGATAAAATCAACACAGAACAACACACACGTAAAGATTATTTTCCACCGCTGATCTCAAAATATCATGTGATCACACAAAACCATCCATCCATCCATCCATCCATTTTCTGAGTCGCTTCTCCTCACTAGGGTCACGGGAGCGCTGGAGCCTATCCCAGCTATCAACGAGGAAAGGAGGCAGGGTACACCCTGAACTGGTTGCCAGCCAATCGCAGGGCACATACAAACAAACAACCATTCGCACTCACATTCACACCTACGGGCAATTTAGAGTCTCCAATTCATGCATGTTTTTGGGATGTGGGAGGAAACCGGAGTGCCCGGAGAAAACCCACGCAGGCACGGGAAGAACATGCAAACTCCACACAGGCGGGGCCGGGGATTGAACCCTGGTCCTCAGAACTGTGAGGCTGACGCTCTAACCAGTCGGCCACCGTGCCGCCAAGACATATATTATATATATTATAATAAGATTTAAGATTCTCTAGCGTTTGACGCGCTAGGTCGGGAAGGGGCAGATTCGGCATAAAAAAAGGCCGATTGTCTTTATGTGTTTACCGGGCCTCAGTTTGTCTCATGCTTTTTCTTGTTTTCTGGTCACATGTTCATGTCTTGTGTGCGAGTTTTGTTATTGTTGTCACCTGTTCTCATCAGCCCTTTACCTTGTGTCAACCTATCAGCTCCTTCCACCCGCTCGTGCCTTGTCCATGTGTTCCTCGTTGTCTCATGAGTTTCTTCTTTGTATTTATTTTCCTGGTTTCTTTCAGTCCTTGTTGGTTCATTGTCGTACGTTGCTGTCATTCATGTTTCCCATGTTATGTTTTCAGGGCTCTACCACAGGTCATATAATAATGAAAGCTACTCATCACTGCAGATTGAAGCAAGTCTAAAGGCCAAGTTATAGTCAAATCAATCGAGTCAAGTCATCACTTCGGTTAAGCGAGTCGTAAATCAAGGCATACAATTTTGCTTCATTGGATTAAGTACATCTACACCTATAAAAGTTAAATGAACAACAACTGAGAGAGTGAAATAACATTTATATGTATATATACCTATATAAACGGTGTATATATGTCCATACTGTAGATATGACTAATTTGGAAAAGCTATTCAAAACTGAATAAATGTAAACATTACGCTGGGTTACAAAAAATGTTCTAAGTTGTCTATGTTTTTTCAAAGAACGTAGGACATTTTGCATCGCTGAATCCGAAAATGACATCCGTTTCTCTTGTTCAGGTCAGGTTGTTAACAGTTTAATTATCAAATGTTACAAACTTTCCTTACTGTAAATTCAATAGTAGACATTGATATAAGTAAATACCTGTAAATTGAATGTTACATCATCATTGTTTGAAATTCAGGGCATGTACCTCTGTTTATTTGAACCTCGAAAGCGAAAATACCCATTCATGTAAACAAAAATATCTTGCCTTAATTAAAAAAAGGTTGACCTTATTGACCAATGTGATATTTGGATTAAACACATCAAAATGGTCCTAAATATCCATCCATCCATCCATTTTCTGAGCCACTTCTCCTCACTAGGGTCGCGGGCGTGCTGGAGCCTATCCCAGCTGTCATCGGACAGGAGGCGGGGTACACCCTGAACTGGTTGCCAGCCAACAAACAACCATTCGCACTCATAGTCATGCCTACGGGCAATTTAGAGTCTCCAATTAATGCATGTTTTTGGGATGTGGGAGGAAACCGGAGTGCCCGGAGAAAACCCACGCAGGCACGGGGAGAACATGCAAACTCCACACAGGCGGGGCCAGGGATTGAACCCGGGTCCTCAGAACTGTGAGGCTGACACTCTAACCAGTCGGCCACTGTGCCGCTGGTCCTAAATATGCAAAAAGAAATCTTAGACAATAAATTTGTTGTTGACCAGTGTTATCCATGCGACCTTAAAATAATTTGAGTTGCAGCAAAAAATAATGTGAATAATCCTTCTTTGTCCTCTTTATTTCATTTTAATCACTCATTCCAGAGGCTCATTTAAATTGGCTCGGTTGATATCAAAACAAATGAAAAGTGTACTCTTCGTTATTAGATTAAAGGTTCAATTTCATGTGCTGTATTGATCACGCTAAAAACCTCTACGCAAAATTAAATTACAAAAATAAAATGTAAACTAATAACCTGTGCTATAGAAACTTACATAGCTATTATAACAGTTTACCTAACCTGTTGATGTTAGGAATGTGTTTATAAAATCATTGACCCTGTAGTTGTTTATTTGTGTTGTGTTAAATGATGTTAGATTTTGCCCTGCGATTGGCTGGCGATCACTTTAGGGTGTAAACCGCCTCTCGCCCGACGATAGCTGGTTTCGGCTCCAGCACACCCTCGACCCTTGTGAGGATAAGCGGTGCCGAGATGAATGGAAGGTGTTACGTTTTTACAAACAAAACAAATGGAACATTATGTTGAAAATGCAGGTTTTCAACTATTGAAACGTCAATTGTTTTGAAAGCTTGATTGTCGTCGAGAGACAGGGTAAAGTAATGCATTTTTTTGGGTAACAAATCCATTGTTTTATCGTTTCCCAAAGCACGTTCAAGAAAGTCTACGGCAAAACTGTGAACAATGACCATCGTTAAATCTTAAAGTGTACATTTAAGTATCGTTCCCGATAGATTCGAGAAAGATGAACATTGTTTGACATTAAACCGCTGGCAAAGTGTCC
Source organism: Phycodurus eques (assembly GCF_024500275.1). Taxonomy (NCBI): domain Eukaryota; kingdom Metazoa; phylum Chordata; class Actinopteri; order Syngnathiformes; family Syngnathidae; genus Phycodurus; species Phycodurus eques. The sequence continues at coordinate 7,960,632 of NC_084539.1, forward strand.
TAACTCGCCACTAAGGATGGGCTTAAAACACTTTTATGGGACGCATCGATGGACATTTTTCTCAAATAAAAAGCCTAACTTCCTGCCAAACAGCCGCACCAAGACATACAGTATATAACAATGGCTCCCGATGCCTGACCCCGAACTGCCATTAAGAGAAAATAATGGAGCTCTTCGGATGTGAAGAGGGTGCTTTTAATGGCCAACTTTCACATCGTCGAGCTTGGAGAAGGTTGTCATTGGCAATCGTATGGGAGGGAGTATGAAGTGAAGCGCTCCTGACTATTGAGTAGTCCCAAATAGCACCTTGAAAAGGTTAGAAGGGAAATCTTAGCATCACAATGACTTTGTAGCCCTACCTCACAACCTTGCCAATAATATACAGAAATGTTCATATCTAAAAATATAATAATGACAATAAATCAAGAATAAGGAGACGTATACTGGAACGTTCAAAAGAATCTAAAGAAATGACTGCACAATTGTAATTTGCTTTTCCTTTGGCTTTGTGTGTGTGACTAATTCCACCATAGTAGGGTACCAGTGATGGCAAAGAGAATAAATATGATGAAATCCATAGAACAGGAGATGAAATGTGTTAATAATTCAACATAGGTAGACATGTCTCTGCCTTGGCTGTTCAATATGGCAAAAAATACAACGATAAGTCATAAACAATAATAAAAGAATAATGTCATACATAACCTAGTCAGTTGTTTAATGTCAGTGGGTAAGCCTATAATTGTTTTGTTTGTACGTTTTAGTACAGTACAGGGACCAAGCCATGCCTTGAATAGTGAACATCGTGAGTAGTTGACATCCCCACAAAATGTTTATAATTGTCCATATTAGGGCAGCAACAAAGACTCGAATGTTTAATGTACTTTGCATACAAAAAATGCTTGAGTAATTTTCTCTGCCTCAGGGGTCCGCTTATTCACTGCCAGCCCTCCCAGTTTGATTGAGTTTGATACGGTATCTGTATGGTGTGTGTACGCCTTGGAGGGGGTGCTGGAGAGCGCTCCCGCTGGGGACTCCATCGTTCTGCTGGGAGACTTCAATGCACGCGCTGGAGGAACGGCCCCCCCGCTCAGAACTCGAGTGGTGTTCTGTTATTGGACTTCTGTGCTCATCACGGATTCTCCATAACGAACACCATGTTCAAGCATAAGGGTGTCTATATGTGCACAGGACACCCTTAGGCTGCAGTTCGATGATCGACTTTGTGGTCGTGGCATCGGACTTGCATGTTTTGGACACTTGGGTGAAGAGACGGACGGCGCTGTCAACTGATCACCACCTGGTGGTGTGTTGGCTCCAATGGTGGGGGAAGATGCCGGTCCGACCTGGCAGGTCCAAACATATTGTGATGGTCTGCTGGGAACGTCTGTCAGAATCCCCTGTCAGAAGGAGTATCAAATCCCATCTCCGGCAGAATTTCACCCACATTCCAGGGGAGGCGGGGGACATTGAGTCTGAGTGGACCATTTTCCATGCCTCTATTGCTGAGGCAGCCGAGTGGAGCTTTGGCCGTAAGCCAAGCCTGTCGTGGCGTGACCCCCACACCCGTTGGTGGACACTGGTTGGTGGCGCTGAAGAAAGAGTCATATCGGGCCTTTTTGGCCTGTGGGATTCCTGAGGCAGCTTTGGTGGACGCTGAGGCAAAAAACTCGAGTGTGAGAGGAGTTTGGTGAGGTCATAGAGAAAGACTTTCTGACGGCTTTGATGAAATTCTGGTCTACCATCCGGGGTCTCAGGAGGTGGAAGCAGTGCACCATCAACACTGTGTATAGTGGGGATGGGGCGCTGCTGAAATCAACTCGAGACGTTGTGAGTAGGTTGGGAGAATACTTCGAAGATCCCCTCAATTCCTCCGACATGCCTTCCCATGAGGAAGCGGAGTCTGGGGTGTCTGAGGCGGGCTCTCCTATCTCTGGGGTTGAGGTCACCGAGGTGGGTAAAAAGCTCCTTTGTGGCAAGGCCCCGGGGGTGGATGAGATCCGCCCGGAGATCCTAAAGGCTCTGGATGTTGTGGGGATGTCCTGGTTGACACGGCTCTGCAACACTGTGTGGACATCGAGGACAGTGCCTTTGGATTGGCAGACTGGGGTGGTGGGGAAGGGGGATCGGAGGGTGTGTTCCAACTACAGGGGCATCACACTCCTCAGCCTTCCTGGTAAGGTCTATTCAGGGATGCTGGAGAGGAGGGTCCGTCGGAAAGTCGAATCTCGGATTTGGGAGGAGCAGTGTGGTTTTCGCCATGGCCGTGAAACACTGGACCAGCTCTACACTCTCAGTAGGGTCCTTGAGGGTGAGTGGGAGTTCGTCCAACCAGTCTACATGTGTTTTGTGGACTTGGAGAATGCGTTCGAACGTGTCCCTCGGGGAGTCCTGTGGGGGGTGCTTCAGGAGTATGTGGTACCGAACCCACTGATACGGGCTGTTCGGTCCTTGTACGGCCGGTGTCAGAGTTCGGTTCGCATTGCCGGAAGTAAGTCAGATTCGTTTCCAGTGAGGGTTGGACTCAGTATTGCTTCTCTGCTTTTTGCAGATGATGTGGTTCTGTTGGCTTCGTCAAGCCGTGATCTCAAACACTCACAGGAGCGGTTTGCAGCAAAGTGTGAAGCGGTTGGGATGAAAATCAGCACCTCCAAATCTGAGACCATGGTGCTCAGTCGTAAAAGGGTGGAGTGCCCTCCCCGGGTCGGGGATGAGATCCTGCCCCAAGTGGAGGAGTTCAAGTATCTTGGGGTCTTGTTCACGAGTGAGGGAAGAATGGAAGGGCAGATCGACAGGCGACTTGTGCAGTGTCTGCAGTGATGCGGACTTTGTATCAGTCCATTGTGCTGAAGAAGGAGCTAAGCCAAAAGGCAAATAGGTGGGGGATCAAAGCTGACTAAGGTTAACATTTTTTCACATTGGAATAAGCTAATTTCTGCAAATGTTATGCTTACATCACACATTATATCTCATTTCCAATAAGCGTTTGCCATATTTTACACTTGTATGACAATAAAGAATGATATTTTTATAAAATACATGTACTGTTACAACCCTGGAACAGATTAATTTCTTGACCATGATGTCCTATTGGATAAACTGAATAAAACACAATATAAAGCAGAGGTTTCACTGTAATAACACAAGGAAAAGTTTGTAAGAAGTTAATCACGTTCGTTTATCACTTTTCTAACGTCTTTCATGTTGATCGTACACCAGATGGTGCACTGACATGCAAGAAATTAGACGGATGTATTTATTTGCTGCTGCATCAAGTCGTTAAGGCGGTAGGGGATAAATGCAAACATTCAGACTGGGAGGAACATAAAGAAAGACTGCATTTCGGCGTCCAACGATCGTAAGACACACTGTTGTAAAAGGAGAGCGTTGTAATATTTAATCACTTTTACTGGTACAGAATGTCTGAACACATTGTACTGAATGGGACGGATGGCTCATCTGAGGGAGCTCAATTGGCATCTGTTTAAAACGACACGGAAATTGAGCGCCTATCTATTGTTCCAGTGTGCCATCGAAACACAACCAACTATCCATCTTGCTGTGGACCTATTCACCATCCAGTCCAATCATCTCATTAAGAAGGTTTTGTTGTATAAAACCAGAAAAATATCATTTGAAACCTCTAAATTGAGTCAAATATGCATGGGATAATGCAAAAAGAAAAATATCATGTAAATATTTCACATTATTTCCAGTCAGTCTACAACAACAGGGTTAGTGCTCGAACCATAAGACAAACAAGAAGAAAAAAAGGGTCTGTGACCTGTATTCTGTTTCAATAAAAACCCTAATGTCTACATCCTGCAAAGGGTAATGTGACACAAAATAGGCCATTAACGCTAACAAGCAACAAATGGTTGGTGAAATTGCATTTTTTCTGTAAGGCCTGTTGTTGTATTACAAGCGTCTCACACACTTATCTTACCAGTAACAAATGTGGACAAACAATACAGTGGGACCTCGATTGAACGGACTAAAAGGGGCGGGGGGTTGTTCAATATATGTAGCTGATTGTCTGTTACATTGAAACACTTTTTTTTTAGACCATATGCACCCATCTGACTGTAAAATACAACATTATTGTTTTCTAAGTTTTTTTCCATCCATCCATCCATTTTCTGAGCTGCTTCTCCTCACTAGGGTCGCAGGCGTGCTCGAGCCTATCCCAGCTATCATCGGGCAGGAGGCGGGTACACCCTGAACTGGTTGCCAGCCAATCGCAGGGCACATACAAACAAACAACCATTCGCACTCACATTCACACCTACGGGCAATTTAGAGTCTCCAATTAATGCATGCTTTTGGGATGTGGGAGGAAACCGAAGTGCCCGGAGAAAACCCACGCAGGCACGGGGAGAACATGCAAACTCCACACAGGTGAGGCCAGGATTTGAACCCTGGTCCTCAGAACTGTGAGGCTGACACTCTAACTAGTCGCCCAGTGTGTGTGTGTGTGTCATTCCAACACTTTATGATACGACACTGCATTACTGCAATTTTTGTACCATATTTGAATTTATCCCACCATGCCTCACAAAATCCCACCCCATTACTGCATCTTTCCTTTGGTACGATATTTGTCTTTGTCACACCATCACTTCTTTTACAACATAGGATTATGCAACTTCCCTCTAAGGTAACACTACGTGTATTTGGCACACCATAGCAAGACAACACAGCATGACTGCAGCTTTCCTCTTTGCTCCAATATTAATATTAATATTTTTCACACTATGACACTGCATAACTGTAACTTCCCTGTAATACTTGTTTTTGTCACATCATTGCTTCACGAGATGACATCACATTCCTGATGCTTTCTTCGTTGGTCCAATATTTGTCACACCATCACTTCACGATGCGACACTGCATTACTGTAATGGTCATCCTCACTATTGGTGTATTTGTCATACCACTGCTTTACGATATGACAGAGCTTAACTTTCCCATTCAGTACAATGATTTTATTTGTCACACAATTGCACCACAATACAACACGCGATTGACTGTAACATTTCTCTTTGGTAAAGTGTTTATCATACTATTGGTTTATGATACTAAACTGTATTACTGCAACTTTGTTTTCAGTACAATGTTTGTCTCTGTCAGACTATCACTTCATGAGTGGTTCATTTTACAATTTCTTGTGTCCTTTAAAAGGTAATGTAGCATGCTAATGCATAATTTGTCCCTTGTCGCTTGCTTCCACCAGTCGGCTGAAACGTTTACATTCATTTTCACACAAACATGCAGTGCTAATAGATGTGCATAAACATGAGCACAGTCGTACACAGCTTTATGGATTAAAGTGTGGCCCTGAGAATATGCGGGATGTTTAGGAGAGCTACAGTATACGCCTCACTTTCTCTCTGAGCACACACCAGCAGATTATTAAAATGTGGAGTCTAACGTAATAAAAATACAAGGAGCAATCAAACGACTGAAGTAGGCCTTTGGGGGACAGCGGAGGATTTGGATTATTAAGCGGAACACAACAGTGGAATCCCACTGGGCCACCATCCTCCCACCCCACCCGACTATATCAAAGCCCACCGTTAGACAGAAAGCAGAGATATGGAACAGCCTCGATAATTGTCATCTGTCATCATGAAAATGATCTTCACGCTGTAAATAAAACGATGCCCAGGAGATCCAGTTTCCTATGCAGTGAAGTGGCAAGATAAATAGTGCGTGTCTTACTCCCAATTCAACAAATAATGACAAATGCTAAATTAATTTCAGTACTGTGCAAAAGTACATGAGATGTGCTATTGTTGTTGTTGTGCTATAATCACCCTAGTAAGTTAATTTATTGCAGATCTTTTAGAAAATAGTGGACACATCATATCTTGTTTGCCTTCTGTCCATTGCTAGCTACTACATGGCAGATGACAGGTAAGAGGGGTAGTACCATTTTGATTCACACCATCGCTTCACAATAAGACACTGCATTACTTAAGTTTCCTCTTTGCTACAATCTGTTTTTATCACATTGTACTATATTTGTCTGTATCAGACCATCACTTTGATACGGCATCGCATTACTGCAATTCTCCTTGGTATGATATTTGTCTTTGTCACAAAACTCCTTCACGAAATAACACTGTATTAGTCCACGTTTTCCCTTCACCACGATTTGTATTTGTCACACCACATCACTTCAAGATACAAAACTGCATTACTGCAACTTATACCCTCTGTACGATATGTCTTTGTCACTCGTTTGTTTCATGAAATGTCGCTGCATGCATGCAGCTTTCCTCTTCGTTGTAGGTGTATGCGTCATATCATCGCCTCTCGATACAACACTGCATTACTGCAACTTCAATACGACACCCCCCCATGACTGCAACTTTCCTCTTCAGCACAACATTCATCACTTCACAATACAACACTGCATTACTACTCAACTCAACGCAACCTTTTCTCATCAGTACAATATTTGCCTTTGTGACATCATTGCTTCACTAACAACACTGCATTACTGGAACTTTTCTCCTCGGCACGATATGTATGTTTATTATCGAATACTGCCTCTGGTGGCGGCAAAGTACTCCATCCAGCATCAGTACTTTAAAAATTTGGCTTAAATGGCCGTTGTGTAAGGGATATTAAATGTCACGGAAACATATGTTTGTTGGAAAATGTGTACAAAATGTATTTGTTTCGATGACACATAAAATATCCTGCAATAAGAAAGGAAATGAGTGTCACTATTTGATTAGAATTGGCCTATTTTGAGCCACTTTAATGAGCACACAACATGCACTGTATCTGCAAACTGATGTCAAAGCATTTCAATATTTTTTTCCCCTCTCTCCGCATACATTGGCTCATATGCTCGACCTTTCCTTCGTGCACACTTTTAATTAGACACCAATTAAAAATATTCATTAGTGCCTCAGCGGCTTGACAGTCAAAAGTGAGTTGGGCACATTAGGCGGGGTAAACGCCAGGCTCACGTCAGATCGCAAAACAAAGCGAGGTTTCGCGCAATCTCGACTCGGCGGTGACGCGACATTGTATTGACAACCAAACATCACAGCACGCGGTGTCATAGAGCAGCGCATATTCGTCGCCATAATTGAAGTCATCTCGTGGCATTAGCATGAAAGATCGGAACCCTCGCACCTGATTAGTAAGTTTGTTTTAATTTCTCGTCCTTGTATGAATTATTACACTGCATGCTGCGAGGTTACAGTATATATTGGGGACATTGTGCTGAAGAACAACATACAGTAATGTGAATATAAACACAAATTGTTGGCATTACACTTACAGTACATCACTGACAACTCTTGTTGTTCAAAGGGTGGGTGATATTACAAATGTAATTAAAGCTGTCAAGCAACAATGAACTAGCCCTTGTACCCCCTTTTTCATGGCAAATACGCCAAATGATCATCAAACCTTTGACGTCATTCCCTGCCCGATTAGATGGCCTCGGCTAAAAAACGTCTGAAAAAAAATCCCCATTTTCTTGCCGGAATACACAAAAACAAAGCCAAAAGTTAAGCAGAGCTGAATTTTTGTTGGGTGCACAGGTCGGCGAAACAAAACATAACAACAACAAACAACAACAATAGAACCATCAGTAAAAGGCTTGATGACAAGGTAATTATTGGTGCCATGATTCCCAAGTGGAAGACACACAAAATGACCATCAATAGCCCTCATGCTGGAGCTCCATGTATGGTATTGCCTTGTGGAGTGAGTATGATCATGAGAAGCTAAGGGAGCCAGACTCAAAAGTACATGGCAGGAGATGTTCTTGATCTGAGGACAACTGGGACCTCAGTCACGAAGAAAACAGTTGTCAACACACAATCTTGCAGTCCCCGCAAGGTGTTCCACTGCTCAAGAAGCAACATGTACAGGCCTGCCTTAAGTTTGCCACTCCACTAATCTAAATGATTTAAGAGAAAGCTTATGAAGAGTGCTGTGGTCAGATGAAAACCAAAAGTTGAGCTATTTGGGTTCAACTTGAACAACCATTTTTGGAGGGTGAAAAAAATATGTGAGGGCGACCTAAAGAACTCTGTCCCCACAGTCAAGCATGGAGGTGGAATCTTATTTTGGGCTAGTACGGCGGGGTGACGTAACTATAATTTAGGGGTCTATGAAAGGAGCCATGCACTGTCAAAGAAACCCCCTTTCTGTAGATTAGGACTCATTGTTTGCATAGTTCCTTTGATTTCAAATCTTAGCTGTGTTTGCAAACTATCTAATATTTTGCTAACCATTGAACATTTCAGCTTAAAACCATAAAAAATAAAATGCCAATGGTCTGCTGGGATTTGTGTAGAAGGTTGGAGAAACGTCTTCATTTCACACTGCCTCTACCGAGGCCTCGTAATCTGCCCATCACTTGCCATTCTCTCCTAATGACTTGCTATTTCTGGCCAACATAGAAATGAAGAGACGTGCTCCTAGCTAATTCTGTGCATGATGGTGTTTAAGATCTCAGAGGACTTTTTCCAAAAATTGATCTCTGAGTCATTTTTACGGGGGAATCAAACCACTACCAAGGAAAGTATCTTTACCTGGGAGTGTATGGGGTTATTTTGAATGTTCATTGTGTCCAAACTATTTGTTGGCTGATATAGCGCAGGAAATACATATTCTGGAGTCAATTACATCATTTTTCATATAAAAACATCACCGCTTATATCGAATTGTGTCGATATATCATCTTTTTTTCCACCACTTTTATCATCAGTGGACAACTTGTCTTCGCTATTTTCAAAAGATTGTAGATTTTTCAAAATTATTATTCCTGTATTTTTAATTTTATCTTTCATTTAATTAAATGTAAAGATTTATTTAATTTCCATATTCTATTTGCAATTTAGGCATTTTTAATCTAATGTGAGTTGAAGGTCATTGAAAATGAAAAAAAAAAAGAAACAAGAAAAATCATGTCAACTACATTTAATTGAATTTAGCATTTGATCCATAAACAAGTTACTGAAGTATATTTTGAGAAAAACAACAAATGTAGAATGTGAGCTGTATTTAATATATTTTACTTGAATTAAATTGATCTATTTCTTATACAATGTTTTTATATGTTTTTTATGAGCTGATTTAATGAAATTCAAAAGCAATTTTGACTTCTACGCACAATAAAACTCAATTTAACAACACTAAAATTAGGTCAAAAAAAGAACCAGGTTGAAATCTTTTTTAATGTAAGCAGTTTCATCTTTTTTTCATACCTAACTTTATATTCAAGTTCCAGACCTTGATGTCACTTCAAAACTCTTCAAAACAAAAACGCCTTTGTCGGTGTTATTTTGGAATGCACTTGATAGCCTATCAAGCTGCCTATGAGTGGATATAAAAAAAAATAAAAAATAAAATACACAGCCCTCTTCAAATGCCAGGCCTTTGTGATTAAAAAGAGACCAAACCTTTTTCCACCATTAATCTGACCTATAATCTGTACAACTCAAGTCACAAGTAATTTAATTCTCAAGTCTTTGCCCTCAAGTCCCGGGTCTAGTCTCAAATTGAGACATGCAAGTCCTGAATCAAGTTGCACGTCCTACACTTGGAGTTTCGAGTCCTTTCAAGTCATTTTACCAACAAAATATTTAATGAATATATATTATATGTATTATATTTTGGTGTCACTGATGGTGTAGTGGTACACTCGCATGACTTTGGTGCAGGCAGCGTGGGTTCAGTCCCCACTCAGTGACGGTGTGAATGTGGGTGCGAATGGTTGTCCGTGTTTATATGTGCCCTGCGACTGACTGGCGACCAGTTCAGGGTGTAGTCCGCCTTTCGCCTGAAGTCAGCTGGAATAGGCTCCAGCGCCCCGCGACCCTAACCAGGATAAGCGGTGTTGAAAATGAAAATGGATTATATTTTGCATTTATATATTTAATATATTTTAAAATCCACATTTATTTATCAAAAATTTGCATTGAACCTTTATGAGAAAACTAGAGGGCTTTTTTCTGTACCTTCAAAGACAATCATCAAGGGATACTTAGTTTATTGCCCCTTCAAAACCGATCGACAGTATGTTTTCAGTTATTGTATGTTTTTTTGTTTTTTTAACCTGTCCTGTGCACCTGCATGGCCATGCAGAATGGTGGATCTGTATGCCTTTTGTGCTAGAACAGTTTTGCTGCGCAACAGGGGAGTTTGAAATACTCCCTCTACTTATTTTATTCTGTTTGAAATACTCCCTCTACTTATTATTCTGATGTTTATTGAAAATGCAACCTGACAGAAAAGGGTTTTAGCAGACAGACAGACAGGGACAGAATGGACAAGAGAATAGCGGTAAGAACCACAGCAGAACAATAGTTAGACAGTCCAGATAGTTGAGTCAAGTAACCTCACAACAGTCAAATCGTGTTCTTATTTGTGAACCCGGTGAGAATATGCAACAACTAACTTTCTTTATTTCTGAAGTGACATTAACAGACCTGTCACAAATAAGAATTTGTATCCAGCGGTGCTGCAATCAGTAATTAAGTATTCTACTGAGAATTCTATCAGATTAATCAAGTATAAGGATAAAATATATTTTTGCTTGGTTAAAGAGCAATTGTGAATACACAAGGGCACGATGAAGAATGTAGTTTGACGTTGAATACATGCTAGCTATGTCCTGATTGATTGGTAAATAAAGGGAATAAAAAAAGGAACACAATACAAGACTGATTCTTGAGAACACGACACTGACAAACCAAACTGTAATGTCCAGGAAATCCAGACAGCGCACGGCCAGCCCGCCGTGTAACTATTCGCGTGATCACTCACAAAGCTAGCTGCTAATGCTAACGAAAACAAGCATACACGCGATTCCCACAATGCAATGTATATACATATATTTTTTTTCTTACAAAAATAATGTTGCTATTGTTAGGTTAAATGTCGTTGTCATTTCTGTATATGTTAACAGTGGCTCTTTGAATGTACAGGAAGTCCTCGAGGTACGACGCACTCGACCTACGACGTTTCGACTTTACGACGCCCGTGCCTCGTCCGCCATTTTGTCCCCAGCCCCATAGTGTTTCTGCTTAGCTAGTGCATAGTGCTTGTCTGTGTTTGTGCGCCGGGAGTATCTTTGCCTTTTTCGCCCTCCTTTTTTCACACTCTCAGCAGTAATGGTAAGTACAGAATCTTATTTTTTTATTTTGATGTATTTTAGTTTCGTTATACGAAGTGTTAACCTTTCCTGCTACGATCACCTGACCGAGGTCGGGAGGCGCAGGGGAGACGCCTTCTCCAGGGCCTCCTCGGGGTTAACTCCCTTCTCTCGTTGCACAGATGAGCTGCGTTGCGGCAACAATAAAGGCACGAAGCACCGATTTGCTGCTTTAATGACTTTATTCGCTCCTCTGTACATTCAACGTCAATGGGTCCTCCACTAATCGCTACTCTCCCCGGTCGCCGTCGCTACACTTGCCACTGTACACACTCGCACCTGCGTGCACTCCTTCACAGTCCCGCCGGACGACGCCTGCGCAGTCTCGTCTCACTCACACATTGACGCACACGCCCACACACACTGAGCTTGCTGTCACAATCATGTGGGATAATACCCGTAACAGAAGTATTTCGACGTAAATTTCGACTTTAACGGTGAAATCCGACTTACGCGGAAATTCGGGTTACGTCGCCAGCGTTGGAACGGAACTCGTTCGTAAATCGAGGACTTCCTGTATACCTTATTTAGCTGTCACACTTATTGTTGATTTATGTTGTACTGTTTTTTTTTTTTTTTTTTTTTTTTTTTAATGAAACCATTACGTAATGTGTAAAAACTTTGGGTAGAGTGCGAAAGAATGACATTTTGGTCAATTCCTTTGCCAGTGCGTGCCGAACAGGGCATTAACTTTCAGCAGATAATGAGAACTAAGGCTTCTGCATGCCCGCGAACCTAGTGAGAATAAGTGGGACGGGAAAAGGGTGGATGGATGGCTTGATGTTACCAAGAACTGGATGGCCCTCGAAAATTGATGACATGACAATAAGATGGTCATGGACAAGAGGCTGACTGACAGCAACATTGAAGGAGCTGGCAGAAATTTCGGGCAAGTACTCGCTCTTTAGTACATGTGACAACAATCTTCCGTGCACCTTGTACGTGTGGGATATACCGTACAGTAGGTTAGGCTGATCTACTGTGAGCCTTATGAAGAAAAATAAATACTTGAATTGTCTCAAATAAATGTGTACAAATGTTATGGTCCGATGTAACCAATGTTGTACTTTTTAACAATTTATGAACAGTTCCAAATACCAGTCAGCGTTAGCACAAAAGCTTTAAGCTTTGGTAAGAAAATGAAAAAAATCTCAGTAAAAGATCACAAGAACAGATTAACTTTATCTGGGGTTATTCAGAGGCACTTTAAATGTTGGCAGGTGCGTGATGACTGTTGACTCCCACTTTAACATGAATTTGTGATTGTGATTGGTAAATTCTGAATGCAGCCATTTCCACAGTAATAAGAAGGTGTTCACACTTGTGCAACCACATGATCTCAGTTGTTTATTTTTACTTCCCCTTTTCGAAAATATTTGTTTTCAATTGAGTTGTACACGTTATATGTAACATAAATGATGGAGGTGTTTTTTTTATTTATCTGGGTCTCATTTTTTATACCACAAAAAAAGAAATTTCCTCAGGTGTGTGTAGACCTTTTATTGTCACTGTATCTCCTTACATACTGAAGCTTTTCCCATTTTCTATTCAGTTTTCTTTTTTCTTTTTTTATTGGCTAATTGCGAAAAGAAGCTGTTACAGGCACACACCTCCACTAGCACTGCCACCACCACCCACACAGCAGGAGCCATGGGGGGGGGGGGGGGGGGGGGGGGGAAATGCATATTGAGCACTGGTGTAAATCAATCCATGGTCGCAGTGTGCATAGGTGACCTTGTGAGGGATGCAGTCAAAGCACTGCCTGGTAGCCATGCGCACACCTCACGCCCGAATGCATTAACGATACATATTCACAGGCTTTTGCCACGTGTCCTCTCAGCCGTGATAACGTGTGAGCGAGCGGGAGCCTACGTATTATTCCTGATGCATTTCCTGCACAGGAAGACTCTTACAAATGCAAAAAGTGGTATTTGGTTTTCATTAAAATATTCGGCGGGGTGTCTTATTGTCGTCGCTAAATGATCATCCCTCACGACTGGAGTCCTGGGCAACGCAGCCACCCAAACAGAAACAACTTGACGTCATTTATTTCTATCAGGCAGGAATGATATTGGTCACATTGGGAAGGGGCTATTTGTTTCTTTCATGAACAGGTAGAGCTGTTCTTTCAAGGATTTAACACTGTGGGGAAATTTATAACCCCAATTCCAATGAAGTTGGGACGTGTTAAACAAAAATAAAAACAGAATACAATGATTTACAAATCATGTTCAACCTATATGTAATTGAATACACTACAAAGACAAGATATTTCATGTTCAAACTGATAAACTTTGTTTTTAGAAAATAATCATTAACTTAGAATTTTATGGCTGCAACACGTTCCAAAAAAGCTGGGACAGGTAGCAAAAAAGACAGAGAAAGTTGAGGAATGCTCATCAAACACCTGTTTGGATCATCCCACAGGTGAACAGGCTAATTGGGAACAGGTGGGTGCCATGATTGGGTTTAAAAGGAGCTTCCCTGAATTGCTCACTCACTCACAAGCAAAGATGGGGCGAGGTTCACCTCTTTGTGAACAAGTGCGTGAGAAAATAGTCAAACAGTTTAAGGACAATGTTCCTCAATGTACAATTGCAAGGAATTTAGGTATTTCATCATCTACGGTCCATAATATAATCAAAAGGTTCAGAGAATCTGGAGAAATCACTGCATGTAAGCGGCAAGGCCAAAAACCAACATTGAATGCCTGTGACCTTCGATCCCTCAGGCAGCACTGCATCAAAAACCGACATCAATCAATGTGTAAAGGATATCACCACATGGGCTCAGGAACACTTCAGAAAACCAATGTCAGTAAATACAGTTCGGCGCTCGGTCCGGAATTGCAACTTCAAACTCTACTATGCAAAGCAAAAGCCATTTATCAGCAACACCCAGAAACGCCGCCGGCTACTCTGGGCCTGAGCTCATCTAAGATGGACTGATGCGAAGTGGAAAAGTGACGAGTCCACATCTCAAATTGTTTTTGGAAATTGTGGACGTCGTGTTCTCCGGGGCAAAGAGGAAAAGAACCATCCGGACTGTTATGGACGCAAAGTTCAAAAGTCAGCATCTCTGATGGTATGGGGCTGTGTTAGTGCCAATGGCATGGGTAACTTACACATCTGTGAAGGAACCATCTATGCTGAAAGGTACGTACAGGTTTTTGGAGAAACATATGCTGCCAGCTTAGCAACGTCTTTTTCATGGACGCCCCTGCTTATTTCAGCAAGACAATGCCAAACCACATTCTGCATGTTACAACAGCGTGGCTTCGTAGTAAAAGAGTGCGGGTACTAGACTGGCCTGCCTGCAGTCCAGACCTGTCTTCCATTGAAAATGTGTGACGCATTATGAAGCGTAAAATACGACAACGGAGACCCCGGACTGTTGAACAGCTGAAGCTGTGCATCAAACAAGAATGGGAAAGAATTCCACTTACAAAGCTTCAACAATTAGTGTCCTCAGTTCCCAAACGTTTATTGAATGTTGTTAAAAGAAAAGGTGATGTAACACAGTGGTAAACATGACCTGTGCCAGCTTTTTTGGAACGTGTTACAGCCATACAATTCTAAATTAATGATTATTTGCTAAAAACAATAAAGTTGATCAGTTTGAACATTAAACATCTTGTGTATTCAATTAAATATAGGCTGAACATAATTTGCAAATCATTGTATTCTGTTTTTATATATGTTTAACACAACGTCCCAACTTCACTGGAATTGGGGTTGTAAAGGAGCACCTCTTTTTTTTTTTTTACTATTCTATATTATACTGTGCCATACTAATAAACCAATGAAGGAATACGTCTGCTCATCCATTGTGTCTGAATCTTGTGTCTTTTCTGGAAGTGACTTTCAATCAGCTTTCTGATTGGCTAAAATGAATCTCCTATGTGGGTTGTTGGTGCCACCTGTTGCAAGCGTACCAGGCATCTATTTGGGGTTTTTCTTTCTTTGTGAGTCAATGCCAAAATGTTGAGCACCTTTTACTCCAGAATTGTCTCTTTGAACTTCACTGTGAACTTTACACCTTTACAGAGGCCACGTCATCTGCGCAGGCTGTGTATTTGTTCAAGACACCACCATGTGTCACAGTGGACGTCAATCATAGTCGTAATCAGTCGAGCACATGGCGTGTACAATTTAAGGCGGTACAGTAGTACTATGTTCATATATTAATGAATGCAGTGTTTTGTTGCTCTAAGCACATGAGCTGTACTGTCCATACTGAGTCCTTCCCTGTCAATGCAAAAGCTTGGGATACATGAATGGAGTTGCACAATGAGAAAGAATGCCCAAACTGCATGATCTCATTATCTCCTAACCCAAGGCTAGTTTGCTCGCATAGTGTCGCTTTACTGCGCTTGTCTCTGCGGAATCACATCTGCCTCCTTGCTGCCAACGGTGAACATAAGCTGACACAGTCGAGAAACGAAACATAACATTTCACAATTTTTTCTCATCCACGATGGAGTTATCTTTTTTTTCCCTTGAAGGAGCTGTAAATTTTTATTTAAAGTGATGTGCTTTCTGGAGAGCCTGGCAAACAACGGAGCACCCGCAGCGAGTGTGGAGATGTATACATCTTGGATTTTGATTAAAGTTCGGATGACTGTTAAAACCTCCTCGTTGAGAAGGACAGCGAGAGAGGCTTGATGTATTCAGTCAGCTTCTTTATCACTTCACACTTTTAGTGGCAATCAATTGGATAAGGTAGACACACACGGCCGCATGAACGCACACACACACACACACACACACACACACACACACACACACAGAGGCTGAGATTTGCCACAAGAGGACTTTACTTAATAAAGGCTTCACACATTTTCACTCAACTTTTTAATACCATGTAATGACTTTGGCGGTATTCAAACAATTGCGGCAAGCACAGCACGGCCGCAATAACAATCCAAAAGCATTGTTTGTATTTTTCCACAGAAAGAGCTTAATGAGAAAGAACCTACCTGCACAGATGTTTGCTAATAAGCAACTGATCGTTATGTCCTGCTGGCTGTCCACATGCAGCATCATAATGTTATCTCAAAAACAATCTTATAATGACACGATTCTTCAAAAGGATGCATGGAGGAAAAACATGTATGGACACAATAATCTGACTATATTTCCATTGATCAATTATTGGGCAAATTAATAATTAATTAATCAAGTGATTGATGTCTTACAATGCTCGTGTTGTATCGAGCAGAATGATTCTAATCGGAGGAGTTGTTATGGCATGTATGTAGCTTATTGTCCCACAGGACACTCATACGGATTTTTTACATCTTAATCGATTATTAAAATATGAATACCATTTTTTATTAATCTTCACTGATTATTAAAATGGGAGAGAGCCCACACATGACAAGGAAAAGCAAATAGAAGAAGCTAGGCTAACTCATCTGGTAACTGCATTGCGGTGGTAAAGTCTTTTCCGTGCCACTTTGTAAGATATTTCACCCTAACCTCACTCGTACAATTCTGGTTGGTAAAGGCCGAGCATCCTTCCATGGCACTACTGGTAAACCCTCCATGTCTTTTGACCAAGGCAGAGCGATTGCAAAAACAGAGCTTAAAGGCTTAAATGATAACTTTAGCCTTCTTCTCTACCGCCATAGTTTGAATGCGTGATTCAACATTTGAAAATATGTTACATGAGGTAAATTGCTTCCCAGGGAGAGTGAACAACGGCCGTAATTTACATTCCAACAAGTTGGTTAAAAAACAAAAATAATTCATGTGTTGGAAATTCAGACATACGACAGCAAATTAGAAAATGAATCAACATTGCCTCTACTGGTCACAGCCAAGTACCATGCTTCATTCGGACTAAATTGCTTTAAGACACGTTTAATCAATGATTTAAAAAAAAAAAAAAAAAAAAGGATAAGTAAATCAACTGTGATTTTTTTTCACGTAACATTAAGACTCCAAAAAAATTTCACATTTCTTAAACTAACCTAAACTAAAAGTTTATGTTTTTTCTAATGTAGTGTCTCTGACCCGGTTGTCATAGCAAACCCCTACCACAAATGATAGACTCGGCATTCCTCCCTGCTGCCCTGGTGTGCAAGACGGCCACCAAAGGACGGCTAATTTATCTCACCCGGATCTTAAACTAATTAACAGCTCCCCGACGAATCTGGATTCCAGTCATCAAAGACTCATTTCCTTCTTTTGAAGTGAGCGACCAAAAGGTTGGAGCCTCTCAACCACTGGGAACATTGCTGGAAAGCAGACGACACCTGCTGGCGTTTGAGAGTTACGCCAATGTGTGGACTCCCATTCGAAGTTTCTTTATCTGAAGATAAATGTCTGTTTTGATATTTCAAGAATGCTGCAGAAATATTCCAAATGTACGCCTTGATGTCTGTGTCATTGTGTCAGCTTTACAGGTCCAGCTGCAAGACTGAGAACTGTTCATCTTGATTTGAAACCACAACCAAACAGTATGAAATGTTGCATTGAACCTTAAGCAGTTGATTTGCCAAGTCTAAAGTTTAAACAATCATTCTATATGCTTGATCTATGAGTAAGAGTACAAAGTTGGGAGCATTTTATATGAATATATGATTTTTACACCATTTTTATGGCTAGATTGTAGACCGAAATTCAAATTGATGGGCGTGGTCTTCTCAATTTTCCCAGCCGTGATCTGTTGGCGGAGCCTCAATAAGCAACTACCGGTCACGCACGCAGTTGAGAGCAAGAACGGTGCCCACCACAAGTTCTATCAGCAGGAAAGTTACGGGCGCACCCCGACAGGACAACAACTTTTCTTTTTGTTTTATTTTTGTGTATCTTCTTCAATCAAACCTGCTTCGTTTTCCTCCTGAGATGTGCGGGGAAAAGACCATCCCCAAAGACCAGCTGATCTAAGGTCATGAGTAGCACAACAATGGTTGTCAGGATGTACAAGATTAGTGCCTTATAACTCTGGGGAAAATACTATCTTCACACAAATCCCAAGTTTGCTCTCTCTCGCTGTGAACTAACCCGGAAGTGAACGCAGGCATTCACCTTCGACAAATTTATTTCTTAAATAAATCATTTTATCCAACAACAATATAGGCTACACTTATCTTTTAACAAAATATGACTATTCTCATAACCTCCAGTTACTAACAGTACCTCTGCTGCTTGCGAATAAGTTATATTTTCAAAACATGACTGTATTCACGTTTTCAACATTACAACTTCATTCTAGTAATTGAGGCATGTGTCCTCATGTAGGAATAAAATATGTTCATAATTTCACTTTTTTTTTTTGGGATTGTTTCTTGTTCTTCAGACTTCTTCCCAAGTCCTAATGTTACTATTTTTTAATAAAAATGTTATCATACAGTAACTGCCTTTTTTTTTCTTTTTTTGTTCCACAGACCGAAACTAGTTCAGAGTGGATCAACAGCACCTCTGCTGGTTGCAGTAAATTATTACTTCTTTTTGCCTTGACTCATTCAAGATGCGGAAAATTGACAATCAATTCCATCCAATTCATTGAATTCTTCATGATCTGTTAATCGATTACTATGCTCATTCTTACAGTATCTAGCAAAAGTCAGTGGTGTGATTTTTAAAGCTGTAAAAAAAAAATCTTACACATATGTCATCCAACAGCAACAATACGTTACATGTTAATTTCCTTATAAATTTGGTTCTGTTTGGTTCTAAGATGAAGCATCGCATCGATGCATCATCAGACACACTTTTGCATATTTAGGCCGCTAGCCAACAAAGAAGCTGGCGGCAAACCATCAGTAACCATCTTGCAGAAGGGGATTGTGCAGCCACCATCTTGTGTCCAACGATTGGCGGGAATGTGTATTCATTTCCAAATCAGAGCATCTGCTGTCTTCAACATCAGATAATAATTGCTGATGAATTTACAACAGCTTCTGTGTTTGGTGCAACTTATAGGGCCGCAAAATGCTCGAAGTACAAGAAAAATTGATTTTTAATTGTTGTGTACTTTACTGGTGTTTAAGAAGTGGAAGATAAATCTGGTCAGACCAAAGCATTTTAATTATGATTTTATAGTTTGGTCATAGCCACCCTCTTTTGACCTGCATACATCAGTCAGACAAAAAAATATATATTTTTTTAACAATAGGCTCAAAATGTTATGCTAATGTTATTTTTGGGATCCAAAACATGTCCTCGCCTCCAAAACTCACTCAGTAGTCCCCACAGGAAAGTTAGAAAATAATAACCCCAGACAGCAATTTCACCGATCTAAACAAAATTGTATACTTTGGTTATAACTGGATGCACGAAAAAGACTCAAGGACCAATGCTCGAAATCGAACAGGAAGTTGGACATTTTGGTTTGAAACAACCATTTATGTAATTCCAGGGCTGGCACTTAAACAAACTTAAACTTGGGAATTTGCCCATATGAGACACAAAACAGATGCGTGACACTAAATTAAAAAAAAAAATTTTTGTCTATATAACGTGAGCATAGCATCAAGAGTTTGATGATTATGTCGAATCGTTTCTGACCGCCATGAGCATGTCATTATGGTAATGGTGATTCAAAATGGTTCTACAGCAGAGTGGACTTTTGAGCAAATAGGGTTTCACCAAAATAATGCTTAAAGCTTTGCTTTGTGAGGGTACGATATCCCAACGGAACAAAATGGACTTGGTCCAACCTGCTTCCGTGTGGACAGGAAACGTCTCAAACAATACGGCCATATTGACACATGCTTTTTATCCTGATTGTAAGCTTGCACTGCAAAGCAGCTCTCACAGCCACACTAAATCAATATTGAAGGAGCAAAGCCCTTGTTCCCTGTGTTTATAGATCCACGGGATGGACTTTGCTTCCCCTGCACATTCGCATCACTTTTGCTGTTGTCTGCGACATGAGCAGAAAACAGCAGTTTTTCTCTCCGTTATTCAATGTCAAGGGGTTTTATAAGGCACATAACCTGAGATTAAATTTGGGTTATGTTATGTCTCCAATAATACAGTTGGCTATGCATGTTTTATATTCACACGGTGCTTGCTCACCGTGATCTGCTGCAAAGTGTCTTTTTCTCCTTTTTATTTGGACTGCTTACTTACGGTCCATAGGCTTACTTGAGTTTAAACCCCATGAGGTTTGATGATACTGTATGTCACTGTGGGGTTTGATGTGTATGATGCAACCGTACTGTTCATACAAGCATTTTTGAAAAGTCAAGTTATAAAAAAGTCATTTTTTTTCCTCACGATGGTGCTGAACTCACAATCCAATAACCATGAAGGAATTCATAGTTGAAAACAACAACAACAACAACAACAACGTATCCTTTCAGACATTGTTGCAGAGGCTTTTTCGCACATACTGTACTCTAAATAGCTAATGGCAAATACAGTCACTCGATTACGAAGATCATCCTTTAATGAGACTTGGTTCAGCTGAAAATGAAATCCCATATTTTTAATTATCTGCTCAAAATGTTATGTTCATTATCCAAGGTTATATTTTGATTTCATTAAAGCCCATCCAATCAAACTCAGCAAAGGCCGATCATCGGATGTCATTAAAGGATTATCGATTATGATTATCCTATGGTGTAGGGTGTGTTAGGAGTAATTTTTCTTGACCGATCTGCTCAGAAAATATTTGAGGCTGACAATTGTAAAACATGACATCATACTATAACAGACATCTGGTTTGGGGGAAGAGCACCACGATTTTCAGTGGGGATGTCGTTATGTGTATGGTGTGCTGTGTTGGTCATCTCGAGTCCAACGCACTATAAAAGCAGTGAGAATACCCATGCAGATCACGTGTGGGGTATCTCACATTTTAAAAATCAGTTGTTAAAATACTGATAGCGACTACTACTACTTTTAAAACAGTATTCGTAATGACACATATTTCCACAATTAAAATAAATTACAGATTTATTTTTTTATTATTGCTACAAGATACATTTACTTCCATTATCTTTTAATCTTTTAAAACAAAATGCCAGTTATGAAACATTAAAATGTAACATTTGCCAGCAAATTCGCATTGCCACAAGCTGTGATCTTAATTTGCGTGTATTCAAACCTTTGCCAAAATACTTCATAGTGGTGTTATGATGAAGCTCATAGTGATTAATATTTGAAGTAGGTTATATTGCAGTCTTATAATATCAAAATCAATTTGAGGGATCAATAAATTGTTCGTATCATCCTGCATTATGCCCGACCAGACTTAAAATCAAACCAGATTAAAAAATTAGTCTGCCGAGTCAGAATCTATCTTGAAAGGAGGCTTCATGGTGTATACTCAGCTTTTGTCTCTCACGAGGAACACAATGAAAATAAAATTGACAATCTACAAGGAATCTCGAGTAAAACTGAACTGTCCAATGTCTTTTCCTGATGCTCTCTCTCGAGTTAATGTAGAAGACACAACACACCATAAGGAGCTGCTGTGATCTGCAGACAGCTGTGTTTTGTCTATCTGCGCTGCAAATCGGCATCACTGCTACATTAGCCTGTTAGAAGAGCAAGAGATATCCAGCAGGAGTTGCAAAGGAGTCATTACATCCCGGCAGATGTGATGGGATCCTGAAGTGATCCCAAAAAAATCGTAACTCGTAGCTCTATGCCCTCAAGCGGTTGTTCCTAAAAATCAGACAAGCCTCACTTCGGGACATACGCTGGAAGCCTGTCACACTTGACAGACAAACACACTGTCCACTCCGCGACTTGACTAAGAGCCACCCCAGCCTTCCCTTAACACCGCTTTCAGTCTTGCCTCCCCTCAGAAACTGACACAGCAGCCACTGTCAGGTTTGCTTAATTTTGCCATGCTCGACTCGTCGCTACCTGCACTTTCATCTGCCACAGCGCCTTAATCCTCTTGTCACTCACCAGCCCCCCAAAAAGATAAGGACGTGAATGAAGGCCTGGGATGAGAAGTTGAAGAGGAAGGTTGCAATATGGTTGCAGACTAAACTTTTCGCGGCATAATAAAGCCTTCTTCCCTCAAATAGTTGTGAGAAAAACAATACATTTTAAGTCCTGGTGTAGTGAACACAGTCCAAGGTGAATGCCTACTTTTTTTACAAGGTCTTATTCAAGCACAGTCGCAAGCTTTTCCACAGTGTACAACTGTGGTGTATGAGGTTTGCAAAGGGGTGGAATATTTCCTGTAAATTCACAGTAACCTTTACCAATGGAAAGTTCAGCTGAGAAAGTGTAGCAAGAAATTATTCCCCGACACCAGTTTTATGACTTTTCAGTCATAACAGGATTAACAAAAAAGTCTCAAGGACCCATGCCCAAAATTAAACAGGAAGTCGGCCATTTTGTTCTGAAGTAGCCAAATTCCAGGCCTTGTACGAACTTCAATCGGAACCAAGTATGCTGGACGGACTACACCCTGAACTGGTCGCCAGTCAGTCGCCGGGCACACCAAAGTAACTGAAACACATTTTATTTATAGTAAACAGAGAAGCAATGAGAAGCCTGCTTATTCCGACATTACGGTACTTAAATGACTAAATATGATCTTTTTTTTCTGTCTGTCTGTTTAATGTTACACATCATCCACATTCAGTTCTGAAGAAAGACCGTGTCTTCAAAACTGAAAGAGACCATCCAGCATCATGAAAGGCTTTTCGCAATTTCTGTGAGGTCACATCGCTTTTACCATTTTGAACAGGACTGAGGGAAACTGGTGTTAACTTTTTCTCCTATAGCAGCCCATTTAGCACACCATTGGTGATTGAAACATCTCAAGTGATTTACATTCACAGAGCGCAATTACAAGTAGAAAATAATGCGAGATTAAATTTTCTCTGTGGTTCGGTCTATTTCTAGTTTCATTCCATCTAAGAATTGCGTGATTGGGAGACTTTGGAGAGCCAAATAAGTCTAAATAATTTTGAGCGCCAGGGCTTCAAATAAACAGTTTGTTCAGCGCTCGAATGGGTCATATATTTCCATCTAGCACTGATTGTTTTCACTTAAAAAAGGAAAACAATTCAGTATTGCGGGTGTTTGTTTCAGGTTTCTCCCTCCCAAAAATAAACGGTTGTTTCATGTAAAAATTATTCATATCCTGGACACATTTTGGTTAAAAGTAAGTTTGTATTTGGTGAATTATGTGACCATGAAAAAAAAAAGATCACATTACTTTTTGCCAACTGACAACTTTTTCTGGTCAAAGACAGCCACCCTCTCAGAATAATTCATCCTAGTGCAGTGACACAAGGGACTTTAATTCTCATGGTATTGATTTTTAATGTACATGCCGGCAAGGTCATAGGAGAGAGGCGGCTTGTTGTTCTGGGGTCCTGGGCCGTATTATTTATTCAACATACAGATGCATGGACTGCATTATAGGCCTTTCCTCACACTCGGCTTCTCCCTGTAAAAGTGTGTTATGTATGTGTGACATGATACTGGTCATGCTGTGTGTAGTTATTTGTTCCCTCCTGCCTTTAGCTTGAGTAATCATGCAAGAATAAGTAGTTTGATGTGGAAATATGATAATACCAGTGACGTATCATTAGTCACTGCTTTCAAAAAAAAAATTAATCATAATAAATTCATGTCAGGAGCTGCCCTGCAGTACTGTTGTTGGAGCCTGGGTGGCGCTTTGTGCCCTCTCTCTCCCCTCCCCTCTCTCTTTCAAGCACCTTCCTCAGCCGCGCACCTGTCACCAATCAGCCCTCGTCACCACCTGCATATAAGCCTGCCTGATCCCAGAAATCCTCGCCAAAGTATTGCAGTTTCTCCAAGCGGTACCACGGCTTACCTGCCTCACGTAAGCTACACGATTCCTCGTCTCCTTTTATGACCCCTGTGTCTCTACTCATCCTCAGTGTTTACCCCGTGCTCGTGGTCTATGTAATTCCTGCCACCCCGCTGCCAAGCCAGCCGCCTGTCCTCGCCACTGGCTGCCGCACAGCCCCTTCCTCCACTGCCCGCCAACGCACCTCAAGGACCACTTCCATTACTTTCTCTAATAAACTGTTCATCATGACCTATCCGTCTCCGCCTGCTCTTGGGTCCAGCTCCTCTCCATTCATGACAGAATACTTTGGCCATCATGGATCCAGCAACTCTGATGGCGCTTGAAGAATGCACTCACCCTCCAAGGCGCCTCCATAGGACGTCAGGATAAGACATTTCAATAAATCCCAGAAACTCTACTCTCCCTTTCCCAACAGGTCTCCCTCCTTTCTTCAAAGATGCAATCCTCTCAACTCCCAGTAAGTACCCATTCTGAGCCCGCAGCCTTCGAGCCACCCCGCTTCCCTTAAAAAGAACCTCATGTGCCACCATCCGAACCCTACTCCGGGGACTTAGGTGCTTGTAGCCAATTTCTTTTCAACTGCACCCTAGTTGTCAACCTTCAACTTTACAGTTATCCCACAAACAATCCAAGGTCGCATATATCACTAACCTCCTCCGCGGCAAAGCAGCTAAATGGTGCACTTCCTTATGGCACAACTCCTCCCCGGTACTCCAGTCATTTGATTCATTTTCCTCTGAACTCAGTAAAGTATTCACTCACCCTGTTCAGGGCAGAGAAGTAACCCGTCGCCTCCTCACGCTCACTCAGGGCACTAAGTCCGTAGCAGAGTACTCAATTGAGATCCGTATACTTGCGGGTGAATGCGGGTGGGATGACGCTGCGCTTAGCGGGATCCGCACGCATAAAGTCCCTTCCACTCCGAGCACCGTGCCGTCAGCTTCTCACCCATCTCCTGCACCATCTACTGCCTTTTCATCACTCCCCGTTGCACCCGATGAGCCCATGCAAATTGGAAAAACACGTTTAGATCCCAAGAGCGTCAGCGTCGTGTCATACAGTGGCTGTGCATCTATTGCGGTCAATCAGGTCATTTTATTTCCTCTTGGTCCCTACGACCACAAGACAAGGCTCACCGCGATCAGAGAGAGTCGTGTTGAGCCAAACCTCCATTTCCTCTAGCTCTTCCTCCCGCATGACCATTCCCGCTTGCATTCTAGTTTCTGCTCATAAGATCCCCATTACAGCCCTTATCGATTCCGGTGCCGATGACAATTTTATTCATGAAGGTATAGTTCACCAGCTCCAAATCCTTCTCCAACCACTTCCGTCCCCGAAAAAAGTCACAGCGCTGGATGGCCGAGTCATTTCTCCTGTCACCCACCAAACTGTGCCTATCACGCTACTTATTTCCGGTAATCACCGCGAGAACATCTCACTCTTCGTCATTCCTTCCCCTGAGACCCCCTTAGTTCTTGGAATTCCCTGACACAAACATCACAACCCCGCCACAGACTGGACACATTTATCTATCACTGGATGGAGCCCTCATTGCCATTCACACTGCCTGCTCTCCGCTATGCCACCCTCAGAAGACCCATCACCCTCTGTCACCCCAGTGGACCTCTCACGGGTTCCCGAAGAATATCATGACCTCTCCCCAGTATTTAGCAAGGAATTGGCATTCTCTCTACCCCCCCCCCCCCTCACCGCCCGTACGACTGTGCCATTGGCCTGTTCCCGGGAGCTCCACTTCCTACCAGCTGACTCTTCAATCTATAGGCTATAGAGGATTACATCCGAGACTCCCTGGCTGATGGACTCATACGCCCCTCCTCGTTTCCGGTAGGGGCCGGGTTTTTCTTTGTGGAGAAAAAAGACACCAATCTTCGCCTATACATCGACTACCAAGAACTCAACGACATAACTATAAAGAACAAATCACCGCTACCCCTGATTGACCCGTCCTTTGAACCCCTCTGCGAAGCCCAGATTTTCACTAAATTGGACCTCCGTAACGCCTATCACCTCATTCGTATCCGAGACGGGGATGAATGGAAGACTACCTTCAATACCCCTCTCGGACAATTTGAATATCGGGTCATGCCGTTCGGTTTCACAAACGCCCCTGCAGTTTTCCAAACATTCATCCATAACATCCCCCGTGACATGCTAAGCCGGTTCGTGTTTGTGAACCTTGATGACATCCTCATCTCTCCCGCTCCCTCGAAGAACACCGCATGCATGTGCGCAAAGTCCTCCAGCATCTCGTCGAGGACCGTCTGTTTGTCAAACCTGAAAAATGCGAATTCCACCTCTCCTCAGTACATTTTCTCAGCTACATCATTGCAAAAGGACAACTGCAACCGGACCGCGCCAAGATCCAAGCCATCACCGACTGGCCCATCCCCACTACCTGGAAAGAACTGCAACGCTTCCTTGGATTTGCCAACTTCTACCGTCGATTCATCCGCAAGTACAGCAAGGTTGCAATCCCTGTCACCAGGCTCACATCCACTAGCTCCCCCTTTCAGTGGACCCCGGCAGCCTCCCAAGCATTCAGTCAACTCAAAACCCTGTTCACCAATGCTTCCATTCTGCGCCACCCTGACCCCTCCCTCCAGTTCGTGGTGGTGGTTGAGGCCTCGGACTCCGGAACTGGGGCTGTCCTCTCGCAGCGGGACCCCACGACCTGTACTTTTTTTCCCCCGTCGCCTGTCCCCCGCTGAGAGGAATCATGACGTCGGCAACCGAGAGCTGCTGACCATAATATGGGGCCTGGAAGAATGGGGGCGCTGACTGGAGGGGACTGAACTACCACTTATTATTTGGACTGACCACAAGAACCTCGCTTACCTCCGCTCCGCTAAATGTCTCAACCCCTGACAAGCTCGCTGGGCAATATTCTTGAGCAGGTTCAACTTCAGTCTCTCCTTCCGTCCCGGTTCCCGTAACACCAAGCCAGATGCCCTGTCCCGAATTTACTCACCCCCCTCCAGCTCAGCAGAACCAGAACCCATTCTTCCTTCCTCATTTCATTTAATTGGTGGCAGCCACTTGGAAAATCGAGCAGGTGGTCAAGGCGGCTAAAAAAACACAACCAGATCCCAAGACTGGACCTCCTAACCCTCTATTTGTACCGGATTCTGCACGTTCTGACATCCTAAAGTGGGCCCACAACTCTAAACTCACTTGTCAGCCTAACATCTCCCGTACTACCCAGTTCATCCAGCAGCACTTCTGGTGGACCAGCCTCATCAGAGACACCCGAGAATTCGTCCAAGCCTGCTCCGTCTGCGCCCGAGGGAAGTCATCACACCTGCCCCCAGCTGGTCTGCTGTGCCCCTTGCCTATTCCAAGCCACCCTTGGGCTCACATCGCTGTGGACTTCATTACCGAAAGATAACTCAGTCATTCTCACTATCATCGATCGCTTTTCCAAATGTGTCTATTATGTGCCCTCCTCCAAACTCCCGTCCGCCCTCGAAACTGCTAACCCCCTCGTTTTGCATGTCTTTAAACTCCATGGTATCCCCATTGACATAGTCTTCGATCGAGGTCCCCAGTTTTCATCACAAGTCTGGAAGGAATTCTGCAAGGCGGTGGGCGCAGCACCCGGCTTATCCTCGGGATATCACCCTCAAACCAACGGCCAGACGGGGGCGAACTAACTGTTTCCTTGAATGGGCTCGCCGCTCTGTTGTCGCACGCAACTCCTCATGTTGTCGCACGCAACTCCTCATGGAGTTCGTTCCTCCCGTGGATAGAGTACGCTCACAATTGCCTCACCAGCTCCGCTACCGGTATGTCCCCGTTCATGGATTGCTACGGTTACCAACCACCATTATTCAAAGAACAGGAGCAGCCAGTGGCAGTTCCCACCGTTAAAGATCACCTCCAGAGAGTCCAGGCTCCGGGACCTGAGAGACCCGGTCCGCCACACGCAATAAACAGCTCGTTCCCCGACGCCAGAATAAAAGGTGGGTCAGTCTGTCTGGCTTTCTTCCCACGACCTCCCACTTCAAACTGAGTCCCGTAAGCTCGCTCCACGCTTCATTTGTCCTTTTCCCATTACCAAAATTATCAATCCCACTTCCATCCAATCAAAACTTCCACAGTCCTTAAAAATTCACCTCACATTCCACGAATCATTGCTTAAGCCTGTCTTCACCTGCGCCCTGAGCCCTCCGGCCCCCCGTATTATCGACGACCATCCAGCCTTCACGGTGTCGCGCATCCTCGACATGAGGCTCAGGGGGAGGGTGTACCAGTACCTGGTGGACTGGGACGGATATGGGCCGGAAGAGCATTCTTGGATTTCCCGGAAGCTCATCCTTGATCACTCCCTTCTGGAGGGCTACTATGCGGCTCACCTGGGGAAACCTGGCAGAGAGGCGTCCATTGAGAGGGGGGTACTGTCATGACCTTCCCTGCACTACTGTTGTTGGAGCCTGGGCAAGCCAGCCTCCTGTCCTTGCCACTGTCTGCCGCACGTCCCTTCCTCCACTGCCCGCCAACGCACCTTAAGGACCACTTCCATTACTTTCTCTAATAAACTGTTCATCATAACCTATCCGTCCTCCGGCTGCTCTTGGGTCCAGCTCCTCTCCATTCGTGACATACAAGTTAATTTTAAAAAACATGAGTTGCATTATCTAGTTTATTATTATTATTAGTAGTAGTAGTAGTAGTAGTAGTAGTAGTAGTAGTAGTAATATGAATGGATAGTAAGTATTCAATAGATCGTGGAGTGCAATATTATTATTATTATTACTATTAATGCTTGGTTAGGTTAGTAAGGGTACTAAAAAGCCTTTAAATATTGATTATTGTTGTCAATAGGTTGTTAAGTGCTGCATCAACTTAATATTATTAAATATTTGTAAGGACACTAATTCTCAGTTAAGCACATGGTTATTGTTTTCGATATACTGGAGAGTGGATTGTTTAGTTTTTATCAAGGTTTGGTAAGGAAAGTTATTAACCTTTAAGCATAGGGTTAATACTACATTTAATAGATTGTAGAGGGCATTGTGTCATTATTATTGTAAGGAATAGGAAGGATACGAAGTAGCCTTCAAGCATATTGTTGTTATTGTCAATAGATTGTAAGGTAGTGTACATTCTCTAGTTATTTTAAAGGGTTATTATGGTCTATATTTTGCCATCAAGTATAGGGTTGTCGTCGTAGTCAATGGATTGTAGAGTACATGCTCTAGTTGTTATTAATAAGGGTTAGTAAGAATACTAATAATCTTTTATGCATGAGGTTGTTGTTGTAGTCAATAGATTGTAGAGTACATTCTTAAGTTAATATCAATAATGTTTAGTATGGACACTTATTGACCTTTTAATCATCAGGTTATTATTGCAGACAGTTGATTATAGAGCCCATTCTCTAGTTATTATTAAGGGTTAGTAAGGACAGTAACATTGCTTTAAGCATTGGGTTACAATCGTTGTGCATAGATTATGAAGTGCATTTGCTAGTTAATATTATTAATGGTTAATAGGGGGACAAATTAGCCTTTATGCATAGTGTTACTATTGTAGTCAACAAGTTGTAGAGTGCATTCTCGAGATATTATAAATGACGATGCAACCTTGATGGCATTTGTAGAGATCTGGATCTCGTGCAGCTTCCTCATTGTGCCATCACGGTCGATGAAGTAGGAGGAGGCCAGCTGGTGGAGTGCTTCCACATTTTGAGTGGCGTTGGTGAGCTTCCTGTCCAGCTTGTTTTTGGCCAGATACATCGTCAGTGCCTCCTCCCCTAAAAGGAAACATAAAACATCGGTTATAACCGAACGTGAATGTACATCACATGGCTCATGTGGCACAAATTAATCTTTTGTATCCGGTTTGTAAATGTGTCATTGAAGCTTTGGCATCCTGAATGGAATCGTACATCCATTCATCTATTTTCTATAGTCTAGGGGAACTGGTGCCTTTCCCAACTGGCTTGGGGTCAAAGTAAAATATACTGTATACCCTGGACTGGTCACCAGTCAAACACAGAGCCCATAAATACACAGCCACCCATTCATACTCAAATTGACACTGTCACTGAGTTGGAATTTTACCATGCTGCCAACACGGAAGTGAGGCAAGAGAACCACTACACCATTAGTGATTGGAATCGTAGCTCTTGAGCTCCGATTAACACATTAGTTAAATCTGGATTAAAATCAGGATTAAATTTTTTTTATTCCTGAATATGTAGTCATGTTGAATAGCCATATTGGATACACCCTCGCATTATGATCGTGATTTAATCCAAACATGCTAATACCCACAGTCAATCCAAGCTACAGCCAAAGCAGCAAATCTAAACAAGTGGCTTCGTAAAATAGATGTAAATAGTACCAAAATATATCTGCACTGAATTGGAGCAAGAATAGGGTATTTAAAATCCAGCCTAAGTGTCTGAACAAAATGTGATTTATCATGTTTACACAGTTTCGCAATCTGGGTCAAATCCTGATTAAAAGATTTCTGACCCTGTATACAAATGTGTTAAAATTGGATATGCAACAAGCAACATTTAGCCAGAGAAACCAGATGCCCCAATTTTCCAGGAACATACTCTACACCAGTGATTTCCAACCTTTTTGGAGCCATGGCACATATTTTACAATTGAAAAATCTTATGGCACACCAACAAACAAAAATGTCACAAAAAGTGGACACATTAACTACTGTATGTACTTTCTGCCATCTAATAGAAGAGCATTTCTTTGTTCTGTCTGTCACTATGCCTTACTGGCATAAATAGCTGAATAAAGATACATGATTTCTTGGAAATAAAGAATTTTTTGAGCAATTACGTAAAATTTCCCATGGCACACCTGAAGAGCGCTCACGGCACACTAATGTGCCCCGGCACACTGGTTGGGAATCACTGCTCTACGCGTTTGCTGCTTTATCCCAAGTTGGCATCTGCACAATTGCCCAGAAAGGGCCCAGCTTTACCCTGTCGGGAAGAAATTACTTCTTTGAATGGCATCCATACAGGAAGGCTCTGTATGCATGTGCTTGGTCAATGCTATGACAGAAATAGTAAGTAAACTGAATACATGACTGTTCCTATGATGTTCTAATCGCTTGAAAAGAACTGAGTACTAGGAACATCTCCTGCCTTACTTGCTTGTTAGGCCGCTGCATTGTGTGCATCGCATAGAATGTACCCACTTTGCGTCACATGTTTCTATTTATCCTAGCACTGCGTGGAGAAACATTCAGCCCATTCTTCTTGCCATGCTTCTTGTTCGATACGTCACGAGTCCAAGGTTGGATGTGTCTCGCTGTAAATATCAAAAAGTGATTTTATATCGCGTAAATGTTACCAATTTGTCATCTCATAGATTCAGAAAAAACAACTGCACACAATGAAAAGCAGTAAGGTACTGTATGTCTGACCTTGTTTTTCCAGCCTGTTGGTACTTTGCCTTTATTGCAGCGTGTCTCCCAGAATTTAGCCAAACACAACGAATGAGCAGTGTTGTTATCTACCTGAAACCTTCACTAATGTTTACCAAGATAAACTTCTCACCTCTAAGGAGAGATGAGTTTCAAACAGCTGTAACAAGGTAACACAACCTAACTCAATTATGCTCACAAGTCACTGCACCTTCAATCTTGTCTAGGAGAGTGAAATGATAACAATAGAAGAGAAAATGGGATTTATTGCGACGTAAGATAGAACCTGACTGCTCAGTACAATATGAGCAATATAATTACTAATCATATGTCAATTGGTTGTCAACCTTAGTGAAGATAAGCGCTAAGGAAAAATGGAGGGATGAATGTCATTTGAATTCACAAATAAATTGTACTAAGCAGAGGCTAACATAAATAGCCTAGTAAAAATCATAATGGCTAATGAATAGCATGGAAAGGACCAGACGTGCCAACAAGGGGACATTTTTGCAGTACTCGATCAGTTTATTAAACAGCAGTGGCCGGCGAGAAGGGTCAGAAAGGCCTTTTCTAATAATAATAATAATAGGCACTCAAGGTATATATATATATATATATATATATATATATATATATATATATATATATATATATATATATATATATATATATATATATATATATATATATATATCCATCCATTTTCTGAGCCGCTTCTCCTGACTAGGGTCGCGGGCGTGCTGGAGCCTATCCCAGCTGTCATCGGGCAGGAGGCGGGGTACACCCTGAACTGGTTGCCAGCCAATCGCAGGGCACATACAAACAGACAACCATTCGCACTCACAGTCACAGTCATGCCTACGGGCAATTTAGAGTCTCCAATTTATGCATGTTTTTGGGATGTGGGAGGAAACCGGAGTGCCCAGAGAAAACCCACGCAGGCACGGGGAGAACATGCAAACTCCACACAGGCGGGGCTGGGATTTGAACCCGGTAGTTTTATTTTATTTTAATTTCATACACTGGTTGACTTCTTTTTCCACTTACAGAATATGAAATTTACAACTTCATGTTGATTTAAGCATTTTGATTGATTGATTTTTTTTCTTACACTTGTATGACAGTTAAGACTGTCATAAGACTTATACGTTACTTCAAGCTTTTTTTTTTTTACATCTTAATATTAACAGTGGCTTGCCATCACTGTGTGACAGTTAATAATGTTAAAATGATAAACTTTTTTACATATATATTTTTAAGCAGAGGCTAACTTTTTATATTTATGTTACAGTTAATTATAAATTATTAGTAGAAACATTTGTTTACATGTAATTATTAACAAATGTCCATTTTTTTTATTAGTAGTGGTTAGTTTCTTTTTAGACAGTTAATGATAAAAGTTTAAACTTTTTTTATGAACAGTCGTTAGCTGCATCTAACACGGCATGCAACTCTAAACACAAATACAAGTTGAGAGGATTTTTTTATAAATAGCCAAAAGTAATTAAACCCACACATTCTCATAATATATAATAATAAACATTTGTTCTATAATATTTTTCCATACATTTAGTATGGTCATTGGAGGACTGTATTTAAACTGAATAGAAAAAGGCTGCAAATCAACGACATCTCAAACTCAGGGGTTGAAATATGAATCAGTGAGCCATAACAGGACCAAATATTTACCCGCTCTGCGGCAATCTGTGGTGATTTGCATGTCATACATTTGTTTGTTGACACATTCTCAAAAGGTTTGCATTTTGCTCATTCTATACAACATCATGTTTATCCACATCGAGCACGAGGAGCAAACAAGCAAACAGCCCCGATTCAATCCCACGGGCTCACGTGACCTCGCCTTGCCAAGATTACGGTTCAACAAAAAGGCAAAAACGTACGCCTGCAGCCGGGTTGGAGAGCATGTCACACATGCTCACATCCGCGGCGCACTCGAACACTTTTTTTGTCCCCGAGCGGTGCATGTGAATTGGTCACTTAACTTATGGTGACCGGGACTACCAGTCTTGTGCCTGTTTGGAGTACAAAATCCCTGCGCCCCTCAGGGCCCTGCCAAGTTATTTAAGCAGGATACACACAAACTGAAATTGGGGCACATTTGAAAATGTTCATACTCTTGCAATCAAAGTCACCAAAGGTCCGATTTTTGGATGTCTCTAAAAGATTATCCAAGATTATCCTGTGGTGGTTAAACTTTTGACTGCATAGCACCTATGGAAAAACCCTCAACATTGATAAAATCTAAAATATTGGGCCAATCGTCCTGCTATTTACAGTTTGGAGTGGGCATGATTAAAGATGTCGACATAAATTTTGGTGGTTGATGACCGTTTTCTGACATTAAGCCACATTAAGCTTTTATGACGCCAATGTGAAAACACTTAATGTCCATAAAATCCAAAACATTACATTTTGAAAATAATTTGAGATGTTTTAAAATTTGTATGTGTGTACACTTCAATTGCACTGCTGCGCACTAATAATAGTCCGGCATTAAGTTCTTTATAGGGAGCTACGGTTGCGTGAAGCTTCATAAATATTTGTGGTTATTGCCTCTACTCCAGTAATAAATTACTATTATAGACCACCCTGCTTGCCCGTAATCACAATTAATGCGCTCAGGCAGACCTTTTGTTTAAGCCGTTTAAAAACAATGTAATGTATCACCTTGGAAGCCCACCACTAGGTAACTACTTGCATATTTTTTTTTTAAATGTATGGAGATGTCAACAAGGGTATAGAGTGCAAGTAGAGTTTTAAAGTAATGGAAAGACTGGACCATTCCGTGTTAATGCTACATGTGTGGATCACTTTATGGAGAAGCATTAAACTGTATGGTGATGCTATGTATGGCACTCTGCCAGTGGAGAGGGGGTAATGGATGCGTGTTTTTCATTCAGTCAAAAAAAAAAGATGCTTTTATGTATGAAAGGAGCAAGTGGATAAACAGCTTCACAACAAGCAACCACTGCAGTATATTATAAACAATGATTGGTTGAATTGAAAAAGAAAATGTCCATTGTTGTAACCATGGGTCTTGCTTGAACTTCTGAGACATGCATTTTTCTTTTTTTTTTTTTTTTTTTTTTTTTTTTTCCAGGTTGAGGGAAGCCAATTATTTATTCCAGTGAACCCTGCTCATCGTGGTGGGATACGTTCCAGACTAATCCATTGTAGGTGAAAATCCATCCATCCTCCATCCATTTTCCATACCGCTTATCCTCACGAGGGTCACGGGCGTGCTTTCGTCTAGCTCAGATGACTCTGGGCGAGAGGCGGGGTACAACCTGAACTGATCGCAGGGCACACATAAACAACCATTCAAACTCACACTCACACCTACGGGCAATTTAAACTCTTCAATTAACCTACCATGCATGTTTTTGGGATGTTCGAGGAAACCGGAGTACCCGGAGAAAACCCACACAGACGCGGGGAGAACGTATAATTTCCACCCAGGCAGATGTGCTAACCAGTCATACAACGTGTCGCGTGAAAATACACAATAAAGTAAAAAAAAAAAAGTTGTTTTACCCTTCACACATTTTAAATGCATTGTAAATATTTGAACACAAAAAATGCAAAAAATCTGTGACTGTTGTTAAAATTCAAGACTGCAGTTAAAATTCAAGACCTCTCATTTACTAAATATTACATAACCACAAGGAGGTGAGTGATATGGGTTAAATAATATCAGCATTTTAAGGAGACATACTGTGCTTTTTTCACAATTGAAAACAGTTTTATCCAAAAAAGAGTGGTTTAAAAGATGAAAAACACACTTTCCCTTTTTTCTGAAACATTGAAAGGCTATATCCATCCATCCATCCATCCGTTTTCCAGTCACCTTCACTCGTGGAGGCAGGCCCTCATCACTAAGCCACATTTGCCATGTTTGTAGTAAAAAACATTAAACCTATTCGAGATGGTTTGGGACCGAGCCTTGCCGTGAATACTCGTCTTAAAACTATACCTTTTCAGATTTGGCGGCACGGTGGGCGACTGGTTAGCGCATCTGCCTCACAGGTCTTAGGACCAGGGTTCAATCCCCGGCCCCACCTGTGTGGAGTTTGCATTTTTCTTCCCCTGCGTGCGTGGGTTTTCTCCAGGCACTCCGGTTTTCCTCCCACATCCTTCAGGGTGTACCCCGCCTCCTGCCCGATGATAGCTGGGATAGGCTCCAGCGCTCCCGCAACCCTTGTGAGGATAAGCGGCTCAGATAATGGATGGACCAGATTTTTTGATTTTGAAAAAATTCCCAGGAAGTGTCCGTGTACATGGACATGCGGCGAAT
Organism: Phycodurus eques; assembly: GCF_024500275.1. NCBI lineage: Eukaryota > Metazoa > Chordata > Actinopteri > Syngnathiformes > Syngnathidae > Phycodurus > Phycodurus eques. Next base: position 7,996,319 of record NC_084539.1, read on the forward strand.
AGTCTCCATAACTTCCACTAACAACCCAGGCTAAACTTCAAACCAAGACTCTTCCTCGACACGCAAAGATTTTAGTCGTGTCGTCGAGATATATCACCTTAACACAATTTTTTTTGACATCAGTTATTGCTTTCCTATTAGCTAGGGCTTTGGTGCCATCTTGTGGCATCTTCAGGCATTACATAAAGAGCACAAAAAGATGCAAATAGCTTAGGATAGGTTCCACATAAAACACAAATTGGTGAATTTGTGAATATCAAACCACAGATCGGCGGGGGTTCGGTGTACATCATATTTCATATTTGAGGAGAAAATTAATTCTGCGGTGGTTCAATTGCTCAATGCTCATTCGAACCAAACGGCAAAATAAAGGCAGTAACGTTTACACGAGAGGTGCAACAATTCATTGATTAATCGACAACTAACCGATTATGAAATTAATTAACAACTGTTTTGATCATCAATTAATCATTTAGAGCCATTGTATAATTAAAAATTTTCCTAATCCTTTGATCTCACCCTCTCAAAAGTCAACATTCTCCGATTATTCCAGTCCTCCATAAAAGCAGACTGCTTATCTTCGTATTTAATCAAAATAAGACATTTGCAAACATCTGCTTTTACTTTGGAAAGCGATTACCAACATGTTCCCTATTTTCTGACGTTACCAATAACAAGTAACTGAATCATTATCAATTTATGGAAAAAAATAAAACAGTTTAATCTGATGAAAATAATGGATATTTACTAATCCAATGCAAAATAAATCTGTATCTGATTATTTTATTGATCGATGGGACAATTGAATAATCGGTTCTAAAAATATTCGATAATGACAGCAAGTGAAATTATACTTGCAGAAAACTGACAAAACAGAGACGATTCAAGAAGCTAGCAGAGATCCAGAAAGAGTGGAATGAAGCATGAGTCACAGCTTCAAAAACCACCACATTCAGACACATCCGGGAAATGGGCTACAACTGTCAACAATGTCCCTAGAATGGTTGTCCTTGTCTATATGGACCCTGCGACTGACTGGCGACCAGTTCAGGGTTTAGTCTGCCTTACGCCCGATGTAAACTGGGATAGGCTGCAGCACCCTGCGACCCTGAACAGGATAAGCGGTATTGAGAATTAATGAATTAATATTATTATTGCACCATTAAAAATGATTTGGGTTTTTATCAAGAAAACTATGGAAAATGGCTAGATATCAGCTCTTAAACTTGTATGTGCTATTTGCCTTGTCATCATTATATTTGTCCAAACAAATGTACCTTTAGTTGTACCAAGAAACTTAAGAAAAAAGGGTGGTCAAATTGCAGAGCAATATAGTTTGCTAATTCCTCCTCCCGGCTCACACGCACACAGACAATGCACACACACACAGAAGCCTCTCTCCACACTTTAAAGGCATTAAGCAACTTGTCGGCAGACAGGCAGTCATTGGCTGACCCGTTGGCTTTGTGCGTACTGTTCTTTGAGACACAATTGGAGCGCTGTCTTGTATTTTTTTCTTTTCTTTTCTTTTTTTTCATACCGGTACTGTAAATTTTTTTTACTTTTGACGACAAAATACCTCGGTTAGGTACTGGTATCGGTAGTTGGTGCAACACGAGTGACAGCCCTATTTTACACTGTTTAAAACACCTACTTTTGTATGTGCAAGGAGCATGAATGAGCCTTTATGACAAAAAAAACTTCAATTGTGTCGTGCAAATCTAACCTAAATGTCCAACTGTGTCTTCAGCATGTCAAGTTGACTGCAGAACAACACAAAGACCTGAAAGCGGCGAGTGACATGACAAAAAGTAGCACCGTGGACCGCTTTGCCAGTTTCTCCTTCACATCCAACAAAATCGGGTCTGCCAGGTTCCTGCAAAACAATCACCTGCGACCCCAGCCAAGTCATTTCAATAAACCATTTCTGTGAATGTGCCACTGAGCACAGAGGACTGTCGCACCGCAAGCACCTCGGATCCAATCACAGGTTGTGTGTTTACGAGAGGGAAGTGGAATGAGCTCTCGCTCTCTTTCCCCTCAACCGGAATCTATATTGTGCTGCTTGTTGATGCTAAAGGAGTAATCTACTTGACAACCCACTCGTTCTGTTCAACAGGTTCGGCGCTATGAATCAATCACTTGCGTTCAAGTTCCGCCATGTGACTTGTTTGGATAAATGTCCCTCCCTTTAATCCTAGCAGCCCTTAGATGGGAGAAAATGTAGTCCTTCCAATTGTGCACCTTTTTCCTCACTGTAACTACCTGGGACATTTTGTACAATATCACATAGAAAACATAGTGAATAAACAGCCTGATGATCCAAGAACTAAGACTGACATATGAGGGATGTTTAACCACTCAACTGTAGATGGAGTCTATTTTGGCAAAGAGGGGGTGTCCATTAGTGGGTGTGCGTTCATTTTAAACAATATTCCTAGGTAGGTAAGGTACGTATATTACAATGTATTTAGAATTAATGTAGAATTTAAAACAAAGTCACAAGTAATACAATGGGAAAAAATACAGCAAAAAATAACATTATGGCGCGACGACACATCTGATTATGTCAGAGACAGTTTACGTGCTTGGGTAGGTGCTGCTGTTTTGGTTAGCAACCGAGTCCAAGTGAGGTCATTGCTCAGAAGTAAAAGGAGGGTGTCTATTTGAGTCCAGACATTTATTTGAGAAAATTTGGTAGTTCATGAAAGTGAAGTGAAAGAAGAGTTTAAACAAATAAAAAGTTATGTCGACTGTTATGAAGGAATGGAGCGAAACATCAAGAACTGAGGCAGAGTGACGTCACAGAACATAAATATGGACGCACATAACATTGTGGAGCGATCAGACACTTTGGACACTGCTTATGTGCTTTGTTATAAATGAATAAATAAATACTTCAGACTCATATTTTTAGACTTCGTAGCTCTGCCCCTAGTTGTCATGCTAACGAAAGCCTTACAATCATTGGCACACCAAAACCGGATAATATCAGGAGTGCTGTTAAAGCGGGTCTACTTTAAAGGTTCAACTGTATTCTAAAATTAACGGAATAATTTGGAGTAAAAATTCAGCAGGTAAAATGTAAAGCGTGAAGGAAAATACAGCATGCCTTCATAGAATATCACATTTTGTATCGACCAGGACAATCTCATAAGGGGGCAATGAGAATACACAAAGTGCCATTTGACTTGATCGAATTGGCCCAGAAAACTAAGGATCATTAAGAAAATATGCCGCATATGAACCCAAGAATGTCAATGTATTCTACAGTTCTTCTATTTCTATGTTTCCATATTACACTCTCATGGTCCAACCACTAATAACACTCTTTACACTTGACCAAGGAAATTTAAGTTGTCTGTGAAAATTCCCTTCTTCCCTACCCTCGTGTATAATGATTCTTGAGAGCATAAAAGTGTAGGTGGCCACACGGAGAATTAGCCTCTTCTTCATGATTACTAGTCTGCTGAGCACCTTTATTGTCCTCTACAACTGTGTTCTTTAATGGGCAATCCCAAGAGTGAGATTGTAACAAGTGTATTGACCTGCAACTAGAGAAAAAGGGCCCCAAGGTTAAAAGACGGATGGTTTGGATGTAAAAAGAAAATGAAACCAAAAAACTTAATGAATAGGAATTTCTGCCTTTTTGCAGATGCAATGCAGCTATGGTGGTCGCTGAAGCAAAATCTCTCAAGATCGCGGACAGTGCCGCTGGATTGGCAGACTTGGGTGGTGGTCCCCCTTTTTAAGAAAGGGGACCAAAGGGTGTGTTCCAACTACAGGGGGATCACACTTCCTCAGCCACTCGGGTAAGGTCTATTCAGGTGTGCTGGAGAGGAGGGTCCGTCGGGAAGTTGAATCTCAGATCCAGGAGGAGCAGTGTGGTTTTCATCCTGGCCGTGGAACAGTGGACCAGCTCTTCACCCTCGGCAGGGTCTTCGAGGGTGCATGGGAGTTCGCCAAGGCTGCCGTTTGTCACCGATTCTGTTTATAACTTTTATGGACAGAATTTCAAGGCACAGCCGAGGCTTAGAGGAGGTCCAGTTTGGTGGCCTCAGTATTGCATCTCTGCTTTTTGCAGATGATGTGGTTCTGTTGGCTTCATCAAGCCGTGATCTCCAACTCTCACTAGAGCAGTTCGCAGCCGAGTGTGAAGCGGCTGGGATGAGAATCAGCACCTCCAAATCTGAGACCAAGGTCCTCAGTCGGAAAAGGGTGGATGGATGGTTGTGATTGACTGCAATATATAAAATATGTTTTGAAATACAGTATGTCTAGTAAATGGTCTTAATTGATTTTCAGATGTTCCTGTTCTTACTGTATTTCAATATGCTAATTATTATTTATGTTAATAAAAAAGCATGCGTTAAAGTTTTGAACGAGTAAATTAGACTGATTATTGATTTGCATTTTTTATCCCCATGTTCCCATACACTTAATCTGTTTATGAAAACAATAACTATTTTGGAATTATTGAGCCTTGCTTTATCTGCTGAGTTTTGGTGAGCTCTAGAAGATTTTCAGATTTCAAATTGGGACCTGGGACTCTTTAAGTTTTGGTAATGACTGGGTTATTATTTTATTCAAAGTGTCAGAAAATAGGTAAAAATTTTGTTCAGTTCAAACTCATGTCCATGAATGTTTTCATTTGCTTAAAACACAAAGATGATTTATCTGCTTTCCTGGAGGACTAATGAAATCAGAAAGCATATACATTTCATAGGCTTAAATCAGAGAATTTTGACTTTTTAAAATAATATTTAAAAAAATGGTTAAAAACGTTGTTTCATTGTGTTTTATCTCAACCAGAGTTTGACAATTTGGTTATTTAGTTCCTTGGCCACTATGGATAGAATGAGATTTAAATGTGATAGGATGATATTTGCTCATAAAAGTTTGCTTACTACCAAACCTATTTCTCCCCCTTAATTTTGAAATGATGGCACCACCCCTGCATGTTGGCAAAACACTAAACACATAGAAGAGGCATTTCTAAAGTGTTTTGTTTTTCTCCTTACCCCTTAACCATTATCCAAAGCAGTGAAGATGTCTTACCTCCCAGCGTGGCCGAGATGAGAATGTGGGTCCCATATTTTTTAATGATGGTGTGGATGAACTGCTGCGTGGTTGGTCTGCGGCCGAGCAAGCGGACGCTGCGCTGGAACTCGGGCATGAGGGGCACGGGATTCCGGATCAGGTCCCGCCTCTCGATCGCTGTGTTCCTCACCTTCCAACGTGCAAATTCCCTGAATGTGGCAGAACAACAAAAAAATCGTGTCAACAAAAACTAAAATTTAACACTGTGAGCGCCAGTGACATCTTGCGTGTGAATGTGATTGACATGCGAGAGTGACTGTCAGTGACATGAGTGTGTGAATGTGATTGACACGTGTGCATGATTGTCAGTAACGTTTGCGTGAGCGCCATTGACGTGCGTGTGAATGTGATTGACATGCGTGCATGAGCGTCAGTGACATGAATGCGTCACCGCCAGTGATATGCGTGTGTGAGCACCAGTGACATCTGAGCGTGAATGTGATTGACATGCGTGCGTGAGTATGATTTACACGTGTGCGTGAGTGTCAGTTGATATGGACGCGTAAGCGCCATTGACATGTGTGCGTGAGTGCCAGTGACATGAACGTGTGAGCACCAGTGACAGGCTTGCAGTAGTGCCAATGACGTGGGCGTGAATGTGATTGACATGGGTGCGTGAGTGTCAGTGACATGAACGCGTGAGCGCCAGTGACATATGTGCGTGACCGCCACTGACGTGTGTGTGAATGTGATTGACATTTGTGTGCAAGCGGCAGTGACATGCTTGCGTGAGAGTGTTTGACTAGTGTTTATAGGAGAATTTGACAAGCATTCATGAGCGCGTTTGAGTAGTGTTTATGAGAGGAAGACTTTCAGCCGTGCGTATGAGAGTGTTTGACTAGTTTATATAAGAGTATTTGACAAGTGTTCATGAGTGTGTTTGGCAAGTGTTTATGAGAGCCTTTCAGTAGTTTGTGTGTGTGAGAGCATTTGAATAGTCAGTGTGAGAGCTAATCCTGAATAATGTCCCTAACGGCCCCTCATACACTGGATGGAGGTAAAGCAATATTTTTTTACACAGGACACGGCTTTGTCTTAGAACAGTGAATACACGTGTTTTTCAGCAAATAAAGGAGGATGTTTCCCCTAAATATCTCCAAATAGGTGAATCTGCAAATGTTGAACAGCAGATATGCGGGGTTTACTGGATTGCTTACAAACTAAGAGCGTTGAAAACAAACAGTTTTGTCCTTGTGTAGTTCAAGAAGTCAAAGAACTCAAAATATTTGAGCTACAGCAACTGTTACCAAAGGTCAAAACAGGACATCTGAATTTGTATTTCTTCTTCTGTAAGTTTAAAATGTTCCACTTTTACGATCACTATGTGCTGAACTTTCCCTTAAGCTGACAACAATCATGTTTGACAGTAGTGAAAAACATAAAAATGTATCTGTCAGATTGAGCTTACAAAATATTTGTGTGGGAGCTTTCGTAGCATATACTCATGAGACCACCGAGACGCACGTCAAGAAAACAAGAGATAGCGAAATCTCTGTTACTCTGTGGCAGAGCACCTATAAGCCTGAGGATAAAAGTGCCAGGTTTTCTACAGCTGTCTGCCATGCTGAAGCGCTAAAGCAGACGCACTGTCATTGAGTCAATAGCTCGCGCCTGGCCTATTCAGGAACTAAAATGTCTAAGCATGATTAGACATTCAGGTAAGAAGCCGCCATTGGATGGAACATTATCTGTATGGAGAATGTGCAAAATGGCGCACACCACCGGCATTTTTCGTTTCCAGTGAAGTACACAAAAATGAGCTTTGCTGTTTCTCTCAGCTAGAATTTTTATGTCTATGTATTTTGTTTTATTCAAACAGTATGTTAATCCAACATTACCTTGATGCTATGCAAAGGCTCCGCACTTTGAGTTCTTTCAAGTTTAGGGTAAACGAAAACAATTAGGGTGTTTTGACTAAAGCTTATGCGGAAAAGTTGATTAATTGCCATTTTTATAATAATATTTCTCAGAATGTTCTAAACTCCTTCTTTCAGATAGTAGTGTCGTATTGACCAGACTACAGAGGTCCTCTGTTTATGACTTAATTCCGCTCCTATGACAGTGAATTTATATACGCAAGAACATAGTAGTGAAGTCATAATTACAGTAAATAACCATCCATCCATTTGCCGTACCGCTTATCCTCACTCGGGTCGCGGGTGGGCTGCAGCCTATCCCAGCTATCTTCGGGCGAGAGGCGGGGTACACACGGGGCAAGAGCAGTGACAATGCTCCAGTCACACACACAGATAACAGCATCCTTTTACGCACAGAGATGTCTCTACGCGACAGTCATTACGCCATATTTAAAGGGAATGAGAGGAGCCGCTCCGATTGGCGGCGAATGATGTCGGCTGTGTCCAGACCACCTTTTTTAAATAAACCAGTTTGTGCACCTCTATGAAATTACGAAAACTCGGTCCGCGTAGATTTACGCGGGTGAAGAAAATAGAAGACATAGTCTCTCCATTGTGTCCTTGGTCTTAGCCAGGGACACCGCACCCGGGAGGTGACCAGAAGGCATCCTTACCAGATGCCCAAGCCACCTCATCTAGCTTCTCTTCATACAGAGGAGCGCTGGCAATATAATATAATAATGTGAATATAAAACAATTTTTGCTTCGAACACCAGAGGCTAGTTTAATGTGGAAAGAAAAAGTGATAATTCTTTTTACATTTTTGAAAAAGTCCTACTATTATGAGAACAAATTAATGTGTTTTTTGTTTTAAATGAGCAATCGATTATGTTGGGAACCTGGTAAATGTATTACCCCATGTAATTGAAAAGTGACTTCCACACAATCAGCAGAATTCTGAACCGCCTTTTTAAAATTTTAATACAAATTTACTCTCATGTGTCACAAAAAAATACAACTTTATTATTAGAACTTTACAACTTTTTTTCTTTTAATATTACTACTTTTTTTTATGTAGCCAAGTAAAGTAGTCCTTTACCTCAATTTCTTCAAGATGGTAAAAACATAATTATTATGAATGTCCAGGCTCTCCCTCAGAGATAGGTTGAGAAGCTCGGTCATCCGGGAGGATCTCAGAGTAGAGCCGCTGCTCCTCCACATCGAGAGGAGCCTGATGAGGTGGCTGGGGCATCTGATTCGGATGCCTCCCAGACGCCTCACTGGTGAGGTGTTCCGGGCACGTCCCACTGGGAGGAGACCCCGGGGATGACCCAGGTCACGCTGGAGAGACTATGTCTTTCGGCTGGCCTGGGAACGCCTCGGGATCCCCCCCAGAAGAGCTGGATGAAGTGGCTGGGGAGAGGGAAGTCTGGGCATCCCTGCGAAAGCTACTGCCCCTGCGACCCGACCTCGGATAAGCGGGAGAAAATGGATGGATGGATCGACATTAAATATTGGTCTTTGTAGTGTATTCAATTAAATATAAGTTGAAAAGGATGTGCAAATCGGCGGCACGGTGGGCGACTGGTTAGAGCGTCTGCCTCACAGTTCTGAGGAACCGGGGTTCAATCCCCGGCCCCGCCTGTGTGGAGTTTGCATGTTCTCCCGTACCTGCGTGGGTTCTTTTTAATAGCCACTCAGTGAAGCAAAATCATACCCATGCGGCAAAGACTCATGTAACAATCCAGGTGAAATTTAGCTCCTCCCTGACCTTAGAACATCCATCCATCCATTTTCTGAGACGCTTATCCTCACAAGGGTCGCAGAACCTTAGAACATGAAATGTATAATTTCAACATACTTCCTTAACAGCAATTACTACAACAAACCACCAATAGGTGGGAGTTCACTGCATTTCTGTCAGATTTTTACTTTTCATCAGAAAAAAAATAACAACAACAAAAATAAGCAAAGGAAAAGCTAAACTGAGTTAATGGGAGATTAACTAAAATCTTGCTTGATTTGTTGACATAAAACTTTTTTGTGTTTGACTTTAACAGTATATTTGGCCAAATGTAGAATTTCACATCCTCAGGGGAATTCTGCTGTTAAAACCTGTAAATAATTGTGAGACAGAGCAGGCACTAAACCCAACGGTATATCAGTAAAAAAGTGGAAAAATATAAGGATTCTTTCACCACGTCTTTGTGGAACTATAACTTACTGTCGTCAGATTCATTTCCAGTGAATCCCGCTGGTTGCTTGTAAAACCTTAAATGATGGCCATATGCGCTCCAGACCTTGTGCCCCAGATTAAGCATGCCAGCAGATGGAATGGGGAAACATGATTCAGTGTATTACTCCACAGCTCCAAGACCACTTTAACGACCTATCACGGCACGTAAAGAGGAGACGAATGGCACAGTGGACTGCATAGGAGGGAGGAAATTGGAACATAGGTGATTATTGCTTTATGGGGTTCCTGTAACTCACGGGGTTGAGCTACATTCCGTAGGTGTGTCACACACAGATTTTACAAGATGACAAGTGTAAAAAAAAATCAATAAATAAAAAAATAAAATGTAATTTAATCATAAATTATTAACTCTCACTGGCGTCCTTGTATTTGTGTCGGGGAATGAATGGTCAAGACTTTTGCTCTTTATCTATCTCTCGGGCTGTCACCCAAAAACAAGAAAAAGATGGGAGATCCTTCACAACGTGCTTCGATTTTGGCCTACAAAAACAGGCAGCGCATATTTATATTGTTGTGAAATGCAGGCGTTAACCTCACTTCACTCATTTCAAAACATCGACACCGAGCAAATATAAAAGGGAATGCGTGAGTCTTCAAAGTCACAAAAAGAGAAAGCTCTGATTAGCCAGGAAGTTTTGGCCATGAAATATTGATGAAGACCGAGTCCAGTGTCTCATGTCTTTGAGCTACATCTGTGCTCGTTAGCGACACGCAATTCAAAATCTCATGAATGTGTACTTACAATTAGCCAAATCCATCCATCCATTTTCTGAGCCGCTTATCCTCACAAGGGTCGCGAGAGTGCTGGAGCCTATCCCAGCTATCTTCGGGCAGGAGGCGGGGTACACCCTGAACTGGTGGCCAGCCACTCGCAGGGCACATACAAACAAACAACCATTTGCACTCACATTCACACCTACGGGAAATTTAGAGTCTTCAATTAATGCATGTTTTTGGGGTGTGGGAGGAAACCGGAGTGCCCGGAGAAAACCCACGCAGGCACGGGGAGAACATGCAAACTCCACACAGGCGGGACTGGGGATTGAACCCTGGTCCTCAGAACTGTGAGGCTGACGCTCTAACCAGTCGTCCACCGTGCCGCCCGCTACAGAACAATCAAACTAAAACTAGCAGACATTCCAACAGCTTCTTCCCTCTTTCCATCAACGTCATAAACAGCTAACCTACAATTCCATTGCAACATGCTGCCAATTCTTTGTCTTGAGTTTGTTGTCACATTTCTGTCAGGCCAATTATACATTACTCGTGCACTCACTGTGGTAGTCTCGCCACGCTGCACTATTTGCATATCTGTTGTTGTTGATCAATACTGGCCACTCATGCCGGAATAGCATCTGCACCACTTGCACACTGACTGAGGAGTATCTGCAACAATTGCACAATCGACATTGTCCCAGATTATCGCACTACTAGTCACTTTAAACTACATACATTCCTTGAACTCTTGGCACCCTTTGCACAATGGTCATTGCACCGGACTATTGCTATATTAGTCATTCAAACTGCTCTAATTGCCAGAGGACTATGCATCTTTTTGCACACTAAAAAAAAAAAAAAAGAAAACATGTACCGGCATTACCAGATTACTAGCAACCTTTTATTGTTCAGTGTTTTTCTCAATATCTTTATGTTTCAAAGGTCTGTTGTCGTGCTGGAGCGGCTCCAACTACCGGAGACAAATTCCGAAAATAAATTTCAAAATAAGTGTTTTTTGGACATACTTGGTAAAATAAAGATGATTCTGATTCTGATTAACCTATCATTGATGTTTATGAAATTTAGGAGGAATCCAAGAACCTGGAGAAATCCAGCACAAGCTCTGGGAGAACATGCAAACTCCACAAAGATGGAGTAAAACAAATAAACTCTCGACTCTGAAACAGTGGTTTGAATGAATGGTTTATTATGAAGCTTTTGTACATACAATCAAATGTGCAGCTTGTCGTTGCTGAATATTTACTAACTGTGTGGTTTTCTTAGTAAATACAACGGGCAGGAATTGGTTAACATACGTCACATTCTCGCAAATTCACACTCTTGCGAGTGTGAAAACACCTAAAAATAGTGGGCCTCCATAAGCGAGCAGATGCAATGTTTTAAACAGATGTTTTTAAATAAATGTTTCATAGATTTAAGTAAACTGCAGTTGATGCAAAATATATGTGTATTTAGAATATAAAGGTTTGATAGTTCCCCTTTATTCAACAATCATTTTCTCATGATAGGCGGTTACACTTCCCTCACCTTACCAAATAGGGTCTGTGCGCCAAAAAAATCTGAATAAATGTATTATTACATCCCTCCTACCACACAATCAAAATAAAGCTTTATCCTTTCAGAAAATGTTATACTCATCCTTTGTCTAAACACTGCTTTAAGGCTATCCAGATTTGTAATATGGTTTACATGTGTATTTGTGCTTCCACAGAGCCAAAAACATCTTTTATTTTGTGGGATATTTTGTTCATGTGCAGCTCCTTTTAAATCATCCTTTGACACCGTTGGCCTTTACGACGACATCTTGTTGGCTTCAAATAAAAGTTGGAAGAGAGCTGACAACCCTCACACTTACAGCAGAATATCACATTTTTGTTTGCTTTGATTCATCATAAACGTGGTTTTCCTGGAGTGAAGACGTTGTTTTTCCGGTGCTCAATCTAATGAAGCCCATGTTGGAACTGTCCAAAATAAGCGCTTGGATATTTTTATTATCGCCAGTAAACAGGAAGAGAATCACCCCCCACAAAGGCTCTTGACTCTTTTACTGATGTCTCCTTTTGGGCTTCCAGTTGTCTTTCAATCACACTGAGCCATTTTTCCCTTTTAATTGGTGAGATATTTTCTTGCAGTTAAAATGTTAAAAATTGTTGTCAGGCTCATGCTTGCAATTGATGTTGATGTCTTCAAGAGTTCAGAGCCCAGAGGGTCAGGGATATGTTTTGTGGTTTTCACATGTGAAACACATGCTGCAACAACGCAATCCAAGGATGATCTGCCATGGCTGCATACATAGTCTGTGTACAGACTGCAGGATGGAAAACATGACAATTCATGCCAGGTAAGATGTCAAGAAACTCTACTATGTAGGCTTTCTGTCATGTGTTTAACGATAATAGTAAAGTAGAACAGCACTGTTTCACAAAGGTTGACACTTGGTTCATTCCAACGAAGTAACGGTGCCTCAGTTCATGCACTGTTTACGGTACACCAATAGTCTTGGTATGGACATGGCAGGCTCAGTTGGGCCTAAACATCATTACAATGCGGGGTTTTTGTGCTCTAAATAAGACCTCAGTATGGCTCCAAAGAAACTGAAACCTGCTAAAGATAGTGTTATTAGCATGCCTAATCATATTACTGTTTAAATAAAAAAGGAGGAAATAATCGCTCCAAATGAGAATACCATTGATGTTTGTGATCTCACTGTGCAGTTGGGTTAGGCAAATTCTACCATCTGTAGACTACTATTGTAACAATATAATACATTTCTATCGTGCTTTTCTCAACACCCACAGACCCTCCTTGGCCCTCCCACAGCAGGAGGAGTGCCTAGCTAGCTGGCTAAAGTAGAAGGCACCAGTCTTAGTGACCGAGTGTTAAGCACACCAAGAGAGGTGAAAGTCTGTCCGATTTTCACCTTCAGCGACAGTACAAGAGCTCGCTGGTGACAGTGTCAGCGAGACCTTGTGGTCCAAAATTTCCTTGTAAATCCTCACCTTTTCCTTGCATTTTAACATGCCGTCTTCCACTGTGACTAGACAGCTTTCTTTACATGCACCGTGGATACCGCTAGTCCAAAATGGCCATCACGTTCCACAATCGAACGCGGTTCCCAAAAAATACAGTACAGTACGCAAAAAGGCTAAGACATTGCACAGTGATTTGCTAGCGAACGCACTGAATTATTTCTTCATGATAAAGTACTGTATGTATTCACTTATTTCTAGATTGTACTGTATTCATTTTTAACCACACACCAATACAAGTAATGTAAATATAACTTTGTTCTGGTGCTGGAATGGCGTAATTGCATTGCTGTTCATTTCAGTAGGAAACAGTACCCCGCTTCGCGAACGTTTCGGACTTGGTTAATTTCATGAACCAAGATTTTGCTGTAATTGCATTTTTTTTTTTATTACATTCTCAGCAATTAGTTGCCATTTTGATTTTACTTTAAATTCAAAGAATAGGCCACACGTCACACAGAAAAAAAAACATGTTATTTCCAAACTGAATCAGTCATCTCTTGTCCTTTATCATACAACATTTGAATTCAGTAAAGACGAAAGGAGAAGGAAAAAATCCTCACGTTGGCACAAATCTTTTTCACCCCGCTCCTTAATTGTGCCTTTGAATGAAAAATAAACATAGGGAATCCACAGCGGGCAAACGAGTCCCGCTACGACGTCGCTTTGGAGTTGTTTTGGTAAAATAAACAAAGACAAAAAATAAAAAATGGAAAGCCGCATATATTTTGTATTGCGGACATGGAAGAAAAACTCTGAATTTCACTTAAGCAAAACTTAATGAAATGTAAATCCTAATGGAATTGGCTGTGTGGTGTGTGCGTTTGTGCATGTGTGTTGAAAGCGTCGACTCCTCCTGTCGCAAACAAGACAGCATCGGGTTTCATGCTTTGATGAAGGATAAACCTTTCATTTTCAACCATTTGTTCCACTACCTATTTGTTCGGGATGACTTGACTAATACTTCAAATGCTGCAGGAGACGGACACAATAACGAAGATGTCAGCTCGGGCTGTTCGTCTAGCGTTGAAAAAAAAAGTGTCCTGTCACATGACAAAATGCTTCTGTGAGGGAAAAACGGGGTGGGGTGGGGGGTGGGGGAGCATTACTTACAGTATGGATGTCGGATTTGTACGAACACAGCAGAGATAATTAGCGACTATCAGCAGTCTCATCACTTGTCAAACTATTTTTACATGAAAAGGTAATGTTAATTGGACGTTAGTGTGATTAGTACAAAGTGTGACTGGAGAAAGATGACGTTCTCCAAGATGCCTTGATAATGCAAAGGAAGGCTTTTTTTTTTTTTTTTGCTTTTTCCTTTGCTTTCTGTTGCTTTTGTGACACACACAAAAAAAACTAGCCGGGCAGCAAACTTAATTCACACACCATTTTTTTATTTTTCTTTGACCTTTTTGTGAGACGCCAAAAGATCACGGCACAAAGTAGCTGGCCGCCCCACTCCATGCATGTTTTGCTTCCTTTTGGCTTTCTGTGTCTCATTTTCTTGTGACACTTAATCCAAAAGAGGCTGTTAAAATAATGCACATAGATGACAACCTAACTGTGCATGTTTTGCCTTTGGCTTTTTTTTTTTCACCTTTTTGTGGCATTTCAATTTTAAAAACTGACGCTAATTAGCTCCCTGGTCGCCTTTTGACGATGCCTAACCCTGCACATTTTTCTTTTCTTTGGCTTTTGTTTTATATACATTATATACATATATATATATATATATAGTATAACAAAAAAACGAAATATATATAATATATATATAGTATAACAAAAAAATGAAATATATATATATATATATATATATATATATGTATAGATATATACATACAACACCAATTCCAATGAAGTTGGGACACTGTGTTAAACATAACTGAAAACAGAATACAATGATTTGCAAATAATGTTCAACTTATCTTTAATTGAATACACTACAAAGACAAGACATTTAATGTTCAAACTGATCAACTTTAATTTTTTTAGAAAATAATCATTAACTTGGAATTTTATGGCTGCAAACACGTTCCAAAAAAGGTGGAGCAGGTGGTAAAAAAGGAAAGGTTGAGGAATGCTCATCAGAATGCTCTTTCCTAGAAAGAAAATATTTAAGATGCTGGCGTTTCATTTTAAATGAAATTACAACCCAATTCCAATGAAGTTGGGACGTTGTGTTAAACATAAATAAAAAGAGAGTACAATGATTTGCAAATCATGTTCAACCTATATTTAATTGAAACAAAGACAAATTATTTGATGTTCAAAATGATCAATGTTATTGTTTTTAGCAAATAATCATTAACTTAGAATTTTATGGCTGCCACACGTTCCAAAAAACCTTTACCACTGTGTTACATCACCTTTTCTTTTAACAACATTCAATAAACGTTTGTGAACTGAGGACACTAATTGTTGAAGCTTTGTAGGTGGAATTCTTTATCATTCTTGCTTGATGTACAGCTTCAGCTGTTGAACAACGCAGGGTCTCTGTTGTCGTATTTTACGGTTCATAATGCGCCGCACATTTTCAAAGACAGGTCTGGACTGCAGGCAGGTCAGTCTAGTACCTACACTCTTTTTCTACGAAGTCATGCTGTTGTAACACTCTCAGAATGTGGTTTGGCATTGTCTTGCTGTAATAAGCAGGGGCGTCCTTGAAAAAGACGTTGCTTGGATGGCAGCATATGTTTCTCCAAAAACCTGTATGTACCTTTCAGCATTAATGGTGCCTTCACAGATGTGTAAGTTACCCATGCCATTGGCACTAACACAGCCCCATACCATCACAGATGCTGTCTTTTGAGCTTTGCGTCCATAACAGTCCGGATGGTTCTTTTCCTCTATGGCCCGGAGGACACGACGTCCACAATTTCCAAAAACAATTTGAAATGTGTACTTGTGGGACCACAGAACACTTTTCCACTTTGCATCAGTCCATCTTAGATGAGCTTGGGCCCAGAGAAGCCAGCTGGGTTTCTGGGTGTTGTTGATAAATGGCTTTTGCTTTGCATAGTAGAGTTTCAAGTTGCACTTATGGATGTAGTGCCGAACTGCATTTACTGACATTGGTTTTCTGAAGTGTTCCTGAGCCCATGTGGTGATATCCTTTACACATTGTCGTCGGTTTTTGATGCAGTGCCGCCTGAGGGATCGAAGGTCACGGGCATTCAATATTGGTTTTCGGCCTTGCCGCTTACATGCAGTGATTTCTCCAGATTCTCTGAAACCTTTGATGATATTATGGACCGTAGATGATAAAATCCCTAAATTCCTTGCAATTGTATGTTGAGGAACATTGTCCTTATACTGTTTGACTATTTTCTCATGCATATATTCACAAAGAGGTGAACCTCGCCCCATCTTTGCTTGTGAATGACTAAGCAATTCAGGGAAGCTCTTTTTCAACACAATCATGGCACCCACTTGTTCCCCATTAGCCTGTTCGCCTGTGGGATGTTCCAAACAGGTGTTAAATGAGCATTCCTCAACTTTGTCAGTCTTTTTTGCCACCTATCCCAGCTTTTTTAGAACGTGTGGCAAAATAAAGTTTGAATGTCTTTTCTTTGTAGTGTATTCAATTAAATATAGGTTGAAAATGATTTGCAAATTATTGTATTCTATTTTTATTTATGTTTAACACAACGCCCCAACTACATCGGAATTGGGGTTATATATATATATATATTTTTTTTTTGATCACTTAATCCAAAAGCTAAATGCCGTTGACAAGCTAGCCACCAATCTCTGTGCATGTTTTGATTTTTTGTTGTGTTTGTGTTTGGTGTTTTTTGTTTGTTTGTTTGTTTGTTTGTTTTTTGTGTGTGAAAACTAATTCTTAAGATCCCTTTGACTAGAGAGCCACCTAACGTTACACATATTTTTCTTTTGGTTTCTTTGACTTTTTTGTTGACAATCCAGACCATACTGCAAAGTCACTGGCCATCTATCTCTGTGCATGTTTGCTTTTACTTTGGTTTTCTGTGGCTTTTTTCATTACACTTAACACAGAAGATGCCACTTACCAGATGGTCACTGCAGGTTTTGATTTTTCCTTGGCTTTTTTTAGATGATACACATTGGTTTGCATTTTGTTGTCTTTTTCTTTGACTTTCTGAGTGTTTCTTTTTAAATGACAATACAAAAGATACTAGTAAACTCACTGGCTGTCTAAGCCTGCTCGTATTTTTTTTAATTATTTTTTAAACCAAAAGACAATGCTAACTAGTTTCCTTGCTTGTTTTGCTTTTTCTTTGGCTTTCTGGGGCTTTTCAGAGTGACATAAATCCAGAAGATGCTGTGAAGTAGCTGGACACCTAACTCATATCATGTCACCTATTTTTGATTTCTTTGGGCTTTCTGTCCCAACGCAATCTCACTGTCCGCCTAACTAGACAAGTTTTGCTTTTTCTTTGGCTTGAGATTAGCTGAGGTGATGACAGTGCAACATGAGGCCGAGCGGCAAGTTGGTGGCACTGGGTCATGGTAGAGTGAGGGTGTGGGCGTGGACTTTATCCATTTATGGTAATTTCTCCCATGTATAACTTTGTTAAGCAATTTGGTCTTCCCACACAGTATTGACCTGTTCTCCTCCATTCTGCAAATGGTGTCCCTGCAGTAAGGCAAAATGGCATGATCTCATCCAAGTAGTTATTATTTATTTAAATAAATGTTCAAAGGCAATTAGGGTAAATGTTATCACATTCAATTCGTCAGATGGGCTGGCGAAGCTTATGAATGTTGGTTCGTTTCATGTTCAGCGGTTGAAGGACAACAGCAGGAGGGTTGCAGGATTTGCATGTGGCATTTAACACATCAGAATCATCTTTATTTTGCCAAGTATGTCCCAAAAAAAAACACACAAGGAATTTGTCTCCGGTAGTTGGAGCTGCTCTAATAGTACACATATTGCCATCGCTAAGTGTAAACGGCCCATGATATGATGTTTGCTTGCCATTGCATACAGTACATGTCTTTAAATGGCTTCCTCTCCATAAACACCTGTGTGGTTTGGTCAGCAAACTTATTCTGTCTCAACATTAAGGTAGAACTAGTTCATAGAGCATCATCATCCAGACCAGCCCACGAAAAACCATGAACTAAATTATCATAGTTTGTTCTTGGGTTTAAATGTGTTTTTCTGTCTTTTTTTTTTTTACTTTTAAAGCTGCTCATAAGAAATCATTTTGCACTTTCAAAATGACAGATTTAAAAACATGGAAGCTACTTTGCTGTTACTTTAATATTGACTAAAATAAATAATAAGAAGAAATCAATCTGACTTCAATCTACAAGAACAGTTCTGTGAAATTATCAAAAGGGGAAATTATTTCAATGTAATTTAAGCAAACAAGCCACAAAGAATAACTTTAATCAAATGTGAAAAGAAAACTGTCATCTGCTGATTTTACAACTACTTCCTTGTTTGTTGGAATCAATAGATCACAATGACACAAAATTACTGCTAAATGACTATTCCCAAATTTAGGGACAGGCAAAGAAAAAAAAATTAGAACCTAAAAATTGCTGTGATGTTTAAACAGAAAAAAGATATATATTAAATTTGGGCTTGTTGGACTAGCTGTTGGAGAAATACAAGGCTTGACAATAATGAAACAAGACTTGCATTATAATATATCAACTCTTCTGCTTTTTTTCCCCCAGGCTTTTGTGTAACCACAATTTTTTGTCATGCAGTTGGAGGAGCTGGATGTTGATGGAAAATAATTGGGGGGTAATTTTGTGGACAACAATATTTGTTTAGCGGGGCTTGAGATGTTTTTAGGGGGGCTGAAGCCCGAGTGACGCCACTGTTGTTTTCCAATACAACAACACCTTGCGCCTGCTGGAGCTCCCTCATTCTCTGCCTCCCTCACCCCTTATAGGGGCTGCACTCAGCTCATTATGCGAAATACGGTAGTAACGATAATTAGAAATTGAAATGGTAATATTAGCCGTTTGAAATTCTGTACGAAAACTGATTCATCTCTTGTCATGTGTCTGGATGTCGCGGTCATAGAAAAATGTGCACATCGGACTCATTTTCACAGTGGCTGTGGAGCCGATCCAGTCGCCAAGTCAAATGTCGCAAGAGTCGCGCGCCTCACCGCCTAACAGATGTTTTAGTAATCTGCGTTATACATCTCTTTTGTCTCGCTAAATCACAGCGGATGAAGCAAGCCAGCATTTGCTGCTGTCTCTATCTTTCGTTTATCATTGCATTATTAAACTTTATTCTGCAGTTTTCTGTGTTAACATTCCCTGGAGGGCAGTAATAACAGGTATTGCTTAGGAAGAGCCTGCCATAATCGTCGACCTCCTGAACTTTTGTTCCTTCCGAGGTATTATGCGGCAGCCACAGGGGGCAGAGGGGAGAAAAAAAACCAGACTTTTTCTTGTTAATAAGGAGGCAAAGTCCCGTCATAAATCACTCAGACAGAGTCGCAAATGAAATTCCTCTGTGAAATTCATCTGGCAAGAAGTGTTCCAAATATTATAGAATGCAGCTTAATCACACGCTACAGTGCGCATGGAGAAAACAATAGGAAGACACACACAGACAGAGCAAGAGGTCGGGTGTTATTTCGCTTGACCTGACCTGTTTGCTTGGGCGTGATTTATATATTTTTACTTTGGTGCTGTCATTCTAAAATAAAAATAAAAAAACGCAGCGAGGGAGTTTTTATTCATTTATTTTCATCGAAGAGGTGTTATCGACGAAGCGAGATACAGCATCAGCAATATAGCAACATTGCAGCAGGCAATTGGAGTGACAGGCAATATTGCGAGTTGCCTTACATCTCTCTAAACAGGTGAGATCTGTCTCATTACCTTGGTTCAAAGAAGCAATCCTGTAAGAAGTTTAAATTGAAATGTTTATAGAGTAATCAATAATGATAGTTTTGTAGCCATTGCTCAGGGACATGTAATGGAAAAGTGACTTTTTATTGTTTTTATACAAACAGTTGGGTGTCAGAGGTGCCTGTCCACCCATCAAGTGTAAAAATAAACAGCACAGGAAATCTTTTGTAAGCAATTTTTGAAAATCTGAAATTATTTAGGTAATTAACACCCCTCTCGCTGAGTGTTTTGACTTGCCAGCTAAGCTTGGCGAAGATCACGTGCCACTTTTCAGTTGGACTACACTGTAATATTGTTTCAAAGCAAAAAGGTAAGCAGAACTGCATTAAGTTTTGTTGCACACACAGATTCAGCATTAGCTTCACATACTTGATTGCTCGGTGCTGTCAACACGGTGGAAGTTGTGTTGTTGTGCAATATCTGGGTTTGGTTATGTCTCCATATGCCACTGTACACACAGTGCAGTGTATGAAGTCCACGACTAATGTTGGAAATGAGTTGGAGTTTCAATTTTTAGAAACATGCTTATCAATAAACAGCCATGACATGGCGATTCGCATTTGTATGAAAAATTCAGTCAATCTCACTCAAGCTGAAATACTCCCTCTGCTTATTTTTTATTTATTTTTTAATTATTCTGATGTTTATTGAAAATGCAGCCGGACAGAAAAGGTTTTTCGAGGACAGACAGTGGGATAGAGTGGACAAAGAGACTGGGGGTGAGAACCACCGCAGAACAATAGTGAGACAGTCTACATATTTGAACACAAGTAAGTAAAAGAATATTCTTCTATAAATGCTGTTCATTGCACATTAATAACATGCAGAATTTGTTTGAGAGCTTTCAAGACATGTCATTTTCCCCCCCAACAAACATTTAGAAACATACTTTTCATTGAACAGCAATGACATGCTGATTTGAATTTGATTTTGTTTATCAGGTCAATCCCACGCATGGGTGTTTGTTTGTTTTTTTAATCGACAAAACAGACAAAATGTACAATTATGTTTTTTTTTTGTTTTTTTTAATGGACAGAAACAATATGCCGAGCTGCAGTTGTATGAAATAAAATAATTCTATGACAATCACCTTGAACTATGATTCTCCGCTCGTAACTATTGTGACCCTTTGTAGCAGAGAATGATAAAACCGCTAATACCTCTCTTTTCATCATACAACAAAAACCAGAGCCAGGTTGTGAAACCTCTGTCGCTTACTGTATTCCATCTATTTGCTACTGAACTCAATTTGCTCCGTAGTAGCTGTCAGATCTTTACTCTAATGAAACAACAGTGTGTTGATAATGCAGTCCCAATATAGAACATGAAAACACTGATATGCTGTGAGTGCATTTTGGTCCGGTTGCTATTGAATATAGACATTTTTACAGACATTTTTTAAAAGATTTTTAATTTTACATCGCTTTTTCCTCAGATCGACTTGAAATTTCTAAAACACCAAGCAGAGATTTGCATAAATGCACATTTCTGTTTTTCAATCAATCAACTCCAAATTTGGTGTAGATGTTTAAGGGACTGCAATACACCTGCTTTAAAAAAAAAGGAATGATGAAAATGTGGTCTGCATTTCTTAAGAAATTTTAAGTCAAGGGCTTTGCATGTTATGATTTTGTTGTTTTTTTGGCGCTAAAACGAAAAGCAACACATAAATTAGATATATTATTCTCATTGAACAGCAACATGCTAGTCAGCATTTACCTGAGAAATTTCCAGTCAGTCTCACTCATGTATTTTGTTGTTTTCTCATGATAAAACCCCAAAGAAACTTGAGGGATATAAGCTCCTCATTGAACAATAATGGTATGCTTAGTTACGTTTTTTGGAGACATTAATAGTCTTCTCCTCTTATGTGTATGTCTATATGTGTATATATATATATGTTTATATATGTATATATATATATATATATATATATATATATATATATATATATATATATATATATATATATAAATTAACCTCACAGCAGACAAAAACGTGCTTTTCATTGCACAATAATGACATTGGATTTGTTTGAGAAATTTCAAGACAATCTGACTCATGGGGCGAGCAACGTCATGAAACGTCGTTGCAGGGTCAAGATGAGATTTACAGCAAATTGCCCATACAGTAACTCGGTGACAATTAATCCAATTATGATAAACACTTGAGGCCACTTACAGAATGTATTCTGAAAAATGTTGAACCTAACTTATAGGGGGAGCCACATATTTAGTTGGGAAAAAAAATAAAAACAAAATGCAGTGTTACAGCTAAGTATATATTTCCAGGGTGTCATCAAGTGTTCTAATAATAGTTTAGGTGTTACATATCATGTCCAAAGTCTCATCAAGGACACGTGCTTGGTGTAAATGTATAATTTCACAGCTGCTTCACAGCCTGCACTTTTGAAAATGAGATACATGTCGTTTCTTGCTCGAGCCACTTAGTAGGTCTCTGCTGTGCAAGCCCCCGGAGATCAGAACAAATGCCCGCAAGATATCAGGCTGTGTGCCCTCTTCGGTTTGATAAAACCTCTCTTTATACACCACATATACTTTGTTGGGGGGGAAAAAATCGACTCTAAATTATTCCGTTGCTTTGCTTTTCTTTCTCAAAGTTGGAGGCTTCCTAGAAAAGCATCTTTGGCCAGTTTGACCTTAATATGGTTTTATGAGGCACAGCAGGTCGGCACATTTTGTCAATGCTACCAACACACATACACACTGAATTGCCAGCATCCCCTGCCTTCCTGAATATAAATGGACCCAATGTCGGAACATTAAAAACACATTTTGGGGTCTCAAAGTCGCTGTAGAAATAATAAATAAATATTGCCCTTTTCTATGATTTTGACACTGTACATTTGCGAGCTACTGTTGGCCAAACATCCACAATTTCAATGCTTTTGTTTTATGTGCATGTCAGCATTATTCTGAGTTAAAAAATTCAAGCATGGGTCTGATGACGTAACATTGAAATTAAGACCAAAGTAAATATGCAAATCCCATCTCAAGGTTTCACATATGAAACGGAATGAACCTTTCCAAAAATGCAAGAAATATAACTGGACATTTAAAAATGTTACATATTGAAATTTGACTTTTTTCATTGTTCGTACACAAATAGTTGGGTCTCTGGAGTACCTTCATACCCATCAAGTGTCAACTCAAGCAACATAAATCTTTGGTTATCTGCCTATTTCTGAAAATGTCTGTGAGCGAGCAATTCTGAATTTTGCCTGGTTGTAACATCACAAGCTGGCTAATTTATGTAATATCGGCCCCAAACTGAGTTTGTCTGCCCATGACTTGGCAGCTCGGCTGTGCAAAGAGCTGCCATTTTCAAGCGATGGCCAGACGACACTGTCAGAAACAGCAGAGCTGCATTGACTTTTTGTTGTTAAGTCGTCAACCCCGTGACAGGGTGGGGTATTTGTGTTTGGTCATGTGTTCATGTCCCACATACACACAGTATAGCGAGTATGAAGTGCATGATTAAAAATTTTGCATTATTTCTACGGGCGCTTGCTTTTGTTCCTCACTCCTGCAAGTAGAAGCTGTTCTCACTGTAACACAAATGCGCCACCCCTGGTCGTCATGGTAACAAAAGCCAGACTCCCCATTGGCTTAGCAGTACATGACGCGCATATGACAGGGTCACCCCGCAAAAAACAGCCTTACATTTTTTATTCTTGTTCCTTAAGGTATTTTGTTGAACGCAAGACACCTGTGAACTGTTTTACATTGTGAAAAAAAAATCATAGTATGCCATTGTTGAAGGTTCCACCGCACATAGTGAAAGTTTTGGAAAACACAAAATATGC
Organism: Phycodurus eques; assembly: GCF_024500275.1. Taxonomy (NCBI): domain Eukaryota; kingdom Metazoa; phylum Chordata; class Actinopteri; order Syngnathiformes; family Syngnathidae; genus Phycodurus; species Phycodurus eques. The sequence goes on from NC_084539.1 coordinate 8,019,992, forward strand.
TAATGACTTACTTATAAACTGACATATATTAAGTATTTGGGGGCTAGAATTAGTTTTTCATGTAGCCACCTGCCAGTTTGCCTTGGTGCTGGTTTTCTGCGACCTACACAAACAAAAGAAAAGCTTATACTCTGAGCCTCCTACAGAACATCTGACTCACTTTTATTCTCGGCAAAACTGTGAAAATGTCAGATATTGTTATGCTGGCTCCTTTATGTTCGAAATACACAGTGTGGCAGGTTGCCTCGTGCTGTAAACATAGCGTTTACTTTCATGTGTGATCAAGCTGAATGCGTTTACCAGCTGCAGCGCTGAAATGATGGATGCATGGCCAGCTTTTTGTTCACTTAGGTGGCCAATTTCTATTAGAAAATGAAAAGCTAAGGAAAATTAAAACAATATAATTAATATTCATGTGTCGTACTGATAGTGTGTCACACAAAGCGGGCTATAAGTAATAATGAATATCAATGAAGATTCAGTATTATTTAAAGCAAAGAACAAAATCATCAGCATTCCATTTTTTTTTACATGTAACTTAATCTTCTGATGAATGTTGTAAATAACTAGATATCAAATATACATCAGAATCTGAATCTTCTTTCTTGCCAAGTATGTCAAAAACACACAAGGAATTTGTCTCCGGTAGTTGGAGCCAAAAATATTCTCATATCAACTGTCTATATGAAATTATGAACTAGAAATCTTTTTAAAATATATTATAGCCTGTCTGACATTATGAAAAGGATGACTAATCCCCAATAAATGTTTCAGAAACAGGGAAAGTGTATTTTTCATCTTTTAAACCACTCGTTTTTGGATTAAAAACATCTATCAAGCAATGTGATGTCCTATTTTACCAAAGACATTAACAAATGACAGCCGTGATGATGATTTTCATACTCTTTCTGTCAGGTCTGTTGCCCCTTTCCCGTCCTTATGTGTGTGTGTGTGCAGGTTTGAAGAGAGGCGTGCTAGAGCAGGTACTCAGCTGTAGACAATCATCATCATCATCTACGGCAGCAGTTTTCAGTTCTGAACTCTGTAACACTGTTACAGAGTCAGTCGCGCAAGCTCGTCTTAATGCACTCTTGCCGTGATTTAAGCACTATTCTATATTCCTTTCAGAGTTATTGCGAAGACATCCTCGCTTGTCCTCCTGCTTTGTTTGCCTCGCCTCTTTGTCGCCAGAACCCCGTCCCTTTGGAGCTCTTTGCACAACCCTGTCTGGATTCGACTCCCCACTGGCCTGTTCCTCAATAAACATTCATCACTTAAATCTGCCTCTTCTCCCGCGTCCGCTGTTGGGTCATCGTTCCCGCCCCGAACTGTAGACTTTCAGTGTTTCAAGATTCTCCTGTGACACTTCAAAGACCAACAGGTGCATGTTTCTAGCGGAACCAGTGCAAATGTGGTGAAAAAACACTGACAACTCTCTGGACTGTTTCAAGCGCCCTCTTTAACATGGTTACCACCTTCCCATAAATATTTCACACATTTATGTCATGTACAGTTTCACAAGCCCCTGTAAAGTGAATTTGGAGATTTGTTTCTAAATACAATATATACATATTTGAAGATAATTAAGTCTGAGAACTCTGTAGGACTCGTGTGGAGGAAAAACATTAAACTGTTTTGCACCCCTTAAGTTCTCAGAATATTTTGGGTCATGGCTCAAACGGCGCCCAGTGACGCATTTGGGCAACCGGCACGAGTCACCCCTTTCCCCACTATATAAATACTTGCGCGCCCTTCGTTCACATCAGTGGTTAACTGGCAGTACAGTATTGCGACGTGGCCCACAGCCTCTTCGTCACACAAGAAGCGAATAGCACCACACATCTACCGGCGTGCTGCAACGTCACCCTGTATAGGGTTTTGAGGCTCCAAACACAATATATTGTAATGTATTATATTTAATTGAATCACGCCAAATCATGATTGTCATGGAAGAAGCGGGTGGCAACCAAGTGAAGAAACGGGCGATGATAAAGAAGCGCGTGTGGATATTTTGAGAGGCTGCTGGCGTCCGTGCTTTGGTTTTGCCACAGTTACATACTGTATGAAATTATAAAAATTATTGTAAAACGCAATGTGTATATACTGTATATAGTGTATGACTGTGTGACTTGGCAGCACCTGCGTCTCATTTACAAACTTGGAAATAGAGCCTATGTTTTTTTGTGTGAATTAGCTTTCAACAGTCATGTTTATGCTCAATGTAGGGATATGTAGACATAAGAAAGATGTGTGGTGTTTGCTTGACAGCGGGCACTTTAGAATTGCCACCATTGCTATCAAATGCCAAAACAGATCAAATTTGACCCAGATAGTATGTAAGGGTTAAAAAGCTGTGAAATAGCAGGGGCACAAACAATGCATTGTATCGCAAGAGTTTGCTGTACTACGAGAGTTGTCTTATACATTTCTCTGGTGCTGTAACCACACATTAAAGTACAGCATTAACCTCCAACAGGGAGTTAACAAACTCCTCATGTCATATATAGTGTTTAAATATGGCGGAATTCAATGGGCAACTTTCACGGCTGCAAATTAAAGTGTCAGCGCACGACACATAAACTCCATTAACTTCATGTCCAGTGTGACAGCTTTTTAAAAAATATTATTACATGTACATTTCAGATGCTCTTTCACTATATTAGACAGATTAAGCGGCTAATGGGAGACGACGGCGGCGGCGAGACCGACGTCTCCTCCTCAGAGCGCTCTGTTGCTCTTGTGGAGATTGCTACTGTCTCGCGGGAGGGTAGCGGCAACCCACGCGGGGAATTAGTCTGCGCTTAACCCTGGCACTTTCCTTCTCGCCTCCCCCTGTTACGTCGCTAATTAGGCGCCCCTTTCCTTGTTGGCGATTAGTCGGTCTACAGCTGGGGCTTTTTGCCCACGAAAAGGAAGTGGCATGGATAGCACAGCGTACTGTATATGGACACAAAAAAGACATGTTGTGGTGCAGTAATACACCAAAGTGAGAGCTTGTACAGACAAAGGAATGCAGCACACAAGGTTTTAACGAACCGAACAGCTGCTGCCTGAGGGGCCTCGTGATCACAAACATGAATTTTTTAGTTACTTGGAGCGAGGCGTATATAAAAAGAAAAATATTGGCGAATGAACACCATGCTGCTTTACCAGGTTGCATAAAACTACTCAAGATCGTTCTTGTTTTTATGTTTTATCAAAAATAGTTGGTGTAGGTCCGGGTCAGGGTAATTTGCAAAGTTTGAATGAAGGCGACTAAACTGTTCTTGTTTGACATTTCACTTTTAATCCAAAAGACTTTTTCAGTTCTAAATTTTATGTATGAAGTCCCTCTTTATGCCTTAGGTGGGTGTGCTGCCTGGGGGTGGTTAACAATACGGTGTTGTTGTTGTTGTACTTAGCGAAACGACTGTCCTGCATACCAATCAGTCGTTCACTCGACTTGTGGTAAAACAGCCGGTTGGGGCCGCTCTTTCTGTTGAATGGGGCAATCTTTGGAGGGAGAGATGTCAGGACTTTGTTATCGGCAGATAATAGGGGATGCCCCAAACCACCTCCTCTGTTTCGAGATGGCTTTTATAGTTTGAGTTGATATGGCTTCTTTTATACCAGCGGTCCTCCCTATCCAGAATGCGCCTTTCTCCAATGTAGAGGTGGTTTGCACTCCTCACTGCACTGAGGAAACAACATGGCTGTGTTTGCTTCTTTTGTCCTTGGGATGAACCAGCTACACCATATTGTTGACCACCCCCAGGGAACACGCCCATCAAGGCGTAAATAGAGCGACTCCACACATAAAATTTAGAACTGAAGAAGCTGTTTGGATGAAAGGTGAAACGTCTTTAACAAACAAGAACAGTCCGGTTGCCTTTGGGGACTGAAAATAGTAAGTCCCCCCGCCCCCACCCCCAGCCTCCCCTTTTGTTTAGACTTAGAATAGATTAAAGTGTCTTAATATCTTTCTCACAATAACTGCAATGTCACCAAAGTTTTTATTTGTTCTTTTGTGTTTCTTTTCCAGGCAAGGTTATTTTTGTTTTCATGTTAGATTTATTGAAGATTCTAAATTGTCCTTATGAATGTGAATGCTTATTTGTCTATATGTGCACTGCGATCGACTGGCGACCAGTCCCGACTGTACCCCACCTCTAGCCCAAAATCAGATGGGATTGGGTCCAGCTCACCGGCAACCCTAATGAGGATAAGCCATATGCAAAAATGGGTGGATGTCTCCTTTAATAATTTCCTATATTCAACATGACACTCTGACTCTCGTTCACCATTTTAAGCTGAAAACAACCATTATCTTTTCCAGGGCTAAAAATAGTCATTTGTGTGGTCGTCCAGAAATTACTCAACTTGTCAGACAAGCCAGCAAATGTGATCTTCTAAACAAAGCAATGATGAGATGGCAACTTTAATATAAAAATAATGTGTTTTTTCTTGGTGTGTTGTGTGGTTGAGTCAACAGATCCTCTCCTTCCTCACACCTGAGTAGGACCTCACCGCCAGTGCTCGTTTGTTTGATACTAAACACACCAAACCTGCTTTCATGTCTCCACCACTTACTGTGCTTACCCCCTACTTTTAGCGCCTTCCTGTCCTGTCCCCTAATGGCTACCAACGGACCCCCCCTCCCACCCACCCTTTTTGTATTCCTCTATTCTTCAGTCTGTTTCATCCATCCTGACTTCCTGTCACCTCGCCGCCTCTTCATCTCCTTCTCTTCCCGTGGCTACCATAGTAGTACACCTGCTAAATTAAACATGGCCGCTGCAAAATTGTGTACTCCATCAAATCAGCTTTCCAATTACAGACAACTCATCCCAGCTAATGCGAGACCCCGAGTCGAGACAAATGGTGCACCTCGTTGCAGTTTAAAAACAAACAGCCATGGCAAAAATAAAAGCATGAAAAAAGAATAAATGTTCAAGTGTGTTTGACAGAAAAAGTTAAAATTAGACAGCAGGGTTGGAGAAGAGAAGTTTTAATATGCAAATGAGAAGTACGGATAATTAATTCAAGGCTTGTCTGCGGACTGATTAGGCATAATTAACAATGACGAGGAAATGTTCTATTAGCGCGACGCATAATGTGCTTGTATCATGGCATATGTCACAACATATTGAATCAAGCACCCAGGAAGAGGGAGGTACATTACAAAGACATACATACAATGACGCTGACTATTGTTGTTGCTTTTGTTCACGTTCACATCTGCATATACAGTATGCATAGTACAGCAGAGTATTGTTTATATACGTATTCAGGTATAGTTGTCACTAGTTGTGTTTCCAATTTTGTATTCGAAATGTATAGTTGTAAATCCACTGCTGGTGTCCTCTCTGCGGACGGGGGTCGGGGGGGGGTTGTGTGGGATGGGGGTTGCTACATTCAATGTTTCTAACTATTTTTACTGCTTTGGTTCCTATTCTAGTATACTACAGTATAATAGTGTGTTTATGTATTATTTAGTCATGTATAGTTCAACAATTTTTTTGCTACATACAATACTGTACTGCCAACTATTCTTGCTGCTGTCCATATCCTTTTCTGTGCAGTTTATGTAGTAGCTATGTACAGTTTACCATTCACATCTACATATAAAGTATTTATTATTTATGTAAGATTTGCCACACACTTCTGGATTTTTGATTGTTTAATTGTGTAACGAGGACAATCTGCAATTTACAATTGTAAACTGCATATGTGCCCATCGTGGGACTAATAAAGGATTTATTCTATTCTAAATCAGATTACATATCAAAAATCTGCTCATCATACAAGCACGTAAACTATCAGAAGAGGCCAATTTGTGCGGAATTGCATCTTTGTGACATTTCCAAGCCGATAACGTACACAGCGACTCACCCGGAGCCAACAATGTGCAAATGAGCAGCTTAACACTTTGACCAACACTTTATGCTAATTGTCGCCACTGGCTTTGGGTTTTTGATTGTCACTGTGATCCAGTAATTAAGGATGTGGCGACTGAGTTGCTTAAGGGCTATTTTGGAGTATCATCATTATCATAATTATGTTATTTTATATGTTTGTTTTCAATTTTGATGTCTTATTTCAGCAGATGCTCCAAAGTGGAGGTTGCACAATTCACCATTCTTTCAAAAGCCTTTTGACGGAACATGTGGGGAAAAATACAAAAAAAAAACAAAAAAAAAACTTCGAACTGTAAGCGAAAGATAATGTCAAACTTGTCAATAAATGTACAACTGAACATACAGTAAAGTTCGGACAATAAGGTGTAGCTACATTGGTACCTTGACCTTGATGAAGTCGTAAATCAAAGTACCACTGTCTTTTCCCAAGCTTTAACTCTTGTAGTTCAAACAAAGTAACATCTTCTTTGCAGATTATCCCAATCCGTGGAGCATTACACTCTCATCGATACTCAGTTTCTTTTTAACTTTTAACATTTTCAAATCAAATTCGCACACAAACCACTCGGCTCAGTATTCAGAGCTGTTCTGCTCAAGCATATGCCATTGTTCTTCTAGCTTTTGTGTTATTTCAATTGTTTTTTTCCTACATTCAGTTGGCAATTTCTTTCTCTCTCGTATTTGTAGAGGTTCTGCCCTCCCTGAACGTTTGTGAATTGGCGGATAGCTAAATTCTCCAAATGGAAGGCCAAGTGTTCTTGCTTCAAGCTGTTTTTGTTTGTCGTAAATGTTAATTCAAAGTACTTTCAACACAGCATCACTACCATGATCATTAGTCTAACATAAAGTCCTCTAGCTTAATGCTAACATACAATCAGAATCATCAGAATCAGAATCAGAATCACCAGAGCACTCAGCAGACCGACTTTTATGGTACTTAAAAGTGCTACGAACTAATGAGTGCCAAAGATCTGCAATGCCACAAAGCCGCATAACTTCCTTTGTTTACTTCCACCACCCTTTTGACTTAAAGGTCAAATGACAAAGATGTTATGGGGTCAGTTAAAATTCATATTTGCATTGTTTATATGTTATGTAACACATGCACGTAACTTCCAGCAAGTTTTCAACCATAGTTTAGCTAAATATTAGGTTTTTACGACGCATATTGAGTCCTCCCCAAACATACCCAAAGCTCAAGACACCAGGATGTGGTTACTCTATCCACCGCAAGGGCTACCAGAAGTGACGTTGCAATTGACAAACAGCGCGCTACACTCTATACGCAATGGCGAGCAAAGTGTTGGAATATGTGGAGGATGATTTTGACATACAGGAGCAACCAACTGAACTTGGCATTGTCAAAGCGTACATGTTTGAGCCGATCAGACAGTGACGACGACAAGCAGCCAAGTAGCAGCTTGTACAACAGAAAAAGAGAGTGGCCACTTGGTCGATGTGACGGTATGTCAAAAGCATGTCTTTTTATACAGTCATGGCTTGAAATAATGCCACCCCAGGGGTGCCAATATTTATGAGCATGACTATAAGTATCAGATATGTTTCAGTGACACGGCACAAGCTTTTACATAGTATGCAGTATTCCTATATATTGTATTCCCCTCGACAGAGTAGCGTTATAACACGGCGCAGACAAAGTCTTTGCCGTGTCTGTTGGCTTGTCATATAGGCAAAAGTACAGGCGTCAGTACTGATAAGTACTGTGTGGGTCTTTTTTCCTACTTCCCAGTGCATAGTAACCATAATAGACTCTATTATGGTAGGTATTACAAGGAAATGCTCAACTCTTGTCTGTGCCGCTTCGCTGCTGCGAGATTTAGATCTCTTGCTGGCCGTGGAGGTCCCAATGGCCGTAGGAAAAATAGTTGGCACTGCAGCTGGTTTCAGCCTCTGCCTCTGTATCCAATGCTTTCTGTTAAGTCTTTAAGTCAAAACACGCCAGTTCGAAGTGATCGGCACAGAGTTTGGAAGGCTTGCTAGGCACTCATAGCTGAGCACGTTTCTTCTCCTGTCGAGTGACTTTCACTATCCACTGGTCACGTATTCCTTCTTCACTTGGAAAGCCAAGAAAAAACTCTTGCCGCTGCCTGAACCATTTGTACAACCAAATGCCACACAATAAACCATCGCGACATCGTTAAATCATATGACAACAAATACACAAGGACGGGAACAACAGCATGGAACAATAGCACACAACACCGAATGAAGGCGCATTCTGCATCATATTTATTGATTTAACTGCTGTAAATCTGCCAAATAATCACTTTGAAATGGCAGATGCAGTTTGTGAAGGGGTTCTAGAGTTATCAAGAAAAAAATAAAAATCTTCGTCCTCTGACCTTTAATGCACATGCGCCTTTGCGCAGTTGCAGCCGATCATGGAGTCGCACTTATCATCTCGGGGGAACGAGGCGTCCAATGGCCATGAAGAGCTGCACTGGATGTTCATGGTAGACTTGAGACCACAGCAGATGAAATAGATAAAGTTATGCGAGATTCTTTCAACACGTCGTGGCAGATGATTGACGAGACCTAGCCAGCTGCCACTAACTAGCAGCTAAGCTAACTAGCTGGCTTAGGAGAAGCAGATGTTGCTAACCAGCGTAGCTCAGGGACAAGCAGTTGCTAAAACGTGCCAACCAAAATGCATCAGCTGTCTTCTCTGATGTTCTGTCAAAATCTGCGACCCAAAAAAAAAACTGCACCCAAGACTTAACCAGGCGGCTAAAGATTTGTTGGACAATGCAATGTCTTTTTTTCGAAATAGTACAAGGAGTTCGATTGTGATTTGCTAGTCATTCGTTACCGTCAATGCGAATAGCGACTGGTGATTTAGAGGTCAAGTCCGAGCTCTTGTACTTAATATGGACTATTGATAAATAACTATGCAATAACAATATTTTGCCTATCCCTATGGCAAGATCTCTACACTGGATGCGTATCATTGCTTGATTCTTTTAGCGGTTCAATCTCAACAGCCTGTTTTGCTCAGACAAGCATCACTCATTCTCTCGCTTATGGGCTACCAGTGTGTTTCATATGATGCTCTTTGTTTGCTCCATCTCAGGTTCTCGCATGCCTCACGCCAAAATCCAATATAAATGCAAATCCAACGTCCATTAATGCATTTTGAAGGCCTAGAATCGGCATTGTATTGTAATCAAAGACGTGAGGTGGAGGATGTTATTTAGACATAAAAAATATTTATGAAAATGCACACTCCTGATTGATTGCTCTTTTTGAAGCAGCTCCCGTCCAATCTGCTAAATATGCAAGCGGCGTAATGACCTGCGGAGAAGTATGAAAGATATCAGATATCAAATCAAACAACCAATCTTTCACTTTATTTAAAGGCACACTGTTTTCAACAATGCCATAAAGGAGGGGGAATATATTCTACTGGCAGGGAAAAGCTAATTTAAAATGGAAAACTGGGCCATTGCGTATTTTTACTGCACCATTTTCAGAGACTTACAAATCCCTCTATATCGTATTTATCATCGTTGCTACATTACAGAATGAAAAGTGCCTGCACATATGCAACTATAGTCACTGTTCAAAGTTATTACATTCTATGAATCTTTGGGGGATTTTGGTGCCCTGTAATTGGCTTCATGCTAAAATATCTGTATTTCCTAGCTATCACGAGTTGTGAAAAAATATGGAAATACTAGCCTGAATATTCCTTTCTAACTGTGTAGCTTAGATAATTATTATTACAGCAACTACATCCCCTTTTGGAGGGCTTCAACATACCTGAAAACACAGTAAATATTGCAAAATTGTGAAACCTGGCAAGTACCGTATTTATAGATTTCAGGGTTTCCAGATGGAATGCCCTAAAACCCATTCAGTAGTGACAGGAAACATGCGACTCATTACAGAATGCTGTGAAAAACACAGGCAGTTAGCAGTAATCCACCAATTGCCACCAAATTTGAACTGGATACATTAGGAAAGCCAAAATGGAACTTGTTGCACACCATGGGAAAGCGTTACATGTGTCTGTTTAAATACAAGACGTGTGTACTGGCAAAAATACTTTAGGTGTTTCAGACAGAACCTTATTATTATTATTGCATGTGTGTGTGTTTGTCTAAGAGAGAGAGAGAGAGAGAGAGAGACATAAGTGTCACATTGAAGGCAAAGAAGAGTGAAATTATGTGAATGTGTGAAAAAGTTCTGTAATGGCTGCTCAGTACAAGGTGGGCTAAAGTGGCAAAGACATCCATTGTAAAATTAATTCTTAAGAATTGTGTGGTGGGCTGCATGCAATGCTCCGGCTGGGCCAAGCATGACCCACAAGTCGTAGGTTGCCGCACACTTCTTTACACCAAATGTACTCGGCAGATTGAAGATTACTTCAAGTCGGCGTGTTTTTTGCGACTCTTAAGTGCAGAGGGAGAGAATAATTGGTGCCTCGTGGCTCCTCGCTTCCCCCTCTTCACACGGCCGCTGACCTTTTCAGAGAACAAGACAAGAGGCTGGCACCTCTAAAAGCTGTGTTTATCTTTGGAATTAGGCGGCCGCGCCCATGTTATTAGAGATGGCCCAGATTTGTTTATCGCTGATCAGGTTGGCATTGTCCGTACACTGTGCCTCGAGAGTAATCGTTTGTGATATGATACGGCGAGGGAAAAAAAATGATGAAAGAAAAAAAGAACAGGACACATGGTTTTTGTCGCTCTGCAAATCTGATTCAACCACTTTCCACCTTCAAATCGCAGAGGCTGACAGAGTCCCCGGGGAAATTTACAAAGCTATTCAGTGCTCATTGGCGCTTAGAGGAGAGCACGATAGGGGTGAGACTTGTGGTCGAGGCTTCATTCCGACAAAACACTAGAGCAGCTGATGTCGCTCGTTTTCCCTCGCCCTCGCTGCTTGAAGATGCAATGATTTGCTACTCCAATTCACAACCGGGGCGACCAGTCAATTTGTACCGGTGGGTCGGCCTGTTTAGAACACTACTGCAATTTGTTTCCATGGTCGTCGTGTGCTGGCTGACAGCAGTCATGCTGAGCAGCAGTGAGTGAGACACAAACGTACCCATTAATATACTGTTCTGCATTCAATTGCTTAAAAATTGTCATTTTTTTCACTCATTTTAACCATGGCTTATCAAAAACGTCTCAAGTGATTAAAAGGTATATTGAATGGGACATTTTATGCATTTTTCAATTTAAAACGGTTTATGTCGGTAATATGCTTTTCTTCAAAATACAGTGGTACTTTGCCTTAAGGGTGGCCTAAATTACAAGTTTTTCAAGGTATGAATCAAATCAAGTGTATTCAAATCAAATCAAGTGCACATTTCAAACATACAAATGCAACACAAAGTGGTTTACATAAATTAAAACCAAGATTGAACAAGAAATGACAATAAGTTTCTAAGACCAACCCCTCACAGCCCCACATTTAAACACAAAACACACCCACATGGACATGCAAAGGAACTGTTACTTGGTTGTTTTTTTGGGTTATTTTATTTTTATTTTTTTGCTTTGTGTTGCCAGATTTTCTTTATTTTTTATGAGCGAACTTCAGATATGCCACAACAGTGAAATACAAAAAAAAATAAAAAATTTAAAGATTTTGCAATTAAGGTAATGTCCTCCTCACATGTGGGCAGGGAAAGCCACACTCACTGATGCACTTTTAGCCATGGAAACCCATGCAAGGAGCAGTTGAAGGCCACAACTCTCACCCAGATGCTCACACGCAGACTCTAGATGCACAGACTGCTTGGCCAGTGACGAGTCAGGCTTTTGTTACCATGATGACCTTGGGATGGAGCCTGAGCTTTCCAACTAGAGAGGTTTTGTGGACTGCCTCTATCATACCCGCAAGTGTATGTGTGACAGCGGGCTGGATCTCGCTGTCGAGTGCGCTACGGCCAGCTGCTTCTGTTTCTACTAGCTAACAAACATAGATACAGTATGAAAAGCAATACTGTTTTACAATGTTACAATTTTACGCCATATTGTGAGAGCAGAAAGTAGCCTGCTAACTTAACAAACAAAAACAATCATAGCGGTCTATTCTTTTTACTTTTTGTTATTTGAGACATGGTAAAAATTGTTGGCCCCACCCCATAAATGTGATACAATCCTGTTAGTTTGTGTCATCGTCTATGAACCAAAAATAGGCTGTTACAGTAGCTAACAAACATCCATTCATTCATTTTCTGAGCCACTTCTCCACACTAGGGTCGCGGGAGCGCTGGAGCCTATCCCAGCTATCATCTGGCAGGAGGCAGGGTACACCGTGAACAGGTTGGCAGCCAATCGCAGGGCACATACAAACAAACAGCCATTCGCACTCACATTCACACCTACAGGGAATTTAGAGTTGTCAATTAACCTACCACGCATGTTTTTGGGATGTGGGAGGAAACCGGAGTTACCTGGAGAAAACCCAAGCAGGCACGGGGAGAACATGCAAACTCCACACAGGCAGGGCCGGGAATTGAACCCCGGTCCTCAGAACAGTGATGCAGATGCTCAAACCAGTCGATCACCGTGCCCCTAGCTAACAAAAAGAAAAACAAAAACAAATAGTGTTTCATATTTTTTTCACTTGTTGATGGAATGTATTGTCACCATTTGGGAATTTCAATTAAAATAAACTATTTCCCCTATTCAGAATCAATCATGGTACAGTCCCATTGTTCTATGTAATCTTTATGAACCAGGAAGTAGCTTGCTAGCTAATTAATGAATACAAATATGTTTTTTGTTTGAGTCATGTCGAAATCAGTATGGTCTCTGTTATCTTGTATCATCCTTTATGAACCAGCAAGTAGCTTGCTAACTAATAACAACCGGAATTTTTTTTTTTTTCCCACTTTTGTTCCAGGAATTAACTTAATTATTTTAGCCTGATAAAATCGTTATGGCAGCTCCAGATTCAATTTTGGTACGATCCTGCTATATATCACCCTCCTAGCTAGATGTTTTATTTTCACATTTTCTGTTTGAGTCACCCTCTTGAAAATCGAGCACAGTCTTGTCTTATTATGTCATTCTCTGTGATCAAGGAAGTACCCTACTAACTATGACAGACCAAAATAAAACTCACAATGTTCCTTTAACTTTTGTTAGCGGAATTTATTTTGACCTTTTCCCTCGAGTCACATAAAAATTCATTCTTCAAAATCGAAGTAGGCCTGCCAAAAAATGGACAGACAAAAAAGCAACCCTGGACAATTCTTTAACTTTCTGAAAGAGTTTATTTTCACTTTTTGCCATTCAAATTCTGATTGTTATCCCCGCTCAATAATATAAATAATCCCTTTTTATGTCCGTGGGCCAAGAAGTTCGCCTCCTACTGTGCGCATGTACAAAAAAAAAAAAAATAGTTTTTTTGTTCGCAGTAACATCCTTGGTGGAGGTTTGCACTAAGTGACAGCATCTCTTGCCTTTCAAAGCAAATTACTAAGCATATCACATTTTCCAGTTTGATCGATAAGTCTTCTAACCTTTTACAGCTAAAAGATTAAACAATATTTTGTTATGACAGATGAGAAAATCCAGCAAAACCTCTCTCATTTAATTGTCTTGTAAACAGGGAAGTCATACCCCGCACTGATAGCTGAATTTAAAACTACAAATCGTTTGTCAGGAGGGGAGGACGACACCTGCTCATAGCAACTTCCCCCAGCGTCTCCCTCCGTGCAAACACAATCTGTGTTTTAATAAACCCATGCAGCATACTGCACACTGTCTGCCGAACGTCGCCTAAGAAGTCACGCCTCTGAGAATTGCATCGTCCGGCGCAACAATCCCCACGCAAGTTGAGAAACATATTATGCAAATGAGATGTTTACTGTTACATGTGACTATACCGAGCGGTACGGAAACCCAGTGGGGAGCAGGCAGCCGCTGTGGCGACTTTATTCGAGATGCTGAGGAGCAAGATAGAACAAACCCGGGAGGGGATAAGTCAAAAGCAACGTGGTGACTGAAAATAATTTTTACTCTGACTTTGGTTTTTGTACAATACAGAGTTTGCAAGCTGGGAGGAAAATTGCAAGCCTTACGTGCAGTGGACAAAAATATGTAGTAGAATGAACCCCTGCATATTCGCAGATACATATTTGCATATTCACTTTTTTTTTTTTGAAACCAATCCTGCAGTATTTGCGGCGGCACGGTGGCCGACTGGTTAGAGCTTCAGCCCCGCCTGTGTGGAGTTTGCATGTTCTCCCCGTGCCTGCGTGGGTTTTCTCCGGGCGCTCCGGTTTCCTCCCACATCCCAAAAACATGCATTAATTGGAGACTCTAAATTGCCCGTAGGCATGATTGTGAGTGTGAATGCTTGTTTGTTTGTATGTGCCCTGCGATTGGCTGGCAACCAGTTCAGGGTGTACCCCGCCTCATGCCCGATGACAGCTGGGATAGGCTCCAGCACATCCGCGACCCTAGTGAGGAGAAGCGGCTCAGAAAATGGATGGATGGAATGGATGCAGTATTTGCCAAAAAAAAATAAAAAATCACCTATTTGCTGTTTTTGTGCACAGGCCATGTGCCCTGAGATTGGCTGGTGACCAGTTCAGGGTGTACCACGCCTCTCGCCCGAAGATAGTTGGGACAGGCTCCAGCACCCCCGCGAGGTAAGGATAAGCAGTATGGAAAATGGATGGATAGATGGATGTGCTCAGGCCAAAGCAATAGAAGTATTGCTTTCCGGTCATCTTGTGGCATCTATAAGAAATTCTAAAGCTTTTCTGGATGGTATCAATTACTCGTGCATGCTCGCGAGCTTAGTCCTTATCCCGGTTCACTGTAATGGTCCATTTGGATCAAATACTGGACACCTCCTTCAAATACATGCATTCTTTTTTCATATGGGAAAAAAAGGGCTACCAACTGTTATTAACACATTTTGTAGGCACTACAGTTTAAGAGTTGACTGCGGTGTTCGATGCTAACCAAAACAATAGCACCTACCAAAGCACATGAATAGTCTCAGAAGAAGCAATGTTCGGGCATATTTTATTTGTTGCCAGCACAGCATTGAATATGAACTCACATGTGACGTTATTAACGCTATTGCAGTAGACTCTAAGATGTGGGCACTCCACAATGTTGTGTGTGTCCATGTTTAAACAGCAAAAATATTTTTCAAAAGTTATTAATGCGGAATTACAAAGGATGTTTACGTGGCAACAGTGTCGTTAACAACCATTAGCTTTCAGGTAGACTCTGACATGTGGTTACTCCACAATGTTGCGTGCATCCATGTTTGAACTGCAGAACGGTTGTTTAAAAAAATAATAATAATAAATTGCCCGCAGGATTAAAGATGATTTTATCTTACGTGGCAGCAGCGTCATTAACAACTGTTTATCCTTCTGATAAAATTTGACATGTCGTCGCTCCACAGTATTGTGTGTCCATGCGTAAATAAAAGATTATCTTATGTTATATGGAGATGGTGTCTTGAAAGACAATTAGCATTGTGAATATGTGTGAATAACCTAAAAATGCATTCAAAAAGCTTTTCTGCCTCATAAATATAATTTAATAATAATAATAATATATGTTTTAATGATTTTATACAGCTGTTGTGTCCTTAACAGGGGGTGGTCCGCTCGGGAGGTCAGCGTGACCGTCTCGTAATTATAAAGTTATGCCACCTGCGACACACCCCAAGTGTCCTTGTGCAAGACTTGAAACACTTAAGAGCTCCTGACGAGTTGCTTTGCACCTTGCCATCATCACCAGCGTGTGGATGTGGGTGTGAGTGGGTTGCATAAGAGGCTATGCAATGAAATGCTGCGAGGCGCTTTTGGACTTAAGGGCTATAAAAATGGAGCCATAAATGCCCTCTATTTATGGAGGGTGTTTCGGCGTGGTAAAGTCTAACTACTTGAAAATTGTTATTCTGCTCGTCGGAAAAAAAACCATTTCGCACTCAAAATAAGCAAGCAACAGCCTCATCAATATCTAATAAGGAGCGACAACACGCTATAATAAAAAATGCATAGTTAGTAAGTTAAAAATGTACATGCAGCTTTTTGCAAGTGCCGTCTCAAAATAGTGCGCGGCATCAGCGAGCACTCACCTATAAATTTTATATCTGGTCGTGAATCCTTGGCGGAATCTATCCACAAAGGACAGATAACTGCGTGAGTGGTGGAACGGTCCGCGGTCGGAGATGAGCCAGTCATACTGCTTGGCGACATGTTGCTCAGTGGCCAACGGGTCTTGGCGGGAAGACTGAACTGTTATATGGTCCCATATAAACAGGAAGCAGATGACCTTAATAAACCTCCAGTTCATGCTTTTTTTTCAGCCGCTCTCTGTTCATTCTCGCTCCATTATGTGGAGACCTGATGGGCGAGACAAGAAGAATAAAAGGAGAGAAGGGGAGGGAGTGGGAAGAGAAAGAGAGTCATTAGATGACAATTTTAGCCATATATGAGGTTAATTGTCCTAAAGTCCAAAGAAAATAAAGGTGTTTTCATGCATCTTCATTTTAGTCCAGTCAGACGTTGTTCTGATCCAGCTGGCAGAATGGACCATAAATGGCATAACGGTGACAAATGATGGATCACATGGTATTAAAAGATGAGTCTTTGGTTTAGCATGTAAGCAGTTAGCATGTTAGGTATGGTTAGGGTTACAGTATTAGTGGGTTAGGATTATGGTTCGGGTTAGGGTCAGTGTAAACACAGCCCAAGGGGAACATCTTGAGCAAATTGAGACAAAGGCATGCTGTTATCCTGCAACATGCTCACAGGTTACATGTCCACAGTTAGCTGAGCAAACACACTACAAAACCATCAATTGAGTCAGACCAGAGAACCAAATTATAAGTGTTAAAAAGCAACCTGTGACATACCCTTTACTTATAGCTATAATCACCTACTGTTTTGGTTGAAAAGGTCATTTTCACACAAGCCACTACTTGAGGACAGGCCACAATGCCAATGAAGCTATTCACTCCTCTAACATCTTGCTGTATTTGTCAATATCTTATTTTTAATATTTAGTTAATGCCCTATTCATTTCCTGCACTGTCCAGGTTGGTGGAGCAAAGCAAATGACGGCACGGAAATGATGTCATTCAAAACATAGTTAAAATGTTGCAGAATCACATACAGTACAAGGGGCATAACACGCAATGCCTACGTCATATTGAAGTGACGGCTCTGTTCTTTTGTTGTAATGTAGAATTTGAGCTTAGGGGGCGCCAAATGTTAGATACTATTCCTTTTACTTAAAGACTGTTACCCATCACAATCAAGTAACCATCCCGTATTTTTCTTTAAAGCTATAGTATGTAACTTTTGGCACCTCCCTAAGCTCGACTTCTGCATTACAACAAAATAACAGAGCTGTCGCTTCAATATGACTTAAGTAATGCATGTTATGCCCCTTATATGTGATTCCACATTTATACTACGAATTGAAGGACAGTGGTCATTTCCGTGCCATCATTTGCAATGCGCCACCAACTGGGCCAGCGTGGGGAATGAATAGGGCATTCACTAAATATACTGACTAGTGCAGCAAGATGTTAGAGGACCTGAATGGCTTAATCAGCATTGTGCCATCTCCACTTGTAGTGGCTTGGGTGAAGATTAGTTTTATTTTAAAACCAAAAAATGTTGTGGATTATAGCATTAAATTGTTATCAAGACAAGGTATAAAAGGCTTCTTCATGAAATATTTTATTATGGCTGTGTTCACATTTTGGGTCCTGGTTCACTTTGTGTTCACGTTGGCATTTTTAATAATCACTTCCAAAGGTTGCCCAGTAAAAACACATTTAGTATGCTCCAGGTTTCACATGATAGCGTTCACATTTGAACAAAAGACACGCAATCATAACTATAGCACTCGTGGTTGTTATATACCAAACCTGGAAAGTGCAACCACAGCACGCACCATTTCAATGGCGTAATTTGAGGATTGTTTCCAGTCGAGTTACTTGTTGAATAAATCAGTGAATCCACCCACTGTCCTGCAGCACATTCGTGTTCCATGACACATTGTACACTGTGAAGTGGGAAATGATCCAATTTCTCTTAAATCGGTCAGAAAATTATTAGTAATTTACAACAAATAATATACTGTATCTTTGGTCATCTATCTTTGCTAGGAACATATATTGACCGGCAGCCAAAATGCAGAAAAGACAGTTTGCCTGAATGTATTATTGCTCTCAATATGCCAACAATTCATTACAATAATAAACATGAGCATGTTTCGATAAATTATGAAGGGCGAGGCCTTCAAGCTTGTCCTCAACTAACCTAAAAAGAAACCTAAAAAATTACTACATTAAGGATTTGTGAATCCGTTTGTACTTAACAGTATCATGACTACAATAGCGTAGAGATAATCCCTTAGTGTGTTCAAACCAGACTGCAATGTAACACATCATTTACAATACTTACACGCTGTGAATAAGAATAATAATGTATTTAGTGTCATTGTAACAGTTTGAGAACAATATAAACACCTTATTCCTCAGGTTCATTACAATACTACACATCCTCATTGTGGAGACTTCCTGTTTTAATATTCTCTTATTAAAACACCAACCCGCGCGTGTGGGAGCTGTCCGCCGAAGTTAAATTAAGTCTGAGTTAACGATAATTATTATTATTATTATTATTTTTTTTTAAATCTGTAATTGCACTGATAGAGCTTTGGCCCCTTGCCGTGGGGGGATGGCCGACAGCGCTATCAAGTGTGGCTGGGTGAAATCTTTCCTATTTCATGCTTTATTAGACAATATCTTAAAAGCGCAGACTAAATGTAATGGGCCTAATCTGTTCCCACTAAATAGATGATGAACAACTCGATACCTAACGTTAAATATCACTAGCACACTTAAAAAGGGCTCAAACGTCACTCTTTGGTAATACAGTCGAAAATAAATTACTCATTGTTGCATTCTCTTTTTATTTACTGTGTTTTACACAACATCCCAACTTCATTCGAATTGGGGTTTGTAGTTAGAAACCCTAAGCCTTCATAAGGGTTGTTTTGTGAAGTCAATTTTACTTTAATGAACAGTGTCTTATTAAAGAAAGGTGTCAGAAACGTTCCAGGCCTGGTGTCACAAAATTTCAAGATAGATTTCAATCTAAACAACGTAATCTCCCAAGAGTAAAAACTGTGACTGCAGCTCAGCACCCATGCATCCATCCATCCATTTTCTGAACCGCTTATCCTCACTAGGGTCGAATATTACTTTATCTAGTTAGAATAATGGGCTTTTATTCATTGTTTTACATTAATAGTATATCATAATTGTGTAAACGTGTAAAGTGTCACATAAAGTCAATTAGTTTTTACAATGAACAATGTTACCTGAAAGTATTTCACATAATTAAAAGATTTAAAGCATATTCATGGTAACTGAGAATATTGCATCTCTAGTTCTGATTATATAATCATTTAATGAATACATAATCTTTTAGTTGACGCATCCTGGTGGATATGTAGATCATATAGATCATACCATTTCCGATGAGTGACATAACTACTATGTATTCTGGAAGTTAAGATGGATTTGCGAGCGCAGTACTGTGCTCCACCCCGAGGCTTCGAAATTTTACCTATCTAGCGCGTCATTTCTCTTTTGAATCCTCCTGAAACCTCCCGCCGTGAGTACATTTACATTCATATGGTCACAGGATGAGAATAAATCCTCCCGTCTTATTTCCACAGACAGGATTCAGTCGGCGCATTAAGATCTTTATACCTCCTGCTGCCATGAAATGGTGTTCATCCATGCTGCGTTTTCTACAGATAGTTGTACAGCGTGACTCCTTAAACCTTGATTTACTGCTAGCTAAAATGAATGCCAATTCAGCTAATAGCACCACTAATATATAATGGTTTGTAGCTAGCTAGCCAATGTGACAGCAGGCTGTTTGTAGTTAAACATTCACTGCCATTGACGGCTTTAGAAGTCAATTCTTCATTTTAACTGGGAGGGCTGGCATTGAATGAGTTAAGATTAAAACCAAAGGTGAAATAAGGGGGGAATACAGTGAACCCGTTTACCACAGGGATACGTTCCAGTGTGATAGAGAAACCATCTACATTTACTTTACATACTTTTATCCATCCCATATGATTTACAGTAAATGCATTTGTGCTTATTAAAACACAAATTTTAGACACAACGTAAATGTATTTGAACACCTCAAAACCAATTACAAGCATAAATTGTACAGAAAATACTGTATGTATTGTAGTGTCTGTGTACATGCATGTGTTTTTAAGAGGCGGAGCGTGGTGGGGTGTGAGCTGTGGCTGACAGCAGCTGTGTTTGTGTTTCACTTTTCTTCTGGCATTTAATAAACAGCTGAAAAGTACATCAGTGATTGTGGCTCTCCGTTCCCACCTGTAAGGGCATCACACAGTAAGTAGGTATACTGTAAAAACCCATAAAAAACAATTGCTTGAAAAAAAACACGATATAGCGGGAGCGCCAATGATGGAGCACGATTTAGTAGGGAACACTCTGTGGTTTCCTCAAGGCGGTCAATAGTAAATAGTATATATATGATTGTATAATTGTAAATACTGTAGTCGTGTTAGCATTAGGCAACATAATACTTGTGTAGCTGTGTTCACAACTAGCCTCAATTTAGGACAAGACACACTGTAATTCCAAAAGGATTTCTCTAGCTAGCTTTCGTGGGAGCAAACTCCATGTTTATGGTAAAGATGAAACACAAATTGTCAAATTATAAACAAGTGTGTGTGTGTTAAATTATATTAGAATTAGCAGTTAGGAGGACATATGATTAGCAATGGTCAATACACAATATGTTAGCCTCATTTTAGGACAATAGTAACACACTAACTCCAACCTAGTATTGGTTGGTAAGTCTTTGTAAAACTCAAGCTATTTTCAAACCTAAAATGACAAATTAATGCCAAATCTATGTGTTTTTGTATGTTTTCTCGAAGGCTTGCCTCAGCAATGAGTTTCCATATACAAAAGTAAATTATCATAGGGTAGATCTAAAAAACTAAAATTAAAACAGGTTCAACAGGCAAGGTAAAAGTAATGTCATTTATACTAAGGGGTGTTTTTGGAAACGTTCTGGATTAGGAAGCCTCTTAAATATGTAAAGATGGAATTGGTTTCTTTCATAAAAATCCATCCATCCATCCATTTTCTGAGCCGCTTCTCCTTACTAGGGTCGCGGGCATGCTGGAGCCTATCCCAGCTATCATCGGGCAGGAGCCGGGGTACACCCTGAACTGGTTGCCAGCCAATCGCAGTTTCATAAAAATATCAAATCAAATAAAAATTAAAGATGCTAGGACCAATGAATGGGCCCTTACACCTCTTTTTCATAGCGAATCCTGGAAATGTTAATCAAACGCCATGCTCCACCCATATTAGATGGCATACCCAAAAAAGTTTTGCCAAACTGGGGCTCAAGTACTGGCACTGGAATTTGCCCGAAATGGCTGCTTCACACCAGAATGCCTGACTTCTTGTTCATTCTGTGTATGGGTCTTTGATACTTTTTCAAACGTCCTGTTACGATCTACATATTCACCCAATTTCATGTTGAAACTGTTTTCATGGGCTATTTTTTTTTTTTTTTCAAACTTCCCAGGGGTTGCTACTGAGTGAGTGTTGGGTACCCCTAAAATACAAGTTGTACATATATTTTCGCTCGGATACACGCGCTCATATACAGAGCGATTCCAAGAGTCCAAGCTGAACTCCTGGAATCGGAACTGTTCTATTTGGAGGTCTTTAGTATTAAATAGACATCTCTGACACTTATTTTCAAATGCGAGAAGCAGTTATACATCAAGGGCACACATCCAGCAGTAAGTATGCCACATTGGTTTCCAAATAGTGCTTTCCCTGCTCCTTTGAGGACTGTTGTCAGATGTAGGCAGGGCCTTTCAATGCCATCCAAAGGACAACTAAATAATTTGCAGAACTGCAGGATAACTAGATGGAGGTCATCTAACTGAAAACCAGATCCACAAATACAGATCAAAGCATTACAGAATGGAGCTGCAGGATGGCATTAAAATACAAAACTGCACAGATTTGGAGATAAATAAATTTAAATTTAATTTTAAAAATGTAAAAAAAGAAATTCTATTTTCCAGCAGACAAAGCGCATACATTTCAAAAGGTCAAGCAAGTGTGAGAAAAACATTGTGGCTTTAGATGACACTTTCGCTATGATGATATTGACAGTGGATTCACGAAAAACAACCAAATTCATGAAAGTGTGACATTTGGTTTTACAACATAGATGCGTTTACATTGTAGCTTGTCGCACAAACAAGCAAAACAACCAAGTGTATCCCTAATCTACGCTAATGCAGTGGAAAAGTAACTACTTATAATACAGTAAATACCGGTATGAAAAACACTTTTAGGACATAAATATAAAACAACAAGCTGAAAAATGGAAACTATAGCAGTAACCAGGATTTTTTTTCCTGAACATATTACATCTTTATTATCATCATAGTCTTTTTTATCCTAATACAGCAAAATAGATGAGTGAATCAACAGCACTTCTACACTCTATATTGCCTTAATCAAGACCGAGTTTCACATAATCGACCTTATTCTTGATAAATTAACTGTCAGGCCGAACACATATTAAAAAAAAAAAATACTACCACAAAGTTTGCAACTTTTTTCATTTTCACATTTTAAAATAGCCTCGTTGAGTTAATAAAACAACAGACTCAATCAAGCATGCTGTTGTAAATATTGATCCATCGATCCTTTGTGTTTGTTGTTTTTTTCCCCCATTTACATCCCAAGGCCAGATTTGATATGCGTTTCACAAAACAGTCTGGCGGTGTCTTGTAAATAATGGCCATCTTGTGCTGTTTGCAGATTACATCTTTTTGCAGAGTGGATTAGCGAAGACGAGAGGAGACGGCCAAGAAAAAGAGGAAGCTGCACGGAGTGGATCGCGTTGAATAAGAAAAAAGAAGGGAGGATGTCTGCTTCAGGAAATCAAGCAGACAGGACAAGGGAGGGCTTGTTTTCTCCGTCACCCGCCTTAGAGCGGCCCTATTCATGCGGCGGCTCCTCCTCCATTCAGGTTCATTCAAGGGGATTCAATTTTCATTCTGGTCCCGTCACTCGCTTTTGTCAATCAATTCCCATCTTCTTCCCCTGTGTGCATGCATCTAAGTGTCCCTCTTTATTCCAAAAAGTTCATAAGAATCAAGAGGCTTGTTCTCCCTGTTTGAATTCTGAATTCTGGTTGCGAGAAACATCAATGGTGACTGAAGTCTTTTGGGGGAGACAGGTAGACACCAGGGATGCTGCACTACCATCATTGCCTGTTTGTTACACTGCATCTGGTCGCCGTTATAAGCAGGGATTTTTCAGGCCAAATGATAAGCTATTTTGAGAGCTTTCCCATACTCAAATATCTCCATAATTTGCAGGTGTTCCTCAAGGTGAAATTTTACATCTGGTAGTATCAACCGGGTATGAGCCCCCAAATAGGCTGGGTAGCTTACTGGTATTTTTTTCATTTTCATTAATGCAGCCGTCAAAGACGGTTTAACATTAAATTTGGTCGGCATTTCAGTCATGAGTAAACTCACAGTCTCAAGAACCCATGCCCGAAAAAACACAGGTCTGCCATATTGGTTTGAAGAGTTTTAAGGTCATTTTAGGGATTTCCAGAGGTCCTTCAAAAACATCTATCCTGTTCAGTGTCGTGGGGTGCTGGAGCCTCGCTCAGTTGACTTTGGCCGAAAGAAGTACTTATTGGATGCTCCACTCCCAACAAATACTCACATTGAAACGAAAAGGACACTCAATTGAAGGACACGCTGTTGTGCAGTAATTGGTCGACAGAGAACAGTCTCAATCACACCGCCTGGTAGGAACGTGCCTTTAGAAACACAAAAACCTTAGCTCCTACATGGAGGTAATAACCCTGTTGCGTCACCTCTCAGGGGTCCAGTTGAGGGAATAACCCAATGTAAATCAGAATTCTGAGAATGATGATCGCACAGCTCTCAGCCATGTGCGGAAAGGCGTGGTAATGGTCTGCCACTTGCAATTGCCGGGAAGCAACAGAAGAACTCGAGGATCAGCCATGGCTAACTTCATTTGTACTGGATTCCATATCCCACCATTCAATCCCCCCACATCATCGTCTCTCGACACAGTCGCTACTTTAAAAAAATAAATAAAAATGGCTGCGATGGCGCCCTGACCTTCACAAAACGTGGCTGAGCAAGCAGCACATTTGATAATTAAATTCCCCTGGCTGGTCAGCAACCAATCAGCTCAGCTTGGAGATCAATGGCCGATTTTAAAGAGCAAACTAATACACTAATGGTCAGTTATTCCAATTTACCTGGCAGCTGAATTATTGCAAAAGAAAGGAGGGCGGGGAGGTAGCCTGGGTAATGTTTTTGTGGTAAACACGACGCTGCAGGTTTATATGATAGTAGCCCCCCCGTATTTTCCGCGATGGTACGCAGGCAGTTTATGAGATGGTTCTTAAAGCAGGGAATGTCTCTGTCATAAAGCAAACTAATTAATAAGATTTCAGAGACAGCGTGAGACCAGGCGCTATGGATGTGCCGGAGCTGCGTGTCTTTTCACAGATAAATTGGCCACCAGAAAAGCAGTAAAATATGACATGGAATAAAAAGTGCAATTCATTTGCTTCATGAGGGAATTGGCAGCGAGGGAAAGAAAAACATTGCCACACTTTAATTATTTTTTGTTCCTCAAGTCTATTACTTTAAAACTGTGAATGAAAGAAACGCTCAACCTTACATTGCGTAGATGTTAAAAATGCAACAAATTAAAAACGTCTAACAAAGTTTTGAGGACAATTAGCAATGAGGGTTGAGGGATGCAGTGACTATGGAGCTTATAATGCATCTAGGGAGCTCATACAGCGACTCTGAACTATGAAGCTTATTCATCAGCAATGGGCTATGGAGTATGTAACAACTATGGAAGTTATACACCAAATAGGGAGCTTAAAGAGCAACATTGAACTGTGAAGCTTATATAGCAACGAGGGAGCTTAAAGAAAGACTGTGTACTACCGAGCTTGCAATTGCCTACGAACTATGGATCTTATACACCAGCGAGAGTGCTAATACAGTGACTTTGGACACTGAAGCTTATACAGCAACAGGGGAGCTTATACAACTATGGAGCCTCGACAGTAGGTTGACTGTGGAAGCTATACAGCACCTACAGTATATCTAGAGCTCATACACTCTGTACAATGAAACCTGTTTATACAGCAACTTGGGAGCTCATATAGACTATGGAAGATGGGACAAAGTTCTAGAAAGTCGACCATCACTGCAGCCCTCCACCAGTCGGGGCTTTATGGCAGAGTGGCCCGACGGAAGACTCTTCTCAGTGCAAGACACATGAAAGCCCGCATAGAGTTTGGTAAAAAATAAACACCTGAAGGACTCCAAGATGGTGAGAAATAAGATTCTCTGGTCTGATGAGACCAAGATTTTTTGGCCTTAATTCTAAGCGGTATGTGTGGAGAAAACCAGGTACTGGTCATCACCTGTCCAATACAGTCCCAACAGTGAAGCACGGTGGTGGCAGCATCATGCTGTGGGGGCGTTTTTCAGCTGCAGGGACCGGACGACTGGTTGCAATCAAAGGAAAGATGAATGCGGCCAAGTACAGGGATATCCTGGACGAAAACCTTCTCCAGGGTGCTCAGGACCTCAGGTTCACCTTCATAAAAGACAATGACCCTAAGCACACAGCTAAAATAACGAAGGAGTGGCTTCAGAACAACTCCGTGAATGTTTTTGAATGGCCCAGACAGAGCGATGACTTAAACCCAATTGATAATCTCGGGAAAGACCTGAAATTGGCTGTCCACAAACGTTCACCATCCAACCTGACAGAACTGGAGAGGATCTGCAAGGAGGAATGGCAGAGGATGCCCAAATTCAGGTGTGTTGCATCATTCCAAAAAGACTCATGGCTGTATTAGCTCAAAATGGTGCTTCTACAACCCCAATTCCAATGAAGTAGGGACGTTGTGTTAAACATAAATAAGAACAGAATACAACAATTTGCAAATCATGTTCAACCTATATTTAATTGAATACACTACAAAGAAAATATATTTAACGTTCAAACCGATAAACATTATTGTTTTTAGCAAATAATAATTAACTTAGAATTATATGGCTGCAACACATTCCAAAAAAGCTAAGACAGGTGGCAAAAAAGTTGAGGAGTGCTCATCAAACACCTGTTTGGAACCACACCCACAGGTGAACAGGCTAATTGGGAACAGGTGGGTGCCGTGATTGGGTATAAAAGGAGCTTCCCTGAATTGCTCAGTCATTCACAAGCAAAGATGGGGCGAGGTTCACCTCTTTGTGAACAAGTGTGTGAGAAAAGAGTTGAACAGTTTAAGGACAATGTTCCTCAACGTACAATTGCAAGGAATTTAGGGATCTCATGATCTACGGTCCATATCATCATCAAACAGTTCAGAGAATCTGGAGAAATCACTGCATGTAAGCGGCAAGGCCGAAAACCAACATTGAATGCCCGTGACCTTCAATCCCTCAGGCGGCACTGCATCAAAAACCGAGGATATCACCACATGGGCTCAGGAACACTTCAGAAAACCAATGTCAGTAAATACAGTTCGGAACTTACTCTTAATGAGGGCGGCACGGTGGGCGACTGGTTAGAGCGTCAGCCTCACAATTCTGAGGACCCGGGTTCAATCCCCGGCCCCGCCTGTGTGGAGTTTGCATGTTCTCCCCGTGCCTGCGTGGGTTTTCTCCGGGGACTACGGTTTCCTCCCACATCCCAAAAACATGCATTAATTGGAGACTCTAAATTGCCCGTAGGCATGACTGTGAGTGCGAATGGTTGTTTGTTTCTATGTGCCCTGCGATTGGCTGGCAACCAGTTCAGGGTGTACCCCGCCTCCTGCCCGATGACAGCTGGGATAGGCTCCAGCACGCCCGCGACCCTAGTGAGGAGAAGCGGCTCAGAAAATGGATGGATGGATGGACAACGTCCCAACTTCATTGGAATTGGGGTTGTACTAAATACCGAGCAAAGGGTCTGAATACTTTCCATACCCACTGTATATGTATGGTCTATGGAGCTTGTACAAAAAGGACAGGAACATTTCTCCTGCGGTTCTAAATTTGAGTGATTTGTCACTAAATTCGCCAGCATTGCCGCTTCACGCGACTGTGGCTGCCTCACAGATGAAGATTGATCATTTGTCAAGGCACAAATTGGCTTTCAACTGCTTTCTCTAATTACACTGTGGTTTTATTGATGAGAAACCGCTGACTGTTTTCCTTGGATTTACCTCAGTGGGCACAGGCTTTTTTTTGTTTGTTTTGAATATGTCTTGTCTCGCCAAAAATACATTAAGGGGAGGGGCATAAAAGCGAGCCAACCTGACAGATTGCACTCATCTGTTCTGCTGGAATAATATACGACAAGAACATGTGTGAGCAGATTCCCTTCCCTTAGCGGCGTCCCATAATGCTCCGAGAAGAGCCCCCGACATGATTCCAACCAGTTCCGAGGATGTCGATGACAAGTGCTCGCTGTGCAGCTCCACCGTGCTCGTGCATGTAAATGTCAAGCAATGTTATCCAATGTCAGCTAGCCCACTGACCCAAAAGGTGTCCACCAAGGGAAAGCATGAGCACAGAGATGTTATCACGGAGGGGGTGCATTACAATAATACACTGCAAAAACTGGATTAAAAAAATTTTAAAAAATAATGAAATGAGAACTATATTGCATAAGTGGAGCAAAATTATCTGTCAATAGAACAGGATTATTAGATTTCTTAAAACAAGTAAAGACCGCTAGCCTAAAAAAAAAACACCGATGTGTATTTATACCATCTACACTATAGTATACATAGTATACATCTTCAATATATAGAATTACGGTATTCATTTAAGTTAAACTTACACATAACTAGTAATGAAATCTCAATAACAAGCTATAGTACCTTATCAAGATGTTTAAGGGGGAAAAATGCCTGCAAGTGAAATGTTCTTGCACAAACACACAAAAAAAAGAAAAACTGGTCAGAAAAACTATCTTGGGCGACAAGAACAAGCACAAAAAAAAAAAACCACTAAATAGCGTGACGGCGACGCGTGAACCACAGGATAGCGGGGGTTTACTGTAATCAAATCATATCATCCATCCATCCATCAATCCATTTTCCGCTTATCATCACAAGGGTGACGGGCGTGCTGGAGCCTATCCCAGCTGACTCTGGGCGAGAGGCGGGATACACCCTGAACTGGTCGCCAGCCAATCGCAGGGCACATGTAGACAAACAAACAACCATTTACAATCACATTCACACCTTCGGGCAATTTAGAGTTTTAAATTAACTTTCCATGCATGTTTTGGGGAGGTGGGAGGAAACCGGTGTACCCAGAGAAAATCCACGCAGGTACGGCGAGAAAATGCAAACTCCACACTGGCGAGCTCGGATCCTCAGAACTGTGTGGCAGATGTGCTAACCAATCGGCCACCGGCCACCCGCCCAAATTATATCAAATAGATAAATTTTAAGGTTGGTGACATGTTTCCAAATAAAATTTATTAAAATAATGAAAAAAAATACAAACGTACACATTTTATAAGAGCAAAATAAAGCAAATTTACTGTATTTATATTGCGCGTTTCATACACAAGGTAACTCAATATGCTTTACATGATTAAAAGCATTTAAAAACAATGAAAAAAAATGCTTATAAACAAAGAGAAAAAAAACCATACTGTAATTAACATATTTATTTGGGTTAATTATTGTACAAACTGAAGCTAGCTAGTTGTCTGTTATTATATTTTTAAATTATAGATAGCTGGGGATTATAATCTATTAAGAATTAATCAGGTTTTTTGGAATCAATAGTTGATTTATCATGTCTTGAAGCAATCGAGGCAAAATGGAGCGTGGCACTTGGCTAAAAGAAGAGGAGGCACTGTTGAATCAGTCTGTCTTCGGACAAAGCTTAAATACACATGTATATCATTTAATTATACAAATATGATATGATATATATAAACACGAACAAAGCCTAAACATCGCATATTGTCGTATTTGGTGGCTCTGTGGGACATCTGTTAAAAAAAAAAAAAAAAAAACATTGTAGATATTTAAAGGTCCAATGGTTGCTTAGTCACAGTCACCTTCGCCATTCAACCCAACCGGGAGGATGTGCTTAGACCCGTTTTGCTGAATCCGGAAAGCAGGTTGCGCATATAGCGGATTGGCTCTCGTGCTGTTTCACGTCACAATCAAGGAGTCTTGAGCTTGTGATAACTTGGTGTTGACCACACATATAAGCATTTGCGAGCAGACATATTGAAGCGGTTTGACATTTACAAACATTAGCCACGACCTTTTTCCGAGCAGATTAGTGAGGGAAATTCACTCTTGACACACCAAAGGGTAATAGCGCTTCTGGATAATCTTTCAGAGACATTTGATAATCAGGCCTTTTCTGACTTTGGAAAGGGTAGACAGAAAATAATCAAATTCAGCCCCATTATCAGCATGTGTGTAACCCCCAATATCGGCTATTGGAAGTTGAGCTCCATGCCCGCAATGGCACAACTCTTCCAGGACACTGGCATGGAAACCGGAGTTCAGAACATTCAGAGAGAAAATACATTACTATTGCACTGTTTATCTGCATCAGGTAAATACCTCCAGCATGTATTAAATGGGCCCCAACATAGACTCAGCTCACCTCAGGTCCCATTAATACTTTACCATTGTCATTACTTGACGAATTAGACACCCGTTTCCAAGGTATCTCCCCACTGCGACTGATCCGTCACCCTTCGCTAGTGTCATAATGTATTCATGTCTCACTGCAGGTGTCGCCTCCACGGCTGTTATGAAAGTCTTGTGAGGCGACTGTGAAGATTGCAGTTGAAGTGAGGGAAGATGTATGCAAAATAGAAAAATAAGAGCATCACCTTATCAGGCGGAGGCCATGTTTTTCCTCATCCTATCCCGGTCTCCGAGAGAGGGAAAAAAATAGTCGTTTTCTCATTCCTGGGTTTTATCTGAAAATGACGCTTGAACGGAATCATGTCTTTGCCCCCCCACAACCCATCTCTTCCCGCTTTTACCGACAGATGTTCATATATCACAAGGAAATATATGTAATGAAAAAAAAAGGGGGAAGAAAATGGAGAACAGCTGCTGCCCTCTCGAGGGAGGCGACCGGTCGCATAATGCGCAGAAAGCTTTTGTCCAGCTGCAGCGGGTTTATTTTTGCACTCGCTCTGATGAGGTGCCATTCGTGAATCTAGCGACCTCATTTTTTCCCAATTTGCTGTTTACACTCCAATTTGCCCGCCTGATGAATAACTAATGAGCAGACTTGGGGGCTGATGGTTTCCTGGGCTAGCGGAGGAAATGAAGTGTTAAGACGGTGTCCTGCCCGCTCCCACTGTTCCTAAATTCAAAGTCATACCATTTGCAGGAACAAGAGGGAATCAGAAGAACAAGCGAAGAGACTCGGCGGATTCCTTAAGTCGGCTAAATCTGCTGAGACGCACGGCAGATGGTTCCTTCCAAGTGTCTCCCATCTCAACTCCTTTCAGATTAAGAATTGTAAAGTGAAACGGGGTTATATTACCAGTGCCTTGTATCACCAATATCAATATTGTAAAGGCTGCTTTGTACCATGCCGGGCTCAATCGCAATCACAGAAGGCACCTCCCATGCTCTACCAACTGGCATAAAGAAGCCAACTTTGGAATCACACAGATGTGCTGCGTCAGCTCTGTTAAATACCGTCCGTGACTTCACAGCAGCTCAACACGGTGTCACCCGCCAATGACTTCAACCAGAACAAGAAGGACACCGTAAACAAATAGAGGACATCCAACATTTGCTGCCTCTCTATTAGGGCTGCCAAATTTTGAATATGGTAAACATTCCATGGGACTAAACACTCATCAGAATCATATTTTTGGGCCAAGTATGTTAAACATGCAAGGAATTTGTCACAAGGAGTGGGTACCACTCTATTACTATCGCAAAAAAAGACACTACAACAGAATATACTCTCCATACAAATATATCGAAATTAACAGGAATATGGAGAAATCTCAACTTGATAATGGAAAGAATTGCAGGTGAATGTAAGAATTACCTTAAAGGTCCCATGCCCAATTTTTTTTTTCATAAATTTTGGTGTCCTTTTATCGGGTTTGCAAGATAATTTGGGTTGGAAATGCCAAGAACGACCTTTTTCAAGCTGTTCTCATTGGCGTTGGTCGTTTACACCTGGCAAATGAGAAGGCTGAATTTCTCATTAATATTCAATATGTAAATAAGTTTGACTCTCATTGGATCACTGTTATGATTATTTACATATGAAAAACAGCTTAGTTCTTATTGGTCCTTGGCGCTATCACGACGTCTTGTGGCTAGTGGCGACCAAGCGATCATAGTGATGTCTCGTTTGATTCCTTCGATGTGGGGTCTTACTATCATTTTGAATTCACCAAGCATTGGATTGTTATCCCACGAATAGGGAACTTGAGCTGAAAGAGGATGTGGGTGAAAATTAAAAGGGGGGGGACATTTTGAGGTCATCTTGCGCTCCCATTCACTTGAACATAACCGACATGCGACGTTCATTTCTCGCACATATTTTGGCGATAATGACCGCAAACTTCACTATTTCATCCACAGTTACATTTGAAATGATAAATATAGTTAAGTATTGTTGTAAAACACAACATACTGTATGACTACTTTATAGACTGTATTTGTAAGGCTTGGCAGTGGCTGAGACTCGCTCGCATAAAACCCGTAAAAAAAAAATCGCGTAAAGAAAATGCCGTGTTGCCGTTCAGCTTAGCTGAGTAGGTGGGTACCAACCATGAAGTGGGCAGGTACTTGAATAATTAGTAACTATCTACATCACAAACACACAGAAATCGGATCTGGTCGTTTGCAAGCGTTTTAGTGTTCAAAGGCTATTGCATTCAATTGACAAGTGAGGTTGAAGAACACTCAATGTGTGAATAATTCCAGATGAGCCAAAACAATGGCAAATGAAATCCAATCATTTTAAAAAATATATCATTACACCACAAGTTGTTATCAATTCCCATTGTCTAAAGAAAACTACATCTGCGCTGCGGCAATATTTTCTATACAACTGTAATAAACATGAGGCAAACAAGCTTGTCTTTCTAGTTTATCCTTTGAGATACAGTAAATATGCAGAGATTGTACAGAGCAGCTACACAATGAAATATAAATGAGGTTTTCTGACTAACAGGACAGTTGCTGTCACATTTATACGGAACAAAATATAAATCGAGCTTCCTTGTGACAAACCTACAATTATTTGCAGTTACTTGGAAAAGAGCAGATAAGAATAACTTTGGTCAATGAGCCACATGCTGCTTCACCAAGTCTTTCCATTACTACCTCCAAATTGATGAGTTTGGAATGGAGAAAAGCCCTCTAACCCAGTTTTTAATAGTGAATCCTCAACATGCTCAAACATTGATGCCATGCTCCTCCCACATTATATGGCGTAAGCAAAAGGGCTCTCCATTTTAACATCAGCTACCTGTCTAGTATACCACCTTTGGATTGGGGATGATTTGGACAAATTTCCTAGTAGGAGTTGGTAAAGGACACGGTGGTGGGCTGGTTAGCACATCTGCCTCACAGTTCTGAGAACCGGGGTTCAAATCCTGCCTCGCCTGTTTGAAGTTTACATGTTCTCCCTGTGCCTGTGTGCGTTTTCTCGGGGTAGTCCGGTTTCCTCCCACATCCCAAAAACATGCATGGTAGGTTAAATGAAGACTCTAAATTGCCCGTAGGTGTGAATGTGAGTCCGAATGGTTGTTTGTTTATAGGGCCTGCGATTGGCTAGCGACCACTTCAGGGTGTACCCCGCCTTTCGCCCAGAGTCAGCTCCAGCACGCCCGTGACCCTAGTGAGGATAAGCGGTTCAGAAAATGGATGGATGGATGGATGAGTGCAGAGAACTGCAGTCACAGTTTTTACTCTTGGGAGATTACGTTGTTTAGATTGAAATCTTGCTTGAAATTTTGTGACACCAGGCCTGGAACATTTCTGACACCTTTCTTTCGCCAAAAATGGCTGCTTCAAACCAAAATGGCCACCTTTCAGTTCAATTCCAGGCATTGGTCCTTGCAACCTTTGGTGTGTCCTACATTCAGATAGACATATGCACCAAATTTTGTGTTCATTGATGAAACTGGTGTTAGGGGCAAATTTTTACAACTTCCCATGGGGGCACTGGGGGACTGGCTTTTGAGGGGTTGTACTCGGTACACCTAAAATACATACAGTACGTTTTCACCAGAATACACAGAATTCCTTTGTCGCCCTACTCTACTGACAAGTAGAAGATTCGTATGAGAAAAACTGCATTTTGTCTCCTTCCCATTCCATTTAATTCCAGAGAGGCATTCTAATGCCTCAGTGTTTACTGAGTGGAGTATAGATTTTCTAGCTCAACCATTTAGGTACCCTAGCGCTGTACTAAATTTTACATTAAATCTGCTTTTCTTTCAGTACCCATTTCAACTGCAGCTGACAACAAAAACAGAAAATATTGAACCATAGTTTTGTCTGAGATTTAAAATTATTTGAATTCTTCCTTTTCTGTTCTCAACTGCCTTCTCGGAGTCTATCTCCACATTATAAGGACGGTACATTACAGTGCACCAATTACCTCCTATTTTGGTGTGGTTGGTTTTCCACTTCAAAATAAGGCAGTGGGAAATTACAAAAACCCCAGAACTAACAAACAACAACAATGCTGTTTGAAGTGATTTACCTGCCCAGCCCAACAACGGCATACTCTCCATTTAAAAGCGCAGAATAAATGGTCGGAAGAGCTGCCTCATAATGAGAGAGCCGCAGTGGCCTAATTATAAATACAGGTCATGTTTTCCCCTCTCCCAATTTTTCGATGAAATGGCCCTGAGCAGTAAACGGAATTACAAAACTAAATTGTCTGTCAGGACATTTGGCTATTCAGACTGAAGGCTAACCTTTTATGAAGCGAACACACACTGGAGAGAGAATACACTAACAGTATTTGAGCTGACTTGACAAGCTTTAAACCAGAGGTGGGTAGAGTAGCCAAGAATTGGACTCAAATAAGAGTAGCGTTATTTAAAGGTCCCGTATTTTTCTAAACCAACTTTTTGTAGTAATTGGGATCTAAAATGATCTCTAAGGTGCCTCAGTAAACGTGACATATGAATTAAAATTATCCACGCATTCCTGAGATCCAAACATTTTCATCTGCCGAGAGGCCTGAAATCAGGTGATTTGAATTTCTCGAGCTTATCTACGTCACTAGCGAAGCTCTCTGCCTTCCCTTTCCACTCCACTGGCAACATAAAAAAAGACGTGCTCTCACAACTGGGCCTTCTACACGGAGGCAACCAATCAGGGGAAAGGGGGCGGTCTTAGCCAAATAAGGACAATGCAGATACAAAACTGGGTCAAACAGAAGTAGCTGTCAGAGGGGCCTTTTCTGAACACTCCAATAACAAAACCAAGGTGTTTTTTGAAAGGAAATTGACACAAATCCATGTTAGAGAGTCACTCTATGGAGGTCTAAATAGCCACACACAAAAAAAGTAGTTCTCCATACAATTACTTGAGTAAGAGTAAGTACTGAGTGGGGGGAAAAAAACTAAATTCCGATTTATTTTCCTAAATTGTGCATAACTGCGATTGGCTGGCGACCAGTTCAGGGTGTACGCCGCCTCTCGCCCGAAGATAGCTGGGATAGGCTCCAGCACGCTGGCGACCCTAGTCAGGATAAGGGGTACGGAAAATGGAGTAAGTGTCAAAAATATACAAAAATATAAAGTAAAATAGGAATATGCAAATTCAAATATATGTATATATATGTAATATGTTTTTTACAAAATAACAAAATCATGCAAATTCAGCCACAATAAACATTCTTAAATTAATATTTTCATTTGTTTACACACATGAAACAGCTTTATAAGGTCACCAGGCAGAGATGATTAATTATATAATTACAGCATACATAGTCTTAATATATGTAATGGCTAGTGGATTCAGCCACATTTATCAGCAAGGCTGACATCTGTTTCATTGCTTAAAAAAAAAAAAGAAAAAGTGAGTTCTTATCTTCAGTGCTGTGCATACACTGCGGACTGCTTTTCTCCCTGCTCCTTTTGATTGCACACAACATTTTCTACAAAGAAACCGAAAACTCTTAACAGATTTGAGTGGGTCGGATGAACTGCAATTTGCTGCAATCTGGTTTTATTTCAGACAGCATTGAGTTTTGCAAATGTAGTCAGTGACAGCCTCTCGTATGTTTCTCAAGTGTAGAGTGGAGTTCTTGTAGGCTGAAAAGCAAAATTTTTCAGCAGACACATATGACAGTCCATGACATAGCTGTTCTTTATCCTAATCCATCAATCCATTTTCGATACATCCTATCCTCACTTGGATCTCAGGTAAACTGGAGCCTATCTGTAAGGTAAATAAAGATTACTGTCATGCTTCGTGTCAATTAGTTTTTGGAGAGCTTTGCTTCTATGTGGCACCGTACAGACTGTGTGTGGTCTGCCTGGGTCCATTTGATTGGTGAAATAGAGTCAAATGTCACTAGAAGTAACATTGGATTGGTGTAACAGAGTGACAGGAAGTCTCTCTGGCAAACAAAAATAGATTGCGCAAACTTATATTAAATAACTTGTATGTACAAATAAAAGTAGAAGGCAAACAGAAGTGTTTCTTCTAAACAAAAATACTCAAGCAAAAGTAAAATGTATGTTGCATTAAAAATACTCTTGACAAGTGAAATCTATCCAAAACGTTACTTGGGTTACTTAAGTAATTGTAATGGAGTAAATGTAGCTAGTTACTACTTACCTCTGCGTCAATTAATTGGTTTAAAAAAACAAATTGTGGGCATGGTAACGATTGTGGTCCATAAAAATATGATTGTACACTTAAACCCAAAATTATTCATAACCTGACCCACATTATGCGTTAAAGTTTTTTTTTTTTTTATTTGGTCAGCTGGCATCTTTTAGGGGGACGCACAATAGTATAGTGGTTAGCACATCTGCCTCAAAGCTCTAAGATTCTGGTTTTGACTCTCAGCTCTGGCCATCCTGTGTGGAGTTTGCATTTTGTCTGTGTGCTTGCGTGGGCTTTCACTCAACTTCGGCTTCCTCCCACATTCCAGAAACCTGCAAGTTTTGTAGGTTTATTGAAGGTTCATAAGTGTTGAAAGGTGTGAATGTTTGTTTGCTTATATGTGCCCTGCGATTGGGTGGTGACCAATCCAGGGTGTACCCCGCCTCTCGCCCAAAATCAGTTGGGATAGTCTCCAGCTCACCCACAGCCCTAATGAGGACAACTAGTAAATAAAATTTATGGACCGAAGGTATGTTTTTGGTGGAAATGACAAGAAAGTGCTGAATGCTATCAAATATGCCCCAAAATTACATTTTCTGGAATAACATCCCTCAAATGTCAAAACGAAGTTTGGAAGTTGAACAGCTACCATATGAAACATAACTCAAGACATTATCGTCTGAACCAGCTTTTTCTTTAGCATTTCTTTGCACAGACAATAATGCTGCTTCCCTGTTTCCTGAGGTGCTTGACAGGCATCTTCAAAGCATGAGTAGTTTTATTGTATTTTAGTGTTAGAGTTGTATTCTGCAGTAGGTAAAGTCTACTTGTATTGATAGTTAAGAATGTTAAAAAACATTTTTTTTTTGTCCAGAATTATTCATACCATTTCTAAATACAAGAATTAATCTGCAATGTATCTAAATTTAAAGTTTGTTAAAATGCTCTAGAATAGTTAAGTTATACAGGATATGATTAAGTTCCAAAAATGTAGGAAAAAAACTATGAAATTGATCGATAACAATTTCTTGACCTCAGTATGAATCCCTTTTTCAACCTAACAACAAATAGAAATGCATGCTGCCACTGCAGTTCTATTGGAATTGGAAAGAAGGATTCTTCCTGAAAGATTTGTCCACGTATCAAAAGAGACGCTGACTCACTGTAAGCAGTTTACTTCTCTACTTGTCTGCAAATCGATGTGATAGAGGGAACGCAACCTTTTTCCGACCTACTTCCATTGTCTCGTTCTCAGATGGTAACGCTGGCGCGTCACTCTACATGAGCTCCGCAAATGTGCACTCCATTCTCCATCTCGTCTTTGAGAAGTTCCATAAGGCGGAGATAGGCACGTAGATATAGACTGCGTAGCTCCATATACCATGAAGAAATCCTTTATTTCTGCACCCTATTTCACCTGGTCTTCCTTGTGAGGTTACCCTTAGCAAGAAATGCCCTCTTGATACAGGTTAGAGCAGCCATTCAGCGTGGTAAGATTGGAAATAGAGTGCTCTTGACCTCCTGCCTTTGAAATTCTCCGAATGCCACAGTATTCCCCCCACGCCCCCTTCAAGCTGTCTTTTTTTTTTTTTTTTTTGCAGCTCAAAGACTTTTGGCACAGGGTTCGTGGTTTAATTTCTCACCTCCTTCCTTTCCAAGATGGACATGGAACCAAGTGCTAGCCGCCACGCCGCCGCGAAATGAGATGTGTGTCCACCCTCGCAATGAGCAACAATGCGATTTTCTGATCATTTCCAAACTCGCCGAAATGCTTGACTGAATGACTCGGGACAAACTTGCAGTTCCACTCCAGTGCAGTTTAAAAGAAGTGTTATTTATATTTAAGCTCCTTAAAGTAAACTGGAAAAACTCCTCAACTCCTTATCATTCTGCTGCCAAATTACACAGCTCACTGGACGTGTCAGAAGAATATAAATATATTTTCAGGGGGTTCTTGGTTTACTACTGAGATCGTTCCTACAGCGGCGCAAGTAAATTTGTACACATCAGAGTACTATACTATGACTAACCTACACTACAGCAGTAGTTAAGTTGTAATTAGAGTAAAACATTGAAAAGGACATAAATATTACAATGCATTAAAGGTTCCGTATTTTGCCAATCCAACTT
Organism: Phycodurus eques; assembly: GCF_024500275.1. NCBI lineage: Eukaryota > Metazoa > Chordata > Actinopteri > Syngnathiformes > Syngnathidae > Phycodurus > Phycodurus eques. The sequence continues at coordinate 8,057,984 of NC_084539.1, forward strand.
TTTTTTAGTATTTGGGATGTAATATTGTCTCTATGGTGCCTCAGTAAACATGTGAAACGTGTGTGTATTCCTGAGTTCCAGACATTTTTCTGCCAAGAGGCCAGAAATCAGGTCTTTCGAATTTCTCGAGCTTATATACTTCACTAGCGCAGATCTCCTCCGATCTCTCTGCTCCCGAGCCAGCGCAGTCAACATAACGAACACATGTGCTCTCACAAATGGCTTTTCAACACAGAAGCAACCAAACAGAGGAAAGGGGGTAGTCTTAACCAAATATGGACAAAGCGGATACAAAACTGGATCAAACAGAAGTAGCTGTCAGAGGGGCCTTTTCTGTATGACAAAAGCAAGGTGTTTTATTTTTTTTTTTTAATGACAATTTTATACTAAGTACATGTTTGAGAGTCACTCTATGGCGATCTAAAGAGGCAAAATATGGGACCATTGAATCAAATGCAAAAACAGTAAGTATGGCAGTAACTGAGCGAGAGGATGTATTCTTATGCCGCTGCGCAAACTAGTTCATTGCATACCCATTATAATCTTGAACTGACGTATATCGTGACCTTTGTAAATCGAGGCAGTCCTGTACATACATAAACGACAGATGTACATCTACAACCAAGCAGTTGTGCAATTTGGACTTCAAACTGTCATCATTATAGAAATCAATAAATCTTCAGCTAATCAATAAATCTTCAGCTCAGTGAGCATCTGAAGGATTAACTACAGAAGGGTACCAGTGTTGACGAATGGGTGACTGGTGGGTTGGTAACCATAGAACTTTAAATGGCAGGTTACAAACATCTGTTTTTAACATCAAAACCAATTTTTTAAACATGAGAGACCAGCAACAAAAAAACATCTCCAAGCATGTTTTTAGTACACAACACAGCACACCACACACGTAACAATAGCTCCATCAACAATCGTGATCCTCCTCCCCAACTGTAGCTTGTCTTGCTTAACTGCAATGCAGTTGCAATCTCTTCCTTACCTGTTTTATGGTGGTCTTGTGAAACATGTTACGCAAACACTCAAAACAAACAGCTGCCCCCCTATTTGTGTACAGCAAAAGCGCAAGCTTCCCAATTGACTATCGTTACTGTTTCACGTCATAATCACGCAATGTGGGCCCAACTTTGTGTTGACCATACACACAAGGATTTGTGATTGTAAATATTGAACAGGCTTAACATCTATGTTTGGCGGCCCAGCGATTGTGGAGAATATTACACTCTAAACACACCCCACACCGCAAGAAAATCACTCAGGATCTTTCAGAACTATCCTACAATCGTGCCTTAGGCGACAAATCGGAAGTGGAGAAAATTGGTCAAATTCAGCCCGATTCCTGGTATGTGTGTACCCACGTTACGGGGTCACATTAAAGGTTCCGCTCAACACAAAATCAGAAATACAATTACTTAAATGTCAATTAAGTACACAAATTGATTATAGTTATTGTTCCCTCTCCATTACGTGTCTGATAGACCTCTAAGTTGCAGAGAGTGTTTGGCGCATGTGCATTTTTTCCCAAATCACATCATCTGTTATCCAATACTTTTCAAGGAAATAGTTGTAGTAGTTAAAGGTAGTAGATAGTTGGAAATTATGTTAAAGTGTTTTTGGGACCAAAGTGTGTGGTATAGTTACAGTTCAATCTATTAATCTTGGCAATTGTCAACATTTTTAGTGACAGTATGTCAATTACATTTTTGCGCGATCCGCAGCAGGGCTCGGCCCTTATTCCCGAATAGCGGCTGTTTACTGTACTTTAATCTACGTTTGTATATCTTTCTATGAACAAACAATTGTTTTCAATAAATGCAATGTGTTTTCAGTGAGGTTTTTGTGATTTGAAGTGAGGTGAAGTGTTTCAAGATGCAAGTTGCTCATGCTATGAACATTCTTGTAATTTTGCAAGCCTCAACCTGACTGGATTTATTTTTAGCCTTAACATGATCAGGATTGTTGTGCAGCAAAGTGTGCATTTTTTTTCTCTGCTACCGACTGCTCGATTGTGCTGTGCTGCCTTTTCTGTGCCCTACATGGGAGACGTGGCGGCATGCTGAGTCCGCACGTTGCGCGAACACAATACAGCACCACTAAGCTTCACCTGGACCGCTTTTTCTTTGTCATTACCACGAACAATAGTGGCTCCATCAGCACAGGCTGCCCTCGCAGCAACTGTGGGAATATAATGCGCTTGAGCTCCTTGTGGTTGCATGTCAATATGTACTGGCCGCTCTCGAAGAATTGATTGTTGGGAATCCACACTGTAGATCTATATAGCATGTAAACAGTATGTGTGCATCCATACACCATCAGTGAACTAACAAAGATGAAACATGCAGTTTACACCAAAACAGATTAAATAATCAACAAAATACTATAAACATTATTTACTCTACTGCAGATTGGGGGAAAGTATCTGTAATTTCATATATATAATAGCTAATTGCTTAGCTTTTTTGTTGTCAAGTGCACATCATTACCAAGTCAGCAGTCAACCTGAAATCTGACAGAAATACAAACAATTTCTACCGTCTGATTCAGAAACGCTTGGGTGCTGTGCAGGGTTTGTGTGCTAAAATGACATTTTAGATTTTTTTTTAAAATGGGTTGATTTGTGTATCTTTATTCTTAGTTCTGACACTACGAATCTATGTGTCTGTCTCCTCTTTTCTCCAAGGAACAAACAACATATAAGATGATTGAAAAGGCTCCGCTTGTGTTATATGCTAAAATTAGGAGAAGAAGACTGGCAGGGTGTGCTCGGGGTTCTATTCATATTCAACAACTTAAATTAGTTATTTTGTGGAGAAAAGTGCTCAAGTTTCTTGCCTGGTTGAAATCAAAAGAGATATTGGAACACACACACACCAGTCTTGACTTTATTGCCATCGGTTGATTTGTAATGTGCAAACATCCCAAAAGCAAAACACAATTCTTTTTTGTCTTGATTGTGTTTTATTATTGTTCAAAGTCAGCCCATGGGAGTGAAACATGAAAGCCTTGCAATTTCATGTCAGGAAAAATGTTGCATGTTTCTACACAAGGAATAGGCACTCTTCGAGCAATATTGAACAATATTACCAGCATATTACACTTTATGCCAAATAAAAGTGGAGTTTAAAGGGGAATTAAAAGGACTATTGTGGACAAATGCAGAGAAATGGGGCACAACAAGTCTTCACTTAATGTAAGATGGTCTTTAATACTGCTCCGGAAACTTGTTTACAACATGCAATAAGTCTAAACCTGGGCATGTCTGAGTCTGCTGGAATATTAATCGAGGCTTAAGCATGCCATACTTACATAATGAAAGATCATCTTTCATACCTTGCAGACAATTTCTGTAAAATGGTGTAAGTAATTTGGTACAACATTTGGCAGTCTACACACGGACATACATGATTGCGGAATGATCGCGTCAGAATATTAGAACGTTAATGCTATTAATGCTGGTGCTGTCGTTTTGATTAGCAACAATAGGTGTAGCACTTAACTCTTTGATGTCCATGTGTGAGTAATAGTGTCAATTAATTGGCATACTTACACGTATTATCCTTTTTTTTATCCCATCTGATGGGAAAAGGGAATTACCTATTTGAGGGAGGTGTTTATTTTTCAAGAGACGACACACCTGACAGATGATTGTGGCATGGTGTTGATTCAAAGAGTGCACACTTTTGAGGAATAATGGTGAATGGATATAGTTACATTTGCAAAGTGCGCAGAAGAATTTTATATTTACAATTAGACACAACTGAGGAGGAACATGCAGGAGCATTTGGTAAGACTCCATATTTAAATTCATCTGTTTACAGGCTGTTTTGGTTGGCAACGTCATTCACATGAGCGCAGCAGTTAACTCATTAAAGGTCGAGATAAAATTCTTAGTTTGTACTTCATTAAGATTTTATTGGGGAAAAGCATGGCCTCCATTCATCATTTATTTGTGTCTAGTTGTTCACAGCCCACTTCTGGGATTTTAGAATGAATGCGCCAGAGCGGTCCCATATGTTCCCCTTAAAAGTCATTGCACAAAACCATTGGGGTTTTGAAGTAAAATAATTGCATTCAACTTTTATCTTTTGTCAACTTCCATTTCCCCCCTCAGGCTCATGTATCCCCCAACACTCTCCATCTCTGTCACCTCAATTTCCCCCGAAATACTATTCAAACACCTTGGACCTGTAATAGGTGTGCTACATGATGACTGTGTGTCAAGATTAAAGAATGGCTACTTCCCTTCCTGACGGGAGAAAATAGCATTCCTATAATTACTGATAAAACCAGCCCACTTCCTCCTTCCTCCCCCTCCGCCTGGCTTCCGTGTCAATGTGCAGGGCCGAGTGATTTAAGCTGTAAATGGTCCTAGCTTCCTGCTTCCTTGGCAGTGCTGATACTGCAGTTTAGTTGAGGGAATTCAGGGCCAATTGACCGGCTTTTTTATTCACCTTCCAACTGCCGACTCTTTTGAAGTGAGACCTCGCCGTTCCTGAGCCGGGCCGCCGCTCACAAAAAGGAGCTCGCTCTGCAACAAATCTCGCCGATACCACACGCCTCTGAACATTCAGTACAGCTCCTGCCTGGACATTCTGACAATATTGTATAACCCGCAGTGGCTGCACAACAAAGCACAGCCGTTAATTATTTTTTTTCTATCTTTATGCTAAGTGCTACACGTGTGCGATGCATTGCCAAGAGTGGACCGCTGCGATTGTTTTTTAGTGGTCGCAACAGCCCCGGATGGAACCCCGCTGTGAGTGGTGTCCGACAGCATGAGGCGGCCGTGTGCTTGCACCGCACCCCAGTGTCAAGAGGTTTTCAACAAAGAAACATAATGAGCTGCCTTTAGTGTGAATTTTCATTCATTCTCCATTTAGGCTCTTTTGGACTCTACGTGGGCAGGACAGTGCCCGAGTGGTTGAGGGTTCGAAACTCGACGCCGGTCTTCCGACTTTCTCTGGGTATTTCATCCATAACGGTAAAGACATACCCCCAGTGAATTTCATTTTGAAAATCTATTAATTTTACAGATATGAGTGTTTGAATAATTGGCAGTTGTTATCATTCAAAAGGTAATAGCCTATTTGTTTCCAAGAAAAAAAGAATTCTGATATTTTTCACATTTTTAATGTCAAAATGTCTTAACCGTTATGCGTCCCAAATGAAATTTCATTATATGCAGCATGTTTTCTGAAGATGCTCATGTCCATAGGTGTGAATCTGAATGTGAAAATCGGTTCTTTGACTATATGTGCCCTGTGATTGGTTGGCAGCCAATACAAGATGTACCTCACCTCTTGCCGAAGGTCAGCTGGCATGGCTCCAGCTTACCTGCTGTGACCTTCACGAGGATAAGCACTATAGAAAAAGGATGGATGGATTGTGCCTAACACATCATGGTTGTACTTGCTATTCAGTATGAATGAGCAATTGACTAAATATCCTTAATTTGTCAAGTCAATCAAAAAATGAATTGATGAATTGATTGCGATTTAAAGAAGACGTATCCATTTTTAAAATTTCAAACAGTTTCAGGTAACATGTCTGTGATATGCTTTTGTCAAAACACACCAAGGACCACAGCCACATCTTACAATTATGTATTTAATTGTTTTAGACTTACTGAACTGTTTTAAGGGGTTGGTCATATGTATGTCATGTAAATGAGACGCTGTGGCAGCTCAGAGTGTGAAGAAGGAAAAATTAGTTGCCATAAAGACTAAAAGTATGGCTTGTATTTTCAGCAACACTTCATCATCAAGCCACCAAATTACGCTCGTCTATTAGTGTAGTGGATCAGTATATGTGGCGCATGCAGCGGACACATCGCCAAACAAATATTCTCTGCTCCCATGTCAACAACTGTTAGCTAATGCTAATCTGTGTAGACACTTTCGCGCTGCTTAGCATTTGTCTTGGACATGGTAGGTGGCATTATGTAAATTAGCTCCTCTGTTCGATAGCTTAGATTAGCTCTGGAAATTTCAGTATTGTATGCCAAAGTCTCCACTTTACTGCACCGTGCCTGAAAAATATGTCTCCTGACTGAGAAAAAAATTACAGTAGACTCGAGCTTTCCTTCATTGTTCCGCTGTGATGCCTTCAATGTGGTGTGGGTTTCATGTTGTACTGCAGTGAACCGCCCCTTTTCGTGGCTCGCTATTCACAAATTCACTTATTTGCGTTTTTTTCCCCCTGGGAACCCATCCTTAGCTATTTGCTGAAAATGTAATCTATTCTTATTTTTGCTCTTTCTGCAATGTCCTAAAATGCCACAGGATGCCGCCAAGGCTCTAGCTAAAAGGAAAATTGGTGTTAAAAACGAAGTATGTGCATGTGATATATTTCGACTGTTCTGAGATCTTTGCATATCAGGGAGTAGCCACGTTTAGCCTGGGTTGTTAGTGAAAGTTATGGAGAGTCTTTGCCGCATTTGTATGTTTTCGCTCTGCTGAGTGGCCATCAAAAAGCTCAAGCTAACAAATGACAGGGATTTCGTTATTGCTTGAGAACTGGTACTTCTACACTCGCACAAAAATGCACTTCTACACAGTGCATTTTTTCAAAATCAAAATATAATCCATTTATTCTTAAGGGTAATATTGTGAAATGACAACGTCTTTGGGAGATTATAGTTTGTGCTATATTTTCAATTTAAACTATTTATTTTTGCATTTTTGGGGAGGAGGGTCAATCACTGGAGGCTTTTTTTGTTGCTATTCACAGCAGGGTTTGGTCCCTATCCTTTGCGAATTTCAGGGGTTTATTGTACTTTGAAGTGGAACCAAGGCAAGCAGTCAAGTACAGCTGACATTTGCATGATAATGTATACTTCATCTTCTTCATACTTTGAAAGTCTCGAATAGCTGAGCCAACAGTAGCCGTGCTCTGAGCTTTTGTAGAAACATGTTCATTTATTCAAGAGTTGTTTTTTTTTCGCACTTCCCTAAGAGCCTGTGCAAATGCATGACTCTGCATTTTAACCATTTTGACGGCTATTTTTGTGTCACTTTATCCAGAACACAGCACTCAGTTGCCACTAGCTCTAGTATCAAGACCCGGAACCAAAAGATGACTGCAATTTCTGGTACAAATGATCAAATCACAACAACACACATTGGTAATACGGAATACATGACATTAACACTTGCAACTCCCTGAGTGCAAGTGAAAAAAAAAAAACACAACTGAGAATGAGCAGCCGTCTCAAATCATATTCCCAGTTTGACACTCTAACCTTGGCGCAGAAGATCTTCATGGTCAGAAAAGGGAGTTCAGCAGGGGGCCGTTTCAAAATTAAGGGCTCAGTGAGACTTAAAAATGTGTTTAAAATCTTGGATTAAGTCCTAAACCTGTGTCATAAATTTGCCGCACCATATTTTTAATTCATTGCGTTTCTCCTGCTTCAGCCTCAAGTTCCGTAGCTAAATATTCAATGCCGGATCCTTTTTTATGCAGAAACATGCTGACAGCTGACCTCACTCTCATTCCTGTAAGTAAAACAACTTTTTTTTCAGTTTTAAATTATGTAGATGGAACACATTTTCCTTGTCCTCATTAGGGTCATGTGTGAGCTGGAGTCAATCCCATCTGATTTTGGGCGAGAGGCAGGGTACACTTTGGACTCATTTCCAGCCAATCGCATGGTGCATAGACAAATAAGCCTTCACACTGACACCTCTTGTCAATTTAGTCTTCAATTAACCTAACAAGCATGTTTTTGGAATGTGGGAGGAAGACCCAACATGCACTCTTGGAACGCTAGAGCTGAGATTTGAACCCAGAACTTTGAACTTTGTGGCAAACACGGTCACTACCAATTCACCACTCATACTATATTTTACAGTATATTGTAAGTATATGTTACAAATATTACAAATATGTTAAATATATATATATATATATATATATACACATACATACCGTATTTTCACCACCATAAGGCGCACTTAAAAGTCTTAAATTTTCTCCAAAATGGATGGGGTGCCTTATAATGCGGCACACCTTATGTGTGCATCGAGTTCCAAAATCTGTAAATGTTGTTGTGACTTTGATGAGCGCTCTGCTTGACTGACTGGGAGCATTTCCCGCCGACGCGCAGCTTACATAGAGGAAAGGCGGACGTGACTGAGGACAGCATGCGGACGTTAAAGGGGGGAGGGGTGCGCATGAAAGAGGACGCTAAAGGCACGCCCCAGTAGGTATATGGCGCCGGTATGTGCATTGTGCAAAACAACATCGGTTTGGCTAAGAACCCCCGAAAATGGCACCTACGAAGAGACACGCTTACGAAGCACAGTTTAAACTGCAAGCTATCAGTTACGCGGAGGAACATGGGAATCAAATTCAAGAGAATTCAAGATCAACGAATCCATGGTTCGCAAATGGAGGAAGCAGGAAAACGAGCTTCACCAAATCAAGAAGACGAAGCGCCGGGTGAGTTACGCCACCATATGTGAATGGATTGTGGATGCCTGGGCTAAGGTATCTGCTTTGACTGTTGTCCGAGCTTTCGCGAAAGCCGACATCATTTCTGAGGAGCCGCACGGCAACGAGACTGACTCCGACAATGACGAGAGGGAACTTGGCATGTTTGATGGAGAACTTGCCCAACTATTCGTTCCGGATACATGAGATGAGGACTTTGATGGATTTGTGGATGAGGTTTGATCAAAAAATAACGTGAGTACATTAAATACTTCAATAAAGTACAACCGAACTCAGTTTTGCTCCCGCTGCCTTTTTAAAAACATTGTTTTAGCGTGCATGCATGCTACCATATGTTTTAAGCTAGCGTATGTTTTACCATGCCTGCGCCCAATAATACGGTGCGCCTTATGTATGTGTTGAATACAGAAATAGACCCCATAACTGAGACTGCACCTTTTAATACGGTGCACCTTATGGTCGTGAAAATACGATATATATATATATATATATATATATACACATTTTTATATATATATATATTATTTTTTTTTACATAAAACTACTCACCCTTTGACTGTGGCTACAGACACTGCATCTTTTTATTAGTATTGCTGAAATTAGGAATGTGTTGTATGTCAAAACTTTGGTTAATTTGCTTGTCTTTAGATTTATTGACCGTCATGCATTACTGATAGTTTGAACACCAATTTATTTTATTTGTTTTACTTTAGAGGCATATTTTTCATGTTTTGGTTAAACTCCTAATTGTTCTACCTTAACAACGGATTGCAGATACAAAGCAGATTTCTATCTGCTATTTCTGAAATGAAAGCATGTTATACTCTATGTCTAAACTGTTGTATTAGCAATATTTAGATAGAGTGTTTAAAAGGTATTCTGTTAGTGATGTCAGTATTTTTGAATTGTAATTTGACAATAATGCAACAATCTGTTCTTCACCCACTGAAGAATAGTATCAATTGTGTCAGCTGTTTTTTTTTTCCAGCTGATATCAGAAAACCAAATTAGTCCTCAAATGTTTTCTTCAACATGAGATGTTTTTACAAGTTTAGTTAAGGTATAAGAGTGGGTAAATCAGCGAGAATAAATAAAACAACTATTATTTATTTAGTTTTTTGTTTAGCTTTTAATAACATTCCTCACCCTGAGGCAAGTCTTGTTTAAGTGCAGTAATGCCAGAGCCCTCAGGTGATGTTTGCCTTGTAAACACAAGCATTTTCATTTACATGCAAAATAATGAAAAAGTACATCAGTGGATCCAAGATGTTAAAGTCGATCTTTTTCCGCATTACTAATGCTTAATAGGCAGATTTACATTGAATGATAACATTGAAATTAATGTAGCGATGTGTGGTAAGTGTGGCCGGTGCAACCATAGCAACAGCCCAGGAAGTAACATCCGCTGACCACAAATGTGCATTAATTGCTATCCAGTCAATGTTCCCCACAGGTTGGATGTGGTTACTAAGCTCTAAAGTTCACCTCCAGATGTGCTAATGGGACCCCCATTGAGAGAGCTGCTCACGTAAATGACGGATTTCATTGTCATTTCATTTACGCTGTGGCAGATTTTTAACTGCGGCCTCTCTCAACATGCTTCGAGTAAACGACAAACACTCGTGTTCCATGAAGTGCTCAGTGAAGCTGTCAATGTGGTGGCAGTATGGGGGTGCCTATGTGCCACATACACACAGTATAGTGTGAACTGTAGTGTGAACCTCCATAGGTTTTAATGCATTTATCGTCGTTAAAGTTACTTGCCAAAGAGTGAGGATATCAGGATGGACAAAATATTGCAATAATATCGTATTGTCATATCCGCCCTCGTCCGAATAATAAGTAGGAGCCTAAAGGACAAATATATCCCAATCTAATGAATTACTATACAGTATAGCTACAGTTGGAAAGGTTTTATCTATCAATCTGTCAATGAATAATACTGGATCATAACACTCAATTCCTTACGAGGCATACAGTATCACACCATATAGTGACTTTGTCCTCGAAGGGAGAGCTGACTTGATTACAGCCTCTTCCTCTCTCGTCACCTGCAAACATCAGCGCCTCTTGAGGCTGACAATAAATCCTCTCCCATTCTCATTTCTGTCTCCCAAGTCGTTCGTTTGGGCTCACCTGTGGACGAGCTGTGACAGATAATGATTAACTATGGCGCACCAAAACCATTTTGGTTCTCCATTTCTGGAAATCTCATTTTTAATTTAACAACAGCATAGTGTTTGGTTTCGTTTTCTGTGAGGCGTTATGAGAGATTATGTGAAACATTAATACGAAGATACTTAAAGCTTAGAAGAGTGATTTCTGTGAAAATCCGGATATTTATCTTGAGAACAAGTAGTAGATCAGCATCTGTATTTCAGATAATTCAGTTCAAGCTCACCAGCTAATTACAGTTCCCAAAGTAAGAATTAAAATAACCACACACCTTTCTGGAAACATTTCATTCAAGGGAAAAAATGATTAAAAGCCTCATGAAGGCAGGATTAATGGCATTATTTTTACATCCCTAATTAATTGGCAAGTGAGTTGATATCAGTGAACCACTCGTATAATCAAAGCCAAATTACAACCTCCTAAATCTTTCTACATTTGAAATTGTGATTGCAACTAAGGGCTATATACTGTATAAATAGGGTATATCCAATCATATAATTAATAAGCGAAGGTTTAACCTAATACCCAAAGTCTTGTGGCCCATATCAGGTAAATGGAGCAGCCAATTAGACTAGTTTGGGATTATAAAATTCAACTGGATAATGATCAAGTCTAGAAGGCGTTGCATTTCCATTAATTGAATAAGCATTATCATTCCTCTTGATTGTTTGGCTAGTTTTGCCCAATAAAAAAAATGGAGTTTCACAATACTATGCAATACTTCATGTTTTTAACGTTTAAGTTTAACGTGTTCACATAATCACATACTGTACATGTATATTTGGATATTGTACTGTTAAACGCATTGCACACATTTTGCATCCATTATCGCGACGGATGCTGATCTTTGACATCAAGACTCTTGCATATACAATAATACGGCTTTTGAAATCCTGTCCACTGTAATGAATGATATGCAATTTTTAGCATCAAGACTCATGTACAGTATATAGAAGAAAACAGCTTTTGAATTGATGTCCACTGTAAATGGCAATACACAACTCAAGACACGCACAGTGGCTGTACCTGGCATGTGCGAAATGTGCGGTAGCACAGTTCGGCATTGCTGGGGCGCGAACCTGTGAGTTCATCTTACAACCCCAATTTCAATGAAGTTGGGACGTTGTGCTAAACATAAATAAAAACAGAATACAATCATTTGCAAATCATCTTCAACCTATATTTAATTGAATACACTCCAAAGACAATATATTTAATGTTCAAACTGATGAACTTTATTGTTTTTAGCAAATAATCATTAACTTTGCTTCCAAAAAAGATGGCAGTTTCTGTGTAATTAGTGACCAGCAGCGCTGTACAGGGCTAGAATGCCAAAGAGCATGAAAATATGTTTCTGGAGCATTGTCACTTCAGTGAGTGCATATGTTTGATTTTGATTAGCCCATTTTATGCATACTCTATTGCGTAATGTGTGATCTATGGAGTACTTTGAACTGTATTTGCTGTAATTAAAAAAATTATTCAATGAGAATGTATTTATCAGTAATCAGTAATCATTTTCAGTAGACACTGAGAGGTCTTTTCCCCATTTTGCGATTGGTAATTGTATTGAATTTGTACTTTATTGTTTAGTAATGAGTTAGAGAATAAGGAGTTTATTGTTTTGTGGGAGTAGTTCACTACAGTATTTTCTGAACAAAAACGGGTATTTCTAAAGTATTCACGTGCGTTGAGAATTTTTTTAGGATTGTTATTCTTACTTAATAGTATCAAAGGAAGTTACTACCTCTAATTTGCAATTCTTGGAACGAGCTTTCACATGATATGAATACATTATTTTGGAATAAGTGATAAGTGATCGTCACTTCCACCTATGTGCTGCAGAAAAAGAAGTATTTTGTTAATCGCAATATCGGGACTGTGCCAGATTGGGGAGGAATAACATGGTGCTGACTGAGATTGTGTGGTTTCTAGACCTTTCCACCAAGATGATGAAGTGGCTGCAATAATCGGATTATTAAAACAATTGTGGCGTTTGAAACTTGTGCTAAATGGGAGGTCTGAAAGTTTGGTGCTATTGCAGTCTATCTGTTCGAGTTTCAGCCAAGATTGTTGTTCAACATTTGGTTGTAACCACTTAATGAAGTACTTTATTTGGCTAGCTAAGAAATAGTGTTTGAATTTGGGTGCATCAAGTCCCCATTCTGTTTTACCTTTCTGAATGGTAGATAGGCTAATTCTAATTTTTCTTATTTTTAGAATAAAAATTTAAAATGGCATTAGCATTTAGCATTTGGAACCTTTTTAACGTGGGTCTGAATGGATCACTGAAAATAAATAGCTATTTTGAGGTAACATTTTCATTTTTACCATAACTATACATCCTAAAAGTGAGATAGGCTGTTCCAACGTTTTAAATCATCAAAAGAAATTTCTAGTAAAGGTACGTGATTTACATTATTTAACGCTGTTGGTTTTGCTCAGATATTAATGCCTAGATATTTTATATTCCCTGTCGGAATAGGAAAGTTTGAATTTTGGTCCGCAGGATTCCATGAGTTAGTCGTTATTGGGAGTATTGTTGATTTTAACCAATTGATAGCATATTCTGATAATTGTGAAAATGTCTTAATGAGGGCGGCACGGTTGGCGACTGATTAGAGCGTCAGCCTCACAGTTCTGAGGACCCGGGTTCAATCCCCAGCCCCGCCTGTGCGGAGTTTGCATGTTCTCCCCGTGCCAGCGTGGGTTTTCTCCGGGCACTCCGGTTTCCTCCCACATCCCAAAAACATGCATTAATTGGAGACTCTAAATTGCCCATAGGTGTGAATGTGAGTACGGATGGTTGTTTGTTTCTATGTGCCCTGCGATTGGCTGGCAACCAGTTCAGGGTGTACCCCGCCTCCTGCCCGATGACAGCTGGGATAGGCTCCAGCACGCCCGCGACTCTAGTGAGGAGAAGCGGCTCAGAAAATGGATGGATGGATGGATGTCTTAATGAGGTTAACAACTGTTTCAAGTGATGACTTGGGTTATTGTAAATGAAGGATATCATTTTGTGTTCCGACACAGGAGTGCAGATACCTTTAATACTAGTGTTCTGCTGTATCGCTATTGCCAGTGATTCAATAAATAGTGCGAATAGCAGGAGTGAGAGTGGGCAACCTTGTCTAGTTTCTCTTTGTAAAGTGAAACATTGTGATGTGACCCCATTTGTGGTGACAGTTGCTTTGGGTGAGTTGTATAATGTTGCGATCCAGTGAACATATGAATCACCGAAACCAAATTTGTCCTTAAATAAAACCTGTTGGTCACAATGTATTATCGACAGGAGAAATGTTTTCTAGTCGGTTGGGTTAAAGCCAAAAAATAGTGGTTCTAGTATAGACCAGAACTTTTTTTTTAAAACTCTGTGGGAAATCCATCATTGCCTGAAGCTCTCCCTGTTGGCATATAGTTTAAGGCCTTATGCAATTCCACGAGGGTTAATGGGGCGTCTAAAAACTCTTTACTTTCTGAAGTTAATCAGGCTTATTATGAGATGAATATAAGATACTGTAGTTGTTGTGGAATATATCATTAATATCTTTTGGCGATTTAGTAAGTTTGCCATTTGAATCTTGTATGGTTGTAGTGTTTGTTTGTTTTTGTTACATTGAAGTTAGTTTGCGAGAAATTTTCCTGATTTATTATTGTGCTCAAAAGTAGTGCATCTTAACTGTTGTAGCAGGAACACTGTTCTTTTTGGGTTGGTTCCTAAGTAGGCCCGTCAGATTTATTGCATATTCTTCTGTAAGGTGTTGATTTTCACTTTGTAATTTTTTTCTTGTAGGAAGAGTATGAAATTATTTTGTCTGATTTTCTATTGCTGAGTGAGCATGTGACCAGAATGGATGTGATCCACAAATGCTGTTATTTTTTGTACCTGTTTTCTACCGTGCTGTAAAAACAAACAAGGTGGTCACTAAACAGAATGCACACAGTGCAAACAAAATGACACACAACACATGTAAAACACACAGACAACTACTACCACTACGAGGGAATGACAAACACACACACACACACACACACAAATAATAATACTACTACAGGGTAACAACAAACAACACCTACAGTATGTTCACAATAAACACTTAATTCGTAGCCAAAGGGGGGTGGGGGGGGGGGTCTCGAACAGGTTCGCCATTCAAACATGAACTGCCACTGCTCATGTATATATAAGAAAAAAGGCTTTAGAATCGATGTCCTTTGTAGGAAATCGTAACAAAGTGCAACTATTTCTATTGCAAGTTCACTGTTCATTTAGGGTTTTGGGGGCAGCTGTAACGAATGCAAATGCTGCTCTGTAAGACACGTTGCCTACTTTGAAGGGAAAATGAACAAGGATGTAGCTGCAGAAAGTGAAAGAGAGAGAGGGACCATATCCAATTCTTCAGAGGAGTAATTGTGCGCCGTGGAAGTTTAAAAAATTTATAAAAATAAAACATCTCTATTGTGATCATTTCCTGCGCCTGCCTGGGGTCCCAAAAGGCTCGGCACAAACTTCAGTTTTCAAACAGCCTTTTTAGTTGAATAGCGTGCATAGCTGCAATTAACTACCAGACTGAGATTTTTCACGCCCTAAAATTATTCGTACGCTCGCCAAATTTTTTGTTCAAGTGAGGTTTTTATGTCTCAAATCGTCTGGCGGGTCACAACACGAGAACCAACGCAAATTTTTGTTAGCGATAATCAAAACTATTGCTGCTGTCGAATTAAAATAAATAAATAGTAATACTTTTTCAAATACAAGTTCAAAAATGATAAACGTAAAGATGAAAAATTATATATTTAAAATTTTACCTCCCACTTAAACTCCTTGCCTCTATCATGCATATTTTACTTATTATGTTTATACAGTATATGAAATAGCTTAAATATGAATCACTGCTACATTTTCTCATAATTGTACAAATAAACGCCCCCCCCCCCCCCATTGAATATGCTGCCCCTAATAGATGTGCTTTTATTGTACATTGAACTTTAAGAGCCTCTGGCAAAGTTGTCATCACGGTCCGTTGAAAATCAAGTTTATTATTTTTATCCAAAGAACTACAAAAATATTTATTCTCATTTTGAGATTTTTTTTTTCTTTTGTAATATTGCTGGCCTCTGAAAAAGGCCAAAAAAGACTCAAATATAACCGAGTCAGGCAAAAATGCAACTTGTGTCTTTTAAGTCTTTGTGGTGCATTACCAAACTTCCCCCTCACAATGTCAAAAACTTTGGAAATTAGCATCACCAATCTGTGTAATGCACCTATTTCAAACTTGGTGGCAATCGGCCAAAACCTGCAGGACAAGTCTGTCTCTGAAGGACACTTCAAGCCAAAATGGCAGACTTCCTGCATCTTTTTGGGGTATGGATTCTTCACACTTCTTTGTGACTCTACTCATGATAGACAAGCCCACCAAATCTCACATTGCAAAGTGAAAGTGGATTCTTGAGCTGCCAAACGTATTCTCACTTTAAAGGATGAACACACCTACAAAAGGTTTTTATGTATGGGAATGTCCTTAAAATGGTGAATTGTTTGGCCTATGACAAAAAAAATACAATTTAAAGAGAGACTTTATGCCAACTATGACCTGTGTTCTACCCACAGCAAATATGCAATGTCCTACTATTCATCCATCCATCCATCCTTTTTCTGTACCGCTTATCCTCACTAGGGTCGCGGGCGTGCTGGAGCCTATCTCAGCAACCGAGATGCGGGGTACACCCTGAACTGGTTGCCAGCCAATCGCAGGGCACACACAAACAAAAAAACCATTCACACTCACATTCACACCTACGGGCAATTTAGAGTCTTCAATCAACCTACCACGCATGTTTTTTGGATGTGGGAGGAAACCGAAGTACCCAGAGAAAACCCACGCAGGCACGGGGAGAACATGCAAACTCAACACAGGCGGGGCTGGGATTTGAACCCCGTTCCTCAAAACTGTGAGTTAGATGTGCTAACCAGTCGCCCCTACTATTCATTAATAAGGAAAATAGCTATAATTATTCAATGAATCTGTCAAAACGCAGTCTTTGAAGGTACTATTTTTTCCATCTAAAGAAAGATCAAAATTAGGCCAGGGTATGAGTAATGCAGGGCTTAACTCTAGGTGACATGGCTTCTTTGACTCAGCAGCTTTTTTTCAGTTGTTGCATGTCATTATGTGACCCTGTTGTTTTGCCTCCAATTTTTTGTCAGAGCCTCTCGGGACGACGGCAGCCTTCTGGTCCAATGCAGCTGCAAACAGTTCACCTTTTACCCCTGTCCACCACCAAGAGACATGAGGGCATGAGCACAAGCCAGGGCAAAGAGATTCTTGGTGGTGTTGTTATAAATCACCGTCGTTGTTATAAATCAAAGAAAAATTACCCTCTGGGAGGGCTCAAATCTCAGAAAGCTCATCAATATTTAAAAAAAAAAAAAAAAAAGAAATATATATATATATATATATATATATATATATATAAATAACTAAGAAACTCACTTAGTACTAGTGCCCACTGGAAATAGACCAGTGGGCACAAAAATGCTCAAGATCCAATGTACTAGGTAATTCAGCCAAATGATCCCCAATTGGAAGTAGGCATGGCGGACAATAAATTATGAAGCTTATTTACCAATGCGATCTAATGTGAGCGTAGCATGACGTCAAAATTTGACCATCATTTCGAGGATTTGCCTAAAAAAAGCAGTTCACTGATCTATGCCAATAATTGAATAGTTAGTTTAAAGCAGCCATTTTGGGAGAATTCCAGAGCTCGTACTTCACCAAATTCCGACTAAATAATTTGTTCATTTAATGAGGGTTAAGTGTGGCCTGAAAGTTTGATCTTCATTTTGTAGAATCCCCATAACTTAAATAAGTCGCTGCCACATGGTCATATATTGATTAGAACTAGTGTGTAAGCTGAGAGACGCCACGCAGAGAAGATCCACGTCAACTTCTTCAATGGCAAGTGATATTTATTTTGGTTTTAATTAGCCCGGAAGCCAGCTTCACATGTCGACATGAAGTCCATTAGATATGTTTACGCACAAGAAAGTCTCAAGGACCCAATGCCTGATATTCAACAGGAAGCAAAGTTGGCCATTTTGGTTTGAAGCAGCCATTTCGAGCGAATTTGAGGCACCTACTTTGATTGACTCCAATAAGGGAGTTGCCCAAATCAGCGTCAAAATGTGATGATAATTTCAAGGTTTTGCCAGGAAAAAGGAGCCACGAGGGACCGATCATCGGCACTCACAGCTTTAATTTATATTTAGTTTTAAGCTTGAATTTGCACACCCTGCTGCAAAATTTCCATTGACCAGCACTGACAACATTCCTTGAAAGAAACACAATCTACATTGGGTCATCTAAAAGCCATGACACAAATACAGCCTCAAGCTATTGCTGGTATTTTCATGATGTTGGAATACTTGTGAACACAATTATGGCAGTTTGCAATTGAAAAGGCCACCAAATCGAACAAGGCATTGCGACTGTCAGGCTGAGTGTTTTCAGATGGAAAGAGGCCAAACAATCACAGGATGTATTTACTCTCCTGTAAATATAATGCCGTCTCATGTGACACGAAAAGGAAGCGGGGCGGATGTGGGGGGAATCGCTCCGGGGACCCATTTTTCCCAACAGAACCCGATTCTAGTTGATATCGGGGGATCATTAGCATCCATCTCGCCTTGGGCCAGAAGACACCTTTAGTGGAAAAGAGCATGAGCTCCCCTCGCAGTGAGCTGGTGGAACAGCACACTTAAGGTAAACTTTTGAGTGAGACAACTTTCTGATGATACACCAGGTTATAGCTCCGCTGTGTTGTTTTGTTTTGTTTATCATTTAAAAAAAAAAAAAAAAAAAGATTTCGTTTTTCATTTTTAGATGGATTTTTTTTTTCTTTTTTTCTTTTTAAATGGAAAAACCCCAGACCTTTAACAATCATCCTGAACTAGGACTGTGTATTGATAAGAAATGTCCTTGTTCTGTTTTGAGTACATGCTGAGACGTTTTGAAACTTGGTGCTCACTCACACAAGATTATACACACACCAGAATGTACCATTTAGACTCTATTGCTGACACACACACGTATATATGTGTGTGTGCGTATGTATATATATATATTTATATATATATATATATATATACCTGTATATTTTTAATATAACACACACACAACCAGCAGATATGATTTCACCATGGTTTACAGGAAGCATACTTGTTCCATATCCAATAATAGAGATGTGGCACACGTGTGGGGAATGGAAATCCATCCTGGATGCAATCAAGTCATTTGCATAAAATGTCTCAAACATCAACACTCAATGTACTCCACAACAACAATGTTGACCAGGGAAATAGGCTTGCATACAGGGAGCGCGCACGCACACACGCGCCCGCAGCACTCACCTTAATCAGACGCTCCCCTCCGAGTCTCGGCCCCCGTGTGACTTGCGCAGCCAACAACTTCTGCTGGAGCATCCGGTGCTCGGCGACGGCGATGCTTCTTCTGCTGCTGCTTCTGCTGCTGCTGTTGCTGTTGTTGCTGCTGCTGCTGCTGGATTGCGGCTAATTTGGCAATCCTGGCAATCCTTTTCATGCTCGGGGGGAGGAAATCCAGGCTCGATCGCTACAGTGCACACAGGATGAGAGGAACGAGAAGAAAGTCCGTCAGGAAGGCGCTCTCTGAGTGCGCGTGTGTGGGACTCGCTGGGTCTCTCTGTCGTTCCTGTCACACAGCGGCGGGCTTTGCGGTTGGAGAAGGCGTGTGCGTGTGTGTGCATGTGCGTGTGAGGTGGAGGGTGGGAGGGAGGGAGAGGAGGTTGTGATGCGAGAAAAAAGGGGGAGTGTCCATGCAGACGGCAAAGGAGGATGGGGCGTGGGGGGTGCGGGCCGGATGAGGTAACCGAGGGGATGGTTGTGTGCTTATGGTGGATGAGGACAAGAACCTTATATATATATATATATATATATATATATATATACTAAAGATGGACCAAAAAAAAATATCATTGATATCAATTATATTTGGAATAATCTGTGGAATGTAAAAGTGTTAAAAATAGGTTGGCCAGTCCATTTTTAACTATGTCACAGAGGTTTAAAATTTAAAAAAAAAAAATTAAACAATATAATTTAAAAACATATCACCCACACATAATAACACCTAAGAATACCTTTTGATCAGCAGTGATGTCCATTTGGCTGCTGACCAATCGGATGGTTAGTTACATCTTTATTCTGTGTTCTTTTTTGTCAAAGAGCACAAACAGATGGATTCTAAATGCCAATCAAAGTCCTATCAGGCTAACTAGCTTGCAGCTAACACGGAAAGTTGACCGTAGCAGTCTACATCTTCACTCGGTGCGCCCTCTTGTCAAAAAGCTCAAACAGATGGAGTAAAAAAAATAACAATAATTGGTCACTAAACACTCTGACTGAGATTTCTATAAGGTTAGCCACTCGCTATTGCAACAAGCTAACATAGTAGTCTACATGTCCACTCAGCGCTTCCTCTTGTCAGGCAGCACAAACAGATGCGAATGCGACTCACAGAAGATCAACATAAAAGTCTTTTGTTTGCAAAAATCAGCTCGATAAAGGCTGTGCCTAAGACTACTATTAAGTCAGTTAGCTAGCAAGGGTGAGAAGCTAACGTCAGGGTCTAGTGCTTCACTCATGGTTCTTCTTGTCAAACAGCACAAACAGATTCACATTCAAAAAGACGATCTGAGAGTCCTTCCAGAAGCAGATGGACTCAAACGCATGACAACACATCACAGATGATTCAAATTAAAGTTTTTTGTTCACAAAAAAAAAAAAAAATTGTACGGGCCCAGCTGAGAATTCTGTAAAGCTTGTCAGCCTGAGATGGTAATTGTTAACAGTCTACATCTGCACTCTGTACTCCTTCCCGTCAAACAGCACAAGCACATGAACTTAAATGCATCGCACCAGTCACAGAATGTTCTAATCAAAGCTTTGCAAGAAATTGAAATTGAAAAACAATGACTCACACATCCAGATTCCTTTGATGCAGGCTGAAATGATGTCTCGTGAGGTGCACTTCTACTATATGCCACTATTTGTGATGGTTCCACATCCAAACTTTTTTATGTTCAAGTCATCCTTTTTGCTGAACATTTTGGTCCAACTCCACAAATTTCAAGACTACAGAGGTAGCACTGTTTGGATCACTAATTAGAGATCCAGAAAGCAGAAGGTGTGAGATGTTGAGGAGGAGGGTCGGAGTCACACTCCTGTGACACGCGTGAGCTGTGTTGGACTTTTGCAGCAACGCGAGCGAGAACGTCTGAACATGACACGCTTTAACAAGCCACGCAGTGAGTAGGAAGAAAGTCAAGAGGGAGTGAAGAAAAAGATAGTGGTTGCTGTCCTTTTTGCTGAAGTCAACTTGAGTGTTGCTGAGCCCACAAACCACAAGATTAAGTATACCTGAATGAAGCGCTTAACTACCGTTTCTTGGTTCATATATCTTTCAAAAATCAATATTTATTTTTTATTTTTATTTTATTTGGGGGGGGGGGGCGGTTAGAGAGCAATGTGTTATTTGGTGATAGAGCAGCCTCCAAATTGGGGTAATTAAAAATTAATGGCAGTCTGGTCTAATAATTACCTTGGGCGGTTGGAGGTTGGTTTGGTCCCTGGTGTTTTTTTCCACCAACTAAGAAGCTTAAATATGGCCATATCCTCTTTGAAAACTAATTTTAACACACACAAAATTAAAAAATGCACTTCAGCTAATATAGGCCTTAAGAATATTTGATTAATTTGCTTGACTAACGGCTATAATGGAAGACTGGCCTCGCCTGTGTGGAGTTTGTATGTTCTCCCCGTGCTTGTGTGGGTTTTCTCCGGGTGCTCCGGTTTCCTCCCACATCCCAAAAACATGCATGCTCGGTTAATTGACAACTCTAAATTGCCCGCAGGTGTGAATATGAGTGCGAATGGTTGTTGGTTTGTATGTGCCCTGACATACTGCCAAGGAAACTCTCAATTGGTTTCAAAGAAAAAAATAAAGCTGCTAGAATGGCCGAGCCAATCACCTTACTTGAATCCAATCGAAAATCTATGGAAAGAACTGAAACTCAAGGTCAATAAAAGAAGCGCACGGAACCTTCAAGATTTGAAGACTGCTTGTGTGGAGGAATGGGCCAAAATCGCACCAGAGCAATGCATGCGACTAGTTTCTCCATACAGGAGGCATCTTGAACCTGTCATTGCAAGCGAAGGCTTTTGTACAAAGTATTAAATAAATACCAGTTGGCGTGTTCGATACTTTTTCCATGTCATTTCACATTATTATACACAATTTAATTTCTGATTTTATTTGTTCTACTTTCTTTGTATGTATGGATTACTTGGGTTGTCCCCAACATCTGGTGTAATGTTCATGTCAATAACACCTTTGGAAATATATTTAATGAGAAAGATGGTGAAGTTACCTTGGAGATCGCTGTAACACACTGCCAAGCAATGTCAGTTAAGGGGAGTTAAAAACCCTGTGGTGTCGGAAACGAGTCGTCGGATTATTGCTTTTGCTTGCTGCCATCGCTGTATTTCGTCTGTCCTTTTTTTCCTGGCCGTTAGTATAACCTGTACTTCGTGGCGTTGTGTACACCTCTGCTTGTAAGTACTTTTGTTATTCCATCTCTTGTTAATTCCAGTGTTTCTCTTATTGTACTCCTATGTGTTATTGTCCTTCTCCAGCGTGAATTTTAGTGACAGTATTTCTGTTTTGCTAATCATGCCACGCCCTTCGGCCATTGTAGTTTTATGTTTGCATTGTTGTACTTTTGTTTTGTTTTCTTTTTTTTTACATATTCATATGTGCGCCTTTTGCTAATAAAATGTTTTATTTACTTACGTGTCGTCTGCATTGGGAACTCACTCAACTCACATTCGTGGCACACGTCTGGAAACAATGAGTCCCAGCGCTGGAACACTGAGTCCCTGCAATTTATCATCAGGGAATACAGATACTGTAACCCTACGCAATATCACGGTTCTTGCTTCGCTGTCTTGCTATATTGCAGATTTGTATTACAGTTGTTACTCTACTTTTTATAGTTTGTATAATTTTTTTTGTTATCCATTGCTCTCTATCTCTCTATATATTATACGCGTTTAGTTTTTTAGTTTACATTTTTAAGGATATATTTTCCCAAAAACTATCACGACAAACGATTGTATCGTATCGTAGTATGTTTTTTTTTATGCCACTGATATTGTGATATTAGAGCATAATAATGCAAGTACATCCTTTTTAAGAACAATTAACTCGAAGAATATATTGAACATTGCCTTTGTAATGTACAACAATTAATAAAATATCTTAGATAAATAAAAAATACAAATAAAATACACTCATGCTCCGTTCTCAAAAATTGCACTTGAACAAACATTCGGCACAGATTAAGAGATTACACACATCAATGCCTTAACAGGCAATATCCTGCCAATAAAGTTTCCAGTAGGTTGACAAAAAATGCCAAGTTGTAGTAAGTAGATCAAAGCATAGTGTTTTGATTCAAGATTCATTTTTAAAAGTCTGCAGCCTTCCTTAAACGCTGCATTGTTAAACATGTTCAATGGCTACATCTCTTACAATAGTAACGCTATACTGTATATCAGGGGTGTCAAACTCATTTTTGTCACGGGCCACATCGTAGTTATGACTTCCCTCGGAGGGCCGCTACAACTGTGAACCCATATAAATGAAAGATTACCTCATCTAATGTAATTACATACAGTACACACAACACATAGATGAATAGCCAGTTTTGAAATCAGAAGCCTATAAAACATGTTTTTCAACTATTACATTTATTTTCAAAGGGGGATTGGAAACAAAAATATGCTCGCAAATATCTCAATGGCATTACACCAGAACACAATGAGCAATTTTGCTTTGCTTTCGCGGGCCACATAAAATGATGTGGCGGGCCGGATCTGGCCCCCGTGCCACCAGTTTGACACCAGTGCTGTATATAATGTGAGCAGCCGTGCGCTACATTTGCATTTGCGTTGTTGGGCAAAGGGTTCCATAATTGCAAGCTGCCGGGAAATGTCCCACTGTGTTTTTTGTTCAAATCCCTTCTGAAAAAAATGGGTGGGATGGTTGTGTGTAAAATGGATTTCGTCTCTTCATGGTTTTAAATTGTGTCGTCTTTGTTGCGACTTAATATAAATTTGACATACCAGCTCGTTGGTGTTTGCGGAATGGCCGCGTTCATCGAGCTTGAATCCAAAATGTTCCCACGTCGTCGCGGTACCGTTAGGCTCTGGAACTAATTCCGTTTATGCCGCTCAACTTTCTGTAACGGTGCAGCTGAGGGCTCGGGCTTCGAAAATTTTGCTTTGAGTACACTAGTGCCCGCATTTAAATAGCACGCACACAGGCACACACACGGCCAATCAGAGGGAGGTTGGGAGTCACTAACTCTGATTGGTTTAGAGATCAAATGGATTTCATTTGTTTACTTTCAAGTCGCAGATATTTCTCAAATGGCTGGGCATACAGGTGGACACTCTTTTGGTCTTTTTTTAGCGGCACTGTGGAGCCCTATCTTGTCAAAACAATTCATACGCTGGATTTCCAACACCACACTGGAATACTAATGCATAGCACGGTGTCCTCAGAGGCAGCGTGATCGGACTTTATCTTTTTTTTTTTTTTCATTTTTGTGCGTCTCAGACGCGGGACGCACATCAAACGAGATGCTTGTTATTATTTAAAAAAAAAAAAACTGCACATAAACTCCACATGTGCTCTGCGATTGGCTGGCGACCAGTTCGGGGTGTGCCCCGCCTCTCGCCCAGAGTCAGCTGGGATGGGCTCCAGCACGCCCGGGACACTTGTGAGGACAAAGCAGGCCAGCACATGGATGGATGGATGGATGGATAAACTCCACAAGCATCAACAGCGGGCAGTAACAACACAGAAGTAAACAATAATACATAAATAATGCAAACATTAAATGTTGTGTTGCGTTTAGCTGATCTGGGCTGACTCATTTCACCCACTGCTTTGAATGGGGGTTACCGCCACATTACTCAACTGGCCGCCGTCTGCTATTATTGTATGTATTTAATGATGTACAAACCTCTACTGTAGCATAGTTAACCAATATTTAATGCTCTATGTTTTTACTGTAGTGTGTTTCAAATGTTTTTGTGCAGACACGTCCAGTTCATATTGACAGGGTATAAGCAATCGGTGCCTTTATGTTGCAGTCGCATTTGCACATTTCTGATATGTGTCAGTTCCATTCTGAAGATATGCAAGTCCATGTTGTTGTTGTTTCTTATTACGTTGCCATGGAACATATCTCCATTGTGCCACTTGAGAGAAAACAGGAATAGTGTCACTTGGACCATGCAGTGTAGTTCCAACTTTCACTACTTTAGTCATCTTGGCTTAGATATCCATCCATCCATCCATTTTTTTCACCGCTTCTCCTCACCAGGGTCGCGGGCATGCTGCAGCCTATCCCAGCTATCATCGGGCAGGAGGCGGGGTACACCCTGAACTAGTTGCCAGCCAATTGCAGGGCACATACAAACCAACAACCATTCGCATTTAGAGTTGTCAATTAACCTACCATGCATGTTTTTGGGATGTGGGAGGAAACCGGAGTACCCGGAGAAAACCCACGCAGGCACGGGGAGAGCACGCAAACTGGTTAGAGCGTCTGCCTCACAATTCTGGCTTAGATATCCTTTAGATAATTAATTTATGGACATATATGTTGATTAGCACACCGAGCCTGATAAATAGCCTATGTAGGGCCCTTAAATGGCTCACGGGGTTGTAGATTGCCCACCCCCAATCTAAAATCTCAGATGATAGAACAGTTACAGTACTAAAGAAATGTATTCGACCACTGAGAGTACTTGTTCTGGATCCGAGAACCTTTCAAACTTTCAAACTGAATGAATCTTATTATAATGGTGCAAGCCTTACATTGGGTGGTGGTCTACTTGGTTTGTTAAGCACTGTACTGTCACAGAGCATGAGGAGGTTTAACTTGACGGAAAAACCTCTTTTAGCAATCAAATTAGTGCTGAATTTCTACTCATCTTGACACCTCTTGAAAAAGTCAATGTGACATTCGAATAACTGGAATTCGCAGCTGTAGTTAAAGCTGTCCATGAATGACATTCATTTAAAGTTTTACCAGCTTCATCCCCGCCACCAAATCAGAACACATCTCACATACTGGCTGTTTTTTTTTTTTTAATTCCAGACCACAAGGATTTAATAGCATATTGCTGAACACGCAGAGATATGAATTCCTAGTAAGTGATTTATGAGCAGCATATTCATCATTAATTAGTTGCTTAATGGTATGCATGCGACTAGCTTTTAAATGTAGCTAATTAGTCTTCACAAAAATGTTGCCTTGGATGTTGAGCTCAGGCGGTCAAAATGTATTTTTCATTCATTGATGCTACAAGTTTGCTTATTCACATAATTCATAACTCAGTGGCAATGTTCATATAATATCGTTCATATCTAAATTCCTCTTTGGAATAATATATAGCATATGTATGCCAATATAAGCAATATGTATTAGTCACAACAAACATAAAAGTTACAGTGACTTGGAACAGAGTGTACAGAAGAAAGAAAACATGGGTAAAGAGCTACATGCTGCTTCACCAAGTCTAAGGACAAATACATCACATCTCAGGTTGCTCTAGTAAAGTTTCAATACGTTTATATTATCAATTTCAGCCAAACAAGCCCTTTCCCGAGCAACGCCCACACAAACGACTCCTGAAAGTGTAAAAGGCTTGCGTGTTCGCAGTTTATTGCAGTTGTTTAACATACTGACACACTGCTACGCCAAAGCTCAGAAGTCAAAACGCCTACCACTTCCTCCGCAACACTACAAGACGAGTTCACTTCTTTGGCATTTTTTCCAAACATGATATAACTTGTTTTAATTTCCATATAAATGTATTCTAAATGTAATTTCTATTAAATGTAATAGATATACAAAAGGGCTGAGCAAGCGCAAGTAGTTTTCCATCACTTTTATATCCAGCACTCGGCGTCCAAGCGTTACATTCCTGTGTTTATCCTCCACATTTAAATGGCCAAGATTAGTTTAATGACGCCATCTTTTAGGTGATGGATGCGGCCATTTGTAAACGCTTTTCTTTGCGATGCCGACCATCTGCTTCGGCTGACGGAGTCTTTGCAGTGTCAATGGCAGTCGAATGTTTCAAAGCCTTTGATAAATTTAAATCTTCCTGTTTTTTTTTTGTGTTTTTTTTTTTTTTAAATAAACAAAAAACTGGTGGTTGACGTATAGTCCTTTTCAAACACTGAATTTATTTATAGCTACATTTATAGACTGATGAAATGTAAGCATTTAAACATGCAATATGCATTATTTATTTAGAGGAGGGTATTCTCTAGCATTAAAACGCAGTTAGCTGTGTAAACTTATCATTTATTGATTCATTACTTTACATTGATTCATTACATTACAGATACTGGTGGAACTTAATGTTTAAATATGACATTACTTATAGTATACATTTATTTTGAAGCGATTGAAAAAGTAGTATAAAGTTATTTATTGGAAGCTGTTTAAAGTTGTACCCTTTTTAAAGTACAGTGGTACCATGAATAATATCAGATCTAAAATAAATTGTTAACACCAATTTTTTGCTTTTAAAAAATAGATCTTAATGAACTGATGGTGTAGTGGTAGACTTTCCTGACTTTGGTGCGGGCAGCGTGGGTTCAGTTCTCACTCAGTGAATGTGTTGTCTGTGTCTATATGTGACCTGAAACTGACTGGCGACCAGTACAGGGTGTAGTCCGCCTTTTGCCCGAAGTCAGCTGGGATAGGCTCCAGCGCCCCGTGACCCTAACCAGGATAAGCGGTGTTGAAAATGGATGGATGGATGGATATTAATGATTTATTATTTCAATTAGATATTGGTGTAATTGTAGGATTGAAATAAAAACTTTTTGGGTTGATTACATCCATGTTTAAAAGTAAATTTTTAAAATTAAAATGTATTTATTTCATTATCGATATTATTTGTGACAGACCACACCACCTTTTTCATTCATCATTCATCTTCTTTAATTAAATCTTTTTCCATATATATTAAAATGATAAATTAAGAATATTTCTTATATTTTTGAAATCTGTTTTTTTAAATGTAATTCATTTATGTACTTGTTTATTTTGATATAGATTAAATTTAAGGTCTAAAATAAAAAATGTGTTTCAATATTTTGTGATACTCTAAATCTCAAATTAAAAATATATTGACTGATTTCTTAAATCCTCCTAAACAAAATAAATACTCTAAGCACACCGAACTACATTTTTCATTCTTCACTCTATGTTCATTTTTAAGAATCGAAAAAAGCGACATTTACTAATTTATAGAAAGTTCTTCTATAACATATTCAGCCACTCTGTTTTTTAAACTGAACCCAATGTATTTATTTGTTAGAATACCTTTTAATATTTCGTTATTACAGCTGTCATGTTTACACTTAATTAATTTTTGCCTTGTAGTTATTCTTATACTGACATATTTTCTAAGACTTCTAAAATAATATTAAGAATATTTTTTAATTCAAAAATTCTAAATCATAGAAAGCCTTTTCAGTGAGAGCATTGACTAAAATAAGTTTATTCGTAATTTTTCTCACTTACTGTG
Organism: Phycodurus eques; assembly: GCF_024500275.1. Taxonomy (NCBI): domain Eukaryota; kingdom Metazoa; phylum Chordata; class Actinopteri; order Syngnathiformes; family Syngnathidae; genus Phycodurus; species Phycodurus eques. Next base: position 8,086,344 of record NC_084539.1, read on the forward strand.
CTCATATAAACTCAATGGTCCACTTGTGCGGGGCTGGCAGAGGAAACTGGCGGGTCCTGCGCAGCATTAAAGCCAATGAGGCTAAATGGACAAATGATGTCATTACTGAGTCATTTGAGCTCGGAGACGGCGGTGACATGTGACAGTTTGCCTTTGCTTATCACATACTTCGAATATTCCAGGGATCGTGATGCTTCAGATCAGTCTCTTGCTCATGGATATTCATAAATTGTATCCATTTGGAGCCAATGTTCAATGACACTTCATCATCATTGGATTCACATTAACAGGAGTGGCGCCTATGACAACATTCGATATGAATGGATTTTAATTCCTCCACAGAAAAATATTCTGGCATGTTGGATTCAAAAGCATGAATTTGAGTTAGGAAGGGTGTGCAAACGTGTTCATGTTCGCAAGCGTACACCATCAATCATTACTGCAGGCGGTATCAACACCTGTCAAAGTATATGTCAAAGTGTATGTTTGCACTTTAAAAAAAGTGTTGTTTGAGGCCCTAGATGGAATGTGCATATTAAGAAAAGAAGCGAGGACAAAGGTGTCCATAAATAATACACATATTTATCCACAATGCACTGTAAGGGACCAGAACTGAACATTTCTATGATGGCAAGGAAGGGATGGTTCTTTACTCAACTGCAATTAAGGGCTCTATTTTCATAGACTGATTTTCGCGCCAGTCTAAGGCTGAGGGTGTGTGTGTGTGTCCTTTGACGTGACTGAAATTCAGTCTAAACGTATGCCTGCTCAGACCACATCCAACTCTTAGCGCATATCATCTAACGCAATTTTGGTGAATTTAATTGAGGTGTATATACATATACGCAGCTTCAAGGACGTGTGGTGGATTAGACGTGTTTCGTTCATAAATATGTGATGAGTGGACATCGAACCATCTGAATCTTTGAAGAAATCGATTCATTGAAGGCATTATTATTATTATCATCATTATCAGACTTTTGAATTCATCCCACGTACTGGCCGGCACACAGTGGGGGAGAGAGGGTGTGTGGAAACAAACAATCGCTGGAGGGGATGTAGATTCATGAGGTCTGGGGACATATTTAAGTTGCCAGCGGTTTTCACCAGGTTTTCTTTTTTGTATTTAATAAGGGTACCGGCTAATGTTCAATGTGCCAGCCACGCATGGATCACTGCGTCCTCTTCCGCCTTCAGAGACGTCTCCATGCAAGAGTGTTTGCGCTGCTTTTAAAAGGGATGAAAAAAGAGGCTTCGATTAGGCAGGATTGAAGTCGGCTGTTGCAACACCCACACCAGTGCAGACACACACTTTTAAATGCGCAGGTCCATTAGATTACCAAAACCGTGTCTAGCCTGCCGCCACGCAGAGTTACGCCAAGCGCTGTGCCGGATTTGCGCTAGCCACAAAAAGAGAGTCCTCGGTGTATATTTATACTCTTTTGAAATGTTCATAATTCCCAACATCTTGTCTGAGGCCCCAGATCCGGGATGTAGAGGACCAGCCCCTGTTTATGATGCTACCACCCCCGTGCTTCACTGTCGGCATTGCGTTCTTTTGGTGATGAGTTGTGTTGATTTTGCGCCAAACATACCCTTTGGAATTATGGCCAAACAGTTGAGCCTTGGTTTCAACGGATCATATCGCATTTTCCCATGCGTTTGTTTTGTTATGGTTAAAAATGGTTTAAAATTCCACTTTTGACAGGGGTTAAGTTTCAAGGGGAATTACATTTGGGGCATTTTTGATGATGCATTAATGTTAACATGGAGTCGATTAGAGTGGAGGCTCCTATGTTTTTAAATCACAATTATTTGCACTGCATTCTGTAATAAATAAGATTAATAGATACGTCGTATAATTCTCAAGCAAGCTTCAAATGAATAGATTTTTACTAATTACGTGTATTAATTTTTGTCTGATTACCTACTACTATTTCCAGCTTTAGCACATAGCAATGCTTCAGTGCCCTAAGCGAAAAACCACAACTTTATTTGACCAATGACTTCCATACAAACTTTGGAGCACACGAAGAAAGAGGTACAAAATATATATATATTTTTTTGCCTGTCCATCATGATTGCAAAGTCAAATTCCCTCATTACTTCTTGTTAGGTGAATTAACGAGCCATACGCTCAGGCACTTATACTCTAATTTACCTTGCCTGTGTTTCTTATCGCAGCTTTTGAAGTATTCAAATCTATTGAATGACAACGGCCGGCACAGTGGTCGACTGGTTAGCACATTTGCCTCACAGTTCTGAGGACCGGGGTTCAAATCCCGGCCCCGCCTGTGTGGAGTTTGCATGTTCTCCCCGTGCGTGGGTGGATTTTCTCGGGGGCACTCCGGTTTCCTCCCACATCCCAAAAACATGCGTGGTCGGTTGATTGAAGACTCTAAATTGCCCGTAGGTGTGAATGTGAGTGCGAATGGTTGTTTGTTTACATGTGCCCTGCGATTGGCTGGCGACCGGTTCAGGTTGTACCCCGCCTCTCGCCCGAAGATAGCTGGGATAGGCTCCAGGACGCCCGACCCTAGTGAGGATAAGTGGAACGGAAGATGAATGTATGAATGAATGACAACACAGGACGACAGACATGTCGCTGAAAGTGATCCAGGTGCAATAATCTCCACGTTAGATCTTCCCGTCAAGTTTATGTTTTTAGACATCCAGGTCAGGCTGACGCTAAAACATGTACCGCCAAACTTTTAGAAGTTTGTAAATTAGTGTTCTTTGACGCTGATAGTTTGTTTTCTCTCTTCCAGTTGATAGGTATAAAACATTGATTCAGTTTCTTTTCAAGTGGGACAAAATTCAGGCAAAGCAAACTAAAATATAGTCAGTTATTTATAGTAAAATAAGTGGCACACTGCATTTCGCCTCAGTTTATTCAAAGTGCAATCAATAGACAGAATTCTTATCTATGAATTAATTGACTAGGTATGGCAGCTGCATACTTTTTAAGAATACAACTTTCTCATCTTTTTTTCATGATTTTACCTTTTTTTTAGATAGCAAACAAGTGCTGGTAGTAGCCAAGTAATGTGCTCCATTTTTCCTCAATTGCTTCAAGAAACGATTATTTGACAATCAATTCCAAACAATTGACAGAATTCTTAACAATCAATTAATAGATTACATTAGATAAACTTAATGACAAAAAAAGAAAAAATGACCTCAAATTAAGATTTCTTTTCTAAAGAAAACCCAACTTTATGTACCTACAACCTTTTCAGAATATTGGTACGTTCACAAACAAAAATACTATCGTAAAGTAAAAAAAATATATATTTAGGCAACAATCAAATTATTTCATATGAGTGACTTGTGAATTGTTGAACTGGATTGAGTTATTAACAATGTAATTAATCAGCAATAAATAAATAATTTCATTCACGTAATATTACAATTTTACTGAAAACAATAACTGGTTAGCACGTCGGCCTTACAGTTCTGAAGACATGGGTTCAAATCTGGCCTCGCCTGTGTGGAGTTTGCACATTCTCCCCGTGCCTGCGTTGGTTTTCTCCGGGTACTCCGGTTTCCTCCCACATCCCAAAAACAGCCAGCGGACATGCTGGCGCCTATCTCGGCTGACTTCAAGCAAGAGGCGGGGTACACCCTGAACTAGTTGCCAGCCATTCGCAGGGTACACATAAACAAACAACCATTCACACTCACATTTATAGCTACGGACAATTTAGAGTCTTTAAGTAACATACCATGCATGTTTTTGGATGATGCGAGGTAACCTGAGTACCCATAGAAAACCCACACAGCCACGGGAAAACATGCAAACTCCACGCAGGCGAGGCCGAATTTGAACCCTGGTTTAAATACAGTAATAACATCATTAAATAGAATGAAAAGAACACTTTTTTTTTTTTTTTTGCTTTAATTCAGTGGACATTGTCCTGCCCCTTCTGGCCTTGACAGTACATGTATAGTACACAGCAATTTGATGATGAGACAAAGACTGAGGCAACTAATTGTTACATGCTCTGTCTGCATTTGTTGCTACACCATTGTGTTCAAGTATCAGCTGCTGAAAGGTTTAGAACTACTCCAATATCGATGCTAGTTTTGTTAGCCCGTCTAGGGCATTAGGTGTTAGTGTTAAGCTAGAGGGATTTTGTAAGACAAAGTGATGTGGCTTTGTTAAATACACAAAATGTAATTCTCTTTGTTTTATGTCTAGTTTACAGTGAACTTCAACTGGAAGTGGCAATGAAGAGTTGTAAACAAGCACACTTGACCTCTATTTTGAAGAACTGTTTGCCATCCACCGAAACGGCACACGGCATGCTTAGGGATGGCAGAATAGACATCATAGAAAAATGCTCAATCGTAAGTCAAAATTTTGCTCCCAACGCAAAGCAACCATAATTTGGCTGAGCAGAGGCACTTAACTCCAAAAACTTGTGAGTTGGGGCACTCATAAGGTAAGGTAAGGTAAGGTTAGGTCTGACTCTATTAATTTGTGTTACAATGCCACTGCAGGACCAGAACTTCTTTGTAACCTGAGCGCCCCCTGTAACCACCCTTACTGTGATCCACAGAACTTGAGTACATTATAAATTTATCAACTGCACCCAAGTTCTGTACAATTTCAGAGGCTAAATCAATCTGTAATGATCACACCTTTACCTGAAGTTGATTCTTTCTCCCAGCTGACCGCAGGAGCATAAAAAGATGGACGGCCCGCTAATAACTGATCTCCGAGGCCCAGCCCATGGAGATGTCTCTACCCCGGTGTTAATACACGTTGTCGTGAGAAGCCTGTGACATTGTAGCCGGACCTCTTCGCTGCCGCGGCGACGAGGGAGAAGACAGATGTCCAAATAGCCTGCAGGTTCATCACTCACAACGATTTGTTTGCCGCGCAGGGGTCGAGGAGGGGCGAAGCTTGGATGAGTAAAGATGGCACCGTTCTTGCCTCTCTGCTCCTCTAATGAAAAACAAACTCATTCGAGGGGAGCTGATGAGTAATGGCGGGCAGTAGCCAGATCTTAAACTTTTGTTGAAGTATTGCCTTACTTCTGAGGTCGACCCATTGTTTTGTCAATGTCAAGAGTATCCTTGCATTCACGCGACAAGCAGGAATCTACGCTAAATTTAATAAAACCTCATTTCATTTGCAAGATTTTAAGGAGTCATATGCATTATTTACAATTTCAAACAGTTCCCAAGTGTCTTTAGTACAATGGACCACAGGAACCAAGACCGACCACGAATAGCAAATTTCCACAAATAATTGACGTTCCCCTACATGCATATCTTACTGTTAGCATAGCATTTCAAATGGTTACTGACATGTCAAAACATCGCTGTCCTCTTGAAAATAAAGTAATCATCTCCCAGCTAAGCACGCAGATACCCAAAGTACAGTACCTGTACGAGTGTAGGTACAAGTCAACAAGTCTGATGATGAGGATGATGATGATGATGATGATGACGGTGATGGTGATGATGATGATGATGAACTATCGTAGCAGTGCGGCGCAGTGTAAAATAATGAACGTTTGACTGCACAGCAATGCGCAGGAGTTACATCGACAGTGCCGACGCACCTGGGGAAAACTGCGCGGGTACAAAGGTTTGCTGCTTCGTAGCCCGCTGGGCTGACGTATCAATTAGATTAAAATCCACCAATGGTGAACCACAAATAGAGGTCCACTGTACAAAGAAATTATCTCAGTTCATCGTTCACACACGGACATTACCTGCTGAAACTCTGTTACTAACCAAACCAGCAGCATCAAGTGCAAACCTGTCTCTCAGATTAAATAAAGTGTGGCAACTCGGTTCCCTGCATAGTGATAAAGATGATCTTACATGTTGTGGTGATGCCGTCTTTCACAACGATTAGCTTTCCAGTAGACTCTGATGTGGTCCCTCCGCAATTTTGAGTTCCACCCGTTGTGTGGTAGTCCTTTTATTGAGTTTTAAACCTCACTTTAGCAGGACTTAAATTGTAATAAACCAGGAATACGGTTAAAGGTTTTGGCCGAAATAATGATCCTTCGACCCTTGCAGTTGACTAAAACAGCCACTATTTGCAGGAAAGCAAATATAATATTTTTGGGAGTAAATACTTTTTTATTTATTTATTCATTTAGTTTACCAAATGAAATATGGACCAGCATGGTGGGCAGGTGGTCATTATGTCTGCCTCACAGTTCTATGTTCGAATCTTGGCTCTGGCCTTCCAGTGTAGAGTTTGCGTCCAACCTTCTACTTCCTCCCACATTCCAAAAACTTGCATGTTAGGTCCATTGAAGACTCTAAATTGTCCATGTGTATTTGAATGTGAAATGTTGTTTGTCTAGATGTGCCCTGCAATTAGCCGGTGACCAGTCCAGGGTGTACGCCACCTCTCGTCAGCTGGAATAGGCTCCAGCTCACCTGTGACCTTAATTTGGAAGAAATGTTGTGGAAAATTGATGGATGGACTGACAGAGCGACATCATTTTTTTTCTTCAATTTTCTGTCAACCAATCAAGGTACCGCGGTGTGCCTACCACTGCCCTTTAGGTAGCCCACCCCTATCGTTGTTATCACTATAGCAGGCTGCCAAAACAAAATAATACAAGAATTTAATTAACTGAATGAGCATTTAAATACAGACTATTTGTGTTTTGCATAACAACTCATGTTTTAATGAGAAAAATGCTATTCTTCCTCCTGTGCACTCTTCAGGAACCATAACGTGTGGTCATATAGATGCAATTTGCATAGCAATGTGCCAAAAACATCAATTAAAAGTGAGTCTGTTTTATCTTGCAGTCACTTTTAAATTTCCATTATGACAGCCAGAATTACCTGAATGTTTTGCTGTTCTCTAACACCCCCCATTTACAAATCTTTTAATTACATCACTTCCATTTCGGCACTTATCGAAAAAGCCTTGTTCATGCAGAGCAGTTCTACAAAAAAAAGAAAAAAAAGGAAAAACAAAAATGACAAACTCCCTAATTTTCATTTCAATCAGTGTTTGCTCCCATCCTGCATGCTATTTCTTTCCACCTAATTGTCCAACGGCTATATGGACACTTCAAGCTCATTTGTAAACAATGTTTGTCATGAGGGGCAATCGCTCATGCCACTCACGTTTACCTAAGTGACATAACTCATGCTAAATGAAAGAGCGCCCTGGCAGAATACCAGCGCAGGCTGGTGTGGAGTGAGGGGCATACTTTGTCGCACTAACTAGAGGTCGGTCTTTTAACTGAAGAGCCATCAAAGCGGCAGCTGCTATCGACAGTCGACTCAAATCGGAGCCCTTCTGCGAAAGATAACGCGCGCTAAGCCAATCGTGTGCGCTCAATCCCAAACAAGCTGACAAAGGCCACACTTTATAAACGAGATGAATCCCCACGGACGCGGCGTTTTGAGGCGGAACGGCACAAACAGCTTATGTTAATGTTTACGTCATTATTGGCGATTATCTGCTCGAGCTACCGTTTATGTTTACTGCGGAGCCGCCTGCTGTCAGGAGAGATAAAACCACGATTATTTACCGCTCACCATCACATTTAGAAGATAATTTGTCGCTGAATTATATAGTTCTCCATCCTTTTTATAACTATCACCTCAAGGGTCTTTTGTGCTCCATGACAAGCAGCTTACACACATCGAGACAATCGGGCCAAATTAGAGCGGTCAGCATGATTGTGACGTAAAACAGAACAATACCCAGTTAAAAAGCTCATTGACACTCATGCTGTTGCCTGACACAAATGAAGGAGCAACTGGTTGTGTTGAGTTTTTTGATAACTTCTCTCACAAGTCACAATCAAAATGAAAAGGAGAAGAGTTTTTTACCGATAGGCTAACAGTTAGCCTAACGACTTCTATTTCTTCTTCTACTCCTACTCATTGTTCTTCTTTGCATTTTCTAGCAGTCTGGTTGACATCGGGTTTGAGGAGGAGACTTGCGAGCGACGACGGAGGTATCGTTATATATGCTATGTTGGTCACCTGGCGCACGCCACACTGCTTAAGAGAAGCAAGCAAGCACACACTTGCAAGTTTGTTTCTTTGTCGTTTGGTTTCCCCCACATTGGTTAAGATGTTAAAAATCGGTATGTGTACCCCACTTGAACGAAAACTAGTGATTTCCAGAAATAGCATTTATCAATGGAAACAAATTCACCACCATCACCACCTGCCCTGCTGCCCTGATTTTGCCTTCTTAATACTAACATTATTAATACCACTTACTCTCTGATTGTAGCGCTCCATTGGGAATCTTCTGGGCTTTTTCAATATTTTATAAATTAGTATTAAACAGTGCCTGGCACAGGTGGTTGTTGGCTCAGTTGGTGGATGGGGGCCTCTTGCTCCCCTGGGGGTGGGTGGGGGATTTGGTGGTAGCTGGGCGATGGGTGGGGCTGGTGGTGGTGGTGGGCTGCGGAGGTGGTGGTAGAGGTCCCTGCATCCTACTCTTGAGGGCTCGTCGGGGAACCTCGATGGGGCAGGCAGAGCCCCCTGGATGGGCACCCTGGCCCGCGCTTCCCACTTGGATGGGTGGGGCTGAGTCCGCCCGTCCTTCTTGTGCCTGCACAGCAACTCTAGGACACTTCTAATGACTAACATGCATGCGTAACGGTGTTGATTTACTCGCATGTCTCTGTAGACACACGCCCATGGGATTTATTTGCTTTTTGGGTGGCCACTCCCTAATTGCGATTCGCAACCCACATGACTTTGTTAGCTTCCTATACTGTCTGGACTGCCACTCTTACCACACACCAGTTATGCTGACTGACTCACTAACCCTATGTCACTAAATCTTTTCCTGCACTGCCCTGTCCTGTCCGGCCTTTACCTATTTGCTACTCATTGCATGTCTTCCTCTAGGGTAGAGAACTACCTTCCCAGTTCACATAATATCGAGAAGCCGACTCCTTTGTAGCGTTGTTGTAGTCATCTTCTGCATGACCCAGCAGCTGAACAGGACAGGTTAAAAAAAACAAAACATCCATTCAACCACTTTCTTTACCCCTTATCCTCACTAGGGTCGCGGGCTGCTGGAGCCTATCCCAGCCATCTTCAGGCGGGAGGCGGGGTCCACTCTGAACTGGTTGCCAGCCAATCGTAGGGCACATAGAAACAAACCACCATGCCGGCATAAAAAAAACATCCATCAATCCATTTTCTGAGCCGTTTCTCCTCACTAGCATTGGACATTCTATTTTATTTCTTGAAAAAAGGTGTAAAGAGTGTTCAGAGAAGATGCACAGGATGCAGTGTACAAGGTCTTCTTATGAACCTGGCAGCTGCTGTCACACACTAAACACAAGGAGCCTCGTGATCACAAATATTCCATCGTTTACAGTTAATTAGAATGAGGCCTACAAGAATAACCTTGGACAATAAGTCACATGCTGCTTGGCCAAGTCTAAAGACAAAAGATCTGGTCACATGTAGCAGCCTGTTCTGGGAAATTTCCATCACATGCATACATTCCCATGCAAAAGCATAATTAGTGTGAGTTTTCTCTACCGAGACAGATCATCATTTTTATCAAAAGGGTATTGGGATTATGATGATGATGATGATAATGATTATTTGCAATGTTTAAGTATTAATTCCGCGGCACGGTGGGCGACTGGTTAGAGCGTCAGCCTCACAGTTCTGAGGATCCGGGTTCAATCCCGGGCCCCACCTGTGTGGAGTTTGCATGTTCTTCCTGTGCCTGCGTGGGTTTTCTCCAGGCGCTCCAGTTTCCTCCCACATCCCAAAAACATGCATTAATTGGAGACTCTAAATTGCCCGTAAGTGTGAATGATTGTTTGTTTGTATGTGCCCTGCGATTGGCTGGCAACCAGCTCAGGGTGTACCCCGCCTCCTGCCCGATGACAGCAGGGATAGGCTCCAGCACGCCCGTGACGCCAGTGAGGATAAGCGGCTCAGAAAATGGATGGATGGAAGTATTAATTCCATTATACAGTCTTATTAGAACAGCTGTGTCTTTAAAGCAGTTTCCAGACAGCACAATTTTTGACTGAGCTGTTTAAAACCCACAAAAGCAAGATTCAGACATGCTTTTCACCAACTTGTGCAAAGTTTAAGGACAAGGACTTTGGAAGAAATGTTTCTTTCCTTTTTTTTTTCTTTTTTCCAGGTAATCTCTCTGCATGTGATCATGTTGCACCCAGCGCTCAGCGTGCGGTTACCGTGATTTTAATTGCCCATCTGGCACAAAAGGTAGCACAGTGTGAGTGCATGTCATGTAACATCATTAAGTAGAGCACTAGTATATAAAAATGTAAGAGTCTCCTCAGGAACATTCGAGTGATGGCTGAGACTCCCAAAAGGTTTTTCTAATAACTTTGCATAGAAGATGACAGCCTCGGGCTACTCGACTCGACTGTCTTCACCAGTGGTATTACTGTAAGGTTCATTCACTTTTGAGCAACAGTTGGAGCCTGAAACACTATCATGCAGAAACCTTCCCCCACAGGTGCAACGCTATCATGTCAATGTAATGAAAGTTGTTCTATCATATAATATTTCATATCGGGAAAATAAAAGATGAAAGAGGTGTATTCAAGAACAAAGGTGTATAATTTCCAGATAAAAAGTTAAAGTGGGATTTTTATGAGGGCAAGTGGAGGAATGATGTCAGAGGAGCCATGGTTTGCCTGCGTAAGGATTTAAAGTAGTATTCGTTGGCATTTCTATGCCAGGTATTGAGAGATGGCCAGCAGATGCTTTACCTATGTGGGCAGATTTTGAAATTCACTTCCTACATTACTTTTTATGCAGAGGAAATATTATATTTTACTCAAAGGTCTTGTACAACTTTTTTCTCTCATAATATTACAACTTTAGTGTGGAAAATATATATGTTTTTCTGTTAAAAATACTTGAATCTCATATTTTCCTTTTCAGTGTGACCCTAATGTTCCTTCATAAGTGTGCCATTAAGATACATTTGTAGCAGTTATTTTAGCAGTTTTGCAGGTCAAGATAATTCAAAATGGATGCCAAAGTAGAACGATCCCTAGCCAGTCAGGAAAGGAAAAGTTATTTTCATTCATCATTATATATAAATATATATATTTTGTATTATGCTTTAAATTTATATATTATGGCTTGTCCATAACTCCTTCCTTAAAATTATCCACCCACTTTTATTTATTATTATTATTTTATTTTTTTTGCGGATTCATAACTTTTTGAATCTTTTTTTTTTTTTTTAAATGCATTTTTTAATTTCATTGTGTTTCCCAGCCCCGGGCACAAATATACAGTATTCCACCTGTTATATTATGTTTCTCTACACCTTCATAATCATTTAATCTTTTTTGACAATTAATTTCCTTTGTTAAAGCCCTGTATGTTTATGTTTGCAGAGCATCCAGGCCTATTAAGTGAACACTTTAGTTAATGAGGTTGTGATTTAAATTGTGATATTTTAATTACTTGCTGTAAAAAAAAAAGGGGGGGAGGGGCGAGATATATGAGAAAGGCAGGAGTTGCGTGTATAATTCAAAACAGCCTCAAGGATAGTTCCAGTAATTATTAAAGAGTTTAAAAAATATATTTTTCTTTTCATCTTTGTATCAGTGATATTCCTGACTCCTCAAAGGCACAAATAATGAGCTTCTACCTGGAAAAAAAAAAAATGGCTCCAGGATGTTGCGTTCCCGCTTCAATTCATGTTGTTGGCACTGGATAGAAATTCAATCCCTTTTATTGGCAAGGTTTGATTTCCACCTCAGTAGTGGGAGGCGTTGCCATATTTTGTGTGGCCAGCCCGCCTGAGTCAGCACACAGCCAAACAAGGGGGGGAGTAGTGTAATATATAGTGTATACTCAAGGCCTATAAATCAAACACTTAGTCATGATTCTAACAAAGGTAAGCTGATCCAAAACATGATGTACAGTGTGGAGCGTGTCAATGAACACCAAAGTTCCAAAGTTAAAAATGTTTCTCCAAGGAAAATCATTGAAATAAACTGGTCCTTTTCAGGGTGTTGCCATCGTAAACCCTTTATTAATTGTAGCGGCAATGTCTCAAATAACATTTAACATTATTAGCTGCCATGCAAATGTACAAACACTAACTACTGTATCGTAAAAGTATATAACAAAAAATTAAAACAATTCGCTCCTTAATAATGTGCTACGTACACAGGGCCTGATTTACTAAGATCCCAAATAGCAGAGAAATAGAGAATTGAATAAAATAACTCAGAAGTTACTCATTAGTTAGTTACTAAGAACTTGAGTAGTTTCTTACTTTCTTACGGAAGTAATTATTTTGGGGACTACTTTTTACTTTTACCTGAGTCATATTATTCGAAAGTAACAAGACTCTTACTTGAGTACAATTTTTGACTGCTCTACCCCTCTCTGTTAACCGGGACAGAATATGTAAAATTGATTTATTTTGCGTACAAATAGTCGGGTTTCAAGAGTGCCTGCCCCACTTCAAGTGTGATATTAATTATATTTGTTTGGTGATATGGCCATTCGCCACAAACACACAGTGAACTGCTGCCACCAAGCAACACGGTAGAGGAGACGACCTAACGGTGGCAAGAACACCGTTAGCACCCTCAATACAAGAGGCATCGTTGAAATATTGCACAGGTGTAACTTATTATGCTGGCCTCCCAAATTTCAAAACAATGAGTATTTTAAAAAAAAATAAAAATACAGCAAAAAGTTAAAAATACTTAACCTCAATGGAACGGAACTAACGGGGGTCGTCGTCCAATCTAGCCAATTGTCCGTTTTATTAGGCCATATGCATCTATATTACTGTACAGTACAAAATTGATTTTTGCAGGGTTTTTATTGTGGCCTAAAACGCCCAATACAGTAGAATGTAATTGTAAATAAAATAAATTTTAAAAGTCTGAAAAAGTTTCACGTTAGCCAAAGTTACCATGCTTGATCATGGTGACATTGTTGATGGACAGTACTCATCATAGGCGAGTCGCTTTCCTGAGCCATGAAGAATTAGCGTGCTTACTAGTTTCAAATCTGTTGCCAAAGGCGAATGCCTTGACAAAAAAAAAAAAAAAAAAAAAAAAAAAAAAAATGTTACTGTACCAAAAATAGCATGTTCCAGACTCCAAAGACTTGTGTTTTGGATTCAGAGTTAACGCCACATCCATGCCGCTCTCGCTCTGCTCTATGTACAATACACAATAGATATGGTCACATGACCGCGACGTCAATGCCCCACAGTCAAACCTGAGTCTATGCCGCCTGTCATCAAAGTAACAAAAGTCGGACTCCCCATTGGCCCAGCAGTAGGCTATATAGGGATCAGGAGGAGGGGCAGGCCCGTAAAAACCGGCTGATTTCAGCAAGACAGGAAATAGGGTTTGAAAAAACAAAATTTGCAATAAAACGATGCATTTTGTACTCCTTTTGATTATGTTGGATGAATGCAGATGTTTGGGAGGCATGTCTCAACTATTCATCCATTTTATGTTGTGCTTGTCCCCATTAGTGTCACAGGTGACATTTCCCAACCGACACCCAGGATTGGTCGACAGCTACTCGCAGGATACATATCGACAAACAACGATTCATATTCACATTGACAACTTTGATTAATTTTTTGAGTTTCTACAAACCGAACGTGTTTTTTTGTAGAATGCAGGATGACGCCGGAGTATCTGGAAAGAATCCACGCGAGCACATGGAGAACATGGAAACTCCACAGAGGAAGGCCGGATATCAGAAATGTGAGGCAGTCGTGCTCACCACTAGTCCAGCATGCTGCCATGTAAAGATCAACTCCAGCTAGTCTTCAGGTGTATGTCTCATCCATCCATTTTCTATATTGCTTATACTCTTCAGAGTCACGGGTGAGCTGGAACCTAATACAGCTGACTTTGGGCATAGTATTATTTTATTATTACATTATTATTATTAGTAGTAGTAGTAGTACTAGTAGGAGTAGTAGAATAGACTTGGCCATATTTTACTGAACAGTAAGGACAAAGCGTGTTCCACTTTCCTACGTCACAGTTAACTCCAGTTCTTTTTCTATAGTCACCATCACTCTACTACTCCCTTGGCGTCACACATACACAAAAAAGAAAAAAACACACACACAGAGAAAGTGTGTCATAAATATTGTCATTTCATTGTGACAGCTGCAAATTGCAAGGTTCCTCAATGGAGCCCATCCACCGCCGCCACCTCCTCCTCCCTGAAGCAAGCGCAGGCATAGACAAACACTCAAACACAAATGTACACACACACACACACTGGCAAGCAAACAGAAGACGCTGTTGAAAGGGTGTACAGCGGTGAGAGCGACACTCGACTCAAAATAGTTGCTGTCACAAAGAGACATTTGAGCTATAGCTGATGGCGCGGAATGCAGAAAAACTATCTAGTCAGAAACCTCAACAATGGTACAACCACATACAGTATGTGCACAGAACAAATGCTGAGGGTTAACGGCAGAGCGCTGACAAGCAATATGCAGCTGGCAATCTAACAAATGACCCGAGCAACCCGAGGCAGCTCCAGTTGGACACTCAATAATCTTTACGGTTCTTGCTCTGACATTGAGCAACAATGCCTGAAGGTTTAAATGACATTTGATAAAAAGTATGTCAAGTAGACCACCGAAAAATTTGCTCTCGCCAACCCACAGACCTGTAGTACTATCTGGGTCCGAAAGTCTTTTGACCCTTTAGGAGAACTGTAGTTGTTGTATGTGTTTACCAAGTCATGTTACGTTTGTTTGTCTGTTCGTTCACATTCCATCGTCATGATGTCAAAAATCGCTTATCTAGCTACCATCATGACAGACAGAGACACTCCAGTCCAATGCTGAGCCATCCGTTTAACCCTATGGAGCCACAACAGCTCTTGCTTGAGTTCACCAAAACAAGGCCAACTCTTCAGTCCAGTACTCATCCATTGTTTTTGATTTTGTTTTTTACCCTTTTGGGCCAACATAGTTCTTGCCTGTTGACATTTCATGCAGCCTTCGAGAAAACTTTTTGTCGGATTAAATTCTTTGTTCCACTGTACTGAACTCAAAGTGACTTTAAAAATGTTTCATTGTATCCACTAACAGGAATGTTGCTTGGGTTTTTACCCAACCCTCGTCTAATCGGAGTTGCTTCCTCATGTCAAACTCATCACCTCCACCTCTTAGCATCCCTTGCGAGGTCTCTTCGATAGATATGGTAGAGGCAGTATCCTAAACATGAGTGATGCCTCGGACGACAGCTCAATCTCATAAACGACCGGGCAGGGCTTTAAGTTATGGAGCGGGATTGCCAATGGCCAAACCACTTCATCACATGCGCAATCTTCCCCTAGCTCTAATGTAATTAGTGTGTGCTTTGGTCTTGGGCTGTTTGCTAAATGTAATTAGAATAAACAAGCATTAAAATTAAAAGAAAAATGGAGGGCTGAAAAAATGTGACAAGAAAGGCTGCGTTATTACCAGAGTGGCTGAAAAACATGCACACTCCAATTATCCTTGAAGGGAGGTTATATTAACTGGAGCTTTTCAGGTGACGCTGCCGACTTGTTTGCAAAATGTCGATGATTAGAACACTGAGATGTTATCCATCCATTACTTTTCTGAGCCGCTTATCATCACAAGGGTCGTGGGAGTGCTGGAGCCTATCCCAGCTATCAACGGGCCGGAGGCAGGGTCCAACCTGAACTGGTTGCCAGCCAATTGCAGGGCACATATAAAACAAAAACCCTTTGCACTCACATTCACACCTATGGGCAATTTAGAGTCTTCAATCAACATATCATGCATGTTTTTGGGATGTGGGAGGAAAGCGGAGTGCGTGGAGAAAACCCACGCAGGCACGGGGAGAACATGCCAACTCCACACAGGCGGGGCCGGGGATTGAACCCCAGTCCTCAGAACTGTGAGGCAGACGCTTTAACCAGTCCGCCACCGTGCCGCCAGTGTGATGGTTTTTTTTGTTTGTTCTTTTAAATCACAGCCATCCGTTGAGAAAAAAAATCAAGTGTTCACAGCTGCACTATGTCTACTGTTTGATTGAGGGTAGGTTTGAAGCTGCAACAACACATTGAAAGGAGGCAGTGAGCCTAAATCATACGGTGGAGCAGTATGTATTGCAATTTGTAAAACAAACAGTTGCTTCAATCTCAGATTGAACCACAGGATCATTCATTGCACCAATCATTCAAGCAAAGCCGATAGAGACTGTTCGTAAAATGGAAAAACAGTCGGGTCAATCATCACAACATAAAATATAGTAGGAGGTCTTGTACACTAACTGGTAAATTAGAAATATCAAGGACGAAAGGTTTTGGTGTACACCAACTGGTATGTTTGAAACATCAATGCCTGTTGGTGTTCTTGTACACTAATTGTACACTGACTGGGGCATTAGAGAGATGAACAGAACTGCCAACTTATAAAAATTCCCTGCCTGAACAATTTACAATCCAAATAATTCTGCGTACTGTTCAACTGCACAACATAATCACGACTCTATAATATAAAACAGCGTGCCCCCAGCAGATTTTTTCCTCCTCTTTTTTTTAATCAAAACAGTGTTTATTTCCTCAAATCCAGTTATGAAATTTTCATCACGGTGGCCGGAGACAGCACCGTACTGGCCAGTATTGTTGGACGCTGGATTTTTTTGCCCCCAATACAATTGGTGTTACGGCCATAAAGAGTCAGCGTTCCGTGATTTCCGTACCAAAAAAACAGACACTCCATAACATCTGACAGCTGTGGATGAATGACTATATGTTAGAGAGACCAATCACGATTGGTGCGCTTGTCCACTAACTGCTAAATAGACCAATTCTAAAAGTTAGTTATTCTTGGACAGTAAATGTATGTTAGACAGACCAATGACAGTTGATGCTCTTGCAGACTAATTGGTAAATTAGACAGACCAGTGACTATATAGTGTACGTTCTTTTACACTAACTGGTCAGTTACAGAGACAGGTGTACTTGTACATTAACTGGCAAGTTAGAGAGACCAAGGACAATCAATGTTTATTTTATTTTATTTTTTTTTTAACACTGGTATGTTAGAGAAACTAAGAACTATGCAGTACATTAGGTATTCTGCTATGGTAACTGGTGTGTTAAGCAAACCAACTATTCTAGGTGTGCCTTAACATGAACTGGTAAATTTGTCACGTACACGGTTAGGGCGAGGGCGAGTAACGCAAGGCAAGAACATGGTGGACCCAATTGCAGGGAAGCAGGGAGGCAAGGCAGGAGTGCGGGAGTCTCAAAATAATATTTAATCTTCAAAAAGGGAAAACTGAACAAAGTGCCACAACAGATACCAATCAAATCAAAGTAACAAAGAAACACTCGAATATCTAAAACTGGAAACAAACTAAGACCTGTGAGTAAGACGTGGAATAGAAATGGAAAATGACATACCACAATGATAAAGACAACTGGCGACTATGACATGGCAAAGACATGTGACAACGACAAGAACTGAAAGAAACCAGGGAACTAAATACAAACAAATTGACGAGACAACGAGGAACACCTGGACAAGACATGAGTGGCTGGAGAGAGCTGATTGGTCGACAAAGTAGACGAGAACAGGTGGACACAACAACCTAATGAGCACACGACAAACATGGAACACAGGAAAACATGGAACAAAACTAAACACAACCCAAACCAAAACACAGACCATGACAAAATTGTAGTGATCAATGATTATAGGTCTGCTTGTACACCATTCTAGATTGACCCTTTGATCTTCAACTCTTACCCGAACCTGGCTCTTTTCTTGCCAGAAAACAATTGTACAGCCTGGATTCACTTTAGGGGTACTAAAAACATCACTATAGCTGCCACCTCAATCACCTCAAAAGCTGATTGGAGCACTCTTTTTTTTTTTAACTGCCCACAATTGGATCAGCTTAAGGCGCAGCAAAATGTTTTTAGAGGATGGCATACCCACGTGGATCCATCTGCCTTGCAAGGTTATTAGTCGCACTTACTGGACACATGAGGAGGGTCCTATTGATGCGTAGCAGACTTGAGGGCAATCAATAAGCGTTACAAATGGTCAAGAAGATTATCAGCATCAAAATGAACCACGGTAGGGGTGTCAAACTCATTTTTGCTGCGGGCCACATCGTAGTTATGGTTTCCTTCCAATATGACCATATCAATATATAATCTCTTCCATATCAATGTATAATCTCCTCAAATACACAACAAATTGATGGATAATTAGTTTTGAAATCAGAAGCTAATGAAAACTGTTCAAGTATTATTAATTTTATTTTAAAACGGAGACTGGTAACAAAATAAAAAAATGCATGCAATTCTGAATCAATTGTGGTATTTTATCACGAAACATGAAGTCGACACACATGATTTGCCTTCAGGGGCTACATTAAATGATGTGCCAGGCCGGATATGGCCCCCGGGCCTTGAGTTTGACACCCATAACCTACAGTTACCGCATGTGAAGTGGAGCACGTTATAAGTGTTGTATCAAACTGTTTTGCATGAGAGGCTAGCGGGTATTATGGTGGCATGATGCTGGAGGGAGCTACAGTAGTTTTGTGATGTTGTGTAAGCCAGTCGTCGCCAACCACCGGTACCGGGCATTTGTTACCAGGCCGCAGAGAAAGAATGACCAATTTATATAATTTCTGTTGTATTGCAATTCACGTGTCAATGTGTTTTATGATGAAAATTGACCGGATCTTCAGCTGTGCGTCTTAATTGACACGTCGAGACTCGAATGCTTCTGTTTCCGGTCCGAGCTGGCTGGCAAACGGCGGGAGAGCTCAAAGATTGGTGCAGCACTACATACAACACTATATCAGGAGACCTACTTAAAATAGACCTACTTAAAATACGGGTTTATCGCAACAGTTAACTCTCACGCACCAAATCCGCTCTGATACAGATACAGTCGTAGGTTGCTGCTCGACACAGGCAGAACTACTTTTACGGAGTTAAAAGTCTTCTCTCATTGAGGAGCTACGGAACTCCAGTTTGGTCTGGCTGCCTACAATAACTCCGACCCCCACTCCTCCATCGCACCCACAGTGGATGCACCACGAACGGTGACGGAGGAAGCGTGTTTGTGTGTGTGTGTGTGTGTGTGTGTGTGCATATATATATCCCATTAATCCATTTTCTGAGCCGCTTCTCCTCACTAGGGTCGCGGGCGTGCTGGAGCCTATCCCAGCTGTCATCAGGCAGGAGGCGGGGTACACCCTGAACTGGTTGCCAGCCAATCGCAGGGCACATACAAACAAACACCATTCATTCACACTCACATTCACACAGGCGGGACCGGGGATTGAACCCGCGTCCTCAGAACTGAACTGCCCATATGGGCGGCACGGTGGCCGACTGGTTAGAGCGTCAGCCTCACAGTTCTGAGGACCCGGGTTCAATCCCCGGTCCCGCCTGTGTGGAGTTTGCATGTTCTCCCCGTGCCTGCGTGGGTTTTCTCCGGGCACTCCGGTTTCCTCCCACATCCCAAAAAACATGCATTAATTGGAGACTCTAAATTGCCCATAGGTGTGAATGTGAGTGCAAATGGTTGTTTGTTTCTATGTGCCCTGCGATTGGCTGGCAACCAGTTCAGGGTGTACCCCGCCTCCTGCCCGATGACAGCTGGGATAGGCTCCAGCACGCCCGCGACCATAGTGAGGAGAAGCGGCTCAGAAAATGGATGGATGGATATATATATATATATCACTCTGTCAGAGTCACTCTGTCACCTCAGTTTGCGGATAGCTACACTACACAGTAGTATTTTAGTAGTAGTACTAGTGGTACTAGTTTGTAGCATTTATCTGAAGTGGATCTGCGTGTTACCGCCAATGAGGAGGTAGTGTTTCTGGTTGGGCTTGTTTTGTTGTACAGTAGTTTTTTGTTTTTTGTTTTGTATCTTAGCAGAACAAAACAAAAACTCAACTGATTTGTCAACCAATTTTGGTTATTAAATGTGTGGGTTAATGTGCAGATGCAAGATTTGTTTTTAGACTATTTCGGAGTTTGGCCTTGCATCTCAAGATTTTCATCAATAAATTTAATCACAACACCAAGACGATGTCAATACTCTTTACAGACATTGTTCCTCTGGTGGACCTGTTGGTCGATACAATACAGGAGCAAATGCAGTCTTCATTTATTGATTTCCAATGAGGCTATCCTTCATATGTTGGAACAGCACTGATTTAATGGTATCAGGAAAGACCTCTACATGTAAAGATATATCCTTTGTTTGTTCTGTACTTTGTATTATTTTGGCAAGTATTGAAAGTTTCTCATCAGACTATTACAAAGATTCAATGTCAACAGGTTCAACGTCCACTAAAAGCAGAAAAGATAACTTTGTTGAACTGCTTCTGCACTTTTTACCTTTTGTTGCAAATGAATAAAGCTGGAAAGTCAAACAGGTGACGGTCCCAAAAGTCATTGGTGCTTGTTAGGCCGTGTAAATTGTGTGCATTTCCCAGCGGAATGGTCTAACCAAACAATGTTTACTCTTGTAACTCCAAACTGAGACGCGCACACACACACACATTTACTTTGAATTCACTGTTGTGTGGTTTGCCTTCAGTTTCACTATTTTTACCAGACACGAATACGTTCAATGGATATCTTTTATAATCATTATTTCTGGTAGACGATTGTCCGCACTTTTAATGGTTCTGTGGATTGGTGGTGAAAACACCAGTGAGGGCTGCATTTACTAAGATCCTAAATAGTGGACATTAAATTTATTGCACCCTCACTCAATAAAAGATTGTGGTCTGTTAGTAACAGGTGTAAAAGTGGTAGAGACAGCCATATTCAAAAGAAGGTTTTGTGCTTTAGGTAGCTTGGATGGTTTTCATCTTGGAAAATTTGGGAGAGCACCATAAGCACAAAATTAAGTTTGAAGTGATGGAATTAAAAGTCTCGGTGAAAGAGGTAAACAAACACGTTACTGAGTAACAGCAAATAAATCTATTGCTTCGATCATTTTGGGGAAGTGAGCAATCTCATAAAAGCCATGTTTTGTATTTTTCAACTCACCCTCATGCATCGTAATTGGATGTTTTTCCGCATTCTTCATAAAAGTGTATTTAAAACTTGGGGAAGCACATCCAGAAAACTGCTCCAAGAGAGTCTAGCGCCATTTGTCAGTCTGTACTTAAATGTCCCAGATGCAAGGAAATGCAGTGTTGAATGAAATTTTGCCATTGGTGATATGACTCTTTCTTTTGACTTTGCACACGCCCTCTTACAGCTGGGGATTCGGCTGTGTTCAGAATTAACCAATCACGTTTAAGGTCACATTTAAAGTGCCTCTGATCAACCCCAAATAGAGTTTTAAGCTGTTTTAGTATGCTTTTCCATTGTCATTGGGCTCTCTTGCATACCAGTTAAGGCCAATTCTTATTGTCACTGATGTAGATTTGCATGGTGGAGTTGGTGTCAAAACTGGTGAGGACCCTACTGCTGGGAAGCAGGGAGACAAGACGGGAGAGCAGGAGTCTTAAAAAAAGTATTTATTTTCCAAAACAAAATGGTAAACTATGCATGTGGAATTTTTAAAGTACACAAATAATCAAGTCCAAAAACAAGCTCCTAAGTAATAAAGAAACACAGGGAAACAAAGAAAATCACCACTAAAGGAAACATGATGTATGAAGACAACAGTAACAACAGCAATGAACAGACACACACTGCAAGAAACCAGGGAACTAGATACAAGCAAACTGACAAGACATGAGTGCCTGCAGGGAGCTGATTGGTAGACACTGGGAACAGGGCTGACAACATGGGACACAGGAAAACAAGACAATAACATAAAACACAACTAAACAATAAAAACATGGATCATGAAACGATCGATCGTGATCGCAGCCCAATTTCGTCTATGCCTCTTATTTCTTTGCACCAGTATATTTAATTATCCGTGCTTTCTCCTATTCACATTCAGTAGTCGCACATTGTTACTTCGTTTTACTTTTTCTTAATATTCAGCCAAATACAAGAGTCACAGGAGGTCTGTTTCTCTTCGTTTTCGCTGACAAGCCATTTTCATTATACACATGCATACTGCATTAGTTTACCAGGGGACCTGCCACATCAAATATGGCGGACACGCTGCTTCGAGAAGCCCCTCAAGGTTCAGTCTATGCATACTGTTCATCTGCTAAAATTACGATCTCTGTTTTTAATAATATAGTTTCCAGGTTTCTTTCTCTGTATTGTCTTCTCACTTAAATGCATACCTGACATGAAGTTTAGTTAATCTGTGATCAGCTATTGGTGAGCAAACTGTGGCGCTAACCTAGCTATCTTACCTGTGTTTGAAAGATGAAGGTACACCTCATCCAAGTTGCTTCTTTTATCTTTGAGTTGCAAACCTTGCATGTTGTTTTCCCAATTTCATCTAAAAGATAATCTGTATATATAGGAGACTCCTCGTGGACCCTAAACTAATTAACATCTACCCTTAAAGTCTGAACTCCCAAACATCAAAGGCCAGATGTTTCCACCGGATCACCTGTCTGGGAATAGGAACAATTGGTGGGGCAAAGCGACACCCACATGCGTCGAGAGGAACTGCAAATTCGAACCGGGGGGAATCTCATTTGATGTTTAACCAAGGATAAATTGTTTTGATATTGCATGAATTCTGCAGAAATTTTCCAAATAATTGGGGCAGGATCTCATCCCCAACCTGGAGCGGGCACTCCACCCTTTTCTGACTGAGGACCATGGTTTAAGATTTGGAGGTGCGGATTGTCATCCCAGCCGCTTTCCACTCGGCTGAGATCCCGGCTTGATGAAGCCAACAGAACCACATCATCAGCAAAAAGAAAAGCTTTAATACTGAGGCCACCAAACCAGACCACCTCTACGGCTCGGCTGCGCCTAGAAATTCTGTCTATAAGTTATGAACAGCATCAGTGACAAAGGTCAGCCTTGGCGGAGTCCAGGCCTCATCGGAAACGAGTTCGACTTACTGCCAGCAATGCGGACCAAACTCTGATACTGGTCGTACAGGGACCGAACTGCCCGTAGCAGGGCATTCGGTACCCCATACTCGCAAAGCACCCTGCACAGGACTCCCAGAGGAACACGGTCGAACGCCTTTTCCAGTCCACAAAACACTTGTAGACTGGTTGAGAGAACTCCCATGCATTCTCGAGGACCTTGGCAAGGGTGTATGGCTGGTTCACTGTTCCACTGCCAGGACGAAAACCACACTGTTCCTCCTGAATCTGAGATTCAAATTCCCAATGGACCCTCCTCTCCAGCACTCCTGAATAGACCTTCCCAGGGAGGCTGAGGAGTGTGCTCCCATTGTAGCTACCCCACCACCCTAGTCTGCCAATCCAGAGGCACTGCACCCAATGTCCATGAGATGTTGAAGAGCCGTTTCAACCAGGACAGCCCTACAACATCCAGAGCCTTGAGGAACTCCGGGCGAATCTCATCCACCCCCGGGCCCTTGCCACCGAGGAGGTTTTTAACCACCTCGGTGACCTCAACACCAGAGATAGGAGAGCCCGCCTCGGAGACCCCAGACTCTGCTTCCTCGTGGGAAGGCATGTTTATGGAATTGAGGAGGTCTTCAAAGTATTCTCTCCACCGACTCACAACGTCCCGAGTCGAGTTCAGCAATGCCCCATCCCCACTATATACCGTGTTGATGGTGCACTGCTTCCCCCTCCTGAGACGCCGGATGGTGGACCTGAATTTCCCCGAAGTCGTTCTCCATCGCCTCACCAAACCCCTCCCACGCCCGAGTTTTTGCCCCAGCGACCACCAAAGCTGCATTCCGCTTCACATCAGCTGCCTCAGGAGTCTCACAGGCCATTAATTATAACTATTATTATTATTATTGTTATTATCATTATTATTATTAAAATAATCTCACCCAAAACTTTGGGATGAAAACAATCTGTGCCTGTTACTGTCTCTATTTCACTAAACACTAGTGTTGACAATCAATTCATACTTTAAAATTATTAAGCAATCACGTTTTCAAGCCACTGAGAAAAAAAAAATGAAGACGCCACTAATATGCTGTTGATTCACTGCCATCTAGTTTGGCTTCAAAAGAAAAACCACATGACATCACGGCAAGTCGAGCGACATCAACACTATGGCTTAACGCCTCCAGGCAGTATTGCCCTGCTCAACGGGACACTGGCATTTAGAACAGGAGATCAGAACATTCAGAGAACAATCCTGTCATCCCATACTACCAGATGTACAAACCACCAGTCCCCTGCGGTGCCCCACGTTGAATAATATTTTTTGAAAATCGCAATAGATTAATTGATCATCCATTTTACCCATAGTTAAAATCTCTATGCCACAAAAGTGTTTGGTTTAGTCAGTTTGCAACACTCGATTAAGATGTCCCAAAGCACTGCCTCATAGTTTAATGTCAGTTCTAGTTTAGTTCCACCCTTGTTATCGGACTATCCTGTTGAAATACAATCCTCATAAATTACTATTGTGTCTTTGCTTCTTGTTGTGAGGTTTATCTCGGCTGACTGGAGCGTTCCAGCTGGGATGTGACACTTAACACCATCTGACCCAAACAATTTGCGGCTGTCCTCGAGTCCACGCCGCACTGCTCGGGACCCCCACCACCGAGCCGCCTTTGCGGTACGAATCGATTTTTATGATCCATCCCTCCCGCACGCCTCCCTGCACAATCAGTCTTCATCACGATGAGGTGCATGTTGCGGCTCTGCGCTTGACAGATTAAACCTGGCACACTCAGCAGAGATTGCATCACCCCGCCTCACATCATGGAGAGACTGGAGGGAAATTACTCAAGTGATTTACGAGACAACATAATTGTTATTGCATTAGTTGAATCATACTTTGCACCGCTTTATTCGAATCGCAGAATAGAAATGATCCCCACTCTCCCCTTGGCTTTGATTCCTTTCAGATCACCAGCGTTTGCGTTAAGAGAATATCAGTGGCTATTTATTCAATATATTTATGGTTTGGCTGTGTAAACATATACACATAACGATTATCGGGCCGAATTTGAGCATTCCCAGTCCCATTCCGATCAAAGTCAGCAAAGGCCCAATTGTCAGATGTATCATCTTATAGGGGGGATGTTCAGAGTGATTTTTCTTTCCCAATCTTCTCGGTAAAACGATTGGGTCGACAACTATAAATGCGGCCAATGAAAGGATTCCATGATTCCATGAAACACCACTTAAACACCAATACTGATTTGAGCATTTGTCCCCCCTTCTGATCAAAGTTAGCACGGGCTTGATTATTGGATGGCTAAAGGATTATTCTGACAGAATATCCTGTGGTGTGGAATGTGTTAACAGTCATTTTCTCCACCCCGATCTCCTCGGAAAACAATCGCAAGCGACAACTCTAAATGTTTAACCTGTTCAATATTGGAAATCCTTATATGTGCGGTCAACACTGAGTTCAGCCAATCCACAAACTCTGTGAATGTGATGTGAAATGGAACGTTATTCAGATTTAGATTCAGAAAACTTTATTTATATTCACAGGGTTTAGCCACTAAAGACACATAACGATAATCAGTGCGGAATTTAAACATTTGTCCCTCCTTACAATCAAAGTCAGCAAACGCCCGATTATCGGATCTATCTTGAAGATTATCTTCAGTGATTATCCTGTGGTGAGGGTGTGTTAGGTGTGATTTTTTTGTACCCCATTATCTATTGACCAACAATCATAAATGTTAAACCTGTTGAATATTTATGAGCGTAAATCCTTGTGTATGCGGTCAGCACAGAGTTTTAGTCGTGCTACCTCGCTTGTGTGTCAATCCCCGGCCTCGCTTGTGTGGAGTTTGCATGTTCTCCCCGTGCCTGCGTGGGTTTTCTCCGGGCACTCCGGTTTCCTCCCACATCCCAAAATCATGCATGGTAGATTAATTGAAGACTCTAAATTGCCCGTAGGTGTGAAAGTGAGTGCGAATGGTTGTTTGTTCATATGTGTGCCCTGCGATTGGCTGGCAACCAGTTCAGGGTGTACCCCGCCTCCTGCCCGATGATAGCTGGGATAGGCTCCAGCGCCTCCGCGACCCTAGTGAGGAGAAGCGGCTCAGAAAATGGATGGGATGGATGGATAAAACAAAACAGCAAAATGCCAAAAACACAGATTATCAAGTTAAAATAAAAAAATATCCAAGGAAGGTAGTGAAAACAAGATTTAATTTTTTTTTACTTTAGGGGTGTCGACTTGTATTTGTCAGTAGCTAATAGATAGAAAGTTTTACGTGTGTGGTGTGCTGTGTCCATCATTTCCAGTACACCAAACTCTACAAGAAAAATGAGTGCGCATGAGATTTGTTATCTCGTCAGGTGTGGGCTCTCTCATCTTATCCAGCCATCCATTTTATCCTCACTAGGGTTGCGGGTATGCTGGAGCCTATCCTAGCTGACTCTGGGCGAGAGGCGAGGTACACCCTGAACTGGTCGCCAGCCAATTGCATGGCACATATTAACAAAGAACCATTCACACTTAAGTTCATACCTACAGACAATTTCGAGTCTTCAATTAACCTACCGTGCATAAAAAATATTTAAAAAATAAATAAATAAATAAAAATAAAAAAGTGGAGGACTACTACAGAGGTGTTTGGCATGACAACACCGGTCCATGTCTGCCACACTTGTGTGCCGTCTCCACAGCAGAGGACAGATGGACAGATGTTACGCCTGAGCAGCAGTGGTTCAGTGCCACAGCAATGTCACACTCATTCCACTCTTCCATCCATACAGTGTTTGGCCGAGCTTGACGCATTTTAGCAAGTCGACCTTGAAATAAAAATGTCACGACGCTGACGGGAATAAATTGTGAAGGAACTTTCCCCCTACTTGAAATGCATCTGAATTTTGAAAGATGTCGCTGTATGTTGACAAATATAGTATTTTGTTTTGCAAAATTAAAGGAGACGTAATTTTGTGACATGCTTTCGTCAAAATACAGCAAGGCTTAAGAATTATAGAATGCTTTGCACCCCCTTTTTAGCCTCTTGCTAAAATCAGCCTGTTTTGTGGGTGGGGTGCTTCAGCATGCAAATGTGTGTGAGATTTTCAGCTTAGTTACACTTCCATCCATCCTTTTCCTGAGCCGCTTATCCTCACAAGGGTCGCGGGAGTGCTGGAGCCTATCCCAGCTATCATCGGGCAGGAGGCGGGGTACACCCTGAACCGCTTGCCAGCCAATCGCAGGGCACACATAGAAACAAACAACCATTCGCACTCACATTCACACCTACGGGCAATTTAGAGACTTCAATTAACCTACCATGCATGTTTTTGGCATGTGGGAGGATTAACCCACGCAGGCACAGGGAGAACATGCAAACTAGACACAGGCGGTGCCGGGGATTGAACCCCGGTCCTCAGAACTGTGAAGCAGACGCTCTAACCAGTCGGCACCGTGCCACCTTAGTTACACTTGGTAAAACCAATTTATTTCTTTACATTTTCTTCATATTTGTATAGTTTTTGGGTGGGCTATAATGGATTAGTGACATTTCAATTCAATGGGGAAAATTTACATGACGTATGAACAAATTGATTTAAGAGCTTTTTCACACAACGAAATAAACTGTTAAGTCTAGTAGCCAGTGTGCAGCTAAAGTCGCACAAAACAGCATAACGCCACGTGAGACTTTTACCTTAGCATCAAAGCTTTACCTAGTGGAAAAAGTATCGATTATAAATAAAAGTTTACACATTTGAATGCGCCAAGGGGACACGCAATTCAGAATTTTCATGAAATGTCTTTAAAGTCACATTTGCTTTTTTGTGGGTTATTTTATTTTTTATAATTTTTTTTTTGCGACATGAAATACAATGCAGCATGGTGAATGACAGGTTAGCACATCTGCCTCACAGTTTTGAGGATCGGGGTTCGATCCCCGGCCCCGCCTGTGTGGTGTTTGTATGGGCACGCATGCCTGCGTGGGTTTTCTCCGGGCACTCCAGTTTCCTCCCACATCCCAAAAACATGCATGGTAGGTTGATTGCACAATCTAAATTGCCCGTAGGTATGAATGGTTGTATGTTTCTATGTGCCCTGCGATTGGATGGTGACCGGTTCACGGTGTACCCCGCCTCCCTTCCACAGATAGCTCGGATAGGCTCCAGCAGCCCACCACCCAAGTGAGGATAAGCGGTAAAGAAAATGGATGGATGGATGAAATACAAAGAATATTTTTTTTAAAAGTTACAATGAAGTAAGTGGATATACATTCGACGCAGCTTGATCGGAAATTCAGTTGAAAAGACTTGATTGATGAATTGGATCTTCTGTGTGGTCAACGCTGGAGGTAACACTGTACATAAAAATACATTTTACTGTATGGACATTTTATCTTATGGAAGTTTGGTATACATAATATAAAAAAAAATAGGAGCACTTTTCTCTGTAGTTTCTACATGTTGATACAGCATGATTCAGTGACTGATGTATGTGGTCTTTTTAAGGGGGGGGGGGGGATGCAGGTTGACAGTTGTGAGAGGGGTTCAGCACCATCAACTCTCTGGAGAACTCGGATGCTTTCGAGCCCTGAGAGCACGCTGGCGCATTTTTAAGAGAAGCATCTGTCATGAGCTTTATAACTCAAAGCAAAGCACCAAAGCTTGAGCCGTAGCCTCTTTTCGTCTCGCCACCCCATGGGCTTCTTTGCACTCATGGATGATCCTGCCTGATGGCGACTCCTCCGACGGCCACAGTGGGATGCCTTTTGGGGAGCTGCATGGGCTTGTGGGAATTATTTTTATTTTTATTATTTTTACAGAGAGAAAAACCCAGACTTTTCTTAGACTGAAAGGCAATGCACAATGTCTTATCATTATACCTTTGCCAAATACCACAATAATAGAATAGAATAGAATAGAATAGAATAGAATAGAATAGAATAGAATAAGACATTATGAATCCCGTGACGGGGAAACTCCTGTTTTACAGCAGCAACATGTACACTAGCAGGAGCACACAAGAATAATAATATCAAAGATCAAGGGAAGATCTATGTGCATATTTAAATCAGACAATGAGACTGAATGGAATGAGCAGCCCCAGTGTATGTGACAACTGTACATGAATACGGAATACTATACATGATGATGTGACTGGCAAACTGAACATCGATAAATGGAAACTGTGTCTACAGAAGTGAATGTGAACAGCAAACAGAATAGTCAGCAGCACTGTATGCAGCAAAAATATACATATTAATAATTAGTGTGTAATTCACTGGCGTCGGGCGGAAACCTCACTTTTCAGGAAACCGAAAAAAACAGCCTGCTTGTTGAGCCATTAACATTGCATCGTCAAAGAGAGCAAAGCATTTTTCATTTCCATTTCTATTAGACAATAATTTATAATGAATAAATAAATAACATACCGACGTGGGGAATGACCAAAAGTGTTGATTTGTGAAGAAAAAAAATATTAACTTGACCAAATTTGGATATAGGAGGTTTTGGCAGCATGCCAGCGAAGAATAGGTTTGCAGCTATCCAATAGTTTTAGAATTGATTATTCTTGGGTACTGATTAATGCAAAGGACTACGGGTTGATGTACACTTTTGAGGCTGCTTCAGGTTCCACGACTAGTCAGTTGCATGTTTTCCATACTTTGGCTGCAAATGATTATGATTATTTTTGTAACAAAAATTTAACTGAATATTATTTTTTTCCATAAAGTAATTATGTTTCACTCACTGATGGTGTAGTAGTACATTTGGGTGACTTCGGTGCAGGCAGCATGGGTTCAGTTCCCACTCATTGATGGCGTGAATGTGAGTGTGAATGGTGTCTATACAGTATGTGCCCTACGACTGAATGGCGACCGGTCCAGGGTGTAGTCCACCTCTCCCCCAGAAGCCAGATGCGCTAGGCTCCAGCTCCTCGCCACCCTGAACAGGGTCATTGAAAATGGATTCATGATTCAGTTGCTGGTTTGGTCCGTAACATGCCAGTAAATAGGTAAAAAATGCAAACTAAAACAAGCAGATATTCCAACAGCTTCTTCCCTCTTGCCATAAACTTCTTAAACAGTTCATTTCTAATTGCATTGTAACATGCTGCCAATTTTGTCTTGAGATTGTTGTCACATATAGGTCAGGCCAATCATACATTATTCGTGCACTCACTGTAGTGAGTAGCCTCGCCACCCTGCGCTACTTGCATATCTGTTGTTGACCAATACTACCCACGCTTGTGCTTGAGAAGTATCTGCACCATTTGCACAATTGACATTGTCCCAGATTATCGCACTAAAAGTAACTTTAAACTGCATAAATTGCTAGAGGACTTGTCAAAAAAATAATAAAATAATAATAATAATAATTGTACTGACATTACTACATAACTGGTAACCTTTTATTGCTCAGTGACTGTGGTTTTTATGTTTTTATGTCTGTTGTCGTAATAGAGCTCCAACTACCGGAGACAAATTCCTTGTGAGTTTTTGACATACTTAGCAAATAAAGATGATTCTAATTCTTATTCTTAAAAATGGTGATCATTGTTTTTGAAAAGTTAAAGCAGATGTTTGGAAATGTCTTTTTTTTAAAAGACAAAGATAATCACTCTGCTTTCATTGAGGACAACAGAAATCAGAGAATATTTACGGTTGAGAGGCTGAAATCAGAGGATTTGGACGATTTTAAATTCAACAATTGCTCTAAAATTATTAATCGATTACCAAAATAGTTGTCAATTATTTTGATAGTCGATTAGTTCTCGATTCATTTTGTTGAAGTCGTCGATAAAGCTGTTGCACCTCTTTATTAGATGTTTATCTTAAAATAAAGTGATAAGTATATACAGAAGTAAACATGAACAGCAGCAAGACGCTTCAGAAGCATTGCATGTCACATATGTATATAGACATATAATACAAAAATACAACAACAACAAAAAACTGTCTTTGCTCCGTGCATTTTTACATTTCCCATTTTAAAAACACTTGTATGTTCGGATTTAAAAGGTTGGAACGTTGTGCATAATTGCAAAGCCGTGCCCTTTAGATAATGTGGGATGCCCTTTGGTATGACGCACATTGGTAATCCTACCAATCAAACAGGTGCACTGCTGATAAAGCCCACTTGTAGCTTTAAGGGTGCCGACAATTTGCAGATAGACATCAGAAAATTAATACTTTTTGGGGCATGTGTGCCAATTATATAAACGTATTTTGCCGAAGCGGAAAAACCACTGCGCTTCATATTGTGTGTGTGTGTGTGTGTGTGTTTAATTGAAAGGAAACTAGCATTTAATTAACAATTGACGAGCAGGAAATGAGTTTTATTGACTTGTTTGCGAAGGGACAACAGTCATCTGTGCTTGTGTGCCTCACCACTTGACTACTGCGAGGCGACTGGTTGGTTATCGGCAAATATTGCGCATAGGAATCGATGCTGACGGTCAATACGCGGACTTCTTCAGGGGAAGGAAACCAACGGATGCAATAATGGTCCCAAATCACGACAAATTTGTGTACTTAACATTGTGACACCAAGAGGACCAACTGGCTGTCCATTTCTTGCATGCTAATGCTTGAAGATTGTATGATTGTAACATTTTTATTCCCTCAGACCCACTGTAAAATCCATGAAGTCAAAATAGAAATGTCCCTGAATAGAGGCCAGGAGTGTTTATTTATTTAACTACAGATGGAAGAGGCATTGATCGTTGGGACAGAGCATCTATGTAATTGTAATTGTATTTCAATTTTACAAGTGTATTCCAATCTATGTGAAAATAAAGTGACTAATTTGGATAAATGCTGAGATGGTGTGGAACAAGTAAGTCTCGATATTTATCCATCCAGTTTCTATGTCCGCTTTTTTTCATTAGAGTTGCGGGTCAACTGGAGCCGATCCTAAATGACTTCGGCCTAAAAGCGTCGTACACCCTGGACCGGACGCCAGCCAATAGCAGGGCACATATCGAGAAACATTCGCATCCATGGACAATTTCGAATCTTCAATTAACCCAATTTGCATCTTTTGGAAATGTGGGAGGAAGCCAGGGATCGCCCACGCAAGCAAGCGTGAACATGCAAAGTCCTCACAGGAAGGTTGGAGCTGAGACTTGAACACCGAACCTTAGAACTGTGAAGCAAACATACTAACCACTTGCACACCGTGCCGCCACTGGATTGATAAAAGTCGTTAAATAATGCACGAGCAAATCCTTTTTATCACCCCGTTAGACGCTACACTTTTATTTGAATGTATAAGACACTGTCGTTTTTGTTAGCAGAGTTCAAATGGACTCATGAGTAACTGAAACTAGCGTCTGTGAAACGAGATCTCAAGTAGTTACGACTTAATTTTTTCCCTAATGGGAAAAGGGAGGGATTTATTTGAGGCAGGTGTTACTTTATTTGAAGTCAATGAAGCACCCAGTAACTAATTAGAGAGGCAGTATATTCAGACTGATTATGTATTTGTTTTTGGGAGAAAATGAACAAATGTAAACCAAAAATTATCTTAAAAGTTAAACATATTCTTTCAAAAGACTGGCTTTATTCCTTTAGTATTAAAAATACAATGTATTCCCTGGTATCTCATCTTATTTGTATGACATAGCCATAGTTTGTGTTTCCGTTTTTTCCATTTTGTATTATGGATTAAAAATAAAATCACAATTCTGTCTGAATGAATCTATGTTATAATCTACATGAATATTATAAATGTATATTGCCCTTTTTTTGGTTTTGTTAATACCTGGCTTGTGTCATTTCTCACAAATATATGCTCTGTGAAGCCAACCACTGAGATCGATTTATCAGTCAAAATCAATCAGGTTCCTGTTCGCACGTAAAATTCAACGATCCCGAAAGGCTGCTGATCGGTTGAGCCGTGTCAGGTGACTTATGAACTGCTTTGACCTTTATAATAGGGTGCTTCTGACATGAAATCATTATATAATCCTTGAAAACTGACTGAAATTTGGTTCGAATAGTGCCTTGGGTTTAATGTCCTTTAAAATCAATAGCAATCTTGTTCGACCTTAACTAAAACAACCCCTGAAAGGCTAAAAAAACGAAAAGAGAAAAAAAAAGATTCAATTCAAATAGTGCCTGCTGGTGTTCCGAAAAGTACCGGGGCTATGACTTCATCTAAAGTGGCCATCTTTGGTCCAATAGCCTTCAAAGATCAATAGAATCCTTGGTCAAACAAA
The DNA here is from genome assembly GCF_024500275.1 of Phycodurus eques. Lineage (NCBI taxonomy): Eukaryota > Metazoa > Chordata > Actinopteri > Syngnathiformes > Syngnathidae > Phycodurus > Phycodurus eques. The sequence goes on from NC_084539.1 coordinate 8,119,530, forward strand.
CACACAAAATCCAACCGATTCAGATTAGGATGGCTATGTCAAATCTTCCAAATCTATAGGGTTCTTCCCGAGGGGATTTTGGCATATGGATCTTGCCACCTCGTAATGCGGTCCTGGCTTGTGCGTCATCAGCTGGTTGACGCTACCTTATGCAGCCGGACATCAAGAGGAAAATCCGAGGCACCCAAACATGAGTGAAAGCATCTGAGAGCTGCCAATTGATCGTTTTTCTGTGGCTTGAAAAAAAATATATATAATAAGAGCACAGCAGGGGGAAGGAAAAACATGTTATTGCATTTCTTGCAGATAGAACAAGAAAATAGCTTTTTGGTTGCTGCTTTCGGACAAAAAAAACAAAAAAAACAAGCACTTACTGCTGCTGCTGTTGCTGCCGCAAGGTGGGCGGCCAAGTGTGGACTTCTTGCTCGCTTACAGAAGTGTGCGTGGGCGGGGCAGAGCCAAGGTTGGAGGTCACACGAGTGTGTAAGCACACAAACACACATGTATATTGTTTATACAGTATCATTTTACTCATACAAATTCCTCCTTTACAACTCCAACTACCCTGTAGCAGTTTCTATTTCAATTTATTTTTTTAATAGTACCTCAGTTACCAGTACCTAGTTACCTCAGGCCAAGCCGGACTGGCTCCAGCTGATTGTCCTCAACAACAACAACAAAATAAACAAAAAATATGTACAATTTCACCAAATTAAGCTTTAGAGTTACCAAGTTCGACAGGCCCAGCTCGCCGCTTAATAAGTCTGACAAAATTCATATTTCTCACCCAAGTTTAGCTCAGTGTATGCGACAAAAATATCCTCACAATTTCACGAGATAAAGGATGAAGTTGGCCGTTACTACGGTACTGTAAATTTGATAGGCCAAGACCTCGCTCAGTGAGTCCAAGTGAACTGGAATTTATCACACCATTCCATCTAATTTTAATCCACAGAAAATCTTTACAATTTAAGATAAGTGCAGAATTTTGAATCTGATCAACTTGCAATTTATCCCCCCAAAAATCCAGCTCATTGTACACTACAGGAAAAAAATCCATTCAAAGGATGCGCCTCACTTTTCGTCCAAATGACTGATCTCTCGCTTCTCTCTTGATGGATTGCTTGTGTAGACTACTGATGTGATGGACTTTTTTTCTTTTTTTTTTTTTCTTAACCAACCTGGACTCACAGAAGTGGCTTCAAAGCCTCCTTGGTGTGTGTGTCTGCGTCTGTGTGTATGTGTCTTTTTTATGGATGAGTTTCGCGTTTGCATAAACAAGAAAGTCCGCCCATTCATCACGACTTCCCCGCTCACCTTCATGAATAATGTCAGCGTTTGTGCATGCCGCTGATACCGTCGGCACGGCAATGCAATAGTGTGCAATGCAATGGAGTTTTAATGTTGCACATTTCAAAGCATTTGCATCAAATAGTAGCCACACCTGTCGTGATAGGGACGCTATTAAAACACTTGTTAAAATATGGCATATTTCAGCATATAGTGGCTGGGGGATGTGTATTTACTCAACTGCAGAGGGCGGAGGCACAGAAACTTTACTAAAACTTTATGCCTGAGCCCAGAGGAGATTATCGAAAGGTTGAAGAGGAATGCTAATGTTAGCTGCTAGCTCTAGCCTAGCCCTAGGCAAAGTATGCCCGTGGGCCACATCTACAACTTGGAATACAATTTAGTTACTTTTAAAATCAAGTAATCAGTAACGTAGCTGATATTTTGCGCATTTTTGTGTGTGCAGTTACTCAACCTCGCAAGGTCGACTCTAGGCATTTTGAATAGCATATTAAAATAAGTAATGGTTCACATAGCAATGGTTATGAGTAATCTAATAATCCATCCATCCATTTTCTGAGCCGCTTATCCTCACTAGGGTCGCGGGTGTCCTGGGGCCCATCCCAGCTATCATCGGGCAGGAGGCGGGGTACACCCTGAACTGGTTGCCAGCCAATCGCAGGGCGCATATAACCAAAGAACCATTTGCAGTCAACTCATTTGCAGGCAATTTTAGAGTCTTCAATTAACCTAGCATGCATGTTTGTGGGATGTGGGAGGAAACCGGAGTGCCCGGAGAAAACCCAAGCAGGCGCAGGGAGAACATGCAAACTCCACACAGGCAGGATTGAACCCGGGTCTTCAGAACTGTGAGGCAGATGCTCTAACAAGTCGTCCACCGTGCCGCCTAATCTAATAATAATTAAAAAAAAAAAAAAAAAAAAAAAACATCTTGCTAATGCAGGCCAGATGTGGGCTAAGCAGGCAGAAACAAATGCAGGAATAAAAGTGAGGAGTTAATTAAACTAATTCCCCACAGAGTAAAAAACTGAGCAATTAATGGGTTATTTGGTTGATAGGCAATTAATCTACAATTATAGCGATACATGAATTGGGAGAATTAAGCAGATGTGAGAAAAGGGTCTTGTTTGTTGAAGCCCAATAATTGAGAATGGGAAGTAACAGTCAGTGTTGTTGAGTCAGTAATGAAACAACACACAAGCCAAGCTAGAATGTATTTTACGTAACGGCTATTAGCCACAGACAGGAAGCAGTTTAGCTGTTAGTTACCAAATCAGGACAGTCGAGGCGAGGCAGGCAGCTCGCTTTACGGTGATAAGATGCAAGATGTAATTCCATTACAACATGCTTTTTTTTTTACTTGAGTTCGTTGTCACATTTCTGTGGTGCCAATTCTATATTACTCGTGCACTCACTGTAGTTGTCTCGCCACGCTGCCATATTTGCATATCTGTTCTTGACCAATACTGGCCACTCATGCCAGAGTAGCATTTGCTCCATTTGCACACTGATTGAGGAGTATCTGCAACATTTGCACAATCAACATTGTCCCAGATTATCGCACGACTCGTCACTTTAAACCGCATAAATTCCTTGAAGTCTCGGCGCCCTTTGCACAATGGTCATTGCACCGGACTATTGCAATATTAGTCATTCGAACTGCTCTACGTGCGAGAGTTAAGTGCGAGAGCAATTTGACTATTGTCAAAAAAAATACAAAATAAAATGCATTACCAGATAACTAGCAACCTTTTATTGCTCAGTGACTGTTTTTCTCAATGTCTTTATGTCTCCAAAGTGTTCTCTGTCAATTGACGGTCTGTTGTCGTACTAGAGCGGCTCCAACTACCGGAGACAAATTCCTTGTGTGTTTTTTGGACATACTTGGCAAATAAAGAAGATTCTGATAAAAGGATCGAGCGTGGCCAGGAAGCGCTCGTGCAAGCAGCATGCAACTTTTTAATCCTTTTCAGTTTAACCATGGCAGTCCTTAACGTGTTTTTCACAGCCAATTAATCCAACATTTTGTCTATAATTTATCTGAAACTGGGCCCACGTCCACAGATACTGTATGTTTGTTCTTTTCATCCAAATGCATTTTGAGTGACTAAAATAAAATGTTGGGACTCGTGAGTGGAAAGGGGCTATAATGTCACAGTGTGCAGCAGTTTTTGTTGTTTGTCATATTCTTAACAGTGGAACTTTTCAAGTCAAACACTACACTTTCCCGGATGCTGGTCAGTCGATGCTTTGTTGACATTGCGAAAAACATTTCCCATCAAAATTGAAAATAGAAATAATCAGCTTGTTAACTGTTTACTGTAGATAATTGATGTATCCATCCATTTTGTATACCGCTTGTACATGCACCAACATCACGACACATTTGTTGTGTCATGGGCCACATTGTGGGTACGGTTACTCTCAACGGACTGTTATGACTGTGAAACCATATTGATCGTTCATCGCCTCATCACAGTATTCAGCGGTGGCTGGTCAATAGAGGGCGCTCGGGCGCTGCCCCACAGCTGCTGAGTCACCTTGAAAAGGACAAAAGTGTAATAATGAAAATGAAAATATTATAATCAAAATATTGCAAATTATATGCATATCTATTTTTAGACAAGTAGGCTAAATAGTATACAGTTAATGATGAGGAAAACTGATTTTTTTTTTCTATCTCTGGTTGTCTCATTTTATGACGTAACTTCTGGTTTAGGACGCATCAACGCTTTCCCATTGTATCTCGTTAAATGTTTGACAGACAGTCCTCAAAGGTACAAAAGTATGGCGTTGGATTCCAGCGCCCTTTAATGTTAAACAGGGTTACTGTTAAACCCTCCCACCACCCATCAAGTTACTGTGAAAAGGGGTTCGGTTAAGAAAAAAATGCTTGAAATATCGCAGCATTATTCTACATTACATATAACAATTTTATATTTTTTTACAGGTTTTAGCATTTCATTTGACGCAAATGATTTGCTTTCGTGGGCCACATAAAATTGTACGGCGGGCTGGATTTGGTCCTCGGGCCTTGTGTTTGACACCTGTGCTTTACAACGCTGTCGTCAGTGTATACGGCCGCAGGGATGCTGCAAGCATATTAAAATATTTTACCTTAAATTAGACTGGTAACTCCCATGTGATTGGCTGGCGACCAGTTCAGGGTGTAGTCTCTTGTCCAGTCAGCTGGGATAGGCTTCAGCACACCCGCGACCTTAGTGAGGATCAGCAGTACTGAAAATGGATGGATGGATGATGGACAGATGGATAAGCGGACGGAGGGACGGACGGACGGACTGGTAGCACAGTCACTTCCGAAATATGCAAGTTTATCTTCAAATGCAATGAGCAATAGTCCAAAGGAAATAGAAACAGTGAAACCAAAAAATAAAATTTGGGCTGCCTACAATGTCCTGTTTTACAACACGCTACGCTATGGAACACAAGATGAAACCGACTGCCTCATTGAAGAGAAACATGCCGCAAATTCACCAACTACAGTCAGCATAATAGCTTGTACTTGTCATCATTCGGTTTGTGTTGGGGTTTTTTCTATGCCTGTTGGTTGGTTTCTATGCCTATGTCTTCATGTGAACTATTGTAGAAAAAAAATAAAAGTACCCAAATTATATGTTTGACCCATTCCATGTCTGGTTAAAAAAAATAATAATAATAATACATATATATACAAATGCAGGGGTCCTCGAGTTAGTTCTGTTCCTATGACAACAACCACACTGATGTAGGAACGTGCCGTAGTCTATAGTAACAGTGAAAATTACAGGAAATGTTTGTCTGAAAAACACTTCTAGGACATACATATAAAACAATCACATACAAAAAGTGAGTAAGGCAGTAACAGAGTAGGTTTTCCTGTGTACATGACAACATACTCATATGCCACTGCTCAAACTAGTTCATTGAGTTACCTGAAAACATCGAATGTCACCTTAACAAAAAGGTAGAAGAGGAGCTTAAGGATGCTTGCCAGATGGACAAAAGGGGGGGAGAGTTCGCCTCTAGCTGTAGTAATTAAGTTGTGTAATTGCACAGATAATGAATCACTGTGCCTTGGAGTCAAAACAGTCCATGATACACAGCAGAGAGGTTTTTTTTTCCATCATCATCTACTAAGAAAGCTCCATGTGCTTCAATATATTTCTAATGCAGAGTGGTAGCGGGCTACACTGGCGGGCTGGTTGACACGTCAATAAAATACATCTATGATGGCTTTAATTCAGCTTCGTATAATATTAGAGAACATAAAGCATCGTGGAAACCGTCACCTATAATAGGATGCAGAGCAGCCAGGCGGTGTAAAACCTCTTTTATGGACACTTACAAGCCAATAAAAAAAATAAAAACATGCATTACTGTTAATACTATAATAAAAAAAAAATCCTTCAAATATACAGTAAATGAGAGTTTAGCCTGGATTTGTGGAGAACAACTAGACACAATATTTTTCAATTAAAAATGGTTAAGGTCTTATTTGGAGCATTCACATCCATGATGAGCGCAAAAACTACCATAGTGTGCCACAAGGCTGTTTCAAATCTTTTTTCAAATTTCAAATCTTTTGAAAAGGGGTCCTCGGCTTTCCGCTCCTACGGTGTATTTCAAACTTGGACGTAAGTCATAAACACGGTAGTCAGTCACTACCTACGCTACCGGTAGTCAGTCACTACCTCAGTCATGAAGTCCTCACAACAGAAAATATTTGTCGAATTAGAATTTAAAAATATATATTTTTTTGTCATTGCATAGTGTACAACAAAATTGTAGGAGAAATACTTCTAGGCTATAAATCTAAAACAAATGGAAAAAACAATACGATCACCAGCCCACACTAATGCAGCAGTCACAATTACAGTAAAAACACTTCATAAATATAGGTCATAAATATAAAACAATGAAATGAAATCTACAGTGGTAAGTGAGTGTGCCTTTTGGTGACCACATATTCTTACAGCCCTACGTAAACTTCATCGTATGACTATCGTAAACTATGGACGGCCTCTATTCATCTTACTTATGTTATTCCAGCTGACTATAGGAAAAAAGCAGTCCACTACACTATTAATGACTATAAAACTGTTCCGGTAAACGTCAACATCTTAACGTGGGCTTGACTTTACAATTTGTTATCTTGTGTGTCGATTTCGGTGGTTTATAGTGATCCTCGTGTAACTACACCTCCCCACGCCCCCAACCCCCTCACGTGGGCCTAATAAAGAATGTTCTTGTGAGGTACAGCGGCTCCTCGGTTTACGATTGAGCTCTGTTCCTGCAGCAGCGACGTAACCCAAATTGTGGCTTTTTCTTTCTTTAAGGTCTTTAAAACAGAGTTCAGATAGACAAATCTGTATTTGAAACAGTTTTTAACGCACAAAACAGAAGAAAAAAAAACATTTATTTTGCTAATGTGTCCCAAGAATGAGAGACGAGGTATCAAATTGGCTCCAGTTAAAAAAAAAAAAAAAAAAAAAAAATTATTCATTAAAAAAACACCAATAAAACCTGCCACAAAGACAGGTCGAAACAAATCTTCTGGACCAACTGCAAGGCTCATCATTAGATTGCTGGTTACTCGCCGAAAACAAAGGTAAACCTTTAAAAGCCCTTTTGACAATTTAATCAAAACCGTCACACACCCAGAAAGGCACTCCAAAATCTGAAAACAAGTATTTAAAGGAGATGGAAGTGTAAGACCAGAAAGTGTGCATGGTTGTATGAGTCCTGCTGAAAGTTAAACCTGTTTCGTCTTTTAAGACTTTTTTTCTGTCTTGAGTTCTGTTCGTCTAAATGGAATTTCGAACATATACAAAGCAATTGAGACAACAGACAGCAAATAATAAATATGTGTTGAGATTTGTCCTTGAAAGAAATCTGATAAAAGTTGTTTTAGATTGAAATTGGAAATTTGTACATAAACATGGGGGAAAACTTAAAGTGCAATTCAAGAAATAAACATAACAGACTTTTTTTTTTTAAGTCCTGCCACAACATACACCACAACTACACACACAAAAAAAATATTAAAAGTTCTGGTTCCACACAGTTGCATATTGCAAAATAAGTAATTCAAACATTAATCTATTGTTTTGTGTTTTGAACAAAATAACTAAAAACAGTGTGCAACTGGCCCCCAAAAAAAAAGAAGAATCCCAACTTCACGAGAAGGCACAACTGCTTTAATATTAAGAGAAAAGTCTGATACTTGCATATCTGTTGTTGACCAATACTGGCCACTCATGTGCTAGAGAAGCATCTGCACCATTTGCACAATTGACATTGTCCCAGATTATCACACTAATAGTCACTTTAAGATGCTTACATTTCTTGAAGTCTCTGCGCCATTTCCACAAATTTCCACCAGACTATTGTTGTATTAGGCATTTCAAACTGCTCTAATTGCTAAAGGACTCGGCATCTTTTTGCACAATTGTCAAAAAAAACCAAAAAACAATTGTACCAGCATCACCACATTACTGGTAACCTTTTATTGTTCAGTGACTGTGGTTTTATGTTTTTTATGTCTCCAAGGTATTCTCTGTCAATTGACTGTCTGTCGTAGTACAAGAGCAGCTTTTGTTTTTGTGTTTTTGACAATAAAGATGATTCTGATTACTTTTTGAAGTAGGAAGTCAGATGTTCGGCTATAGAAAATGGAAAGTCTTTTTTTTTAATCAAATGTAATAATCTTACTTTGAATAATGTAAGCATAAAAATAGTTTGTATTATATTTTGCTTTACTGTTTGTAGCAAAAAAAATGAGAAGTGCCTTATTTTCTTGGGTGATTCACTATCTAATTACAGTCATGCTAAAAATCAATGTCGTGAAAATGTAAATATTAGTTAACCAAACTGTTTACATTTTGAGTGTTCATTTCAAAGGGGTTTGTGTACTATGTAATAAGGTGCATTATTTATAAATATTTTGATCAAATTTATGACTACAAATATATTTCTTTTTATTAGTGAGATTCGTGGGCTGTCATCTCATTTGCAATGCACGCACGTGTGTTTGTCGTGTTGCTAAACTCTTGTCAGCCTAGGTGTATACTGTAATGGAGATTCTCTGCCAGATGATTTCCTCGCCGCTAAAAGCCGACTTTATTGTCTTATTGACTGTGTGGCGTGCTGAGTGCATTCTGTGTGAGAAAAACATGAATTCCAATGTTGTCATTGTAAAATGTACTGTATGTGACGGACAGTGGCAGACTTGTTGTGTATGGGAATGAATCTTGGTTAGAGAGAGATTATTAATGTGTTTGCTTGTCGCCGGTCTGTAACTGTCACACTTCTGCCACCTTTATTGTATTTATTTGACTTTTCGCTAGGCTATTTTATGAGCGTCTTACCCACTGTGTAGTGAAGAAACAGGTTGAAAGCGATACAAGTGCAGTGGAGCTCCTTCAGGGTCACTGCGGATGAGATCCAAATGAGTCACGACAATTTCAGCGGGGTACACACATTCCAATTTTTAACATCTTAACTGTATTTTAAAATGTGACGGAGCCCTAACGTGTAAAAAAAAAAATGTGCCCGCTCTTTAGTGTACTTCAGATGATCAACACAACACACAACACACGGGACATCGTTTGCAGTACCAGGGTTGACTTTTCGGAGACAACATGGTGCGACAAGGTATCCAGACAGCCAGAAAATACAAAGCACAAGAAAGCGTATCCGTAGAAGAAGAAATAGAAAAACACAAGCTTTTTGTTAGTTTATCTGGTAACTCCATTGCAGGTCCAGTTGCACCTGTATTTGTTTCTGGCAATCAAGCGAGCATCAGGTTTTTTCCTAATTAGCTACTGTTCCGTTTTATGTCACAATCATCGAGTCAGTGACTCGGCCGAACTGGGTGTTGAGTTCACACAAAAGGATTGTGTGACTCAGAATTGCAAGCATAACATTTATAGAAAATACTGTGCGTTTTGTAATATCTGTCTGTTAGAAATGTGCTTTTAAGAGACAGTGAAAACTGTATACAGTGTTCCCTCGCCACTTCGCGCGTCAGTGCTTCGCGGGTTTTTCCAAAATATTCATAACAAAAATAAAATAATGCAGCCGTATCGGCAGCCATATTGCGGAAAGACGCGCTGTTTCATGTTGATGCGCGCGAGGGAAGGTTTCCCTGCATGCCAAACAAAGCGATGAGTTGACTCAGAGGCTTTGTACATGCCTGTACTGTATGGGCACTCAAACAAGGCGCGTGATTGGTTCCTGCTGTGACATCGACCAATGAGAGCACGAGTGGATTTATCCCGTGAGCTGATTGGCTGAGCATCATCGCAGCCTCATCCAGCATCTTCCCTTGTTGTGTCTCGCCAGTCTCGTCCACGCTGTTGTGTTCGCAATAACTTTTTTTGTTTAAGCGCTAATTTTTTGGATTAGTTAAGAAAGCCCTTACAATGCCGCCGAAGCGCTGTGCCCCTGCGAAAGCTTCCTCCGGGGCGCCCAAGATGAAGGAGAAGATGATGAAAGCAAAAAAGTGAAACTTTTAGATTACATCAAGAAAGAGGAAGCAAACATCCGCAAAACTGCTTCAATAAGGAAGCGAAACGTGTAGTAACTCTGCGTAATAAGAGACGGGGTTATGTCCTTGTACAGGGCACGACGACTACCCGGCGCCATGTTTTTCTCCAAGGTAAAACCCCAGCTACACCATCAGCGCCTCCAGCAGAAGAGTCTCCGAGTGAACCTAAAGCCTCTACGAGTCAAGTGAGAGCCTCTCCTCCGCCACCAACGCAAGCCTCTTCGCCTCTCTCAGAAGGCAATGTTGATGAACGTTAAGTACTGTATAAGGTTTTATAATTAAAGATTTAAATAAGCACGTGTACTGTTGTAATCTTTGTCTCAAATATGTAAAGTATAAATACTTTTTACATATTTGAAACATTCTGGTACACATCCATGAAAATTCCTTGGGGGGGGGGCAAATCCTACTTCGCGGTTTTTCACCTTTCGCGGGGTGTTCTGGTCCCTATTAACCGTGAAAAACGAGGGAACACTACTCTTTTTCTAGCAAACATTGCTTATGTGTATTTATTACATTTCCTCAAACACCTCCCTCCCATTGGACGCTTTTTTTTTCCGAATCAGGCAAAAATCAATGGCTGTAACTCAGTTCATAGTTGCTATGGTCAACAGACACAGAGCTGAGGCCATATGAACTCTGTCGACAGTCAGCGTAGACTATGTTCAATCCACAATGTTCTGTGCGTTCATTTTTATGCTTCAGGGATCTTGATCTTTTCCCCCATTTCACATAATAGGGCTTTTTATTTTGTTTCTAAATTCCACTTTCACTTGCCATTAATTGTAACAGAGCTGGAATTTTGTTCCAAAATGGCCAACCACAATCCACATCACCCTTTACACGAGACTTTAAAAATATGGTGAAATGTCGTGCGTGCGTGCATTTGTGTGTCTGTTTTTATGCAGCATATTGCCTCGAGGCATTTTGATAAATTTATCTTTTGCGGTGGTTTATGTATGACTCCCTACTAAATTCCTGCAGGAGCATATTATTATTTGTAATTAATAAAGATTTTAATTTAATTAAATTAAGTTTTAATTAACCAGGCCTTATACACACACACACACACACACACACACACACATATATATATATATATATATATATATATGTGTGTGTGAGTGTGTGTGTGCGTGTATGTATGTATGTATGTGTATATATATATATATATATATATATATATATATATATATATATATATATATATATACACACTGCATATTAAAGATAGTACAAACAATCTTGCATCGGCGACATTTAAAATTCAAGAAATGTCTGTCAGAAATGTCAGTAAATGTCACTTTTCCCAAGAGAGTTACATAGTTACTATTTTCCGACATAATTAATTTTGCACAACAATAGCAAGATAATGCAAATATGCTTATTTGCGGATGAACCTGGCCGGGATATCACGCTTCAAAAACTTTCTCATGATCACCAGGTTGGAAAAAATGTAATGGAATTTTACTGCAAAAAGGAAAGATGAGACGTATCTTTTAATTCGGATAGACCAACACAAAGCATATTAAATGATAAGAGGGCCTATAGCAGGAGTCACATATCCAGCAAAGCTCTCCAAGGAATCAGGCCACAATCTGACGTCTGGTCCCCGATGAAGCACTTGAAGACTAATACTTGTGCAGTATGGATGCACTGCGCCGTGAAATCTAAGCTCACCTTAAATAAACATTGCCACGTCTTTCGCCAAGAAACAAAAAGAGTAAAAGTCGGAAGGACAATTCCAAGAGCAAATGCAAGGACACGATTTAATATTCCATTAACATTTTTGCTATATCCAATATCAATATGACATCCTGACTCTTGAGTACAATTTGTATTTACCACTCAAAAATTGTTTGAAGGAGACATGAGCATTTTTTTGCCACAATATGATATACAGTAGTTTCAAGGTGTCTTAATAATATAACAAAATACCCAAGATCAAGAATTATACCACGTTACACACCCTATTTCTTTTCTCACTAAAATTAGCCCATTTTTAGGGGCTGGCCCTGTCACAAGCAAGTGAGTAACTGTGTACCCCACCAAATACTGCTGAGCTAATGGAAAGCCTTGCTTTCATTACCATGACAATCAGGAGGAGAGCCTGAGCATTCCTTTTTTTTTTTTTTTTTTTTGTCCTGTTCGACTGTTAGGTCAAGCAGAATGGAGGATCTGTATCCTTTTTTCGCCAGTTTTATTGTGTCACAGTGGAGTTTTTAAGCTTCCGCTGTGGTTTCTTAGTATTATAATTGAAGTTTATTGAGAATCAGTCGAACAGAACAAAGTTTCTAGAGGGGAGGGAGAAACAAAGACAAAAGACAAAGCACTAATTGTAAACAGGATTGGCTGGCGACCGGTTCAGAGCGTACCCCGCCTCTCGCCCGAAGATTGCTGGGATAGGCTCCAGCACGCCCGCGACCCTAGTGAGGATAAGCGGAATGGAAGATGAATGAATGAATGAATGAGAAAAGTAAGTCATTACATTATCTACAACAATGAAACATTAAATATGGGTGTTGCATGGCGGTCTAGTGCTACACCCTGTGAGGGAAGGACAGGACAAGTTTGTTTTCTTAGCGGTAGCTAATGCGACAATGATTGTTAATATTTATTAGGGAGGTCGATTATGCTTAAGTCGCCAAGTATGCACAATCTTGGGGAAAGTGGAATCTTGAAATTCAAAATGTAAAAGAGTTTTTGTGTAACCGAAGACCAAAAGCATTGAATTGGTGTACATTCCCATATAGCATGAAAATAGGTGTCTGGGGTATTTTTGGTGCATTGCGTGGATATATTAGATAGAGAGAAGCCCATTTTATGCATAGTGTACTGATTAAAGTGTGTCTATGGAGAGTTTATATGTATTGTATAAACTGTAGATTTGTGTTTTTTGTGATTCTAAACGTCTTGTTACAAATCTGTATCCAGTAGATACGCTCAGCGGACATGGAAAGGTCTTCTTCCGATTTGGTGATTGGTAAGTGCATTGCATTTAGTACATGAAATTAATTCATAAACTTTTGAGAGATTTCTTTTACTTTGCGGGAGAAGCTTCACTATTTGCTTTACAAACTCCGGCAGTTCGAGGGTGCTCTGGAGTGTTGGTATTCTTCTTTTATTGCTGCTTTTAATTATTTGTATTGAAGAAAGTTTCTTGGAACATGTCCTAAAAACATTGTTAAATAGTTGTCGTAGGGGGTCAATTCCATGTTGTTCCCATGTACTAAAATGAAGGAGTATATTATTAATTTCGAAATCTGGATTATGACAGATTGGGGAGATCATACTGGGAGCTAATTGAGATCCTGTAGATTCTAAACTTTGCCACCAAGCCGTTAAGGTCTATTTTTTCCAATTCTAGCCAAGAATCATACTGTTATTGGGAGTATTGTTGATTTTCTCCAGTTGATAGAGTTGTCTGATATTTGTGAGAATATTTTAATGAGATTGAAGACTGCCTGAAGAGAATACTTTGGTTCTCTAAGTAAATAAGAATATCATCAGCATATAGATTGATTTTTTTTGTTCTCTCACTAGTGAGCAGATACCTTTAATATTAGCATTCTGACGTACAGCGGCAGCAAGAAGTTCGATTAATATTGCAAATAGCATTGGTGAGAGTGGACATTCTTGTCTGGTTCCTCTTTGTAATGTAAAACTTTGTGGCGTAATCCTATTTGTTATATATTTTGTTATATTAGTTAATTCAGCGAATTGTATAATGTTGCTATCCAATGTATAAATGAATCTCCAAAGCCAAATTTGCAAAGTACTGCAAACAGGAAAGCCCAGTTAACTTTATCAAAAGCTTTCTCTGCATCAAGTGACATGATGATTGCGTTTAGATTTTTAACAGACGTTATTTATGGAACTTTTACCTTTAATGAAGCCTGTCTGGTCATAGTGGATTATCAACGGGAGTACCTTTTCAAGTCTCACTGCGAGAGCTTTCGAGACAATCTTGATATCTACATTAATCAGTGATAAGGGCTGATAATTAGCCGGGGGAGTGGGGCTATACCTGACTTTAGTAATAACTTAATTGAAGCTGTGTTGATATGGCTATTGATGTGACCTTTATCGTTTATCTCCTTGACTGTTCTGAGAAATAGAGGCACTCGTATTGGCCAGAAATGTTTAATGAATTCTACGGGGATTCCGTCCGGGCCAGGCGCTCGTCCCGATTGCATATTTTTTTTAATGCGTTATGTAATTCTGTGATGGTTAAAGGAACATCAAGGATGTCTTTAATTTGTGCATTTAATTGAGGAATGTTTCGATCCTTAATAAAAGTTCAAATTTGTTTTTGGTCTGAGTTGTTCGAAGATATAAACTGCTATTATAATTGCAAAACATTTCATTTATTTCGTGCGGTGATTGTGTACAGTTGCCATTTGAATCTTGAATGGCTGTAATTAATGACTTTTCTTTATTGCGCTGAAGTTGGTTCGCAAAGAATTTTCCTGATTTATTACTGTACTCAAAGTTAGTGTATCTTAACTGTTGTTGTAGAAAATCTGTTCTTTTTGATAAGATAACGTCAAATTGATGTTTTGCCTTTTGAAGTTGGTTTCTAAGCGTATATGTCGGGCTTAATTGCATATTCTTCTGTGAGGTGTTTAATTTTTTCCTCAATTCCATTTCCCAATTTTTGTTCTTGTTTTTTTTTTTTTTTTTTTTTTTTAAATTCGAAGAGTATGATATGATTCGACCTCTCAATACAGCTTTCCCGGTTTCCCACAACAGAGATGGGGATATGGTTGGGGAGTCGTTGAATTTCAAAAACCCATCCCATTCCTTCCTCACGAAAGTCAATAGGGACGTGTTGAAGCGCCATGTTGGCGGGGGTCCCAAACTTGATTCGTACGTTCTTTTTCAAGGCGTACGTTATTTTTCATGGCTGGCGTACGCACGTTTCGGCAGCTGTTGGTGCTTTGGTGACACATAGAGGTGATGCTGGGAAACTGTTATAATAAATCTGCACATCAGAGACACATGAGAATGAACAATTAATGCCTGGCAACATTTGATTTCAACAATGTAAAAGAGGCAAGGACATAATTCACTTGTTAACCAGTGTATTTAATGAATCACTGATATTTATGAGGACAGCTAGAAACACTAGAATGCCCAAATCCCAGACATTTGGCTTTTCTACCTGTAACGCCTCAAGAGTAGCCGAGTGGCTGAATTAGTTTGAACTAATATCCCAACTCAGGTGTGAACAACCCAGCAATTTCCATCCATCCATCCATCTTCTTCCACTTATGCGAGGTCGAGTCCTCGGGCAGTAGCTCTAGCAGGGAAGCCCAGACTTCCCTCTCCCCAGCCTCTTCCTCCAGCTCTTCAGAGGGGATCCCGAGGCGTTCCCAGGCAAGCCGAGAGACGTAGACTTTCCAGCGTATCCTGGGTCGTCCCTGGAGTCTCCTCCCGGTGGGACTTGCCCGGAACACCGCAGCTCTACTCTGAGACCCTCAGACTGAGCTTCTCACCCTATCTCTACACCCTGCGGAGGAAACTCATTTCGGCCGCTTGTATCCGACCCAAAGCTCTTGACCATAAGTGAGGGCAGGAACGTAGATCGACCGGTAAATAGAGAGCTTCGCCTTTCGGTTTAGCTCCTTCTTCACCACAACGGACCGATACAAAGTCCGCATCACTGCAGTTGCTGCACCATTCCACCTGTCGATCTCTCGTTCCATTCTTCCCTCACTCGTGAACAAGACCTCAAGATATTTGACCTCCTCCACATGAGGCCACCAAACTGGAACCCCTCTACGCCTCGGCTGCACCTAGAAATTCTGTCCATAAAAGGTATCGACACTGTTCTTCTTGACCAACGCAGTTGGCTCTCCATCTGCAGCGTAAGATTCAATTGGACTGTGATAGAGATGCCTTCCGACCCGTTCTTCATGCCACATTGTTCCGTCTTTTGCCTTCTCTGTTGGCCTGGTGTGCGTCTCCAGTCGACCTCTCTTTTCTCTTCATCTGTAGGGTGATCATATTTTTTAGATGTGAGCAATGAAATATGATGTGAGCTATAAATTAATTTATTCATATACATATGAAAGTAGTGCTATCAAGAAAAATATAAATATATAATAAATAAATAAATAAATAAATAATACAATAAAACACTTCAAAATAAATGAAATAAGCCCGTATTGAAAAATCGAAATGTCAATGGAACTTTTGCACAAGGCCACTTGAATATGGACTATGGAAGAAATAGGAGGGAGGCCCGTTGACTGTTTCGCTATTATTTTGTGAAAAATAACCCTCAACTTGCCTATGCTATTTGCAACATCACACAAACTTGTTTTGATAAACCTTTTTTTTTCAAGCTGAGCATTCTTGTGGCCGACCACATTCTGATGTCCCCGTTAGACAATCAGTCAAGCACTTAACACGTGTCACGTCTGTGTACCGCTAATCTGGCAAAAGAGCCCAATTTACAAAAGAAATGTGGCTAATTGTAAACCGTTGAGTTGTTAATTTTAAGCCACAGAGCCGTTGGACTGTCCTCTAGGCATTGCAGCAGGAGTAAAAATCAAGGCGATCATTTATGTATGCCGCCTATTGCCCTCACAATCTCTTCTTGTGACTCCAGCACATGCACTGAAAAGAGTCCTTTGAATTTGCTTAATTTGAACATGTTCATCGGTTGCACATGATTAAAATGTGTTAAAATTACATTTTATTTAGGAGACGAAGGGTAAATTATGTCCTTTTAACACATTGTGATCATGTGCAACCGATGTACATGTTCAATTAAGTTAATTCGAAGGACACTTTATCAGCGTGCACGGGTGAGGACACGGCCAGTCGGGGGGGCAGCAAGAGCCGGTTGTTGGAGTGTAATTGCGTCAGAGACGCTGGGGATGCCGGAGGAGACGCCAGGAACGATGAACAAATCCTCCGCGTCTGTGACACCAGAGACACCGGGGAATGTTGACGAAACCCCTGAATATGTAGCACATGGCTGCGACTGCGTGACCTCTCCTGTGTATTCAAATAATAAAACAAGTACTCAAACAGAAGAAGATCGAATATGTAGCTCAGAGTGTGTGCGCTGTTCTGACTCCACAGCATTGACAGCCGTACACACGCTGTCCCATTCACTCCTCTTTCGCTTGTTGTTAACGCTGGAGGACAGCATGCCAAAGAAGATTTTCTTGCACACCTCCACTTCATTTAGCAACTTCACATTCAGAAAAATAATTTTTCTTCATTACCTTGCTCAGTTTCCTTTTTCTTTTTTGCTGATCATGCAGAGATCGGGATCTCAGGTGCAGGGTTCATTTAAATATCCATCCATCCATTTTATGAGCCGCTTATCCTCACAAGGGTCGCGGGCGTGCTGGAGCCCATCCCAGCTATCTTCGGGCTGAACTGGTTGCCAACCAATCGCAGGGCACACATAAACAAACAACCATTCCCACTCACATTCGCACCTATGGGCAATTTAGAGTCTTCAATTAACCTACCATGCATGTTTTTGGGATGTGGGCGGAAACCGGAGTGCCCGGAGAAAACCCACAGGCACGGGGAGAACATGCAAACTCCACACAGGCGAGGCCGGGATTTGAACCCCAGTCCTCAGAACTGTGAGGCAGACGCTCTAACCAGCCGTCACCGTGTCGCTTAATTTAAATATGATTTTCATATATAAATGTGGGCGCGGACAGGGAGGGGTCGGCTACTCCAAAATGTGTGCTCAATTCTACCTTTTTTTTTTTTGATGTACGAAGGAAATGTGCTTGGGTTCATGCGTACGCACAGATTCATACAGCTGGATATTTTTGTGTATGACGTTTTCTGGATTTGAGTGTACGCCATGTTTCAGTAGGAAATCCACCCCAGACTATGTACATGAGGCCCCTGGGCTTTTAACTGCTTGATTTTTACATTATAGAAGGTCATCACAAACAAATTAAAGGCACTCTTGCCCAAACCTGGTTAAACCCTTCGATCAGTGGGAGTAATATGGGTACTAAGGTAAATTGTTTGGTTCCACTCTCACACCTTGAGGGATCCCTTGAAAGACTCACACAACTCACAGTTAGTTTGACAAAAACAGACAGCATGCTTGTTTGACCCGCTCCCTGGGAAACTCGTTAGAGCTGTTTCCAATCCTAGGACTCTTAACATTATTATTCCTCCCCTCTGGCACTGTACCTGCAGCTTTTAAGACAGTCATGATTAGGCCCTTACTTAAAAGACCCAACCTCAGCCCTGAAAGTCTTAGCATATATAGACCAGTGTCAAAACTAATATTTAGCTTCAAAATTCTTGAAAACAATCATAGTGCAAGAGATTAATGATCACATTGCCTCTTACAATGTATTTTAATTATTTCAGTCTGAATTCAGGGTGAAAAACTCCACAAAGACAATCATCAAAAAAGTGGTAAACAATCTTTTATCTATCCTCATCAACTATTTGACTTCAGTGCTGCCCTTTGTATTGATATTGAAGGCTTTGCACTTTTCTGGTTTAGATCTTATCTCTAGTGCGGACGCACAGTGTAATTCATGGCAATGTGACCTCTGATTATTGTAATGTTACTAGCAGAGGCCTGCAGGGTTGGGTACTCGGCCCTTTGTTTTTTTTTGTATGTGTATGCTGCCAATTGGAGATCCATTCATCCATCCATCCATTTTCTGAGCCGCTTCTCCTCACTAGGGTCGCGGGCGTGCTGGAGCCCATCCCAGCTGTCATCGGGCAGGAGGCGGGCTACACCCTGAACTGGTTGCCAGCCAATCGGAGGGCACATACAAACAAACAACCATTCGCACTCACAGTCACACCTACGGGCAATTTTAGAGTCCCAATTGGAGATATCATATGTAAATATGACATTCGCTTTCACCGTTATGCTGATGATACCCAACCATACATGCCTTTAGAACTCGCTAACTCATGCAATTGCTGTAACCTGGAGCGCTGTCTTGTTGAGATTTAACCACGGTCCTGTAACCTCTCGCTTCTTAACCCTGAAAACCTGAGATGCTGGATTTTGGACCTGCCAGACCCAGTCACCTGTGTAAGGGCACTACTCTGAGTTGTGATATATGTATAAATATAGCCACATGACAATGTATACTTACACAGCTGCACAAACTAGTTTGAAGTCTCAAAATGTTTTATGTTGTTATCGTAAACCAAGGACCCCCTGTTCTATAGATAAAAACATCATATACAAGGGGGCTATCTACAAAGGTGTACCATTTGATGCTTGAAAAAAAAAAAATCACAATTTATGCACTCTACCCCCCAAATATGAATAACATATTGTTTTGAACAACTTGTATCTTATTTAAAATGAGGCCAGGAGACGGGTGATTCAAGTCCATGCAAGCAAACATCAGTGATCACGTTTTGTGGCCAAAATGATGCATCTGAACCTGGAATCCTGGCACTGTGCCTGGCTAGAAGCCAGAAGTGATGGTACAGGTTAGACACTGTGCTAGAAAAATCCATAGGGGAGTATTTTCAAGTTCACTGCATAGACTCTTCATGAACTGACTTTATTGGCTACAAGAGTGTCTGACACATTGAAAAGTAATGCAAAAAAAAAAAAGACTAGGGCGCTTTTTTTCACCTGAGGGAACATTTGAGTGTACTCAAGAAAGGTGGGATGTAAAAAACAGATAAACATCACGGGTGGTGGGTATGCGCGCATCCCTGCAGCTACTCGCACTGTCATAACACTGATTAATGTCACCGTTTCCGCGTGACAAATTGAGCGGCTGAAACGAATGATAAAAGTCCCTTACAAATCTGTGTGGAAGAGGCTGTCTGGGACTTTCACGCTCGCAAATTTGACGTCGCCAGCTGAAGGATTGTGAAGGGTAAATACGGTGCGGCGTGGAGGACTCGAGATATGAGGGAAGTGAGTGACAATAGCCCTGCAAGAAAAGGAAAACACATGACACGACACATTTATCTCCGGTTGTGGAAGCAAACCAACAAAGGGCGGTGGAAGTGAAATAAGCAGACCTAAAAAAAAAAATTTTTTTTTAAAAGTGGAGGTTATTACAACAGCACGTCTCACCGAGCTTAGCACTGCTTGACGACGACACACAACTTTTATTAAAAAGAAGAGCGTAAAAGCCAATTAATCAAGAGTTTAGTGGCAAAAGACTTGATTTAATCTCCCAGAGGAGGCTGCTACATGTCCGGCATTGAAGAATGTCAGAGTTCAGGGCTTTAAGGGATTGAGGCACAGGCTTAGCGTGTCTGGACAGGGACAGTTATTGAGTGCTCTCGTCCTTGGGGGTCAGACAAGGGCTTACGTGATGGTGACGAGAGTGACGGTGGCACATGTCCCCGATTGTGTCCTACGGTGCGTCGCGTGGCAAAAAGGAGCTCTACTTTTACAGCTTGGGAACATAACGGCACCTTTGTAAACCTAGTTAGTAGTTATATGGAGTACATTAGCGTAGGACTTGCCCTCCTACTGTACTACGAATGACAGTACACTGGAACTTCCAACGGTTGGGTGCAAAACCCTAATGTCCAAGAATCAGGATGCCGATGAGAAATTAAATACATAATCTTCCTTGCCTCCTACTCCAAATGTTCAAAAAGAAGAAAATGGCAAGTTCGACGAGAAAAGGGACTGGCCTTGCAACATGTTTTACAACTAACAGCAGCAACTCCTGACATAAATAACACTGATATTTTTCTAAAATGTTACTTTAACATTTACATTATTTTTATGGTAGTGTATTGCATTTTCTTTGCCTTTTTTTTTTTTTGCGCGATACTTTTTGACAAGATCATCAGTGATAATGACCCCATCGTCAAGAACTACGATGATAGAACTAAAACAGGAATGAGAAAAGAACTCACATATCAGGTTTGACGCACACTTTTTTTTTTAAGTTTTACAATTAACAGCTGCAGCGCCTGACATAATTAAAATGTTTTAACATATCATAAATTCAAAAATTTCAAGATGTTTTTTTTTTTTTTATGTATTTGTCTACGTAGAACCTTTCCCAAAGGTGTCAGTGATTGGTAGAATTGGTAACAAGGACGACAGAACTGAAAAAGTACAGAAAATGAACTCGGTAACTTAGGGTAGCGACATGATGTATTGTTTTTTTGTTTTACAATTAACACCAGCTACTTGTCTAACTTTGTTTTGTACTACTAAGCTAAAATGCTACTAGTTTTCACATGGCAAACGTTTTACCTCTTCAGGAATCCATGGTCCAAAAGTTGTAGAATCAAGAAAAGCCAACCCCTCAGTTCGTATTTGAAAGTTATTCCCCCTGCCCCACCTCCACATATTTCCTTGTACTTTTGTGTGTACTGTAAAAAAAAAAAAAAATCTGAAAGTGAAAGACAATTTATGTTTTACAATTTACAATCTGCCTAACAATTCAAAACTTTTAAGTGTACTTCTCTTCCTAATAACAGTCTTAAGAGTGTCCATTTAATTTATTTGACAAATGTTCTCATCAGTCAAACATGTTTCTATTATGGTGGAGCTGTTTTGGAATGCTAATTTCATGTTGTATTGTAAATACTGTACAGACGTTTTACTTGGCTGACACTGCAGCTGATGTGATCCCGTCAAACAATATTTTTTACTTGAAACAACTGTTATGTTGCACATGTTTGTTTCATTTTTCTCCACAAACAGCCTTTTTTTTTTTTTTTAATTCTTCACAGCATCAACCTCTTGAGCAACGAGGATGTGACGGACAACAGAAGCGCTGTACCGCTGCCATCAGAACTCCACTGATGTTAGTCCATGTGGTTAATGCATGCACGGACTGCCTCCATATGCTCACCTGTACAAGCACATGAAGGCTAACTAATGAATGCTGACAATCGTGCTTCTGTTTTTGCAGCAAATCTCCCTGCTCTCTTGAAGCTAGTTCTGTCTTTTTATGTATTTTCCTTTGATTTTTTTCCCTGACTGTTTTTATATGTATGTATGTATATGCATAAATGAAATCCTAGCAAGCAGTCGGACGCAATGGCTCGGAATCTTGTTGCCTTGCAGACTTTATGGGGCTTGAGATACCCCATAGGCCAGTGAAATAAATTGTCCTATGTCAGCCACGCGCACGAGGTTGTTTGAATGATAAAGTAGGAGGTAAAACGGCACGAAAAGGACTATGTAGCATGTTTATTTACTGTATACACAGCAATCATTGAACTACTGCCCAGCATTAAATAAAGAATACAGACAGGTATTGCTGGATCTGTTGCGGCACTGCCCATCCTTCCCCAAATCGCAGTTTTTTTGAGTAAGTACATGAAAAAAAGTTTTTTTGTTTTTTGCAATTAAAATAAAATTCTAGCTCGTTAGGAGTCACAGCAACACCAAAAGAATGGCTCAGATTCTTGCTGCTAGGGAAGGTTTATAGGGCTAGAGCTACACAAAGTCAATGAAAATTAGCCCTATGCCAGCCACATGATAAACTTGCAGCTAAAACATCAGAATACTTACTATGAGAGATGTTTGCTGTATTCACAGCAATTATTGAAAGACTGCTTTGTATTAAATATAAAATACATATTGCTGGATTTAGTTTTGCACATGAAATCAAATTCTAGCTAGCAGTCACAGCAACAGAGTGAATGGCTGGGATTCTTGTTGCTCGGCGGACCCCATAGGCCATTGAAAAACGTTGGTCAGCCATGCCCACCAGGCTGTATGAACGATATACGAGGTTCTTAAACAACAGAAATTTGTCAAAGCTCCACTCTGTAATAAATATAAAATACATTATTCATGTAGCTGTGGGGGCACCCCACCTCCTGCCCCATAGTCATCGTTGTGAATTAGTTTTTCCATCTGAAAAATATACAAAAATGTTCATTATTGCTTCGGGGTATCTATTTTTGTATTATTGATTTGGAAATGCCATCTTTTTAATTGGATTGTAATGTAGTGCAGTGTTAGGCCTGCGTGGTCGCCAGCTAAGCAAGAAAATGATTTACAGTATTTTAAATGACAAACACAAAACAAGTACAAACGCAATGAAGTCAGCGTGGAAACTACATTATTTTTGCAT
This sequence comes from Phycodurus eques, assembly GCF_024500275.1. Taxonomy (NCBI): domain Eukaryota; kingdom Metazoa; phylum Chordata; class Actinopteri; order Syngnathiformes; family Syngnathidae; genus Phycodurus; species Phycodurus eques. The sequence goes on from NC_084539.1 coordinate 8,142,435, forward strand.
AGACACATTATTAAATTATTCTACCCCCCTCCGTTGTCGTATTAATGTGCAGCCAAGAAATAAATATCTCGTCAAACAAATCATGAATCTAATCATTCTATGCGGGACCGTGAGGAAATTAAAGCTGCCTGGAGATAATTAACAGAAGCTGAGCAGGTCAGCGGGCTATCGCAGCGTCATTAAATATACCTGACAGATAAATAAAAACATTTACACAAGCACTCTTTTCCTTTTATGTCCTTCCAGGAAATGATGCAGCTATTCAGCGCTTGCTCAAATGTTTGCTCTTGTGAGGCGTGATTACATTTGTTGCCGTGTACAGTACTTAAATATGTGACACACACGATAGTTGCCTCCAGTCTTGTGCAATCAATGTCAATGGGAAATCCAGTGTTTGTGTGTGGAAGCAGGAAAAGGAGGCTCCTCGTGGGAATTTTTCAAGCAACAAGGGTGGCTGTGTGATTTTTGCTGGCTCTGCAGTCTGCATTGGGCCCACAGTCATGATTGAGCGGTTTTCCTTGGATCAATAATACAGGCGAGCATGGAAAACAACAGAGCCTTGGATCTCGGCGGAAAATCAGACTCCGAACGGATACTTGTTTAAACGTCAGGTGGGATGCACGGTCACGATTGAGCGTGGGTCCAGAAGAAGGTGGGTAAACAAGTGCTCATTAGTCACCCCGATATCCCGGTGGTGTTACAACGCCTGGAACGCCTCCGGCTCTCGCTGCACGTGCTTGGAATATTTTTCCAAACCTGTCAACACTTTCAAAAAGTGAAAATCTGAAATATATTACTTCATTTTGATTTAAAGTCATGCTATTTGGTGGGATAGTCACGGGTATAGCTGGGAATCAAACTGTAACAAGGAACGATATCGTATTACAGCCTATGCAATAATATAAAAAAATGAATTGATATTTTGACAGTGATAATATCATGAGGATTTTGGGCCATATTCTCCCGTTCGTAGTATTTTTTTATGCGCCTGTTTGCGCACCTTCCAGGTACGCGCATTCTCCCGTCAAGAGTAAAAAAAAGACTAAGAGGTGTGACTCATTTAAGTCTGAGACTGACTGTAAAACATGGAGCATGGAGTTTTCCTGAGACTTGTGAATGCCATAGACCTCCGTTTGAAAATATAGCACATTTTAAATCTGAAATGAACTTCTGTAGCGGATGTGTCAGTCTCACTGGTGAGATGTGCCCACCGCTCGTCTAACGCACGACATTTTGAAGGAGCATGCGGTGCTTTATTCTGTATGAAATAAAACGGACAAAAGTCATTTCGTCAGAATGCCGCGCTTATTGCCAAACGCATGTTTGACGATCCATCGGTAGAAAAGCGGGTGTGCCTGCTGTTCTATATCAGGGAAGCCCTGCAGCTAGCTTTCGCGACAGACACAGACCAAATTGAAAACAAATGATTCAAAATCAAACTCACCATTGTGCCACTACAATGGCTGTAGTGGCACCAACGGTATCTTTGAAGCGGAAAAGCTCTTTGCATGCAAAAAAAAAAAAAAAAAGTCCCCCGGCGCCGATATTTTTCGTCAATTGATATGATATAACATGACGACTTTCGTGATAGGGACACATTACGGCCGCTGGGCAGTTGGTGAACGTAGGTGAGCGTTATGGGCCAGGTGTGTCCCACAGAGTCAGCATGAGTCAGCCAGCGGGATGTCAACAGCAATCAACTGAATCAAAATGTGCAGTATAATGTTTCACCGTCACGGGGCACTAGAGCAGTGATTCCCAACCTGTGCGCCAGGGCACATTAGTGTGCCGTGAGTGCTCTTCAGGTGTGCCGTGGGAAATGATCCAATTTGACTTAATTGCTCAAAGAAATATGTATTTCCAAGGAACATTGTATCTTTATTCATCTATTTCTGCCAGTGGGGCATAGTGACAGACAGAACAAAGAAATGCCCTTCTATTAGATGGCAGGAAGTCAATACAGTAATTCATGTATCCACTTTTTGTGACGTTTTTGTTTGTCGGTGTGCCGTGAGATTTTTCAATTGTAAAATATGTGCCTTGGCTCCATAAAGGTCGGAAATCACTGCGCTAGACTTACGACAGACTGGAAAAGTGCTTCAATCCACGGGAGATGCGTGCATACCGTGCGCTGATCCAAATTTGACAGAGAACGCTCACATTTTGGGTTGCTCCAGCCAGGGTGTATAACTGGTGCGGAAATGACAGATTTTGATGGGAGGGTGCACGCAGCCAGAAAAGCGCGTAGCTGCATGTCTTTTCTGATTTACAGGAGAATATGGCCCTCTGTGATGATTGAGGATGGTAATCGTAGTTTGACTTCTGATTATACTTTTGAGAGATTATGATGGTATCATGATACAGTGATTATGGGGGTGCTGCAATACGATAATCCAAACATTCCAACAATACAGATGATATCACAAAACAGGGATGAAACCATTTTCCATACATTGGTGAATCAATATCTGTGATATTTTGATCATCTATTGCATCACGACCTACGATAGGTTGACATTGCAAAGTAACCTGCGATACGATAACAAGGTGATGCTAACGATACTGATAATATCACAATACAATTATGATATCAACAATATATTTGGGCAAAGATCATTCACTATAGTCACAACGTCTGTGAGAGCTGGGAATCGCAGCGACAATATTGATAATCAATACTTCTGGAAAAGAAGAGTTTGCCAACGATAATATAACAATGTAGTGATTCTAGAAATGTAATTTTGAAAAACAACACCGACCATAGATCGCAATATCAACGGTGGTCGGAATCTCAGAGAAACTCGCTATACGATATTATTGCACTATTTTACCAACGATACCAACAATATCATGATCCGGCCATACTTATTAGGCGTGGGAATTGCGGAGTATGTCGATATGGTGAACCCCCATTCTCTGCTTGGGTTACATTTCAGAGCCACTCGCAATAGATGGTCTGCTCTATCGAGAGACAATATATATATATTACAATAATCGCTGAAAAATGCTTTGGCGAGTGTGGCTTTCATTTCCCACGCTAGTGCATTATATAGTAAGTACACTGTGCTGTAAAAACCCATCAAAAACAATTACTCTAAACCTCAGATTGACGATGTAACTAACGTTGCAATGTTTCAAGGTCGCAATCTACTTTGCGCAGCATGAAGAATATATCGTCACTTGGCACAATAAGTCACGCTAGGGTAGCATCTAACGGTTCTTCATTTCATTGTTTATATTTATTACCTAGAAAGAATATTGACTATAATTCCTTACTACTGCATGAGCGTAGGTTAGTAATCGCCGTGCGTTCTGACTTCCATACAATTTGGGTTTCTGGAACTTTGTCGTGAACCAATGACTGCTTGTAGGATCTAACACAATATTTATAAGGAGTCGGAATTATAGATCGGTATTATAAGAATATTTTGCCAACAATAATAAAACGTGCAGACATTTGTTTTCTCGGAATCAGCATAATTGAAAAACACCATCCAATGTTTATACCACATAGTCTGTTCAGGGTTGCGCAAAACAGGCAGTTTTTTAAAAACAGAGTCACAAAGATCAGCGCCAGTGGGTAGAGACGCTTCCTGCCTTTTTCAAAGGCCTTTCAGGAAGTCATCATTACGTGATGACTTCACGTACTTGGAAGAATTTAAGAAAAGTCTTACTACAAAGCGATCAAAGTCAGAATATATAATGTCTCGAAAAATTATATTATCCACAGAAACATACAACTTTACCCAAAAATTCTATGTTTTGCCAGAGTACTGTACATTACAGACAATATTTGACGTTTGTGTCAAGATGGAAGATAATATGCATTCCCTGCCTTTAAAAAGCAATTGGCATCATGTTTATTAATCCCCCCATTGATGTCACCCCTTAGCGGCCAGCGTGGGGGGTTTATCTATTACCAAACAGTCTGCGCGCCTCCTCATTTATCTGTTCATCCCCGGCTATTACCGTAATTAGCTTTTTGAACCAGGAGCTGCATCGGTCGTAATAAAGAGGCCTGGAAAACAGCGTGCGACGACACAACGATGGCAAATTGGAGCGAAGCGAAATGTGAGTCGTGCGGAGCGAGCCGTCTCGCAGGAGAAATAAGTCAGGTCCCTGCCAGGAGCCCAGGCCGTAATTGCTCCCTTCAAAAGAGATCCAGCCTTGCCGCGACACAATAGACTGACCTTTTTTTTTTTTTTTAACGTTTTAATTATTATTTCTTTTGCTTGTTTGTGATTGTAAAACCTCTATAGCGCTGCGCCGCTGTGGTCAAAAGCCATGACCTTCTACTTCTGGCTGGCTCTGCAAATATTCTAATTCCGTCATTCAGGACTTGCCATTACAACCCTCTTTATTACTGATATATGCCATGACTATTCCCAAATGCAACAATATGTAAAAACAAAAGCTTGAAAAGAAAAATGCATTTTTCAGGGGATACATTAGCTTACAATAGTGTCTGATATTGTTGTCATGGCGATGGCAAATTCCCTGCTATGGTATGTCTGTAATAAGAGCGGACCAGCCAAGACACCTCTCATAATGTGCTAGCTTTGATACTTCTATAGTGGGGGCAATACGGTACAGTTTCAAAAAACTATATTTTATTAATAACAACATTAAAACATGGGCGCTAAGAAGTAATAGAAGGAAGGTACAGTATATTGTCCGATATCATCATTATGAACAAACATAAACTATTTTAGCATGTCTGTAATAGAGGCGGTAAATCCAGGAGACACCTCGTGGTGTGCTAGCTTTAACGCTGCTAGTGTGTACACGATATCAGGTAGCTAAGAAGTAAAAATAGGGAGCTTCGAACTAATGGGAATAAGGTTTGATGAAGTTGTCATGGTGACCACACATTATCTACTTTAGCCTGTCTGTAATTTATGATGCGCTCACTTCGATACCGGTTGTAGTCATGCAGTTCAAATCAAATCCACAAAATCAGGTCGCTTAGAACTCATGAGAATATAGTCTGATGATCTTGTCGTAGACAGTGTTGTGCCTGAACGTGTTGAATGAACGAAAGTTCGTGAACTAGTTCATATTTTGGGCGAACGTGAACTGAACTTAGTTCATTTCTGCCCGATGAACACAATTCAGAACGCGCTCGTCAAAGAACGCTTTTCAAACATGAGTTAATTGTCATTCATGAGTGCCAGGTTTTGTTAGGGACTTCCAGGAAAACCCGTCTCAACACATTACATACGAGCCTTCGTACGTCGGCGGATAAAGGCTGTATTTGGCAGCCTATTCAGTGCGGCCATGGCCTTCAATCATGGCGGGAACTTCGGAAATGCGTAAATGGGAGTGAATGTGCTCTCCGGTGATTGTTTTGTAACACAGTACAGAATTGTCAAAATTGATTACTACAAAAAAATAAAAAAATAAAATTAATATTTGGGCGGCACGGTGGCCGACTGGTTAGAGCGTCAGCCTCGCAGTTCTGAGGACCCGGGTTCAATCCCCGGCCCCGCCTGTGTGGAGTTTGCATGTTCTCCCCGTGCCTGCGTGGGTTTTCTCCGGGCACTCCGGTTTCCTCCCACATCCCAAAAACATGCATTAATTGGAGACTCTAAATTGCCCGTCGGCGTGACTGTGAGTGCGAATGGTTGTTTGTTTCTATGTGCCCTGCGATTGGCTGGCAACCAGATCAGGGTGTACCCCGCCTCCTGCCCGATGACAGCTGGGATAGGCTCCAGTACGCCCGCGACCCTGGTGAGGAGAAGCGGCTCAGAAAATGGATGGATGGATAAATTAATATTTGTACCAGAATGCTTTAGTTAAAACTCTGTTCGATCACGCTGTCATGATATGGAATTAATTTTGTTTTTTAATATAAGGATAGTTCAAATATTTTGTTAATATAGTCAGCCAGAGTTATCAATGTCCATTCACCATCATTTCTGTCATACTGTATTGCATGTTTTTGTGTGCACATTACGGACAAAAGTCCTGTATTTGTTTTAATTCCACATTCGAAAAAGACCATTCAAGTTTTTCCTCGTTTTTGAGATGGCAGTGTGAAAGCTGTAGCTGGCTACTAGTGTGGACTGAATGGGTGACAACAATGGGAAAATAGCCCGTCAGCAACATATTATGAAAAAACAAAAAAGAAATAGGAACTAGTGCATTTTTGGAAAGGTGAATTTAGTTCAAAATTAATTTGAATTATGAACTATGAACAGAACCCGTTCATTTTTGGAACGGTGAACTGAACTTTGAACTAGTTTGCATAGAAAATGAACTTTCCCAACACTGGTCTGGTCATAGCAACCACATATCAATTACTTGATCATATCTGTAATATGGGCGGACACACCTCATCCTGTGCTAGCTTCACTGCTAATATAGTGGCCATATAGTGCAGTCCAAATGAAAATTCATATCAGATACAGTAGCTTTTACCTAATGGAATAATGTCTGGTGTTGTCGTCATGGAGACCACAAATGTCCTACTATAGTCGTCATGGAGACCACAAATGTCCTACTATAGATGTCTGTTTACGTTGGTGGAGATGGCATGCTGTCCTCTATACGGCTACGGAAGTTGTAGTAGCTTCAAAATGTTATATTGTCAGCTCTGAGAAGATTGCCATGTCTGACACATTGCAGGATTGACTTTTCCTTTTCTCTCTTCAAATTCTGGCGGTGGTCAAGACTTTTCATCCCCCCGTTGCACTTTGTATGCTTCCCATTTCGCAGCCGCGCAATTGGGTGGTGGGTTTATTCCAAATAACACAGTCAGTCAGCCCTGTTTGTTTTTTAGAAGGTTATGTGGGAAGCTTTGATGCACCATCCCCAGGACGCGGACTCCACCTTTCTTATTCAGTTTCTTAGTGGTGGCCCTCTATCAGAAGATCAGCACCTTACAGCTATTTGAAATTGTGCTCACCACCGCCTGTGTCGCACTGGTCCATTAAAATGCCTTCCACTGTTTTGTGTTGGACACCTGGTGAATGTTTTTTTTCATGATTTTAGCACAAGAATGTCTGAAAATCTTGCAATCGGCATGCCAGGCCGATGGCAACGTCACTATGATTGAAAGAATTTCACACATGCGCGCCGACTGCAAGGCCCAAGATAATATCTTTCAGAAGATCCTTTGTCGATATATAGGTCGTCAAACCTGCATATGAATTACAAGATGTGTCTGAAAAGTTCCAGGACTGGTGTCTCGAAAGATAAATTCACCAGCAGGTCATGCGGTGTTTGATTTGTTCAGTGTGGTAGAAGAGGCGAATGTTGTGGCAAGGCAACTGGTTGGTGCTGCACCATGACAACTCGTCGGCTGACAATTCCCTCAGGATCTTAGACGGGATCTTAGACAGCAGTTAACTACACTATGTTCAAGTAGTTTTTAAAACATTGTGTGTACATTCTATAAAGGTGAGTGGGGGGAACTGTTCATCATGGTGGTTCGCGGGACAAAAGGTGTCACCGCAGGCAACACCGTCACGTTTGAATAAATTGGGTTTTTGTGGCTTTTGAAATCGGCCCGGTTTAGAAAAGGAGAGTGTAATAGTAATAATAATCCATCCATCCATTTTCTGAGCCGCTTCTCCTCACTAGGGTCGCGGGGGTGCTGGAGCCTATCCCACCTATCATCGGGCAGGAGTACACCCTGAACTGTTTGCCAGCCAATCGCGGGGCACATACAAACAAACAACCATTTGCACTCACAGTCATGCCTACGGGCAATTTAGAGTCTCCAATTCATGCATGTTTTTGGGATGTGGGAGGAAACCGGAGTGCCCGGAGAAAACCCACGCAGGCACGGGGAGAACATGCCAACTCCACACAGGCGGGGACGGGGATTGAACCCCGCACCTCAGAACTGTGAGGCTGACGCTCTAACCAGTCGGCCACCGTGCCACCAGGAATAATAATAATAATATTAATATCTTGTTCAAAATGGATCATGTACAATCCAGACCCTATTTTTATTTTTCCTCAAATATTCACCATTATTTGCTGTATATTAATTTTTTCAACTTTGAGCCTAAAAGGGACTCTTAAGCTACAAGGCAGCTGGGTTGCTTATTTGACAGTTGACTACAAGCTTATTGTTGCACTTTACAGTGGATTTAATTACATGGATGTTAATTTCGATTTAGTATGGCTTAATGGAAGCTTTAATTACAGCCCTTTCTCCTAGTTACTCTGGGTGTATACTCTATGAGGCTTTTGTGTGTGTGTCTGTGTGTGTGTGTCCCCCGCCCCCATTAAAAAAAACAAAAAAAACCTGGATATCATATTTACCATTTGCCTTTGCCCGCAGCGCACCTTCAGCTCCTCTCATCGCTGTCACGAGATGAAATGCTCATTTTTGTGCCCCCCTCACCCCTTTACTTGATGTATCACTTTGTCTATTTGACTGTGCATTCCCCACCTCCTCACCGCCCCGTCCCCCGCTAACCTTCATCTTGGAACAAGCGGAGACGCAGCCAGCGACTGTTCAAACAAAATGTTAATGCCCTCCTAATGGATCCGTGCCTCCCTGATAGCTATATACTCCGCACATTGGATTTCTCCTGCACGCGCAGTTCTCTACACTGCAATGAGACAAAGACTCAGCCTGATGACAGCATACCTTTTATGTAACATTGTTTCTTCTCCCGGAGTTATTCTTTCAGCACAAGGACTGAGTTGAAACCCATTCACACTGACTCTTTGAAAAACAGATTTATATTATGTGTACTGTACATGGAAATGAATGACAGATTGTGTTTGGAAAGACTCTTTCAAATACTAATATGTGTGTGTACAGTGGGTACGGAAAGTATTCAGACCCCCTTACATTTTGCACTCTTTTTTTATATTGCATTCATTTGCTAAAATCATTTAATTTCATTGTTTCCACATTAATGTACACACAGCACCCCATATTGACAGAAAAAAACTTTTGTGTTAAAATTGTTGCAGATTTATTAAAAAAGAAAAACTGAAATATCACACAGCCATAAGAATTCAGACTCTTTGCTCATTAGTTAGTCGAAGCGCCCTTTTAAGCTAATACAGCCATGAGTCTTTTTGTTTTTCATACCTGGATTTGGGGATCCTCCGCCATTCCTCCTTGCAGATCCTCTCCAGTTCTGTCAGGTTGGATGGTGAACGTTGGTGGACAGCCATTTTCAGGTCTCTCCAGAGATGCTCAATTGGGTTTAAGTCAGGACCCTCGCTGGGCCATTCAAGAACAGTGACGGAGTTGTTCTGAAGTCACTCCATTATTTTAGCTGTGTGCTTAGGGTCTTGTTGGAAGGTGAACCTTTGGTCCAGTCTGAGGTCCTGAGCACTCTGGAGAAGGTTTTCGTTCAGGATATCCCTGTACTTGGCCCCATTCATCTTTTCTTCGATTGCAACCGGTCGTCCTGTCCCTGCAGCTGAAAAACACCCCCACAGCATGATTCTGCCACCACCATGCTTCACTGTTGGGACTGTATTGGACAGCTGATGAGCAGTGCCTGGTTTCCCCCCAAAAAGTTCTATCTTGGTTTCATCAGACCAGAGAGTCTTACTTCTCACCATCCTGGAGTCCTTCAGGTGTTTTTTAGCAAACTCCATGCGGACTTTCATGCGTCTTGCACTGAGGAGCAGCTTCTGTCGGGCCACTCTGCCATAAAGGTCTGACTGATGGAGGGCTGCGGTGATGGTTGACTTTGTAGAATGTTCTCCCATTTCCCGACTGCATCTCTGGAGCTAAGCCACAGTGATCTTTGGGTTCTTCTTTACCTCTCTCACCCGATTGCTCAGTTTGGCCGGACGGCCAGCTCTAGGAAGGATTCTGGTCGTCCCAAATGTCTTCCATTTCAGGATTATGGAGGCCACTGTGCTCTTAGGAACCTTAAGTGCAGCAGAGTTTTTTTTTTGTAACCTTGGCCAGATCTGTACCTTGCCACAATTCTGTCTCTGAGCTCTTCAGGCAGTTCCTTTGACCAAATCATTGTCATTTGCTCTGACATGCAATGTGAGCTGTAAGGTCTTATATACACAGGTGTGTGGCTTTCCTAATCAAGTCCAATCAGTATAATCAAACACTGATGGACTCCAATGAAGGTGTAGAACCATTTTCAGGATGATCAGAAGAAATGGGCAGCACTCAAGTTAAATATGAGTGTCACAGCAAAGGGTCTGAATACTTATGGCTGTGTGATATTTCAGTTCTTCTTTTTCATAGATCAGCAAAAATTTCAACAATTAAGTTTTTTTCTGTCATATGGTGTGCTTTGTGTACATTAATGAGGGAACAAAATTTACTTAAAAGATTTTACCAAATGGCTGCAATATAACAGAGTGAAAAATGTATGTGGGTCTGAAAACTTTCCGTACCCACTGTATGTGGCAGTGGTGGAAAGTAAGTGGTGGAAAGTAACAAAAGTAGTTTTTTTCAATTGTAGTCTCAGTCTGTACTTTACTTGAGTATTCATTTAAAATAGCTGCAGTAAATTCCGAATGCTGCTGTTCGAGTCCTGAGTAGAACCAGGAAATACGACCATATTAGCCCAGTGGGCAGGTCTCTGGTCTCTGCACTGGCTTCCTGTTGCTCCGAGAATTGACGACAGAACAGCTCTGCCTATGTGAAAGTCTCTTCATGGTTTTGGGCGCTGACATGTTAAAGCCATATGAACTTTCTGGAACTCCAAGGACCTAATTTAAACAAACTGCCTTGCGTACGAACAGTGCTTTATAAATAAACGTTTCTATTTTTCTGATGACTTTTTCTTTTTCCTCCCTGCATTTAAAAGAAGATAACTGTATTTTATACTCTTTACTTTGTCAAATAGCCTTTGTTACTACAATGTTAAAAAACAAAACAAAAAAAACTATAAAGACAGTGGTTGAGATCTTCGTGGGCCATGGTACACTCCAGCACCGTAGCCTCCTGCAACAACCACCACCATTACCCTAACTGAAACGTATTGTGTTTTTGTGTGCTTAAAAAAAAACAAAAAAAAAAACGCATGCGCTAACTCGTGAAGTTGGTTAAGAGGGCGATGCCTGTTGAGCCCAGCCACACAGTGAGCTAGGTGGGAGGGACCAGGGCAAAACCGTGCCTGAGTATGGCGACGGACAATGTGAGCCGGTACCCTTATTAAATACAGAATAAGCTGTTGATAAGCACTTAAATATGTCAGCGGACCTCGTATCTATCTTCACCCTTATCCACACAAACTTCAGATACTTTTAATGAACAGGCTGAGCCTTACAGTATTGTTTATGTGATGCATAATAGGGCAGAAATCCAAACATCTTTTAAAGTCACTGAACAAAGAGAGTGTGAGGGATTGTGAAAGCTGTCTCTCCTCTTTACCAGAAACAACTTTCATCATGCTTGTGGTTGGCCAAAATAACCCCTTTGACCACAACGTGGGAAAAAAAATAAGCTTCTTCTCAAATATACATTTTGAATTGTAATTGTATGGGTCGAATGTGAGCAAATATTGCCTGCGTAAAAACATTTGTGTGCTTATTGTACATGGCGCGACGTGCTCAGGGTTCGAAGATCTATTCCAATTTTGTTCGCATAGTGTGAAAAATTAGTGCAAAGCTGCAGTCAATGAAAAGGTCATCTGGAGCAACACATTCAAATGCAAATAGGCAAGAAAAAAAAAAAACGTAATTCTGAAGTTAAGATGTCAAGTGTGGGACTGCAGGTATAGCAAGACTTGATTAACTCGTAGAAAACGCATCGGCATAGAGGCTCGGGTTGAGAAGGAGAGACGAAAAAGCTCTCCTTATGAAGGTGGCCACTTCTCCTCCTCTGAAAAGCATTTCTCAGCATTATCGATTCATTCCCTGCTCACCGAACTGAATTACATTCGATCCAATTTGGTTCCCCCACCTTTTCTCCTCTGCAGGACAGAAGAATGATTTGCATTAAAGGGAGAACCCGCGATTGTAAACCAATACTTTTTGATTCTCAGCAACCGTTGCACAGTGTCAAGAAAATGAAAATGCTAAGTAAGAAAAAAGTTCAAAAGTAGCAGACAAGCAACACTAATCCATCAACGCAACATTTTTACATTACATATTAACATGAGCATAAAATGTGTCAATAAAATAAAGGCTCTGGCTGCGTGTCCTATCAATTTAGGGGCTAGCGCAAGAAGCTAATGTTAGCAGTCTTCATCTTCATCTTCATCAAGAGTGCTACATCTTGTCAAACAGAACAAACAGATGGACTCAAATACACACCAATCACAGAAGATCCACATCACCACTCCTTGTTGACAAAAGTTGATCAATAGCGCTGTTTACAGTTTATACCACCCCTCAATTTTCCTTCTTGTCAAAAAGTTGGACTCAAATGCACATTAGTCACTAGAGATCCAAATCAAAGTTCACTGCAAAGGGTTTGTTGATAAAGGCTCCAGGTGAGAATCTGATCTAGCGAGTCCCAAAAAGTAACATGGAACTTTACAAAAAGTTGGAAAACCTAACAATAAGACCAAAAACAGGAAACCAACTACCAATGTAAAATAGTATGGCAATTCACCGTGCAGAATTTAAGTACTCGGTAGCCTATGGACCAACATGTGCCCTTGGTGACAGACGGCTGTCTTGGTAATGTCTCCCAAAACATTGAAATTGGATATTTCTTCGGCGCGGTGGCACGCAATCAGTCATCCTTGAAAAGGTCACAAATCTGACGAGAGGCAACTGGGAAAAGAAGGATGGCACTTCGCACATTTCTCGTAAACTAAATTTGAGCCAGAAGAGTTCATAACGACACGGTGGAACATATGAGCCCACCTCCTACCCCCACTCCGCGCCCCCATGCTCGTGTCAAACCCACATCTGGTAAAGCCAAGCGGGGGCCGCTGACAGGACAGCGGGCCAATTAACGATTACTCTTCAGCAGGTGTCCCATCACATCGTATCCTCTGACCTTTCCCGGCAAATACGAGTCGATTGACTGCTACTGCGCCCAGTCAGATGTCCTTCCGTCCTCCTAATGGCCCGTCAAGCACATCAGGAAGAATGAGTCACGTCATCATTTTACGTTGACTTGATATTCAGCCACAACCACAACGGTTGAAATGGTCTGAAACTTTCATATCACGATTGTCGTGACGCAATTTTCTGACGGTGATCACGATAATCATGATATTCGGGTGCCTCCTTGTTCTTTGCTGTCGAAGGCTCGTGCAGCTTCTATGGTTTGTGTTTTCTTTGCCCATTTGTATGCTGTTGTTCTCAGTTTGCATCTTCTTTCTTAGTGAGTCTACTGTTGCTGTCGTCTTTTTCTTGTTTTGCAGTTGGTCTCTTCTTTTTCTGTTTTCTTCATCTTTGTGTCTTCATGTTTGTTTTCTGCTGTTTTCTTATTGAATTTATGTCTTTTTTCTGTTATAAAAATATGCCTTTGCACTTATAAAACAAAATGTATTGTAACTTGTAACCTCTTATAATCCTCTGCTTTAGTGCAAGGATAAGAAAGTCGATGTTGATCCTCTCTTTCTGATTTTGTATTATCAATTTGCTGTGAGACAACGCAAGCCGTCTGTGGTCGGGGGGGGGCAGTTGCATGAGGACGATAACTGATAAATCTGCTGATTTGGCACAGTTCTCGAAGGCAACGATCCCCATCTTTTTTATACCACAGACCTGTTTCATATTTTGACAGACCGTCGTAGCCGCTGGCAGCAACGCAAACGATGCCTGCCGCCTCATCGGCTGCTCCTCCGCGCTCGGCCGTCGTCGCCGCCCTGCGAGCGGCACCGTTTGTGGGAAAGTTTCTCGAGTGGCACATATTCGCAGCTGGGTTCAACTGAACTGAGAAAGGTACTGATCACTTCATGGAGTGAGTCCATTCAGTACGTTCACTCAAAAGATTTGTTTGTATGAACGACTCAGTCAACACAATGCTGCTCGAGCACGTCTACTGTTCCACTCAAAATAAAAGAAATGGCAAAATGCACGGTGACGCATTTGAATGTGGTGCGCTTTTAATATTTTCAGTGTGCGCCACTTATGTGCACCCCTGCTTATTAGAGTATTCATGATAATTTGGATTTCCACCTTCTTCTTTCGCTGTTCATTTTCCTTTTCATCTTCCAGGGTTGGTGTCTTCCTTTTACTTACAGTGGATATAAAAAGTCAAACATCTCTATTTAAATGTCAGGTTTTTGTGATGTAAAAAAAAAAAGAGACAAAGATAAATAATTTTGAAGCGTTTTCCACCATTACTGTGACTTACAACCTGTGTAACTCAATTGAAAAAAAAGCACCTTTTCTAAGGTTGAACTAAAAATAAATAACTGAGATAATGTGGTTGCACAAGTGTGCACGCCCAGAGAGCTTCCACGGCATCAGAAGGATCTGATTGTTTCAAAGGTATCAGTCAGGGGAAGGGTGCCAATGAATTTGCGAGGCATTAAATATACCATGGAGAAACCATGGCACAGCAGTGACTTTACCAAGAACTGGACATCACCCTGGAATTGATGAAAGGACGAGAAGAAAACTGGTCAGCCTGTTTAGTACGTGTGACAACATGTCCCGTGTTCATCATACAGTACGTAATGTCTGTGCTATGGGGTGGGGTGGTAAGATGGAAGCCTGAGCAAAGCCTTAGCCCTACAAAGAAAAATATCCAAGCTTGGCAACATTTTGCAAAAACACACTTTAATTCTCCAAAACGTGAGAAAATGTGTGAATACGCCAATGAAACCAAGGTTGAAGCTTTTTGACCATCATTCCAAAAGTTACAGTGTTTTTGACGCAAGCACAAGACTGCTCATTAACAGAAGAAAACGATGCCGACAGTGGAACATGGTGGTGACGAAATCTTGCTCTGGAACTGAGGCCGAAGTCAAAGTCGGTAGCGGGTGTTTGTTGACTCCCCTTTAACATGCGTTTGAATTCGATTGGTTAATTCTGAACACAGTCACATCCCTAGTTTTAAGGATGCACACTTTATCACAGTTGTTTGTTTTTACGTCTGTCGAAAATAACTTGTTTTCAATTGAGTTGTACATGTTAGAGGTCACAATAATGGTGGAAAAGGTTTTGAAATGATTGAGCTTGGCCTAATGTTTTTCAAACCACTAAAACCTGGCATTTTACATGGGTGTGTAGACTATTTATATCCACTGTAACTTTGCTGTTTTTTTTTATTATTATTTTTTTGTCATATTCTTCTACAGTTTGCATTTGTCCATTTTGTTTGCTGTTGTGACGCGCACCGAATGAGAAAAATGGAAAAATGACTACGCTATTAACGACAGTTTTAATGGTAATATTAACCATCTGAAATTTCATGAGAGTTTATCAGTAAACTGTAAAATTCATTTTTAAATAACGGAAACAGCTAATTTTGGACTTAACAAGTAGCAACCCCTCAGTTGTCATGGTAATGATAGTCATTGTCACGTTGGCACATTCTGCTGTAGAGGCGCACGGCGTGAGCACTGGTTCTTTTGAATGAGATAGGACCGCACCCTCAAAACATGCTGGCTTCCCTCAGGTTCTTAAGAATATTGTGTAAAGAGTTCTATAATTCTTTTTTTTTTTTGTCATGTTCGGCTGTTAGGCCAAGCAGAATGGAGGAGCTGTATCCCTTTTCTGCCGGAACAGTTTTACTGTGTCACAGTGGCGTTTTTACGGTTCCGCTGTGGTTTCTTAGTATTATAATTGTCGTTTATTGAGGATCGGAGTCGATCAGTCGAACAGAACAAAGGTTCGAGAGGGCAGAGAAAAAATTGTAAACAGGATGAGAAAAGTAAGTCAATTACATTATCTGCAACATTCATTCATTCATTCATTTTCCTCCGCTTATCAGAGGTCGGGTCGCGGGGGCAGCAGCCTCAGCAGGCAAGCCCAGACTTCCCTCTCCCCAGCCACTTCCTCCAACTCTTCCGAGGGGATCCCGAGGCATTCCCAGGCCAGCCGAGAGACATAGTTTCTCCAGCGTGTCCTGGGCCGTCCCCGGGGTCTCCTCCCGGTGGGACGTGCCCGGGAGGCATCCTAATCAGATGCCCAACTCCTCCACTTGGGGCAGGATCTCATCCCCGACTACCTTACGGCCACAGCTCCGGTCAGCCGCCTCAGCAATGGAGTCGCGGAACATGGTCCACTCGAACCCTGCCTGCGGTCACCGCCCAGCTCACAATGCACCCGACCCCTATGGCCCTTCCCACAGGTGGTGGGCCCATGGGACCATGGGAAGAGGGACCCAGGTTACCCTTTCGGGATGTGCCTGGCCGGGCCCCATGGGTGCAGGCCCGGCCACCAGGCGCTCGCCTTCGAGCCCCACCTCCAGGACTGGCTCCAGAGGGGGGCCCCGGTGACCCGTGTCCGGGCAAGGGAAAACGTTTTCCTCTGTTTTGAATCATTATAGGGGTATTTAGAGCCGTGTTTTTTGTGGTCCCTCACCTAGGACCTGTTTGTCATGGGTGACCCTGCCAGGGGCATAAAGTCCCAGACAACCTAGCTCCTAGGATCATTGGGACGCACAAACCCCTCCACTACGATAAGGTGACGGCTCAAGGAGGGGTTATCTACAACATTAAATATGAGTGTTGCATGGGGCTGTAGTGCTACATACACCCTGTGAGGGAAGGACAGGACAAGATAGAACAGGACAAGGACAGGAGAAGAAGCATGCAGGAGAAGGGTCGTGAACCCGGCTGTACAACTGAAGTGTGGTGGGATTGACCATGTAAATCATAGAAGTCTATAGGACGAGAGTATGAGTGAGGGGATACACAAGCAATTCACATATTCATGAGTTATTTGTCGCAATAAGTGAGTGGTCTCACACCCAGTGAAAGAATTCCAGGGGTGTGTGCCTGCGGACACATGCAAGGGAATTGGGGGTCGAACTGGGGTTCGATCCCTAACCCCGCCTGTGTGGAGTTTGCATGTTCTCCCCGTGCCTGCGTGGGTTTTCTCCGGGCACTCCGGTTTCCTCTCACATCCCAAAAACATGCATTAATTGAAGACTCTAAATTGCCCGTAGGTGTGAATGTGAGTGCGAATGGTTGTTTGTTTGTATGTGCCCTGCGATTGAGGAGAAGGGACTCAGAAAATGGATGGATGGATGGAAATGGAAGTGCAACAAGGATCAATACTTCTATAAAGTTATCCAATCTAGCAAATGCTTTAAATGGGAAAGATACATTCTCCAGATGAATAATGATTGCCGAGTTGTTTGTCCTAATAACATCACGTCATATTATGCCCCGAATCACGCGACGTCTCCGGGAAAAAGCATGAACATTAACGGTTTAAATGTGCAAATTCTACTTCTGGTGTTTTCTCATCACATTAAACCCCACTGTAATTTGTTCCCACTATTATTCCGACCCGTCTGGTGTGTATGTCGCCGTCGCGATGTCCCGAGGGAGCCCGCGAGGAGCCGTCATCCAATTAAGGCGAAATTTGATTTTGCTAAAAGGCCGCCATCATTTAGATCGGTCTTTGAGTGAAGAATCACCAAGATGCATCGACGCTGATACAAGCTCTGTTTTGTGTTCATTTACGTGCCCGTTAGCACGTTGATGCTAAATGCCATCTTTGAAACAAACTACTATGCTTCTAAGTCACATGAACTCAAAGCATACACGAGGGTTACTTCAGTGGCTTCCAAATGAGGCCGTAGAACCATCGAGTGCAGACAAAAACCTCAGGGAAGTTCTATAGCAAAGCCCGAATGGCAAAGAAATCCAAAAATAAACGAGATGTGGCAATGTGTATTGATATATCACAGCCTATCACAGCAATCCCCATAAATGTAACATAACAATAACAAGCTAATGCAACAAACACAAGGAAATGGAAATGTCAATTGCGCCAGATGCCATTGCAAATCCATATTGCCAAAGAAATCAAATGAACTAAGTGTTACAATGTCCTCATACATCACAGCCTATCACAGCAATGACTTGAAGCTTTGAGGTGATGTCACCATTCGTTTTGTCACAGAATGGTTAAAAATATTAAGTCATCAATCATTGAAAAAAAAATTAAATAATACTTAATTTCTCCTCAAGGAAGACCATATTTTAATGTAATTTTCACAGAAGTTGTAGAGGGTATAATTCCATTTTTTATTTTTAATAACTAACTCAATATAAATTGAAGTGATATTGCAATAAATACAAATATAAACATCTCATCAAAAGGAAAAATAAAAAATAGTTTAAATATACCTTAAAATACATATATGTGTGTGTTTATGGAATATAGAAATATGAATAAGTATATTTGGAGTAACAACAGTTTTGAATATTAAAGAAAAGTTAGAGACATAAAATAACTGCATACCTTAGCATTAACAAATTAATAATGTAATACTGCTTCCATTTAATGTGCTACAAAGAAGCTGAAATATGTATACAAGTATGATTATTATTTAATTCTCGAGTAGCATTCAAACAGTATCTCAGATTTTAAAGCACCAAGTGGCCTACAATGCGTTAAAACAGTCGCAGGCTCAAGTATAATTTTTACAGATGGGCCCCACATTTTCTTCTTCTTTTTTTTGCAAAAATGTAACCCTTTCAAAAGGAAAAAGCTACATCTTAAAAATAATAATAATAACAATAATAAAAAGTGGGAGACGGGCTAAATTAATTCAAAGTAAAGGGCAAATCATTTTCATGTCCTGTATGTGGCTCCGGCTGTCGTGCTCTACACTGCCAAAGTCGAGTCGTGACACACTGTGTAGACGTTGCCTGCTATGACATTAGTGCGGGGGGACCTTTAGGTGCCAAGGCAGCAGAAGAAGAAAACGCAACTGGCCCAAATGAAAGAAAATGAAATCCAAACCCTAATCCTGCTGGAATTTAACCCTAGCACATAGGATTGAAATGACGGTACTCAAGAGCCCGCGGTGCTACAAAAGACAGTACAAATAATATCAGTATCAAAAGATAAATAAATATATACAGTTTTACAGTACAGAGTTTTATACACAGTATAAAAAGTATGAATTAAATGTGCAAAATATCAAAGATCAAGTGACGTGTGCAACACAGTCAAGGTCAGAGAACCAAGGCAAATAAGATGTATAAATTAATTGACAAAATCCCAATGCTGCTAAAGTGGCTGGTGCGACCCTGAGTCTGGTGTGTGTGCGTGTGTGTGTGTGTGCGTGTTTGTAGGGCGTCAGAGTTCAGAGTTCAGGTGGGCAGAGGACAGAAGAGGTAGAGGGGGCAGAGCGGGCAGAGAGTTCCGATTCCTGCCCGCCTGATGAATAAAACAGTCTTTGAGTCGGCTCGTCCTGGCGCGCAGACTCTGCTGTCTCGAGACTGAAGTGGCTGTGTGACAGATGGGTGGCATCCCCCGCTATGCGGAGGGCTTTACGGGTGAGGCGGGTGCGTTTCGATGATCTTTTCAGCTGCCCTCACAATTCGATGGAGACACAGTGATGCAGTTGGTCAGGATGCTCTCTAGGGTCCCTCTGTAGAACGAGTACATGATGGGGGTCGGGGGTCTGGCTCTTCTAGAGATGCTGGTGAGCTTTCTTGGCCAGTGATGAGGTGTTGCTGGTCCAGGAGAGGTTCTCGGTGATGTGCACTCCCAGGAACTTGGTGCTGCGCACTCTCTCCACCGCAGCACCGTCGATGTTCAGGGGAGCATGCTGGGTCTGCGCTCTCCTGACGTCCACAACGATCTCCTCGGTTTTCTCCACATTGAAGGAGGGATTGTTGCCCATGCACCTCACCTCACTCCTGTAGTCTGTCTCGTCCCTGTTGCTGATGAGACCCGCCGCAGTTGTGTCGTCTGCAAACTTGATGAAGAGGTTGGCTCTTTTAGTTGAGCGTGTGTGCGCTGTTCTGACCCCATTGACAGCCGCGCACGCTGTCTCATTCACTCTTCTTTCGCTTGTTGTTAACGCCAGAGGACAGCGTGCCGAAGAGGATTTTTTTGCACACCGCTTCATTGAGCAGCGTCTCAACTACACTTTCAGAATTTTTTGTCCTTCATTACCTTGCTCATTTTCTTTTGTTCTGATCATGCAGAGGTTGGGATCGCAGGTGCCGGGTTCATTTAAATATAATTTGCATCTTAAAATGTGGGCGTGGACAGCGAGGAGTCGGCTAGTCCAACATGCGCGCTCAATTCTACATTGTGTGCTTGGATTCATGCGTACGCACCGATTCATACATTTCGATATTTTTGTGCTTACGACGTTTTCTGGATTTCATCCACCACCTAACTCGATACTGTAGTTTGGAGATTTCCAGCTTGTTTGATCTAGGAACTCTGATGGTTGCTTTTTTACCCTTCAAATTTTTACTCTCATAAATTAATCTTCAAGGCATTCTGGCTGGGTTTGCTAATGCATATAAGTCGGGTTTTAAGGTGGAATAATATATTTTGTGGCCAGTCCATTCCTGTTGTGGTCAAAGACGCGAATCAATGTTCACCTTAGTTCCTGAATTTAGAGGTTCCACGTTTTTGCGCCTTTCCACCGTCAATACTTACAGAGGTCAGAATCCTTCACACACTGTACGATAATTACCCAATTCACACGGTGCGTCCAGACACCAACAGCTGGCACGACTAATGAATCGTTTGAGAATCAACGTTGTGAAAGATGAATGGCGAATCTGCCGGAAACAAAGACCCAAACACCTGCCAGAACCTCTGACTTACACCCTCATACGTTACGAGTTCTTGATGAGGGCTGCCATCTATGATTTAGGGCAGTGCAGACTCATCTTTTTTTAAACTGGGCTCGCTCCCCTCATCCTCCATCAACCTTCACGCTGTGATTCTGCTTTTGAAAACCACTCGAGTCATTCGCAACATTTAATTACCTTGTGAGTTCTTATTAGACGGTGCTTCGGCAATCGCTCTCTTGGTGTGCTTTGACTTTTTCTTTTTTTTTTTTTTTTTTTTGGGCACATATATCCTGTTAAGTCACTTTATCCAATCTCAGTAGAACAGAGGAATCTATGAATTCTGAAAAGTGCCCCCTGAAAGAGTATTCCTGTGCAGGAAAAGGTCAGCGTGAAGGGTAACCTGTCCGAAATGGTGTCAAGATATCACATCCAACACACCTCTGTATATGTTTGTATCCCTGGCATCTCCAGGAAGGAGCTGTAAAGGTCAGGGTTAGGTTCATTTGATGTATTTATCATTTTGTTATGTCGCGGGTGAAATTGATCCATTGTTTAAGTTGCAAAAAAAATAAAAAATAGAAATTCCATCCATCCATTTGCTCTTTCGCACTTGTTCTCAATAGCGTCATTGATGAGTTGCTGCCTATCCGAGGTGACGTTAGCCCAGAGGTCAGGTAGAACATGGACTGGTCACCAGTCAATTGCAGGGCAAATGCAGTATAAAACAAAAAAAACATTCACATCCATGGACAATTTAGACTCTTCAATGAACCGAACATGCATGTCTTTGGATGGTTCATAACCCAAAGAAAACCCAAGACGGCACAGGGAGAACATAAGAACTCCACACACAATGGCCGCAGCCAAAAGTTGAACTTTCAAAACGTCATTCAAACTTTCTGGGATCAAATTCTAGCTCTGTGCTTGCGTGGGTTTCCTTCAGGTGGTTTCCTTCAACCAAATGTGTTAAGGGTTGAAGAAGGTGCACTTCACTATAGTATACTATTGTATTGCAGGTAGTTTGTCAAACTTTGGGCGGATTTTCTGCATCCTTCCCAAAACTAGGTGCAGCATAACAATTGCATGTTTGTGGAACATCACTAATATTAAAATACCACATTATATATATATATATATATATATATATATATACACACAAATATATATACCTATACATATATTGTCCAATAATATAGGCTTATTATAATAAATAACACATTTTGTTTTACTCTACTGTCTGCAGCCAGGTCAGAATTGCAACTGAGGTTGTGTTGCCTTACCTAAAATGAATGATTAGATAAATAAAATCTTAAAGGTATTGCACGTGTGCCATAACGATCACATGCTCACATAGTCAAAATAATCACTCTCAGAGCTGTGTCTTAACATTCACATGTGGAACATCACGATTATTAAAACATCATATTTACAGTATATACTGTACAGAACATGTCATGGATTCGGTTGGCATACTATTCTAAGCAATCACATGATGTGAGTCATACTAAATCTACAGTATGTGTGCCACACCCATCACATGCTTGTGTCGTCAAAACAATCGCACCCAGAGGTATGTGTGGCATAGCAATCATAAAAGAGAAATAAAAGCAAACCAAAGAAATTCTGTTAGTGCGGAATTCCACAGAAAGGTAACATGGGAAAAAGTCATTTAGAGTAGCCTTGGATCCAC
The DNA here is from genome assembly GCF_024500275.1 of Phycodurus eques. Lineage (NCBI taxonomy): Eukaryota > Metazoa > Chordata > Actinopteri > Syngnathiformes > Syngnathidae > Phycodurus > Phycodurus eques. The sequence goes on from NC_084539.1 coordinate 8,164,710, forward strand.
TGTGCAGCTATTTTGTAAAACTGGCTACATTTCTGTTATCTTTTTGTGAACTCGCTTTGACCATATTGTGCTGAGCAGTCACGACAGAAACTCTTGTATTGCTTTCCTATGTAGCAAAATAACAGCAGAGCAATAGCTCCTCTTGCTTCTGTTTGGGGGAAATGCTAACATCGCTAAGCCTTAAGATGCAAGTGCACGTTTCGTCTCTTATCTCCATACAATGAGGAAGAGAGAGAGAGAACAAACACAAACACCTGAGATGCTTCTAACCTTTCGGCCGTTTAAGCCAACAGACCGACCCGCCGACCCACCATCCAGCCCCCAGACCCCGTAGAGATTGGGATGACTTTGATATTCCCTGGGCACAGGACCCAAGGTGGTGGGATTAAAAGGCTTTTATTCACAGGTGACCTTTTGCCGGCCATCTTCCCTCAGAGAAATCCCCTCCCGCACCCCGGACCGCCTGTCCATCTCCTTTCACACCATGACAGGCCATTCCCTCCAAAAACAAAAGGCCAAGTGGGTCATCTGACAGCAAGTCAATATGAGCCTCATGGTTGGCGTTTGGAAACGAGAACCTCTGTGCTGTTGCTGTTTGTATGGGGCAGATTGCTCGAATTGGAAGTGTTGACTTATCACTTATTAAAAATAAATGGTCTTGTATACGTATGTACTGTATATATTTTTTATTTTCAGTCTATGACTTATTATATATATATATATATATATATATATACATACATACATACATACATACAAACAGGAGGTACGGAAAGGTTTTAGACCCCCTTAATTTTGAACTGAATAATCACACAGGCATAAGTATTCAGACCCTTTGCTGTGACACTCACATATTTAACTCGGGTGTTGTCCATTTCTTCTGATCATCCTTGAGATGGTTCTACACCTTCATTGGACTCCAGCCGTGTTTGATTATAGTGATTGGACTTGATTAGGAAAGCCACACACCTGTCTCTATAAGACCTTACAGCTCACATTGCATGTCAAAGCAAATGAGAATCATGAGGTCAAAGGAACTGCCTGAAGAGCTCAGAGACAGAATTGTGCCAAGGCACAGATCTGGCCAAGGTTACAAAAAAATTTCCGCTACACTTAAGGTTCCTAAGAGCACAGTGGTCTCCATAATCCTGAAATGGAAGACGTTTGGGACGACCAGAACCCTTCCTAGAGCTGGCCGTCCGAACAAACTGAGCAATCGGGGGAGAAGAGCCTTGTTGAGAGAGGTAAAGAAGAACCCAAAGATCACTGTGGCTGAGCTCCAGAGATGAAAGTCGGGAGATGGGAGAAAGTTCTAGAAAGTCAACCATCACTGCAGCCCTCCACCAGCCGCACTTACTGCTTTCTTCACTTACGTGCGTGCATGCGTGCGTTGTATCCACGACTTATTTTCATATCTGCCTTTGCACAGGAGGAGAAGGCTTATCAGTCATGTTGACTTTAAAAACGCAGCACTACTCAAACTCCATGCAGTAACACTACCATGCAGGCAGGAACAATGAGGATTCGGGTGGGCAAGCGACAGCCCGTGGGCCATATACGGCCCCACAAGAGCATTTTTATCCAGATATAAAAAAATCCCCAAAACAGTTAACATACAAATGGTCATCCTATATATTTATATAAAAAAGGCTGACACTTTAACCAGTCGTCCACCGTGCCGCCATGTCACCGTTTTTGTCAAATATATTTCCAAAGGTGGCGGCACGGTGGTCGACTGGTTAGAGCGTTAGCCTCACAGTTCTGAGGACACGGGTTCAATGCCCGGCCCCGCCTGTGTGGAGTTTTCATGTTCTCCCCGTGCCTGCGTGGGTTTTCTCCGGGCACTCCGGTTTCCTCCCACATCCCAAAAACATGCATGAATTGGAGACTCTAAATTGCCCGTAGGCGTGACTGTGAGTGCGAATGGTTGTTTGTTTGTGTGTGTGTGCCCTGCGATTGGCTGGCAACCAGTTCAGGGTGTACCCGCCTCCTGCCAGATGACAGCTGGGGTAGGCTCCAGCACGCCCGCGACCCTAGTGAGGAGAAGCGGCTCAGAAAATGGATGATGGATGGATATTTCCAAAGGGGCTATTGACATGAAGATTTCACCAAATGTTGGGAACACCCCAAGTAATCCGTCCGTACAAAGAAGCTCAGAAATGAAATGGAATGTTCAGAAGTTTAGATATACGCCTGTAACCAATGCCATCGTTATGTTTTGCAATAATTAGTTTGCGAGAGACACCTCTTTGCCGTTACCCATCATGAGATGTGTCTTGACTCACACCTTGACAATGAGACCTTTTTGTCGGCCATCAATTTGGATTGAACCAGCTGATATTCATTTGCACTGACAAGGGGCTGGATTGCTGTTTGATTATTGATAGATTTAGGCGTCGTCTTTGCTTGCTATGCCTTTTTGCACCTCCCTTTCTTCATGTGCTCAAAACATTTTTACACACAACTTAATTTATGATCTTATTTGTTCTACTTTGTATGTATGGATTACTTGGATTGTTCCCAACATCTGCTGAAATCTCTGGGTCAATAGCACCTTTGGAAGTATTCACCAGATGTAATCCATAGTAATCCATACATACAAAGAAAGTGTGTGTGAGATCCTGATAGCTGCATATGTCATATCATTTAATTTTTTAAACTTTAAATGTTTTTAAAGCCAGCACGGTGGACGACTGGTTAGCACATCTGCCTCACAGTTCAAATCCCGGCCCCGCCTGTGTGGAGTTTGCAGGTTCTTCCCGCGCCTGGGTGGGTTTTCTCCAGGCACTCCGGTTTCCTCCCACATCCCAAAAATGTGCGCAGTAGGTTGATTGAAGACTTTAAATGGCCCGTAGGTGTGAACGTGAGGGGGGGAATGGTTGTTTGTTTCTATGTGCCTGCGATTGGCTGGCGACCGGACCAGGGTGTACCCCGCCTCCCGCCCGAAGACAGCTGGGATAGGCTCCAGCAGCCTGCGACCCTCGTGGGGAGAAGCGGTAATGAAAATGGATGGATGGATGTTTTTAAACTTTAAATGACTGATATAAAGGAAATAGTCCTGATAAAAACAAAGCAAATGGTGGCCCGAGACTTTTACACAGTATTGTCGATTGTGATATTTTCCAGGTCATGTTTTTTTTTTTTTTTTTAAATCTATTTTTTCATTAGATTATTTTCTGTAAGTCTCTATTATGTGACGTCCTTTTGTATCATGTACAGCAGTTTTCCAGCTATTGAACTGTGTAGTTTTCCTCTTTATACAAACATGTACCATGACAAAACAAGTTTTCTTGATTCATTCAAATTGCTTTAGTATTTTATTTTTACACTTTCTAGATTTTGTGTTCAAATGATCCACTCATAGGTTATTAATATATGGTAGGTAAATATTTTCCTTCTTTTCTTTACTCTTATTGACATCCGTTGCTAAATAGGACAGTTAAAACATAGCACCATCTGGTGGTCGTCATCATACGCCCAACGCGCACACGTACACGCACGCAAAATGCATCCTGTGCAAGGGCCAAAGGGCAACGCAAACATATCATGTTTGATCGTTCTCCGTAAATATGCATTGTTCGCATGGCTCCAAGAGCTACAAGTACACACATGCGCAAGCACACTATGTTTATGAAATGGCGCCTGGCTTTTAAAATAAAACCTCGCAGAGTACTCATAACACTCTCTTTCAGTTCATTGTCTGTGTGTGTTGCATGATGGGAAACAGACGTGCCTTTCTGTCGCCAATTCTTCTATTTAAATACAATAGGTTGTTTTTATTTGGGAAAAAGAGGTAATTGTACAGAGACGATGCATGGAATGCAGTATATAAGATCTTTGGTCTAACACTAATCATGGTGACCTGCTCATGATCATAAATTGCAATTGTTTGCAGTAACTTGGAACAAATGGTACGAAAATTATGAGCCACATGCTGCTTCACCGAGACATTACTGCGTTATTACAACCTTAGAACACTGGAATGGATGTACAATACCTGTTGTGGTTGCTCAGTACAATATAGCTAAAGCAACAACAATTTGACAATATTGTAATAATAAAATAATAGCGGGATTACCCATGTATAATTCTTTTTCAGGCTTTTGCACAGCCCCAGTCCCTTTTATTTATTGTAAAATTCTCTTTTTTTCCTGGCTTTTTACACAGCTGTAGCATCATTTCCTTATGTGCACAGCCACAGCCACAAATTCTCATTCTGTACTTATTTTTCAGGCTTTTGTGTCGCACATTTTTCCTATTTGGGGGGGGGGGGGGGTTGAATCACCGACTTTGTATAAAAGGATATTTAATTCAGTCATAATCACTTTATTCAGGTAATTTTCTTTTTAAAAAATGTGTATTCCTTCACATACAACATAATACACAGTCCTTGGAATGCAGTCTCAATAAATGTACACTTTTTTTTGTCACTTTTGTCAGTTTGTGTGCCAAGTCAAATGTATACAGTAACTATGAAGAAAAAGGAACTATACAAAAACAAAACATTGTGCATTTGGTAAGTGCCTTCATTGAGAGTTGGTCCCAATTCTTCAAAATGCAGGGAGAAAAGAGTAGTTATCAAACAGTTGTACAAAAACAGATGTAGACATTGCGTACAAGGGCTGGGCATATTGTGACGGATACATTAATCCTGCAATTCTTCTATGATACATTTTAATACAGGATGTGATGATGTCCTCAGCAGCATGATTTTGCTCCGTATATAAGTGGTTAAAATGAAGGCAGGAAATCATAAACTGTTTTTAAAACATTAAAAACAAAGCGACAACACCATGTCATCGCCCCTCCACATATTGCACAAATACTCAAGTGATGATTTGTACTGGCCTTCTCTGATCCATATTTCATACAAAAACATACAGAAGCATAAAAACACGCAATTAAGGGAGTCAGAGCATACAAATGAGGTAAGATTCAACTAGTCAACACTGTCCAATGAAAAGACTGACAATGACTTTATTCTTTTTTTTTTGTTTGTTTTGGGTTTTTTTTCGGGAAAAATGATTTCAAACTGGACAAATAGAACTTTGTTTTTCATGAAAATGCCAATTATCTCATGCATTTTCCTGAAAAACAAACATCTTTTTGGAAAAGCAACAAACATGGCTTGTTTTTTCAGAAAAATAAAAGGACTGAGTTTTCTTCAGTTTTGGGGAAAAAACGAATGATAACATTTGTTGTTGGAAAACAACAAATTACTTTTTTTTTTTCCAGCCAAAACAAAAAACATGACTATTGTTGGGAAAAACAACACACAGCTCTGTTTTTCGGCTAAAACGTTTAAAATTACAAAAACGTTTTCTTTGTTATTTGGAACATGGTTTGGTGAGGAAAACAATGTCTTTACTTTTGTCTGTTTTTCAGGGGGGAAAAGTATGACTTGTTTTTAAAAGAAGAAATTAGCTTTATTTCTGACAAACACAAATATTTACTTTTTAATTTTTGTTCTGCAAAACAAATTTTTTTTATTTTGTTTTACCTGAAACATTATCTATGACTTTTCTTATGTGACAGAAAAATTGGGGGAAAATAAACAATCAGCTTTTCAGAAAAAAAAGTTCTCTTTATTTTTACAAAAACCGGACAAATATTGTTTTTTTTTTCCCCCATTATATATCTATATAAAAAATATGACTTCATTGTTTTTCATAAACACAACCAATGTGACTTGTTTGTTTTTGGAAAAACAACAAACATGACTTTTCTAGGTTTTTCAAAACAAAAGGAGAGGAAAAAACATAGTAGATTCATGCTTTTCATTGGACAGTGACAAAATGCAGTCTTGCTATGGATGCCACTGATCAGTTACATGTTAGGGAGAGTGAATTGTTGAAAGCAACCAGCGGGAATATAAGTCATTAAAATCATATTGCAGGCTGTAACAGTAATAGGCGATGATAACGTTTTTTTTTTTTTTTTTTTTTTTTACATTGCCTGCAATTATATTTTTATACATTTTTGTAATACAGGCAATTGTGGAAAAAAAGAGAGCTTTAACATACATTTACACCAATCCTTCTGTCCAGCAGCCGACTGAGGCAGTGTTCAACGTTCTGTCCTCGCCGAGACAGTGTTGCGCTAACTGACAAATGCTACATTTCCTAACGTTGCCTAATAGATTGCTACCTTCGGAGCATCAAGAGTCCTTCAGTAAGTGTTCCTTGAATGTTTTTTTCCTTCAGCGGTATAAGCTAATTTCAGAGCCGTTAGTGATGGCGACAGGAAATACAAAGACAGTTCCTGCTTTTAGGGTGTGTCTTTAGCTACCTAACTGACGTTTTGCGAATTTGTCATAAAGGGCAATATGAAATATGGAGACATATCTCTTTCAGGAAGTGATTTAGACGTTTTGCTAACTGTTTGAATGCAGCTAGTAGAACAACGCTTTTCTTTTCCAAGTTGGCTTTTTCGCTGCATTTCCCATCTCTCAAATAGCTAAAATAAGAACTGTTAGGTTAGCAAATTTGTTATAAAGGGCAACAGGAAATATGATCAAAATGGATGAATGAAAATATGGAAACAAATACAGAGACAAATACCTCCTTAGGTAAGGTAGTAGTAGTAACACTAACAGATAGGATGCAACAAGTAGTTTTTCCTATGTTGGTCTGTTTCATCTCCCGCCTACGAGCTATTAGTTGTTAGCATCAAATATGTCATAAAGGGCGATGGGAAATATGGAGACAGATACATCTTTCAGGGAGTGTTTAAGATGTTTCGATAACCGTTTGGACGCAGTCAGCTAGCCTTTTTCCATCTCTGTCGTTCGCTTCATCTCCCGCCGTCCCGACTTTGATTGCGCCGGCGATCGCAACCGTCACAATTGGTGGAGGAATGCGGTGAATTTCCGGCTGGCTCTCAGGGGAAGACAAGGTTTGTTTTTCCTGTTGCTGGAAGCCAATTTGTTTTTCTTTTCCTCTTGCCCTCTTTAACTTCCTGTCTGGAAACCGCAGTTTAAAGGGAGACCGCAGAGGTGAGCGTCACACGCCATCCATTAGACACCGCCAGCCGACAAGACAAACAGCCCGACTGCATCAATTCCAGGCTTGTATATCGAATATGAGGAATTTTAATAAAAAAAAAAAAAAAAAAAGTAAAATAAAAGGGATGGATGGGGTTTAGTTTTCTCCCTTTGTGAAAGAAAACTAAATGTAACTAACTTTAAGGGGTTTGGACAAATCCGTGTCCGCTGGTGGTGGTGATGTGCTCGCCCGAATCTCACGCCATGCTGCTGGTGGGTGTGCTCTGTGTGCTTCCGATGCTCGCGTTAGCGCTGCTGTTCTCTGAGGCGGAAGGGTTTGACGACGAGGGCTGCTGCTTGGCTCCCGAGCAGGGACAGCCAGAAGACAGGGAGGAGGCCATGTCCAATCCAGTCGGGTAGCCTGAATCAAGTAGAACCTCCAGCCATTATGACCTCCGCCAAGTACCGAAATAAAGCGCTGTGGTGTTAAATGCTGTTAACGTCATGCATAGGGAAGACACAATATGACTTGTTTGTTTGTACAACTTTTGGTCCCATTACAAAAAACAACAAATATGTTTATTTTTGGGAAAACTACGACCATGAATTGGTTTGTAGTCTTTGGGAATAAACAACAGGACAATGCTTTGTGTCTCAAACAAAACAAAAAAACTATTACCATTATTTTCTCAATTTCGCTTAAGTATTTCTCACTGTGCGACTAATGATAGACAAGAAATAGGACTTGCCCACACACACACATTTTTATATATATTTATGTACATATAGAAATACATACTGTATATTTCCTACATTTTTCAAAAAACAAGAAATCCAGCGTTCCCCGCATATTTGCGGGATGCCAATTCATCTATTGGTGGACATTTTCTTTAACCTATCCTGCATTGTATGTTGAAAAGCTCAACCATCTGCTGCTTTTGTGCTCGGGCCAAAGCCCTTTCCAATATAGGTATACAAGTATTGCTTGTCGCATGTTGATGCCAAGGAACTATGTTGAAGTGAGGAGAGGAGCTTTATTTAGTCAGGCCACTGCCCTATATAATATAAAATTTGTACTTTTCCATCATCTAATGGCATCTTATAGGCAATTAGAGGGAGGGAGGGGGAATTGAAATTGAACACAATTTACATGTCAAGGAATCAAAGAAAAACATTTTCTTGCCATTTTGACTACCAATACAACTTTTGTTAGGTCTTGGCTTAAACAACGAAATATTACTTTTCTTTCTTTTTCCAGATGCTTTAGTGTGGAAAATCAACAAATTTGACTGTTTTTAAAGAAATAAATATTACTTGTCTTTGGTTTTTGGAAGCACAACACGCAGCAAATTAAAAACAGTTTTTGTTTGTTTTTTTTGGGTAAACGACAATACAGTGGAACCTTGATTTAACTTTTAAAAGCTTTTTTATATTTATTTGCAATAACCCTGCACTGTACTGGGTGTTTTAAGCAATGAAAAAAGTACAAAACAATAATTTTGTACTGTACAGTAATATGGGTGCATATGGCCACAAAAAAAAAAAAAAAAAGTGCTTCAATAACAGACAATCGGCTGTAACGGATGAACCTTCCACCCCTATTAGTCTCTTAAATTGAGGTTCCACTGTATAGATTTCTGAGATTTTTCGAAAGAAAAACAAATATGACTTATTGGGGGGGGGGTCAATGAATATGACTGTTGATAATAAAATATTTTCAGGAATATAATTGCCAGTTAATGGAAAAAACATGTCCTAGCATGAAAAAAATGGTTCACTGACTGATGCTTTCTAACATATGGGCAAACAAATGGACACTCTTGGTACGAGTCAAACAAACTCTTTATGAAAGCATGTACAGTAGTCTTATTGTTAAAAACTCATTCACTGCCATTGACGGCTGTTGAATTCAAATATCTATGTTAACATGGAGGACTGGTAGTGAATTAAGCGTGTGAAATAGTGACCCTACCTGTTTTTATTTTGATAAACCACAGCGCTCCAATTAGTAACACTCCTATCAGGAAGCCTCCAAAGGCGATGCCCAGGACGCCGGGGAGGCCAAAATCAAAGCAGGGAGTGTCTGAAACATATACATGAAAATGAAAAGAAAAAAGACATGATGCAACCTTCAACATCAATGACAGCACTGAGCCTTTTCCACATGTCTTCACCTCTATTGGTACACACAGCAGCAGACTATGTTGACAGTCACATTGAACACCCTCGAGGCAAAAATGTGGCAAACATGATGTTGGGCTACCCAAGTGAGTTTTATTCCGGCTGCTTCAATGCAACTGAATGGATTCACATAATGAAGCCAACATAGGAAAGGTCAGACTAAATTAGCTAAGACGCAATACTGGATCCATATTTGTTATTGAGGGTTGAAAGGATGTTTAAGGACATAACATTTTTGACATGAAATTGATAGAGGTTTTTGTTTTTTTAGCAGTTAAAAATACAAACGTGGTTTGCAAATGACACCATCATTTTAGACTGAAAGATGAAAACTGTTTGAAGATGTGTGGTAAACATCAAATATGACTTACCTCCTAAAAAAAACAATACTTTCCTTTCGCTTTAGAAAAAAACATATGACTTATGAATTTTTCAGAACAAATAAGGCTTTTTTTTTTTAATATCCAAAAAATAAATGACTTTTCTGTCTTTCTGATGTGAAGAAAAAGAAGTTTTCTGTGTTTGTAATAAAAGAGAAAAAAAACAGACAAATGTTCTTCAGAAAAAAAAAATTTTTCAGTTCTTATTTTTTTATTCTGTTTTTGTTTTACGGAAAAAATATCAAATATGACATTTGGAAGTTTTGGGAAATACAATAAATCAGACTTAACTTTTTTGGAACGGACAACTGTGAGGAAAAACATTTTATATCTCCAACACCAATGTGAGATTTCTTTGCCTTGACCCAAAAAATATATACAGGATAGAATAACAAACCCTAATTATGGTCATTAGATAAAAAGAAAAACTCACGTCTGCGCGACACTCCAAATTTACTCAAATCAACAGACCTGCTGTGTACAATTTATTACTTAAAACTTTGCTAAAAAAGCTACTTTGCAGGTGACTATTTGAATTTTTTCTCATGCTGTCACAAATCAGAAGGATGCGTCAGAAATATGACTTTTTTCCCCATTTCACTGAAAAACAAGCAAACATTATTTGTCTTTCATTAAAACGACAAATATGTTTACTTTTTTGCAAAAACAAACAATATGACTTCTTTACTTGCGGGTAGGGAAAAAATGTCTTCTTTTCTGAGAAAACAATATGACTGTTTTCGGGATACAAAGAAAAAATGTACAACACAATTGCAGATGCATGCTTTTTCTTTGGTCTTTAAGAGTTGGAAGTTGAAAATGAGACTGTTCTTTCCAATTCTGTTCATATATCTTTTTATAAAGCCAACTAACAAAATAAACTTACTTATATCAAATTCTTATCACACGGAAGGCTTTCCAAATATGGTTTATGTGGGAGTTGGTACGTCATGTTTCTTTACATTGCCAACTAGTGGCCTGGCATGTGGGTTGCAGTCTTTAAGGTAGTATTTGACAATCTGTGTGAACAGGCATCTTTTTGACAATGTGACATCTATAGGTGAAACATTTAGCACAACGGTCCAACCACATCACCGAACATTTGCCTTGAGTCTGGAAGCAAAGATTCTTAAAAAAAAACTACACATCAGCGAAAAAAGTAGAAAATCATACTAAATCCTTGAGAAACCATTGAGGTGTATGACCCAAAGGAAAGAAGATAAAGGGGGAATAGGCCAGACAAACTGGAGGTTTCCCTCCTTTTAATCAGCCTCCACTTCCTCGCGTGATTCTACCGCTGGAATCATTTAAGTGTTCCTGCGTGCTTGAGTAATGGCGGTCCAAGGGGCCGACAATAGCTGTAGGCCCAGCTCCCGTGTTTGGATAGCAGCGCAGTCAAAACCCCCCGTGGAAAACACAAAGGGCTCCGGGCCACGTCCCCTGAGGGTCGTTACTTGTGATTGTGACCACAAGGTCAGGCTGCAGGCCTTCCTAGAGGACGAGCTCCCCGCCCCCGCCCCCTCTTGGCTCCGCACCCACTTGCAAAGGAGGCATCCTGAGTTCACTGCTATGACGACCGCCTGCATGCCGCTTCTGGTGCACTGAGTAACAATAGGCACCCAAACTGGAGCCAGCAGTGAGGACACAGAGCAAGGAGACCACTGGCCATTTGGAAACAAAACAAAAGTTGACGAATCCTTCAGTTCTGTCTCATCTTTACAAAGAAAATGTACAGTATTTCTACACTGTACTGGTAGTGTTTCTGCAACTATACCACTTTTTAAAAATGTAATATATGACATGAGTTTAAAAAATTAAACCCAAGTACAAAATTCTAAAACCAAAATGGCAATAATTTTAAAAAGAAAAATCAGGTTTTGTGTGTAAACATTGGGGGGAAAAAGTATGTTAAATTGCATTGGAAAAAAATTGAAAAGGATTAATATATAAAATACAAAAATGTATATATCAATAAAAAATAAGACTAATGTTTACTTTGTCGGTAATGTTAAAATAAAGAGGAACTGAAAAAAAAACCCAATAGAAATTCATTAAAAACATTTAAACAGGAATAAAACAGAAATAAATAAAATTTTGCTTTTCAATGGAAAAAAATGCAATTACAATGAATTGAACAAATGAAAAATATATTTAAAATTGAAAAAAATACATGAAGTACATTTACAAAATGCTAAAAATAAAATATGAAGAAACAAATAATGACTGAAAATGTAAAAATAAAATAAATAATATAAATACAATATTTCTTTTTAAGTAAATTGCTGAGTGGAGTTTAAAACAAAATAAAAATGACTTAAATGGAGAAATGCAGAAAAGTGCTAAGACTGGGCAGAATAAGTCCCAAAATTCCTCGTAACATCGACACAAACAACATTGTGCCACGATCACGTCTGATTCTACTGGACTGTTAACTGTCGCAAAATATCATCTTTGATAGGGTGCAGTGAAAGCAGTGAGTAGAACAAATGTTGGAGATTAAGCTGAACTTACTGAGCGTTTGTTGACAAGGCTGGGTAACCTCCAAGTTCCTTTTCACTCGTCCTCCATCGCCACATTTCTGGTGAGCAGCAAAAGACAAACAGTTGACTAAGATGCCCTGCATTTGAGCCTCTAATGAGTAGGGGTGGGGGGGCAATATGGGCCAAAAAAAAGAAAAATCTCTATTTTTATTTTATTTTACAATAATGATAATTTGACAATATCCTTAAAAACATGGTGTAAATCTCTACTTACTATACTTCTCATGACATATTGAAAGACAGCGTTTCAGAATAACATCTATTATTTTGTATAGTGCTTCATTTACTGCAAAACACTGCACAAGAATATTGTATGGCAAAAGGTAACAATTAATAACTTCAAGTTATGTCCAGGCATATACTTGCTTTGTCCTATGATACGCATTTGTTAAATGACTTGGGGAGTGTTTTATGAGTGCGTTGTGCAGATTTATCTTTTCTTTAGCGGTAGTCGTGCTTGTGGAATCGCACAGTTTTACGCATTCCTCATACTCAGGGTTGGGAGGGTTACTTTAGAAATGTATTCCGATGCAGTTACTAGTTACCTATGACGATGACGATATGCGACGTCATGACCGGGGAATCTTTTTTTATCCTGGTGACAAGTTTAGCAGCTGGTAATAGTGTTTAAATAACTACAGCAGTGGGTGATCAGTGATGGGATAGTGACAGTAACTTACGGTGCGGCCGTAGGGCTTCGCTAGCTAGCTCCACCATGAGCCTCACCAATAGTGACTACACAGTTTGTTTTGTAAATGTTATTCAAAATGAAGAAATCCTCCAGTGAATATACAATTAAAACAGTAGTGGGCATTCTTCATTCTCTTCGCTTCACTTTTAAACTTGCCACGTTTGGGAAGCCAGCACATACATCAAGTGGCCTGTGCCATTTTCCTGTTGGCCAACAAATAAATTATACATGCGTTCCATTGAGGTCCATAGCGACCATTCACCCAGTTGTTAAGATGCTAAACTCTTGATAAGATTGCTCTGAGTCAGCCCACAACTTTGAGATCGAGAGTTAGTTTTGCTTGCCACCGAGTCACATGACTGAATCATGTCCACTGATTCGGCGAATGACGACTTTATACGCTTCCTCCTTTCTCTCTTCGTCCTATGCCACCCATGCACCCGTTTGGTTGTTTTCTTTTCGAGACAGTATGAATACTCTGTAATGTAAAATTGCACATCGTTAAAGCAATGTTCACGATTATATCAAAGGCGATATACTGTATATTGCCCACCACTACTTAATGAACCCTAAACCCGCCCTGACATCCTCCATGTTTATCATTTATTGATCAGACTGTGTGTGATGCGCTACATTTCTCACTAATGATGTAATGAACTGTCACATCGATGTGGATTTAAAAAGCAGCGCCTTTTCTGAGTTGTTACCTCGCTGTAGCACAGTTTGACAGAACATTCCAGGTCCCAAGTGGTGGAGCTGAGCTCTTGCAGCTGATCCAAGGAGAAGCTCAGTCGTGTGCTGGTGGGACATAAATTTGACGAGCAGAACTCTGGTATGAAGGGGAGCTCCTGTACTACCGGGCAGGAGCCTTTGGAGTGCACGAAGCAGCTCATCACTTTGATGGTCAGGACGATATCACCCAGAGTGTGCCCCGAAATCTGACAAAATAATTTCATTCAAACAAAAAGATTCCTATGAAACTAAACAGGGGATCAAACCCATAATTCTTAACCTAAATAAATCCGAATCACAAATGCATCTAAGTGCCAAGAAACTAATTGGTTAGTTTAATTAATTGCTTAGTTTAGTAAGTTAGTTCGTTCATTCATTATTTCTTTAAATAGTTCATTAATTTACTTAGTTGCTCGCATGATTGCTCATTTGTCCGTGTATTTAGTTAGTTGGTTGGTTGATTATTTCTTTAATTTTATTATTAGTGTGTTGGTTGGTTGAGCATTAGTTCACTTAGTAAATCAGTTAGTTAATTGGCTTGTTACCAATGTTAGATTGTTAGTTAATAGATCAGATCATAAATAGATATTTAGCTTGTTTTTACATTTGTTAATTGAATCAAGTAATTGGCTTGTTAGTGCGTTCGTTAGTTCATTTAGTAAGTGTAGTTAGCTTGTTATTTCATTAGTTCGTTCAATTAATTAAGTAGTTTGTTTGTTGGTCCGTTCTGCAATTGATTTAGTTAGCCTCCCACTATACAGTGTTGCATTGTGGGAGGTGGTGGCCATTTAGGGCTTGCAGTAATTACATGAATGTAAACATTACTGTACCCGAAAAGGCTGCACAGTGATTTGCAAGGAAAACCACCGTTATTTCATTTATCATTAGATGTGTCTTGGTATGTTTGTTTGATAGTAAATTTAGTGAGTTAGTAAGTTGCATTGCTAAGAACATTACGCAAAAGTAGCCGAAAAATGTCCATATTTTCTAAAATAAAAAATACAGGGACAAAACCCACAACACTTAAGTGAAGATCAATCAAACGAAGGCCTTGGCACAGGTCTGCACTCCTTTGGGTGCCATTGTAGCTCTTATTGTAACCTACTACATTCTTCAGACTGTCTGAGACGTGTTGTTACTCTTACCTCGGCATAGATTCTCTTGTCACTCTGCACCTTGGTATTGGGGTCCAGGGGCGAGTGAAAATCAGGTGACGTGTAGAGCTGCATCAGCAGAGGCATCTGATGAGGCTCCGTCCTGGTTGACAACGTAGCTTCTGTTACCGTTTCTGTTACTGAAGCAAAAAGACAGATTACGTTCATGTATCGCCAACTGTTGCAAGTTTTCCTTTGTATGGGGCACAAATAAAAGTTACCTTGGGGGGCTTTATAATATTAAGTAATACTGTTAGTAATTTTCATGAAATACCAAAAAAATAACATTGTCGCTGTCAAACAAAAAACATGCATCTCCAAATGTATCTTTTTTTTTGGGGGGGGTGGATTTTTTAAATTAAAAAAACAAAATCAAGTACAGTACATGTTACACCTAGCTACCTGACTCATGATATAAACGGTGGGGGGGGGGAACAAAAAAAAAAAACACCACGCTCACTAACAAACCATATAACGAGCTAGCTATCTAGTTAGTGAGCTAGTCAGGTAGCTTGTTGGTTGGTTCATTTTTCTGTTAGTTCATTGAGTTATCTAGCAAGTTAGCTTGTTGGTTGGTCACGTAGCTTGTTGGGTCATGTATTCATGAGTTCCCCTAGTTGGTTAATCAGTCAGCTGGTTGGTTGGTTAATTTGTTAGTTCATTTAGTTAGTTAGTTAGTGAGAATGACAGTCAGTTATGTTGTACTTTGTGCAGTTCTATTTGAAGTGAGGCGTTTATTCATAATGGGCCATATTCTCCCGTTGGCATGCAAGTCTTTTTTTTAATGTGCCTGGATTGCACACTTTTTAGCTATGCACATACTTCCATACTTCTGACAAACCCACCGTGCATAACAGAGTATTGTGCTTATGACTGAACACGTTTCGAGGACCATCAATAAAAAAAGGGCTGTGCCTCCCGTTCTAAAGATCAGCGGTGCCCCTGCAACCTTCTTTGCGCCACAGACCGGGCGAGTAACTAACTTATTTGATAACTGACATAGAAGCAAGCCAGCACATACCGTCAGCACGAGTCAGCCGTCGCCTGGCCATTGACAGGAATGAAAATGTGCAATATGTTTCACATTCACAGAGCGCTGGACGGAGAATGCGACAGCATGTGGGCAGTTCCAGATTTGACCAGGAACGCCCACATTTTAGGGTCGCTCCATCCAGTGTGCATACATGGCACGATGGTGTGTACATGACAGATTTGAGTGGACGGGAGAATGCATGCAGCCACTGATTTATGCACACGGGAGAATATGGCTCTATAATGTATGAATTGAGGTTTATTAGAGCCGAGACCACTGTATTTTCATTACCTGCTGGGGTGTCTCGACCAAGCACCAGCAACAACTGGGAGCCCTCGGGCCTCATTTCGGTGTAGCTCGTGAAGGTGTCTGCCTTAAAATAATCCAAAGCCTTCTTCTGCACGTCCTCCGCCTGGTCACTGCTCAACTCAAACAAGGGCTGAATTCTATGGGCCATGGCGGGCAGCACAATCTCATTGTTGGACTAGAGAGGTGTGGAAGTAGGCCCAGTGAATTAGTCATGACTCTGGAACAGTAAGTGTAAATAATGCAAGATTGCAAGCCCTACACAGAACTTGGTGTGCTGCGGGTTGAGGAAGGTCCACGTGGTGCCGCGAGGACCCCTCAAGAACACGCTGGACTTTCTCGTGTCCACGCGAACAGACAGGTTGCTGTAACACCAAGAATGCAAGATTGAAGACATTTACACTTCAGGAGGACCAGGGCAATATACTATTTCGTCGCCTACCGAATATTGGCATCCTCTGGGATATTGATAATATGAAGCTCCGATGCGGCGTCCTCGTCATTGGGGCCGCGTAGCTGCTGCTTCTCCGGCTCCGGTGGGGGAGAGCAGGACTTGAATGAAGACGTCAAGGGCGTGGCTTTGATATTTATGAAGTGCTTTTCAGACGGATCTTCGCTGTGGAGCACGCATTCTCCAGAACCACCTTTTGTTCCTGCACAAGTCCTTTGTTTTGAAATTCATGTACATTCATTGACATTTCAGCTAAATAAAACACGCTCTGTTTGTACAAGCCATGATCCCATACAAGAAACATAATAATGCTCACTTTTTATTGACAGCCAGAAGGGTATTTCTATTTGATTTTTTTCTTTCCACATGTTTATATGAGAAGCAGCTCAAGCAGTGTCAATCAACACAGAGCATTGTTCATGAGATCCAGCGCAGGGATGGATGCATCTATTAAGTTTTGGTAATTTTTCCATCAATGTTTGACAGGAACACATTCTAAAATCATATTTCTTGGGGGTTTATGCAGATGGGGTAGGGGTGTCTATTTGAGGGGACCCCTTTATTTGAATAAGCGATAGTAAATTAACATAGACCTCACTAACAAAGAAAAGTTTGAGATATTCTGCTTTCAGCTGAAATTTCAGGATGAAACTGAAATGCACTACTGTGCAGTACAACCTTTACAGGTGAAGTTAATTTGATATTCTCTATGCTTTTGAATGCTCATGTGAAACTGTTCAGTGTTTCAGTAATTTTTACACAACTTGCTGTTCTCTAACAAGGAGGTGAAAGTCAAAATTTACCACAGGTGTTTGATCCATGAATACACCAATACATTACCTGGTCCAAATAGAATTGATAATTTAACAGTCCTCTTCATCATGCTGTTCCCATTTTGACATCATGAGACCACCTAACAACTGATCAACAGTACCACGCCATTTTGATGCTACAAGCAGGATGTTCTTAGAAGGAAGTGGCCACTGAGCTTAGAGTGTCAGTGTTTTTAGCAGGTCGCAACAGAGATACAGAGAGACTGGACGAGGTCACAGAAAGGCACAGAAGTGAACATCTTTGGAAGTTAAGAAAAAAAAAAAAAAAAAACACCTGTTGTAAATTTTGCTATTCAGCTCCTCATTAGAGAACAGCAAGTTTTGTAAAGAAAGAAAGAAGGGGGGAAAAAAAATAAAAAATCAGTTAAACATTGAACAGTAGGACATCCATTAAAACATTGAGGAGAAATTCAAGTTCTTTTGTAAAGGTTATTTTGAATTTTCGATTCTTTTTTGGATCCAGAGATGTCACACGAAAGCCAAATACCTTGAAGTTTTTGCATAGTACTGCATGTACTGGATTGTAAATAGTTTTTGCAAACACAAATGTAAACCCTCCCTCCATCCATTTTCTGAGCCACTTCTCCTCACGAGGGTCGCGGGCGTGCTGGAGCCAATCCCAGCTGTCATCTGGCAGGAGGCGGGGTACACCCTGAACTGGTTGCCAGCCAATCGCAGGGCACACAGAAACAAACAACCATTTTCACTCACATTCACACCTACGGGCAATTTAGAGTCTCCAATTAATGCATGTTTTTGGGATGTGGGAGGAAACCGGAGTGCCCGGAGAAAACCCACGCAGGCACGGGGAGAACATGCAAACTCCACACAGGTGGGGCCGGGGATTGAACCCGGGTCCTCAGAACTGTGAGGCTGACGCTCTAACCAGTCGGCCACCGTGCCGCCCAAATGTAAACCATGCACATATTAAACAGCTTTTGACAGAAACCTCAGTCTCCACCTGTTGAGAGTGTCGGCTACTACAAAGATTCCAATAATCACTTACATCTCCTTTAACATTCAGTCAGACTGTCGAGGAACGGAGGCATCGAAATTTTTAATGTCCACAGCTGCTTAGTATGTATTTTCCTGTTGGTAACTTGCACGGTGTGAATTCCAAATCTTTCTCTCTCTTTTGCGCTCTTTCCAGGGGAACTTGAATTTTATATTTACCCAGCTTTCAACTGCACACGCAAGACAGCAACAAGACCAACAACACCCCCCCACAGGGCATGGAACATTACAACCTGTCCCTGCTGCTTGAATTTCCCAAATCCTTACAGAATATGAGCCAACATTATTGAGCTACTATTTCCCTGGATTACCTCAACCCTTACAGTAAGGTAGACATCACTCTCCTCTGATCCATACCCATTCCTAAAGAACAGCATAGATCTGGACCACTTTTTATCATTGTCCATAATCCAATCCTTTTTCACCCATGCCTTAATATGTGCATTTCTCAAAGGTCCCATATTTTACCAAACCAACTTTCTAGTATTTGGGCGTTACCTGTATATTGGTGCTGAAGTAAACGTGAAATATGAATTAAAATGGTCCACGGATCCCGAGTTCCAGACGTTTTTCTGCCGACAGGCCTGAAATCGGGTCATTCGAATTTCTCAAGCTTATCTACGTCACTAGCGAAGATCTCTGCCTTTCCTTTCCGCTCCCGAGCCAGCGCTCTCAACATAAACACACGTTCTCTCACAAATGGGTCTTCAACACGGAGGCAACCAATCAGAGGAAAGGGGGGCGGTCTTAGCCAAATACGGACAAAGCGGATACAAAACTGGGTCAAATAGAAGTACAGTAGCTGTCAGAGGGGCGTTTTATGGACAGTCGTATGACAAAACCAAGGTGTTTTCTGGAATGAAATTTACAATTTTATACTCAGTCCATATTAGAGAGTCACTCTATGAAGGTTTAAATAGCCAAAATATGGGACCTTTACAGCTTAGACCAGGGTTCATCAATGGAGAATGAAAGTGGTTAAAATGAGGCTACCACAAATCTCCCAAAATTTGCCCAAGGTAAAATATGAATAACAAAAAACCAAAACAAGATGCACCGGTTCAAATAAGACTCATGCATTTACCCCAGATGTTTCACAGGTTAACTAAAGACTAACATAAATCCCCCCAAAGTGGCACAAGATAAAACGAGACTCTGCTAAAAACCTAAAAAGTATAATGTATACAGTATATAAGGAATATTTACAGTATTAACAACTGGATCAATCATCCAATTGAAGGCTCGTTTGTACTAATCGGCATGTTTAAATTCAGGTGGGATGCATGTAACATGATCCCTGCAGATAAACACCAATGTAACGGAGGGGGTAAAAAATGGAAGCGGATAAAAAAAAAATCAGCCGCCAGCATCACCAACATCCACCTTGATCCATGTTGGAGCTCTTCTGTGGCTCAGATCGCCTTAAGGAGGATTTGTTGGGGAAATGATTGTGTTCACACGGGCGAGAGCAAGGCAGTCCTCTACGCTTTTTATTCTCGTTTCAGAAAATGACACTTACTACTAGGAATGACGTCCTCACCTTCTGTGGGCCTGGAGAGCAGCACTTTGAGATTTTCCACGGTGGTGAAGGAAGTGACGCCGCCGAACCTGCGGGTCGCCCACCTCAGCAGCTCCTCGTCCTCACCGGGGAAGTCGATGGGATGGACGTTGCTATGAGGCTCGTTAGAGTGCAACACTAATGTTGAGGCATTGCTTTTCTGTAAGGTGGAGACAAAATATCAAAATACCTTATGTCATTTTTAAATTTTTATTTATTTATTTTTATTTTTTTTAAGTGTCAATACCTGAAACTACCCTGTGAGCATCTAAAGCAGCCGTTGGAAAACTTTTACACAATGGCTAGGTCATTTGTGGAGGAGGTAAAAATTAAACAAAAAAATATTTTTTTGTATTTTTTCCATTTAAAAGCAATTAAGTATTTTTGTAATTGTTTATAATCAAATAGATTATGGACCATGGTTTGATAGATTCACATATCTTCACCAAGTTTGTAGTTCTACTTTTTTGTGCCATATTTCTTTGACAAACTTTCTGTCCCTTGTAATTACAGGGATCAAAAATGCCTGATCTCCATAGGGGTCTGACTTATTCTGGAAAAGACCCCGCAGATATCAGTCAGATTTGTAGATAAGGTTCTTCATGGGTGGAGGAGGTGCCCTTCAGAAAATCTGAAAATATTGGAATATAGCAACAACTGACTGTATCTACAAAAAAGGTGAAGTCCCACAGGTTTAGAAATATCCAGGAGTCGCTGCTTCTAAGAAGAAAGAAAAGAAGAAGAAAAACAAGCTTATCAGCAAGAAAAAAATGTAAACAGAAGCGAAGCAAACAGAGCGAGCAAAAAAATGTCTGCACTGTACGAGAGCGAGAGAGAAAGTGCTGAGTGGTACGGAGTGTATGGTATAAATTTGCTATACAGAATTTGAAACCAAAATACTAAATGCTAAACTGTTAGCATTAGCATGGTATAGATTACCATTTAAGGCCAAAAAACACTAACTACCATTCAGCGGACTCATACCCATCATGTTATATGATAACATTACACACCTAACAGTGTGATAAAAATTACTTACAGACGCTCCTTTGGCAAAGTTTATCACTGGCCCAACACTGCATGCGTCTGCAATAAATTTCTGTAAGAAACATGGGTTCCGGGCAGAACTTCTTTGAAATTTTGCTCCCGGCGGAGCTTCATGGCAGAAATTGTCTGTCGACCTATTTTTAAAGTCGACTTAGGTGAGTAATTACATTTTCTTCCCAAGCCCTACATAATATTATGACGTTTTTGTGAAACTAAATGGACAACTTAATCTTTGTAATTTTAGGATTTTTGTTAGAATATTCACACTGATAAAAATCACAAACTTTGTACATGTAGATATGTGGCTATATCTATTTATAAAAAAAAAATAAATAAATAAAAAAAATAAAAACATTGAATTTTTTTTATTTGATCCGAGTTTTCCCAAATTCTAAATATGGTTAAGTATTATTGTAAATCATATATATATATATACACATACATACACACACACACACACACACACACACACACACACAGTATATGCTTTATAGGTACGGCTTGGTGGTTTCGTGACAGCTGGCTGGGTCTGAGTTGCGCTTAAAACCTGGAAACTATTCTTTGTGCGTGAGAAAGCTCATGCATTAGTGATTGATTGTTGCATTTGCAACTTTCTGCACCGACAAATTAAATTCTTAATTGCAGAAAAACAACGTAAACTAGTTGCTAAACCCCGCACACGGTGTATTGGTTCAGTCGGTTTCAGCTGTATTTATTTATTTTTTTTAAATGACTTTTTTTCTTGTAATGTTACTGCCTTTTCTGAACAAATTACGGCATGATTTTCTTATTTCTTTTCTTCTGTAGGCTGAATTCAATGAAACTGAATCAACAAAATTGACTGAATCTCAACGATCAATTAATTAGTTATTACGCCCATCCATTTTCACTAAATAAGGTGATGGAAAACCTGTGTTTTGATTTTTTCTTTTTAATAAATAAAAAATAAAAAAAGAGCAAGAATGCTGAAGTCATGGTTGAAAGCCAAAGAACGGCGGTGTGTCACCATTGTTTCTATTTCTATTTGCCTCCAGCATTCCTAGACTTTTTTCCATATCAAACATGTTTGTCTGCCCCTCTCTCTCATTCTCTCATTCACTTATTCCTCGCCTCCACCCAGCTCTCCTTCACGTCTATTCTCCCGTTAGAAAAGAAATGTTTATTATGGTTAAGCGTCCACGGGCCCGGTTGCACAACCCACTTTGGAGCCAAGGTCTTTCCTTCACTTCCTGACTGGGGCCAGGAAATGGGACCTTTTTTAGCTTTGTGCGTCACCACGATCGACTGGAATCTGGCTCCATACAAGGTATAAATATATACATCCACTCTGCCGATGAGACACTGCTGCTTCCACGCCTGGCCTGATGGGAAATAATGGAGTTTATCGCTACACGATAACATGTATGAACACACACGCTACATGTATGAACACGTATGCAAAAAGATCCATACAATAAATAATGTAAACGTTGGCCGTCAATATCCCTTTGGACTTGAATGGATTTCAACATAATATTGCGACAAACTGACTACTAAACGCAACCTGTGAAAGGATTTATCATCCAGTCTAAAAATGAATAAAACTAAATTAAATGTTATAAAAAGCCCCAAAAATATAAGCCACAAATGCTCTAAATACAAATCATAAACATTTGTTCAATCATATTTTTTCATAAATTTAGTACGGCTCCTCGGAGGACTTTATAAAAAAAAAAAATGAAATGGCCACTAATTGGGAACAGGTCCTACCACCTTTTCTGGAGTATTACAACTTTATACTTGTAAATTAAGTAATTTTTCCATAAAGAAAGCAACTTTGCCTTGTAATGAGAACTTTTTACTTGTGAATTCACAATTAATATTACAAATCCGTTTTCATAACATTTTCTTCTGTAACAATGACTCTCGTAAATGTCTTTGTTCTTGTATAAAATTATGGCTTTGTTCTCGT
Organism: Phycodurus eques; assembly: GCF_024500275.1. Taxonomy (NCBI): domain Eukaryota; kingdom Metazoa; phylum Chordata; class Actinopteri; order Syngnathiformes; family Syngnathidae; genus Phycodurus; species Phycodurus eques. Next base: position 8,187,563 of record NC_084539.1, read on the forward strand.
AAAATGACAACATTTACTTGTAAATTCAAAGTTTTTATTCTTGTAGTATCTCTACTTTAGGGTTACGAATGTTTCGCGCATAACATTACGAACTTTTAACAATTTAAATAGAACGTTTTAAAGTGTTATTCAACTAAATTATGTAATTTTTGTGGTTTTATTATTATTATTTTTTTTTTAGGTACAACAGTAATTGTTGCAACATTATATGATTTGTTGAACAAAACTGACTTCTCAAATTTTGTAATTTGGTCATAAATTCTGATTGTCTTAAACGTTTCAACTTGTATACTGTAAATTACATTTATTGTTGTCATGCAAACACCAATTTCTGTCTCAAGATTTGCTGTCATGAAAAAGATTCTGAGTTAATTCTTGGAATATGACAACCTGGTACTCTGGTTTCCTCCCACATCCCAAAAACATGCATGGTAGGTTGATTGAAGACTCTAAATTGACCGGAAATATTAAATTTTTCCATGAAATTATATATTTGTATTATAGACCAAATTACAATTGTTTTTCCTGCAATTTTAAGACTTGTCTTAAAGTTATGAATATTTTCATGATATTATGACTATTATCATAAAGATTTTAATGAGTCTGCCCCCATTATGACTTAAATAGGTTTTTAGAAAAGAATGGAAGAATTATCTTGTAAAATTAAAAGATTATTATGGCCCTTGTAGTACTGAAACCGCCTCTGTTACGGCTTTTTCTCTCTTTTATCTTTAAGACACAAAGTGACATTTCTTTGTTTTTGGATTGGTGACAGACAGAACACAAATGATAACCAGGTCAAAATTGGATCCTGAAAAAAGCAAAAGTGCTGAGTCTCCTAAATGGCTTATCTTTTTGTGGCTTTTGTGTTAGTGTAAGTCACCGAGGTCACACGTACACTCGCACACAGTCGCTTATTCGAGTGTGTCATGCAGAAAAAGAAAGAGCGCTGAAAGGTGAGGCAGCCTGCAGGGAGTCGTTGGTTCTTGTGTGACCGTTTCACTGATGCAGGCAGCAAAAATAGTATGTATGACGGGAAATCTACCAAAAATAAAAAAGGGGAACTCCAGTCATATTGGAATCAAAAGACATGAATTCTTTAAAACAGGAGTAACCATTTACCATTTATTTTTCCTAAGATATCCAATGAACTACATTTTTTAATGTATCTCAAGATTCAAATTAACTTTGCTGGTTGCATTCCTTAACCGAAGAGCACTGACGTCCGTATTATTGGGAAGCTTGTATTTTGAAGGTGGCTTTCGCTGTGAGTTGGCGACTTATTACCGTAATGCCAAGTATGAACAATATTAGGGGCGGCTAGCTTGACTGCTACTTTACGAGTGGAGGCTGGCTTGACCGCAGTTTGTTTCCGCGGAAACTCAGCTTCGTCTTCTTGACTTGGCGAAGCTCCTTTTCCTGCTTCCTCCACTTGCGAACCATGGATTCGTTGATCTTGAATTCTCTCGCGGCTGCTCGATTCCCATGTTCCTCCGCGTAACTAATAGCTTGCAGTTTAAACTGCTTCAAAAGCGTGTCTCTTCGTGCCATTTTCGGGGGTCCTGAGCCAAACCGATGCATATACCGAAACTATATACCTACTGGGGGCGTGTCTTCAGCATCCTCTGTCATGCGCACCCTTCCCCCTTTACGTCCGCATGCTGTCCTCAGTCAAGTCCGCCTTCCTCTATATAAGGAGCGTGTAGGCAGGAAATGCTCCCAGTCAGTCAAGCGGAGCGCTCATTAATGTCACATAACAACATTTACAGATTTTGGAACTCGGTGCACACATAAGGTGCGCCGCATTATAAGGCGCCCCGTCCATTTTGGAGAAAATTGAAGACTTTTAAGTGTGCCTTATGGTCGTGAAAATACGGTAGTTCATTTTCCACACAAAATGTTGACATTCTCAAAGAGTTTTAACTAATTTCACAAATGTGTTCTCATAATATATTTGTTTTTCCTATGAGTGGCTCTAATAATCCTTTGCAGCATGCCGACTACATAATTTTTAAAGAACGATGAACACAATTCTGTGCTATACAATCAATACACCGAAATGTGTGCGCGTATTTGCCACTAGCTGTGACTGAAGTGAGGTGTCAACGTCCCGGAGTTAGTGTTAGCGAGGGTGACCCTGAGCCAATCTGTCAGAGCCATGACGCATGTCCTCTGATGCAGAGCAGCTGCTGTTTTCTCTGACACTGCACTTAAACACTATTATCCCCCAGTGATGTAGCTCATCCCTCAAAACAAAACAAACATTTGAACAAAACATCCCGTGGTCTCAGGGAAACGTTGTCCAGACCCTCAGTTAGCCATGATAACGGTTGTGCTATCACACAACTCTCAGCATATCTGACAGACAGGACATTTCTTCCAACATGAGACAATCGTTTTCATTGGCTCGCTTCTTTTGTAGTGTTTTAAAAAAAAAAAAAAAAAAAAAAAAAAAAAAAAAGGAAATTGATGCGTTACACTTTTACTGTCGTGGTAATAATTTCAGTGTTATAGTGAACCTCCGCTATATCGCTGTTCATCTTCCGCGGCCCCACTATAACAATTTTTTGTGAGAAAAAAATCCGTATTATACACGAAAAATTACTGGCATACTAATTTCTTCAGGCGTTATGGTTTCTCATTTTTTTGTTTTGTTTCTGTTTTGGTGAAGAATTTTCATATCAGTGCTTGAGATAATTATATTTTGAAATACCTGCAGGGAAAAGTTACTATTTTTCTTACTTCATTCCTACTATGATTTACAACCCTTTTGTCTTATAACACTATATATAGTTCACAGAAACTTGATTAATAAAAATTACATTCCCCTAGAATTTCACCTTTTCATTTTGTAAAACTACAACTTCATTCTTCTAAAATTTTAATTTCTGGTTACCGTATTTTCACGACCATAGGGCGCACCCTAATAAAAGGCGCAGTCTCAGTTACGGGGTCTACTTCGGTATTTAACACATACACAAGGCGCACCGTATTATTGGGCGCAGGCATGGTAAAACATACGCTAGCTTAAAACATACGGTAGCATGCATGCACGCTAAAACAATGTTTTTAAAAAGGCAGCGGGAGCAAAACTGAGTTCGGTTGTACTTTATTGAAGTATTTAACAATGTACTCACGTTATTTTTTGATCAATCCTTATGCACAAATCCATCAAAGTCCTCATCTTCTGTATCTGAAATGAACAGGTCGGCAAGTTCTCCAACAAACACGCCGGGTTCCCTCTCGTCATTGTCAGAGTCAGTCTCGTTGCCGGGGGGCTGTTCAGCAATGATGTCAGGTTTCGCGAAAGCTCGGACAACAGTCAAAGCAGATACCTTAGCCCAAGCATCCACAATCCATTCACATATGGTGGAGTAACTCGCTTGGCATTGCCTCCCAGTCTTAGTTGCACTTGGTTTTTCACAGCGGCTGTGAGATGGGCGTGCACGGCGTCACAGATCAACAGGGACGGTGAAACCATCCGGGACGGTGAAAACCATCCGGACTTTTAAGTGCGCCTTATGGTCGTGAAAATACGGGAACTTATTTTTACACTCATATGACCCCAATGAATGTTAATATGGAACTTATAACAAAGATTCTATGATGGTGATCAGTTTGACCCTGGATCATATGAACTGTATTTCCAATCTTCATTGCACCATAAATCCGAACAAACTATGTCTGTCAGTCCTTTTAAGGGTCCACTGGAACTGGTGCCTATTTAAAACAATTCTCGTGTGCTAATGTTTATGCAATGACAAGGGCTTCAAATCTAAATCCTGCTTCCAGGCTGCGATGCTGATAGGGGCCGACACCGGTAGCAGGATATGAGGCGACAAAAAGGACATTTGTCAATCAAGAAAACACTTAGCAGTGCAGACAAAGTTCAAGACCACAAAAGAAAAGTGCTACATGTGCAATAGTGGTGGAAGGTACAATAGTGCTCCACGACAGCACAGGGAGTTGGAGCTGCTTTGCGGGCCAACACACTTTGGATAAAGCACTGCAATAAAGAGGTGGGCCAAGGACCACGATTTTATTATGACTTGGATGAACCCAAATACTGTTTTAGTCATTGCTAACTGACTAATAACATTTAGCTACACTATGGTAGAAGCGAAACACATTAGAAAGCACTGACAATTTGGTGAGAAAGTTATATATATAAAAAATCTTGCGAAATTACTAATATATTATTGAAAAATCAATATTTGTAAAAATATGAGTTTATTCTGTTTTTTTGGGATAACATTAAAACTGTATTGCCCTAAAAGATGTTTAATCATCCAATTTTAAAATATATATATTACAACATTTGTTAAAGCATCTTCATTCTTGTTTTTGGTATGAGTATTAAGATATTCAAGAAGAGATTGTAACATTACAACTTACAAGTATGACTTTTCTAGTAAAAAAAATTTTTATTTTTTTTTTCTCATAATTACGAGATATAAAAACGGAGTAATTTTACAAGAAAAGTTCCAATAGTACAAGAATGAATACATCTTATTTTTCTAGAAAATCCTGAATTATTACGTCTTCCTATGGCTTTTTATTGTAAAATTGTGATTTCTTTTCTACAACTCGTCCTAGTAAAAATATGACTAAAAATTATAATTTTCTAGTAAAATTATATTGGTCTCTTCAAAATCATAAATGAATTTGTAAATTTACAAAAAAGTAATTTTACCAGAAAACAGTTATAATGTTACAAGAACAAAATGTTTTTTTAATAAAAACGGTCTTATTGTACCACTTTAGTCTCCTAAAATCATAACTTTTTCCATTTAAAAATGTGACTACATTGCATGACAGTAATAATTATTTTCTTTTACTATTGCAACTTGGGCCCAAGATCATATGTAGAGAAAAACAGTTCTGGGGCCTAACTTATCAACGCCGTGTACACACAAAATTGGGCCTGAAAGATACATACACAGGTTCCTGCGCAAAGTTATGTGACCTATCAAAGAAGAAGGAGAGAGAAAAAAAAAAAAAAAAAAAAAAACATTTTACGGGGAAAAGTGCACGCATGTACAGAAACTCTTACCCATCCGTACGGTTACGCACATTTTGGAGACGAGAAAATGTAGCGATGCATGAAGTAGCGTGTAGGAGCCATGCCTCTCATACATCCAGTTTCAATATCAAACATTATTTATGGATTAGATTTTGCACTGTGTGTATGACTTTGTTGTTGTGTTGTCTGTCCTTTTTTAATAATTATGTTCCTCATGCCTTCAAATTGCCCTCGGCGATAAAGTAGATTCATTGATCGATCGAGATGTATCTGATGCAAAATGAAATTGGTGTCTGGCGCTGGGGAGCAATTATTTTTATTGGCATCAAATTTTATGTCAGACCGTTTTTGAAATTTTGTCTACAGTCCATACTCCCTGTTGAATTCACTGTGTTCACTGCAGCAATGACCTCCTGCCACTCGCTGCATTTCCTTTTATTTGTTGTGGCGCTTCCAAAGCCAACTTCCTTGCCAATAAGCATGTCGACTTCTGTCTCCAAGAAGTTTCTTTTTGACAGAATTGTTTCTGCTGTTGCCATAAATTCATCCTTCACAATACATTAGCCAGTATAATCATGAGCTGATTTTGTTTGTTTGATTTTGTTGTGGGATCAATGTATGCACTTTCCTAAGTGGAACTGTGACTGGTCAAGGAAAATTCCCTACAGATGTACGCATCACAATAATACCCAACTGGTGCATGGAATATGCGTATTGATTCTGAATTTGCATTTTGCGTGTGGCGTGTCCCAGGGAGCGGAGAGGGTGGCTGTCTGCGTCCTACCAACACTCAGCGACCGCTCCCAACTGGAACAAACGAAGGACACAAACTACTTGCTTTATTTTATTTGTTCACGTCTTGTGTTTTCCTTGCAATAAAATACAGAACAGTACTTTTCCAGCTTTGTCACTCAGCCCAGTCACTGCTTTGATTTGTGACCATTACGTCACAACTCTGGAAAAAAAGCCCTTAATTTTATCATCAGTTGCACATGATTAACATGTGGTAAACGGATGTAATGTTTTTTTCAGTGAAGTAGCAGCATTGCCTACTGTCGAAGGGCCCCAATTATTTATTTATTTATTTTTAACTTAAGGCAAATTCCCTACACGTGCCTTTGTGCGTACGCACGATTTTAAGGGATTTAGGTCGTACGCCATTTAAAACTTTTGTGCATACATACGCTTTTAGTCAGAATCCTCACACTCTTTGATAAGTGAGGCCCCTGGAGTGTAGAATTTACAATATTGTTAAAGTCTGCTGGCATTAGGAATGAGTGAGGCAGTGACCCACCAAATTCAGCAAACTGAGCTACTTTGGAATAAAGGTTACCGTAATTTACTTCATTGTGGCATCACAAACCAAAAGTAAAACGCTACTCACATAAATGTTGACACCAGCATTGATCTTGTATAGACCATAGGCCGTGTCCCGTGACGTGATGATCAGGTTCATTGGTCTGGCGTCATTCATCTTCAGAGAGAACATCTTGACGTCCTAAAAGAAAATTAAAGCAACACACTTGACATTGAGGAGAAGAGGAGGGGGAAACAAAAAACAAAAACAAAAAAAAAGCCATTGTGCATGTTGCTCTATCTCCATGAATTATTATGCCGTGCAGGATGCGTTGAGCAATGAGTCACTTTTATATGCAAATGTTCCACTGCTTAAGCATAAGAATGAGATAATAACCCGTAATGCTAATATGAGAGTTTCAGAATACGGCGCTAACGGTCCTGTCCCAGGGGAGGTTTGGCAGTTGATGAAAAGGTGGCCTGTGATTAGCCAAAGACGTTCCAGCGAAGTGGCGTAAATATTTCCCCCAGCGCTGTCAAAGCGTCCCGGTGAGAGTTACGTAGGAGCCAAGTAATGAGGCTCGCCGAGCATTCTCCGTGTTGCACAAACAAAGCACAACCTTGTGGGTTGGGACACCATCTTCTTTGAGATCAATACGAGTAATAGAGGAGAAAAGCATACAGTGGTGATGTGATGTTTAAGGACACTCGTCGACAGATTTTCAATGAACGCAAGTAATGCATTACCGCAAACAAACGCCTCCCTTTTCTCAATGAGGAAAAACAGTAACTGATGACATCAGTTCATAAATGCCACTGTTCAAAAGACTGACAAAGAGATATGTGCTGAGGAGAGTTGAACTCTTTTGCTCAGCGAAACAGCAGCACCTAACGAAGCATACAAACAGCGTCAGATAAATGTACGTCTGTAATGACGACCAGCTTTCCAGGAGACACTGATATTTCTGTAATGCAACTGTTGCTAACCAGTTATTAATGATAAACATCACCATGCAGATTAGAAATTAATGTCCTGAAAAAAATCTACAAAGTAAAAAAACTTTTTTTTTTTTTAAACTCAACACCACGCTTTGTCAGATGCCTGCATGCAATGTACTACCATATGATTCACGCAACGGCGCCTCTCGCCAGTGATTCATGATAAACACAACCATGCACAATAGAAATAAAACAATGACTACAAATAATCCGAAGATTCAAATAAATTCACACCACCCTCGGTCATGCAGAGGCACATGCGTGTGCACAATAAAGGCATCATTCCTCCTGTCCTCTTGGCAGTTTTTCATGATAACCACCACCTTGCACAATTGAAATAAACAGAATGACTAGAAATTATCAGTTAAAAAAAAAAAAAAAAAAAAAAAGTCCACAGCACGCTTGTTCACACACAAGCCAATCTCAAGTGTCACCCAAATGCAGTCTCTGCTCTTGCAATGTAACCTACAATTGAAGTAATCACTTGGAAATAACAGGGTCAAAAAAAAAAAAAAAAGACCATCACACGGGCATGGCTTGGGCACTGTACTCTATCATATGAATAATGCAACAGCTGCTTTCGCCAGTTATTTATGAAAATCAAAATCTTGCAAAATAGAAATAATCCCCAGTTAAAAAATAAAACAAATAAAAAAGGTCTGACGTGCTTGGTCACATGTATGCGTGCAGTGTACTATCATGTGATTAATGCAATTATTCCTCTCGACAGTTATTCATGATAACTGCCACATTGAACAATAAAAATAAACCTAATCAGATACAACCCACAGAGAAAAAAAATGGTAAACTCGGGCACTTGTACAATGCATAATGTACAATCACAATTACATCACATCTCCCAGCAGTTACTGACTGCACAACCGCCACGATGACACAATAAAAATAACACACACAAAAATAAATACATTTAAAAAAAAAAAAAAAAAAAAAAAAAACAATCAGTTAAAAATAATCTATCCCTACAAAATCAAGTTCGACAAAAGATCTAAAACGGCTGCAAGAAAATGGCATGATGCCATAGAAATTCCAGAACAGTCGAATTGACACCTATCAGTTACAAAAGCCATTTCTAAAGCTTTAGGGTTCCAGCCAACCGTAGGGAGAACCATTATCCTCAAATGGAGAAAACATGGACCAGTGGTTAGCCTTCCCAGGAGTGACCGGCCTACAAAGATTACCCCAAGAGAACAGCAATGACTCATCCAGGAGGCCACAAAGGAACTCAGGACAATTTCGAAAGAACTGCAGGCCTCACTTGCCTCAATTAAGGTCAGTGTTCATGACACACAAAAATAAGGAAGAGACTGCACAAAAATGGTACCCAGGGCAGAGTTCCAAGGCTAAGACTGCTGATAAAAAAAAACAAAGGCTTGTCTCACTTTTGCAAAACCACATCTGAATGATTCTCTAGACTTTGGGGAAGATATATGGACTGACGAGATGGAAGTTGAGCTTTTTGGAAGGTGTGTGTCTCATTACATCTGGCGTAAATGTAGCACAGCATTTCAGAAAAAGAACATCATACCAACAGTCAAACATGGCGCTGGTAGTGTGATGGTTGAGCTGCTTTGCTCCTTCAGGACCTGGAACTTGCTGTGATTGATGGAACCATGAATTCTGCTCTTTAACAGAAAATCCTGTAGCACAATGTTCAGTCATCAGTTTGTGACCTTGTGTTCTGCAGGATAACGATTCAAAACATACCCGCAAGTCAACTTCTGACTGGCTTAAAAAAACAAAATGAAGGTTTTGGAGTGGCCTAGCCAAAGTCCAGACTTGAATCTGATTGAAATGCAGTGGCATGACCTTAAAAAGGATGGTCGTGCTTGTAAACCCTACATTTTTGCTAAATTCAAACAATTCTGCAAGGAAGAGTGGGCCAAAATATCTCCACAGATATGTGAGACTCATTTATAGAATTATAGAAAACGTTTGATTACAGTTGCTGCTGTTCAGGATCGCCCAACCAGTTATTCGGTTTACGGGGCCATTACATTTTCACACAGGGCCACCATGCAACTTTGAATATTATTATTTTTTTCCTTAATAAATGAAATCACCATTTTAAAACAGTATTTTAAGTTTATTTTTGGTTATATTTGTCTGAAATTGACATTTGTTTGATGATCTTAAACAAAGTGGGGAAACTATGAAAACATCTAAGAATTTGAGAAGGGGGCCTATACCTTTTCACGGCACTGTAATTAGAGATTAGAATTAGAAATTATTCAGAGTAAAAATAAAAAAATAAGATATCCATAGCATGTTCAGTCACTCGTGTACATATGATTGCAAATCTTACCAGTTACTTATGATAACCAACATCAGACCAGAAATACAAGACAAAATGTTTATATTTGTATGTATACATGTGACCGTGTTAATGCAACAGGACTTGCCAATGATGCTCATTCCTTGCGCAAAGGATCCAAATTGTAATCAAACCATTTTCCTCCTCTACTCCCTCATCCTGAGAGCGTCCACTCAATTAACAAGGTTTCTAATTGGCTTGGAGGAGTGAGACGTTCATTTGAAGTGTTAAAAATAACTTCCAGCTGCAGTCAAGTTTGACTTACACTTCTTAGCCTATTAGGTAATCAGCCGAGGGTGTGACAGCTATGCAATGTCAACACGTCTCCGGAACAAGCGGCATGCCAGTCACTTTCTCGTTGCGGATGCTAACGAGGTAAAATGTGCTTGCTATTTTTAAAACTGCTGTACCATGTAGAAAATGTCAAACCCAAATGGGAACTCGTGAGGCACGTTATTTGCTGCAGTTTAGATCTGCGTAGTTTCAGAACACTGACATAATGAACAAAATGCATGGAAGGGAGGTTTTTCCCCAAAACATTGTCAGGGCTCATTCGTTTACTCAACTGTAGAAGAGGGTGGTATATAGAATGGCATCAAGCAATATAACCAGTATATTTAAGGAGTTTAAAACAAACTAAAAATCACACTGTTATGGATTATATTGACATGGCAACACACAGAAACTGAAATCTGATTGGAAAAAAATAAATAAATAAAAGACACACGCTATGAAACAAAGACAAAAGACAATTGGAAATAAATTATCCTCACAAGGGTCGCGGGAGTGCTGGAGCCTATCCCAGCTATCATCGGGCAGGAGTACACCCTGAACTGGTTGCCAGCCAATCGCAGGGCACACAAACGAACAACCATACACGCTCACATTCACACCTACGGGCAATTTAGAGTCTTCAATTAACCTACCATGCATTTTTTTTTGGGATGTGGGAGGAAACCGGAGTGGCCGGCGAAAACCCACGCAGGCACAGGGAGAACATGCAAACTCCCCACAGGCGGGACCGGGGATTGAACCCCGGTCCTCAGAACTGTGAGGCAGACGCTCTAACCAGTCGTCCACTGTAATAATAATAATTTCATTGTAAATGCGAATGTTAGTGCTGATAGTGTTTAGGTTCAGCAGTGTTTGATGTTCAAGTGTGAACAATACTTTTTTTTTCGCCAGGTTGTAAAAATGGAGGTGTCTATTTGAGAGAGAAGTTATTTACACAAAATACTGTATGTACAGTTAGACGCCATCAATTTATGATGTGTCACAAACGTTTGGACACGGTTTGCCTTGTAATAGCACTAAAATGTTTGTCCAAACTTGACTGGTAGTGTTCAATTACACTGTACACGTTATGGGAAATAAATGCAGCATAGGAACACCTCTCTCGTGAGGATTTAATGTTCATGTTTTGTTGTTGTTGCTGTGGGGGAGTAAAATAGTTTTTTGGGCTACATCCAACAGGGAGACAATGCGCAGGTCTAACACTTATTTGATTTTTTTTTTTTTTACACGCGATTTTGTGCGGGATCCAAGAGAATAGTGATACGCCTGGCTGGGCCAAGGAACATTTGCAGACCCTGCGCTGAACAAATTAACCCTGACATTTTCATTTTCTGTCTATGGTTATCACATTTTTACTGTATTTCTGGGTCAAACTACAGGAATAAAAAACATTAACTGCACAGTCCATGATTTAATGATCATGATTCATTATACCATTGTAAGTGTTCATACAAGTTTAAGACCAATGTCATAGTCGTTTCCATTTCCTGTTCTATGGTTATAATCACATTTTTAATCTGGGGTAGGGTAAAACTAAAGCCATCATAAAACCTTTATCAACTGTACAGACTAAGTTTTAAGTAACATTTTATCATTGGAAATGGCCATGCAAGTGTAAAAACAAGTTCATTGTTTTCACTTTTCTTTCCCGTTCGATGCTTATCATCACATTTTAATCTTTTCCTGAGTTAAACTGCCGCCATTCTAAAACCTATAGCAACTGTACAGGTAATGCATTAGGTAACATTTAAAAATTTTAAATTGTCATACAAGTGTAAAAAAAGTTCATCCTTGAAGTTAGCATGCCCTGTTGTATGGTTATGATCACAGTTGTATTCCATTCCTAGGTCAAACAACGACCATCATTAAACCTTTATCAACGGTACGCCAATGTTTTAAGAAACATTTTAATATTCTAAATGGCTGTAAAGTGTAAAAACAAGTTAATCGCTGTCGTGTTTATTTCCTTTTCTATGGTTACCATCACGGGTACCCTTCTGCGGTGGAATTCAGTGTGAACTGTATAGTGAGTCACTGACATCGTCAAGGAATTTGTTAACATAAACTCAAGTCAAAAAGGACACCACTTGTCATGACTTTGAAACTCGACTTACGACCTCATTTGTAAAGGATGTCTGATAGTTCCATTTCCAGTTATTCTATTGCTCCACTCCCTGAAAAGGAATTGGCTCTGCTGGTCTCATCACAGCCTGGTGCCAACAAGCCTGACTAACCCTAACATCCCCTCCCAAAAAAAAAAAAAAAATCATTGTGAAAACAAAGAGAGAGAGAAGGTTAAAATGTTGAGGACAAAAAGCTCCCGTATGAATGGACAGTTTGGCAAGGAATGAAATCAGTCCACTTCCTTAGCCAACGTTGAACAGTTAACAAGTAATTTGTGTTTACTTGTCAGTCCATATGCACGCATGTAGCAGACCTAAAATGAAGGGATTGTAACCAATTTTGAATATGGTGCAGGAGTACAGTTAAAAAAAAAAAGATCAGATGAAATACCGGTAATCACTTTTGTCGTGTCGTGTCATGTTTGTTTTTTCGTCCAAATGCTAGGATGCCACAGATGTAAAACAAAGGGGCCCTGTCATTGTTGATTTGGTGGGGATGAAAAGTTTCATTGTGACTCAAGCAGCAAAAAATGAAATAAACTCCTCAATTTGTTATTGTTATTGTGATTTTTCATCTACGTTAGCATGCTGCAGATGTAAAACAAAGTAACTGTAGCATTGATGATTCGGTTGGTGGAGGGGGTTGCTCAATTGTGACTCGAACAGCAAAAAGACCAAATTAACCATTTAAACAAATATAAATAAGTCAGATTCTATTTCACATCGTATGTTGTTGTTCTTTGGTCCAAATGCTGGCAAGATGCAGATGTAAAAGGATTCTTAGAGGGGATGTTGGGGAGATGATTCTTAGAGGGGAAACAGTTCAGTTCTGTGTCAAATGGCAAAAAGAAGAAAAAAATAATAATCTTCTAAAATTCTATTTGTTAGTTTTGCTGTCCAAATGCTAGCATACTGTGCGCACAAATAAATAAAGTAAATACTACTTTTGATTCTGGTGGGGGGGAAAATTCCAATGTGTCAAATGGCAAAAATAAGAAACAAATTATTCTAATTTGTATTCCAAAACATCGTGGTGCGCTGTATTTATTTGTGCGTCCAAATGATAGACATGCCTCAAACGTCAAATGAAGGGGCTGTATAATTTTTTATTTTGGCGGGGATGAACATTTCCACTATCACTTAAACAGCCAAAATGCTTTTTAAACCCCTTGAACAAAATCACGCTGTATTTAGGTTTGCCTGTCCTTACGCTAGCATGCAACAGGCATAAGATGTGCCATTTTCCATGCATTAAATGCTGGTTGCATCACACACGCATCCAAATTCCTTTGTTGTACCCCCACAAAACCCACATTGGTTTGTGGTATTTTATAAGACAACTTGCATTAGACTTTCTTGCCGTTACCTCAAAGATTAAATCTTTATACAACTTGACTGAGTGACTACAATATGACGCCTACGTTATCGTAATGATGAACATATGAGAAGGATGGAAGCAACAGAGGAGCTTATAAGAGAGCAAACAAAAGAAGAGTGAGCATGAGCATGCTGATAAGGTCATGACAAATGCAGACTGCGTTGGTGAAATATGGAGTCCGGAACAACGATAAAGTGTGAGAGATTCCGTAGTTCCTTTTCCTGCTAAGCGAATCCCAGTTTCTTCAAAGGGGCAAACTATTTGATTTCAGAGTGCAGTCTCAGGGTAACATATCAATACTCCAGTATTAGTTATCGATACCGCCACTGTGGACTTTTTTAAAGCAGTACTGTCAACACCACATTACTTCATACTTTTTGGTATCTCTTTTGGCTGTAGTGTGTTTCCATGTTTTCAATCATCAAACACAATGTATCAATTACCACGCAATTGCTGTATGGTGATGCTATCCATATCGTGCTATTTTCAGTATCGTTGGCAAAGTCTCATCATATACTGTAACATATTGTGAGTTGTCCCCACTTCTATTATTCAGCTCGTTTGACCGGAGGTATGTGCTTCCAGGCTACAAATATTTTGCAGCGCCCGCCTTGCCTCGCCTGCACAACACTATGTGAGAAAAGACCTTAAGAACTGGAGGAGCTGCAGCGTTACCCTAAAGACATATGGCCCAGCCAGGCCATGCAATTTGACAACTGGCTTGATGATAACGTGTTTAAAACTTAAAATGTTAATTCATCAAGGAACACTCTTGAGAAGAGAAAAATATTTATTGTCCCCAAAATATTAATTTATATTATTTCTATGGACGTTAATGCTGAGTAGGGCTGTGCACGAATCGGTGGGGACTTGAATTGGGACTCAAGTGGGTCTGAAAAAGCAATTAACAAAGCCGAATTTTGGGGCTCGAATCATATCGAAACTTAGAATATCAGAGTACTTACTTTATTCTGACAAGAGCTGCCACACCGCGTTTACTTAAAAAAAGAAAAATACAAAGTATTTCACGATTCTTAGCATCTCTCTGCAGAAGGAGGTGTCCGATAGCACAGCACAAGGTGCTGCATGGATGTTCATGGCAGTGCCACAACTGAAGCTGGAAAGGAGCCATCGCTGAAGGGGGACGGCGACTGCAGCAGCATGTATAAAAGAAAGTTGTGCAGGATCCAGCCCAGCATGGCAGATGACGAGAGCTCGCCAGCTAGCTAGCTAGCTAGAAAAAGAGTCAGTTGGTCCCAGCCAGCGAGGATTTACGGCAGGCGCAAAACCAACCCGGGTTCTACCTTTGGCCATGGTACAGCGATGGAACCTGGTTAAAGTAAGTCATTTTAAACTAAAAAGAAAACATTTCCAGAGTGAGAAAACGCGCCAGCGTACTCTCTTTCTCTCGATTTCGTTTCAAAAGATAGTTTTCAAATAATCAAGCTGGATTTTTCATTAGTTGGACTAGAACATCTCTTTATTTCTGAATAGTACAAGGGGTAAACCGTTCTATTCTGATTCAGAAGTCATTCGTTAGTGTCGACACGGATAACGAATAGGGATTTAGAGGATGAGTCCGAGCCCTCATTCTGAGGGAAATAACTTTGCATCAGAAGAAATGAAGCTAATCCCAGAAGGGGTTTAAAAAAAAAAAAACTAAGCAAAACTTTTTTGGAATAATGCCATTGTCATTTGCTTTTCCTATTAAAAAAAAGGAAAAAAATATATTAAAATCATAAATGGTATTTTTGTGAAAATATATTTGAGATTTTTTTATGGCCATATCGCCCAACCCGCTGTACCTCAAACTTCAACTCCATGAAGGTTGCACATTTATCAACACGATGTAATTAACTTTGTAATGTTAGTGTATTAAAATGTGCTTTGTCTTAAAGGGCTACATCCAGACTACAAAGACTTCAAACTGCATCAAAATACAGTTTCTCCAACTAAGTACAGAAACGTATTTGCTGACATGATATTTGAGAATGGCAGATTCCATTAGCGCAGAAGATATGGTGAAAATGTATTTCCATGATGCTCCCCCGCCCCGCTCATTTAATAAGTGGAGAAACTGGCCTTGCCATGCTGTATTGTCCTGTCAACTGAAGATAATCATCAGGAAGTGATTGATATAGGCCGTGTGACAGAGCGTGGTGCATTAGATATAAATACCAAATAAGCAATGTGTGACATCTCGACACTTGTCAGTGATGATGACAAATTTGCAAAAAGTTTACTTAAGTGCAGATGGCATATATGGGATCATGTGTCTCAACCAGTGACTTCCAAACTTTGTTGAGTCAAGGCACGTATTTTACTGTCGAAAAATCTCACGGCACACCATTAAACAAAGATGTCCCAAAAAGTGGATACACAAGTCAATTATACACTTTCTGCCATCTAATAGAAGAGCATTTATTTGTTTTGTCTCTATATGCCGCCGGATACAGTAGATGAACAAAGATACATTATTTGTTGTCAATAAATAATATTCTGACCAATTAAGTGAAATTTGATATTTTTCCACAGCACACCAGATGAGCTCTCATGGCACACTAATGTGCCACGGCACACTGGTCTAAACCAAGAGCTAAAAACAACTAAAAGAAAGCAAAACATACAGTTTGTGCCTGGGATTAATTAACATGTTAGAATTACACAAAACCTACAAAAGACATCTAGATTATAGTAGCATGGATCTAGGAAAAATCCCCGTAAATATTGGTGCAGATCTGGATGAAATGGCCAATGGAGAAATTCATTTTCATTTTCAAGTTTACAGTCTGCTTGCAATACCTCCACCTACCACACTGGAGTAGAGCGAATTTTCAATTGAAGCATTTCAGCAAATCTTTGACTGGGTTAATTTACTAAACTGCAAATGGGGGAAGGTATTTATTCAAGTGTGTGTGTGGGGGGGTTCATTATTTGCACACATTATTAGACTAATATTAAACAAAAACAGTTCAAGAGTAAGTACTTAGGCAGATAGTGAAACACGCAATATTGTTGACCACCTGCGACTCGAATGAAATGCCAATTGTCATTAAAGATGGCTTCTCTTCTTTAACGTCCGGGCGTGAACAGCAGTCTATGATCTGGGTTAATTTCAGTAACTATCTTTTTTGTGCATTGGAAAAGGGAAGCATTTATTTGAGGGAGACGTTTTCTGTCTCAAGTGTCAACAATTAGATAGGGCGACCAGTATTTGAGGAAATAAAGTATGATCTTGCATTATGGTGTTCTATGCTTTATGCATCCTTCCTTGTTCACATTTGCATCAATTATCCACATTAGCATTCTTAGCTCGACATTCTTACCGTGGCAGCAAAGTTGAGCTTCAGGATGTGGACCTCGGCCTTGTCCTGTCCCACGAAGCTGGTCCAGCAGCCGAGTTGCATCTCCCTCACGTAGATCCAGGAATTGTCGCTTACCTCCACAGGATCACACATCGGATGTGAGGCTGGAAGACACCGCAAAGCGCAAACGGTTCAATGGTGCAGTGTTGAAAATTGTCTTGTGCAAAACCAGGCCGTTTTAAGTCAGGTGCGTCTGTTTACTACTTTTGTTCTTACTGTGGTGACAAAATTCCGAACCCGCTGAAGGGGGGTTCGAATTTTGACCTAAAAAAATTTACTTAGTGTGAAATCTGGGCCTCTTAAATTGAACACAAAGCTATTACTCTGTGTTATGAATGGCGACAGGTGGATACGCAGGTAAACTGCAGATAATTTAATTCCCTGTCGCTATATGTCGCTTGCATGGATAGATGAAAAAAGATAAATTATTTGTAGTCCATAAATAACCATTGGTGAACCAATTAAGTGAAAAGGGATTATGTCCCGAGATCTCTCAGGGCACATGGGCATGCGGGACAGTGGTTGGCTACCGCCACACAGACCTACTCTTACACGGCAGTTAAGTAGTAGTTAAGCAGTTAATAGATATTTTTTTCGAAAAAAAATACTCCGAGGTCATAAATCTAAAACAATCAAATGAAAAACATTATGTCCAGTGGTAACTGAGCATGCCTTTTTGTGCTGTGTAACCACATTCTTACATCTCTTACACGCAAACTAGTTCATTGCGCTCGATTGTAACCTCAAAACATCGTCGGGACCATTCTATACCGAGGATGGCCTGGAAGTATAAGTCAGGAAAAATGTGATTGCCTCCGCTAAAGAAGTAATGTTTTTCATCATTGCTGTTGTAGTGTTAGCAGTGTAACGCACACGTTTTCTACTAAGCCTTGCCGAAAAAGAGTCCTGTTCTTCATCAAAGTGCATTTTACCACATTTTTGGCTCCCGCTGTACCTCAAACTTCAACTCCATGAAGGTTGCACAATTATAAATCTTAGCAGAAATTAGGGTTCTCAACAAACATGAGACCCCGTAAACTGCTGACTGACTAGTTGCTATTTGCGCCAACTTATTATGAATGTTTTATTATGTTAATGGTTAACATTTAATATACCCTCATTCATTGAAGTTAGTAGTGGTTAAAGTTTTTGTTTGAATGTAGGACTATTACAATGGTTAAGTTACCTATTAATTTTACAATAATTTTACTTAGAACATGACCTGTACACTTCTTAAAGATTTACAATGCAAGCAGTTAATATTATTTAGGGGTAATGTGTATCGAGGTTGACCAAAAACGGATTATGTTCGACCTCGAAGGTTCCACTGTATCTACCACTATTTAATTGTTCGTCCTTGGTAGAGGTTTGTGCTCCACTGAGGGCGCATTCTCGTTCAACTGATAAATTGAGTCCAGGTATGTGTATCAGACTCATGGACCAAAAGGGTTGCTGTAGCATCCCTCTATGTGAGACTCGGACGGTGCTGTTTAAAAACGAATCGCCTGGGACGCGTTTATCAAATGTGTCAGGATAAGCAGCCGCAGTCATCCGTCAATCCACTGGTATGGGCCTCTGTTTAACCCCGGGGGGAACCCATGTCACTGTAGGAAGAATCACTCTGGACCAGCCTGCCTGGTCATGGATGAGGCATAGGGGGGTTAAACGAATGCTGTAACCTGTGCAACATGCTGTCCATGCTATTATGTTACACTGGCGGTCGCTGTCCGGATGCAAGATGCTCAACTCTGACCATCGGCAGGTGTGAAAAAATATCCCAGAGAGAACGTCCTGTTTCCTCAAAAAGTACTGCGAAGAGAGAGAAATCCGTAAAAAGGTCACATGATTTTTCCAAGCCCATCAGGATCAGTAATTCTTTCCTGACCCAGGTCCCACGAAAAGGTTATGACTCTGGAATTAGTGAAATACTAATTAAAACTAGCACGAAGTATGGCAAGCGGGACAGGAGAGAGAATCCCTCTCGGATTGTTCTGAACTCCTACTTCAATTACTCTTATTGAGGAAGATGTGTCCATGCCATACAGTGTGTTACTACCAAAAAGGTTGTGCTACAATGAAGGTTGACTGTGGATGTAGTTCAACTTCCTATAGCTGCCGTCATGTGGTTTTTCTGCTGCAAACGAGTTTGATTCAAGACACAATTGATCAACATTCAATTTAAATGTATTTTTCAGTCTTTTTTTTCAACTTTTAACATTAATTACATAACATTCGTGCTTTAAAAAAACACTTTACAACAAATAAAAAAACATAACATTAGCACTTGTTTGTACTTCTTAAGACAGCAAACTACTTTAGAGTGAATCAACATTGCCTCTGCTGGTTGCAGCCAGGCACTGAGCTTTATATCTTGTCTCAATTTCTTCAGGAAGGCTGAATTCTTAACCTTGAAAAGCAACACAACCGCGTTACTGCCAACAATACCCCAACAAAAGAATGCTAAAAAGTCTTGTACTTACAATGTTATAAAAGCTGTGGCCAGTTAGTTAATTTCAATGAATACAAGGCTTATACAGCTGACATGGTCAGTAGAGTTTGTTGCATTATGTCGACTATTTTATGAAGTCTACAACGAGATGACGATGGTTGCGTAGACTTTGACAAGTTTAAGCTAGCCTTGTCATAAACTAACAAAGTCCAGACAAAGCCGGTACTTTCGGGCTTTGATTTGAAGTGAAAGAGGTATGAAGGGCAGTTGTGTCATTCGTGGAACAACTTCTTCACCCCTTCCCATTCTGTACTGCAGCTTGTCTTTGTCCATCCCCATCACGCCATCCCTCCCCTCACCCCAGAGGTCAAGGCCGGCTTCCTGTTATTCTGCCTCTCTGCGTACATGTCTCTAGCTCAATAGCCGCCACAACCACAAAGGCATTTTCTCTTGTTCTGCTGTGACGGAATCAACTTTCCATGACAGTCACCCCAAGAAGTCTTGCTCATAAATCCTGTTGATTGCAGACTGTATTTGTAAGCGTGTGTGCGGGCATGTGTCACATTTTTACAAGGCACCATAGGATATGAACAACATTAATTTTGCCCTTGTGACCCAGGAAATGCCAATGGCTTCACTAAGCGGTTTGCTGGTAAATGAGGTATGGAGGACTATTCCATCCCCTGTCCTCCTTATCCACTCACATCAGCCGCCACCATTTCCAATTTCATGAGCAGGGGGGGGGGCACGTTTACAGCACCTTGCTGATTTCCAGTTTGATGTTTGGCCTAAAATCTGGGGAGAACAGATGGAAAATTAACCAAATTCCACTGATTCATGTCTCGGCATATCAGCGATACGGTCAACTGAGTGAACACTTTGACGGGTGATTGCAGTACAGTGTTCCCTCGCCACTTCGCGCTTCACGGCTTCAGTGCTTCGCGGGTTTTTCCAAAATATTCATCAAAAAAAAAAAAAAAAAAGAATTCATCAAAAAATAAAAAGGAAAAAAAATACAGTCATATCAGCAGCCATATTGCGGAAAGACGCATTTTTTCATGTTGATGCGAGAGAAAAGGTTTCCCTGCATGCCAAACAAAGAGATGAGTTGACTCAGAGGCTTTGTACATGCCTGTACTGTACTGTACATGCCACGGGCACTCATACAAGGCGCGTGATTGGTTCCAGGCGCGACATCGACCAATGAGAGTGGATTTATCCAATGAGCTGATTGGCTGCGCATCATCGTAGCCTCATGTCTCGCCCATGCTGTTGACTGTCTCTCATACTGTATCTTAGTGTTGTGTTCGTGATAACGTTTTTGTTAAAGCAATAACCTTTTTTGATTAGTTAAGCCCTGACAATGCCGCCTAAGCACTCTGCGCCTGCGAAAGCTTCCTCTGGGGCGCCCAAGAAGAAGAAGAGCGAAAAAGTGAAACTTTTAGATATGATCAAAGAGGGCAGAAGTTATGCATCTGTGGCACGCCATTGTGGCGTGAAATAATTTACAGTGCGGTACATCAAGAAAGAGGAAGCAAACATCTGCAAAACTGCTTCAATAAGGACGCGAAGCGTGTGGTAACTCCGCGTAATAAGAGACGGGGTTATGTCCTTGTACAGGGGAATTTTGAAGCAAAAGAAAAAACAAAACACTACCCATGTTTTTTTCCAAGGTAAAACCCCAGTTACACCATCAGCGCCTCCAGCAGAAGAGTCTCCAAGTGAACCTAAAGCCTCTACGAGTCAAATGAGAGCCTCTCCTTTGCCACCAACGCAAGCCTCTTCGCCTCTCTCAGAAGGCAATGTTGATGGATGTTAATTACTGTATAAGGTTTTATAATTACAGATTTAAGTAAATACGTGTACTGTTGTAATCTTTGTCTCAAATCTCCATCCATCCATCCATTTTCTGAGCCGCTTCTCCTCACTAGGGTCGCGGGCGTGCTGGAGCCTATCCCAGCTATCATCGGGCAGGAGGCGGGGTACACCCCAAACTGGTTGCCAGCCAATCGCAGGGCACATACAAACAAACAACCATTCACACTCACATTCACACCCACGGGCAATTTAGAGTATCCAATGTATGCGTGTTTTTGGGATGTGGGAGGAAACCGGAGTGCCCGGAGAAAACCCACACAGGCACGGGGAGAACATGCAAACTCCACACAGGCGGGGCCGAGGATGGAACCCGGGTCCTCAGAACTGTGAGGCTGACGCTCTAACCAGTCGTCCATCGTGCCGCTGTCTCAAATATGTAAAGTATAAATACTGTTTACATATTTTAAGCATTCTGGTACCCAGCATACACGACAATCCCTGGGGGGGGGGGGGGCAAATCCTACTTCGCATTTCTTCACCTTTCGCGGGGGGTTCTGGTCCCCATTAACCGCGAAAAACGAGGGATCGCTGTATTTTTAAAACCAGGTCCACGAAACAGCTGTTAAGTAAGCCCATGGGACAGCTGTCTTTAGCCCAGCTATCATGATGAAAGGATGCCAAGATCCAGAGATAAACCTTTGTGTTCACGTCATACTTCTTTAAGACAAATTTGAGCAAATTAATTGATGTCCGGTTCTACGCGATGTGTACACTATACCTTTAGGTAACAACATTGGCTCAGCTCTCCAACTCCTCACAAAATAACTGTCGTTTTTGTAAGATGCAAAATGTGTTTGTGTCGTGCTTCTTCCAGGCACAACTGCACAAATTACCTGCTTCGTGACTTTTACGAGATGAGTAAACAACTAATGAAATCGGCTCCATTTACTCTTCGAAAAAACGTTTTACACAGAGCTCCGGATAAAAACCTTTGTGTTAATGTCAGATTTTACCTTGGCACAGGTTTGCGCAAGTAAGAAGCTTTGTGGCTTTTATAAGAATAACACACAATACCTTTAGCTAACGACAATGGCTCTACTCTCCAGCGTCTCCCAGAATAACAATTTTCTCGGCAATATCCAGAGATAATTGTTTGTGTTCATGCTGGGCTTCAACCAAGCTTTGTTGCTTTCATGAGAACACCATTAGCTAATGAAAACCATTCCACTCTCGAACTGCTCTCGGAATAACCGTTTTCTGGGCAATATCCACAGATTAAAATTTGTGTTTATAGCGCACTTCTCCCCGCCACAAGTATGTGTAGATGAGCTGGTTTCTGGCTTTTCTGAAAAAAAAGTACACAATACCTTTAGCTAATGACATCGACTCCACTCTCCAACTCTTCTTGGAAAAATGATTTTACATAGAGCTCCAAGAGAAAAACCTGTGTGTTCATGCCATGATTCTCTCAAACACAGGTTAGCACATGGAACACCCTTTGTTGCTTTTACAAGAAGCGCACACAATACTTCAAACTAACCACATTGTCTTCATTCTCCTACTCTTTTCAGAATAATAGTTCTCAGAATAGAGTGCTTCGCTGAAGGAATCCTAGTTTGACTGGCAGTGTTATAAAAAACATCCCTGCTGACACTTCATATAGCGTGCAAAAGATGGCCATTGCAAAGATTGCAAAGTAGGGCATTGTTTTTTTGTCTTGTTTGGGGCGGAACAAACACCAGTCACTGCTTCGATTTTCAAATAACAACATTTATGGATATAAATTATATTTCTACTGCACCTCGCTTGAGCTCCCACTCATTTTCTACATTTCCTGCAACGACTCACCTCCCACCAGATTTCACAGTGCAGCTTCTCCTTGAGCGAGGCTTTCCGTTAGACAGATTTATTCGGGAAAGGATCCCTGCGGAGACAGACTTGCATCTGACAAGATAAAACATCAGCACGCGTCAGCGGCAAAAAACAACCGCTGCTCACAAGAACGCAGACAAATGCCCCCATTGCAGCGGTTGCTGGTATTTATTTTTATTTATTTATTTTTTTTCATACTTTTTTTTAACACCACATCGGACTTACATGGCCCTACGGTAGTTTTAAAATACAGGAATTGGTTCTTTTGCTATATTTGCTGAAAGGTATCATTGGTTTATCATTATTTATCATTGACTCTCTTCAGATTATTTCTCAGATCAGCTAAAACAATTACTTCATGCATACATGGATAGAAAGTCAATTCAATTCAAGAAAGTCAATTCCCCATCGTAAATTCCTGTACTCTATACAACTAATGATGCCCAACATGATTAACAACGCCCAACAAGACCTGAAAGCAGCCGAGTTTCAAAAGTGTCATAACCCTCATAAAGACTAGGGGTGTGATCAAATATCAATATCGCATTACCTCGTGTGGTACAGTATCGATTCGTCTTCATCTGATATTGATATCATCAATGCGTATAGAAATGACCAATACATTATTTTACCTCTGACAAAGCATGGAGTAACAACTCCATATTTATTTATTTTTAATTAATTAATTTATTTATTTATTTATTTTCGATGGGCGGCATGGTGGCCGACTGGTTAGAGTGTCAGCTTCACAGTTCTGAGGTGCGGGGTTCAATCCCCGTCCCCGCCTGTGTGGAGTTGGCATGTTCTCCCCGTGCCTGCGTGGGTTTTCTCCGGGCACTCCGGTTTCCTCCCACATCCCAAAAACATGCATTAATTGGAGACTCTAAATTGCCCGTAGGTATGACTGTGAGTGCGAATGGTTGTTTGTTTCTATGTGCCCTGCGATTGGCTGGCAACCAGTTCAGGGTGTACCCCGCCTCCTGCCCGATGACAGCTGGGATAGGCTCCAGCACGCCCGCGACCCTAGTGAGGAGAAGCGGCTCAGAAAATGGATGGATGGATGGATATTTTCGATGGAGCAGGTCATAATTACTGTGTTTTAACAAAACAATGGTTTCTTCAGGTTTTCCATTTTCAGTTACATTGATATAAGGTTGGACCCTTTATGAAATCAAATAAAACCTTTATTTTATCCAAATACATAACCATAATCCAAAGAGTTGATAGTTTTTTAAGATTCACAAGAACTAAAAAGACATTTGGATGAGGCACAATCTGGGCGGTGGGTTCTGTAACGTAACTCCTGCAATAAACGAGTGACTAATGTATATCCTCTGAGTCACTCTCTTAGTTGGAAAACTCAGCGACAATCCAAACTGAGACGAACAGCAGGCATTTTTATGTAATATCAACATCTTTTTTTCCTCAACGGAAGAATGCACCTGATTATTGTTGTTGTTGTTTCAAATAAATGTATTATCGCTTTACCGCATAATCGCTGTATTGCAATGTCGCTAATATTTGTGTAGCTGTGTGCCACTGGCGTCCATTTCAATATTTGCTCCTTTAACATTGTAAAGATTAGCAAGCCAATACAATCATCTTCCCCGTAATGGACTGTCCAGAGGAGTCTATTTCCCTGAGAGAGTATTCCTCTCATTTGTTTCAAGGATTAAATGAAAACACTCTTATTATTCCTAAAGCCGAGCCGGGCCTCCTTAAATGAAAGCTCACCATCCGCGTAGGACCAATATAATTATGCGAAGTGCACTCGAGCTGCACTAAGGGCAGCTGGTGACTGTGTTTGGGCGTTTCTGGAGACTTTGTGGTGATTTATCTTCTTCCGGGATCAATGCAGCCCAACACAGAGTTGGCTAGCTGGCATCCTGTGTTTCTACTTATTCCCTTTTGTTCCCCAGAAGCGGCTAAATCCCTGACAGCAAGTGTCTCGGCTTGTTTGCACTGATAGTGACTTAGGATACAAGCATCACACATTGCGACTAAAAAGTGTATATCAGCACGATGGACACAACTAGGCAACGCTTTAAGAAAAATAGTTATTAATCAGCACTCGAGGCCAGTGATGCATTGCAGTGTCTACTGTATTTGTGCACTGTATTATTCTGCCTATAATCTTCCCTTTAGAGGAACAGATTGCTCCACTCTCTGTTAAACATTAGGGTGATAAGGAAAATGTTATCTGTCGTGGCTCGACCTGAATAAAGGCAACTGAAGGGACTTTTTATTTTTGTGGGAGAGGAGTGAAAGTGATGAGCCCCATGTTATAAATGTTGGAGGGGTTCTTCACTACATTGCAGTTACAGATTACACGCTATTGAAAAGTGCAATTCACCAATATTTAGCAAGTAACCTTTTTCTATCCACTGTATCAGTATAAGTACTTTTTTTACTCCCATTATTATCACGTTTATTTGCTGATTTGCCGCGATAAATCACATTGTTCTACTGCTTTATAGTGTGGCCTGTGAGGTTCAATTACTAGGGACTATGGCAACTTTTAAGAGAAGTGAGAGAAAGTACAAAAAAGTTAATGCCGTGAGTACAGTACAGGACCGAGCTTTGAATTAGATGTCCCCCGCAAAATGTTTAGAATCAGTAGTTTGCTGAGGTGGGAAAAGGTGAGCATCTTCTGCGTGAATTACGTCCGAAATATCTATATTTTCTTTTTAGCATCCCTGTTACAATGTTGTTGTTTTTTTAGCATCCCTGTTAAAAAAATATATCTTTTAAAATATTTTTTCAACATTCATCCAATGTTTTAAATTATTTTCTACATTTTTTTTTAATCGTGACATTTTTTATCATGTAACATTTGTGTATTTTTCATGTCATGTTTATTTTTCATGTTTGTTTTTCATGTCATATTTTGATATGTTTTTTTCCCTCATGTTTTTTAATATTTGTATTTTTGTATTTTTAGTGTAATATTTGAAGGTTTTTGTAAAGCATTTGACTATTATTGTGGATTTTTCATGTAATATGTTTGTTTATGCTAACATCTTTGTATTTACCTGCATTTTTTTATTTTGTCAATATTTTTTAATTCAATATTATATGTACCGTAATTTCTCGTGTATAATGCGCACCCATGTATAATACACACCCCCAAAGTTGACCTAAAAATTCTGGAAAACCCTTCTACCCATGTATAATGCATTTTTGCAATGCATGATTTTGCTTCTACCCAGATGATCAAAACATCTTTATTTTGGTAGTTTTTTCAAGGAATTATTCTGAAGTTATGCACTTTGATTATACTTTTTTTTTTAAATTATACTTTATTTTCATTTACTTGCTCTTATTTTGAAATTCAAAGCCTTATTTTTATTTAGTAAATGAGAAAACACAGTTGTGCTCATATGTTTGATTACCCAGGCAGAATTTGTAAGATGGGTACAATTCTTTAAAGAAAACATGAAGGGCCAGGCGAAACATTTAATTTCATTTTAATGGGAGTAAAATTAAACTCTCAAGCATTTCAGAAAAGCATTATCATTGAACAAAACATAACCATAAAGAAGTTAATGATGAATGTTGTTCAGTTATTAGTTGTATTTAGAAAAACAATATTTCACAAATTCTGCCAGGGTATGTAAACCTATGAGCACAACTGTACATGTATGCAGTCATACGTACCCCTGTCATATTGGAATGAAAGTGTAGGCTTCACCTTTTTCATAACCTCAAGGTGGCGGTGGCATATACTGGAATGAAAGTGTACAGCTTTTTCATAACCTCTAGATGGCGGCATACATTTATAAAATGGGAAAGTTTTTTTCCCCATTTTCCCCTATGCCTATGTATATTGCGCACTATTGACCTTTGGGGAAAAACATTTGAATTATACATGAGAAATTACGGTATATTATTTCCACATACTGTAGCAAATCCCTGACGTATGAAAAGATTGTGAGTGAAGTGTTTGCATCTAGCGAAGGAATCATGACGAGGAAGGGGAGGGGCCAAAGTTCCTTTAGTAGTTAGCCATGGCGGGAAAAGGAGAGCGTCAAAGCCACAACACACCATGAATATACACACACACACATGCACACAAAACACACTCGCGCACACACACACAAACACACACACACCTATTGTCCCGGCGTTTCCGCAGCTGCAGATTGAGGCCTGACCATCCACAGGAAGGTAAACAAGCTCTTATCAGTACTCTGCAGGGGTATGTACTGTCCCTTGGCCTCTCACCCCTGTACTTGCTACACACCACCACACAAGCTTTCCTGAGCATCTCGCTTCCTCAACCACCTGAAATGCTATCCATTAAAAAAAACAAAAACACACACACACACAACACGGTGATTAGTGGTGTCAAAGTTTTGACAGCTTAAAAAGGCCGTGAGCCAAACAGGCGCTCCAGCCAAGCCGTGCTTGGAAAGGAAGCCAGGACGTAATCGGCGAGCCTGGAGACAGCCTGTCTTCACACTAGGTCTGTTTACACCTCGGGGAGCCATTCGTCTGTCGCCTCATCGTTGTCGGAAGCCGGCGGAACAGCGAGTACAGCGGTGGCTTATGGAAGGTCTACGGCTCGCTTCCTCAGTGCTCGCTTTATGCCCGCAATGAGACATTCCGTATGCACGCAGGCACGTTTGCTTCTATGCTATTTTTTGTTACAGTCATAAACAATACCTTATCACTTTTATGTACACGCTTATATATACCGTATTTCAATAGAGGCAGGGGCAGTTAGTATTTGCTCAACTTCTGATGCATGAGGGGTTTATTTGTAATAATATCAAACAATGTTGTCAACACTGTATATAACGGTTATTTTCAAGTGAGTTTAAACTAGGGGCATGCCATTACCAATACTAGTATTGACACCTCTGTTCAGTATTGGTACAGTACTGCTTCTCGTAAAAGTTGTCAGATACTGTACACACCAACACCACTTTACCAGCCTAACATATAACTTCCAGGTAAGCACCATATCAGCTGTGTGTGTGGAGATACTTTAAGGACACGGATGACAACACTTTTAGGCGACTGCGAACTGTACTCTGCAAAATGGGTGATGAACTCCTCGAGCGGCGACGGTGGCGGCCACCCCGGGAGTTGCGGTGGCAGCCGTCATCCGCTGACCAGCAAGTACCAAGATTTGTGAGACTCATCGCCCACTCCGCATGCAGTGTGATGCTTAAAATTTCTTATTGTGTTAATTTTTTGTATTTTATCATGTAATGTGCTCAGAATCAGAATCCAAGTATGTCCAAAAAAACACAAGGAATTTGTCTCCGGTAGTTGGAGCCGCTCTAGTACGACAACAGACAGTCAATTGACAGATAATACTTTTGAGACATAAAGACAGTCACTGAGCAATAAAAGGTTGCTAGTAATCTGGTAATGCCGGTACAATTTTTTTTTTTGACAATTGTGCAAAAAGGTGCAGAGTCCTCTAGCAATTAGAGCAGTTTGAATGACTAATAGAGCAATAGTCCGGTGCAATGACCATTGTGCGAAGGGCACCGAGACTTCAAGAAATGTATGCAGTTTAAAGTGACCAGTAGTGCAATAATCTGGGACAATGTCAATTGTGCAAATGGTGCAGATGCTCCTCAGGCACATGAGTGGCCAGTATTGGTCACCAACAGATATGCAAATAGTGCAGCGTGGAGAGACTATTACAGTGAGTGCATGAGTAATGTTTAATTGGCCCGACAGAAATGTGACAACAAACTCAAGACAATAAAATTGTCAGCATGTTGCAATGGAATTCTAAGTTAACTATTTAAGAAGTGGCGGCACGGTGGCCGACTGGTTAGAGCGTCAGCCTCACAGTTCTGAGGACCCGGGTTCAATCCCCGGCCTGGCCTGTGTGGAGTTTGCATGTTCTCCCCGTGCCTGCGTGGGTTTTTCACTGGGCACTCCAGTTTCCTCCCACATCCCAAAAACATGCATTAATCGGAGACTCTAAATTGCCCGTAGGCATGACTGTGAGTGCGAATGGTTGTCTGTTTGTATGTGCCCTGCGATTGGCTGGCAACCAGTTCAGGGCTGTACCCCGCCTCCTGCCCGATGACAACTGGGATAGGCTCCAGCACGCCCGCGACCCTAGTGAGGAGAAGCGGCTCAGAAAATGGATGGATGGATGGATGTTTAAGAAGTTAATGGCAAGAGGGAAGAAGCTGTTGGAATGTCTGCTAGTTTTAGTTTGCATTCTTTGGTAGCGCCTACCTGAGGGAAGGAGCTGAAAGAGCTGGTGACCAGGATGTGGAGGGTCCAAGAGGATTTTGCATGCTCTCAATTTTTATGTTATGAACGCAAATAGTAATCTGTGTGGATTTTAAAGTGAAACTTTGAAGATAGAAACACTTTTCCCCGTTAAAGTAATATGCAGTTTTTCATTTTTTTTGTACTAGATGAAATTTTGTTTTAGGTAACTCCATGCATCTCTGCGTCAGTTTTGGTCAATTAATTTTGTTTCTACTTTATTTTTCATCCGTTTGTTGTGTGGTTTGCTGTTCAGTGCAGCCGCCAATAACGTTTACACTTGCAGTCAAGTAATGGCTGTGTGAGCTGCAATCAGGTACAATTTGCAAACAAAAGTGTATGTATTTATTTGTCTGTGCAGTATTATGTACTATAACACAGATTACTAGGGGAATTAACATTTTTGTATTAGAATGCTCAGGTAAACACACTACATTACAGTTGTAATAATTCATTTTGTTTTGCAATATGGTAGTCATTCTGCTGGTGTTGTCATGTTGTTACTCTAAAAGTGTTAATGTTTGAATGAAATATATATGTTCAAGAAAAGTTTGTTTTCGAACAATATTTGCCAGGGTGCATATAATTTTTGTTTGGTTCTCAAAGGAGCACCAGGAGTTGTTGTTTGGTGCTCATGTTTTTCTGACCCACCGACCCCATGGATGAACTTAAAGACTTTCAGTGCAACTGGGCAAAGTACGTCCCGTGGGCCAAATCCGGCAGGTCCAGTCTCTGACCAGCACTCGCAGCATTTATGAGATCAAAACAGAGCTTCAACTATGGCTGCTTTATTTTGACATGCACGTGTGTCAGCAGTGCAAGCGAACAAGAGCACCGACAACTTGAAGATATTGTCACTGTATTTAGTGACTTTTCTGACCATTCTAGCAAAAAATTGTTCAAAAACACAAATGACGTGTCCTCATGTGAGCAACATTCTTATTTCTTGCACGGTGGAGGGATGTGAGGAATTTGCCTTAAGAATGACTAATAGGTTTGTGCTCATAATCACATCACAAATTAAAAATATAGAAAAGCTTATGGACACTGTAGACATGATTTCTGTGAATGTTGAATGTTGATTAGAGACGTTAATATCTCTAAATATGTTATTTTAATGTGACTGGACATATACCATAGCTACACAGGTAGCAGCTTATTAAAACTATACAATTCACTGCTTTATAAAAAGACATAAAATTCATATTCAACACAATTGAGGTTAGCATGTTGGTGTGGCCCTCAAAAATGTTTAACTCTCTTACATGGCCCCTTCGAAAAATTAATTGCCCACACCTGAATTGCATTTAGCGCAGTTCTCTAGGGCATCAGTCCCAGATCTTTTTTGCACCTCAGACCATTTTCACGTAAAGATATATTTTGGCAGACTGACGTAGCTGCTGCTTGAATCTGGTGCACTTTTAATATTTTCAGTGCGCATGTGTACCTGCGCAGGACATAATTGCACCCCGGAATTTCTGATTCCAATAAAATGGGATGTGGGAGGAAACAGTAAACGGGCCTCTGGTTTGACACCTGTGTTTTAGAGCAGTGACTCTCAATGTGTGCTACGCGGGCTATAAGGTTTCATGTGATGTCTAAAATACGATTCCTTTCAAAACAACAGGGCAGGAGAAGTGAGTCTCAAGTGTTAAAGACCCCTGTCATAGCGTTGCAAAAAAAAAAAAAACCTTACTTTAGACTCTGATATTACCTGTGAAAGTGGAACATTGCCAGGCCAATTTCATCACCCTCAAATGACAGATTTTACAGGCAGTGAAATGAGAGCTTATGTTTACCGTATCGCCTCGAATAAAGGCTGGGGGCATTTATTTACTCAATTGCATTGAGTCCCAGGTATTATTTGAGGGAGGCAAACCACAAGGTATGTTTGAGGCACTTTCAAAAGATATAAGGAATTACCTTTTTTTAAATGCATGCAGGAAAGTGATACGTCTGTTCAGGACTGAACTTGCTGCATGGCTTTAAGACCAAGTTAATGTATATTTTGTTTGTTGTAGGTTTCATCATTGTGATTATTTTTTGTTTGTTTGTTAGGTTTTTTTACATCCCCCATTGTCTGTAGAAGTAAGCCTCTGTTTTTGTAACCCAAACCTTCCATTTGGTGAGCTACTTCGGTGGTCCTGGCGAACGGGACGAAGAAATGGGCTATGTTTGTTATTTTTTGTTTTTTTAATGCTGTAATAAACACAAAGATGCTTCTTGTATTGCTCTTTGTGGAATTCGTGCAGCTAGTCTGCTACAGCGATTTTCCTTCAGATAAAACACATGCAACAGAAATGTTATCCAAGTGCTAACAGGTGAAGCAAACTGAATGCTTAAAAAAATGCAGAGTACGGGGGGTCCATAGTTTACCATAAAGTTCAGTTTCTACGGTGGCGGCGTGACTCAAATTTGTCCGTAAGTTGTGCTATCGGCTACCACTAACCTACAGTGATGCAGTCATAATGTCATAATTATAGTAAATATTTGTAAGAAAAAAAAAAACGTCTTGGCCATAAATATTATCCAATCAATTAAAACAACAGTACGGTTGTAACTGAACATGCCTTCTTGTGCTGTGCGATCACATATTCTTAAGCCACTGTGTAAACTAGTTCATTGCACATTGTTCGTAATGTCGTATGCAAGTAACATTAACAAAAAAACCTCTATAAAAGGTAATTACAGCTACCTAGCAGCCCTACCCGAGGCGTAAATTTGGGGAGAGGTGTTTAATTGAGGGACAGCATCTATTCAAGTGCTGGCCAATATTTGAGGCAATGTGGTACTCTCCCTGGTCCCACACAAGCTCGCTTGTGTAACGGAATCATTCATCTGCGTGTTAGATGAACACACAGACTAAATTAAAATATCCCATGCTAATTAACCACAACTGAAAGGAGAGACTAATGCCACATTGTCTGTTCACAATCACTGGAGATTGATGTAGCTCTGCAACAACCTTTGCATCATCCGCAACTAGCCAAGATTAGCTGCTTCTTGTTTTTTTTTTTTTTTCATTTTCGACTGATTCTTTCCAGCGGCTATGGATGACTTCCAAATTTGAAGGCAGGAGCTCAACAAAGGCTGTGATATTTGAATAAAGACACAAGCCAAGTGGAAACAACAAGGGGAAATGCACAGTGCTTATGAGACGGGAGAGGTTATCACTCTCAGAAAGCTCGTTTAATACTCCCGCAACACGTTACAAGCCAATTAAAATGTTGCTGTAGTGAGGAGTTTGACTTCCAGTGATGAAGAAAAGTTGGACATGTTAACGACATCAAGGTTTCGGAATCAGCAGAATCTTTAACGGATATGTGAAACTCAAACGCTATAGAAGTCGTTTGACTCAAGTTCGGGCAGATTGTCGTTTTAACATTTTAGGGACTGTGAGTATTTGTCGTATTGGTTGCCAATTAAAAGTAATTTAATTTTCAACCCAGTTCGTCTAAATCACAGGTGTCAAACTAAAAGGCCCAGGGGCCACATCAGGCCTACCACATCATTTCATTTGGCCTGTATAAGCAAATAATGTGTGTCTAATTCATGTTCATCTGTACCAAAATTTCAAATTGTCTTCACTTTTAATAACATTGAGAAATGGCAAGCGTGACCCTGGCAGGTAGTTGCTTTGGACCATTTTCAACTGTACAAAAACCAAGCGGATGTATGACAACTGGGACATAATTTCGGCCAAAACAATTTCAAAAACCGAATTATACGAGAATTACGGTATAAGAAAACCGAGGTTCCACACTTTATGTACACGGAGGTAACCAATCAGAGGAAAGGCATATGATGAGGCGATCAGACATTTATGTGGCTCCACAGTCATAACGGCCCTCTGAGGGAAAACCATAACTACAATCTGACCCGTGACAAACATCAGTTTGACACCCCTCGTCTAAAGAATAAAAGTCCTCCCGCCGAAGAAACTAAAGCACAGTAAAGAAAGAAAAAAACATTAACATATCGCATTTTGTTGCTTTTCTACATTTGCAGTGGCTATAAAAACCTCTTTTTACACTTGTATGACAGGAAAGGGAAAGATACAATATCAATCTGTGACACTTGCATACAAATAGTTACGTTAGACCTCTGAAGTGTCTGACCACCAATTAAGTGTGAAATTAAACAACCGAGTAACAACTTTTGTTATCGGTCTTAATTCTGAAAATGTCCCAGTGAGTGATAATCTATATACAGTAATATCACCCCTACACAGAGTTTCTCCACCCATGACTTGGCCACTAAACTGGCTGAAGCAGTTTTCAAGCGGCAGATCCATTACACTAATTGAGAAAGTGTAATTCACTGAATTGGTGATGAAGTGCTGCCTCCATGACTGAAAATACAATACAATCGTTCTGGGTGCTGGTTTGGGGGACACCGTTCATTTGCTGTTTTCTGCTTTAGAGGGAGTCTCCGAGTCTCCAGAGGTCTACAATCATCCCACGAAAAGACGCTAGATTTGTTGCAAGTCATTTGAAAAATAGTTGCGAGAGAGGTCGGAAAAGCAACAAAGTCTCGAGTGTCAGGTCTATAAATACAGATTGAGCGGTGTGGCACCTGAATCAACAGGAAGACTACCCACCCAGTGCTCACATTCAAGAGGCTTGCAAACACCTCATTGGGAATGATCCTCTTCCCGATGTCTCATGAGGATTTTATTTTCTAGGATTTTGAACTACAAGTAACACACTAGTTTTAGTATACAACATATATTTTAAGGCAGTTACTTGGGGGGAAAAAACCACTTTAGGTGTTTGAACCTAATATAAGGCGGAACTTTCAATGATTTGCAACAAACATTTTCTGAGAAAACTGTAGAAGTAGAATGCTGAGACCTGTGTAAATTGCCCACCGACTGGATGAATCAAAATTTTGTTATTACTGGAAAAAAATTGTAAAAAAAAAATAAAATAAAAAAATCCTCTATCCGCACCAAAAAAATGATGGTAGTTCAAGTTTGCCTAGTCCTTCCTACAAAGACAGAATGAAAACTAAGAACTTGATACATTTCCACACGACAAATGGAATATGATGAATCAATTCATCGATTGCCTTCATTTGTTGAACCACTAGTTTATATTGATTTCAGATGACAGAAAATACTACAGAATGTATATTTTTCTTTTGAAAGATTTGTTTTACAACAATATACCAGTTCAACAATAAATGCTGTGTAATAAATAACATGGTTTACGCAATGTCAGGCTTCTTTAAACAGCAAACTAGTTTGAATGAATTGTGGTTGCAAGTCAAACTGTGCATTCCATTTTGACTGATCTAATCAGTTTCAAACAATCTAAAAATGTTTGATGTTCAACTGTCATTTTTCAAAATCAGAATCTATTCATGCAAGCTGACTTTTTACTCTTGTAATATATAAAAAACCATTCTGAACAAAATACCATTAAATCGTTGTAAGAATGCAACTTGAAAAAAAAAAAACATTTACTATTTTTCTTTTTCAAATCACAAGCGAGCTGAGACTGAATCAACAGCGCCTCTGCTGGTTGCAGCCAAGTAGTGCACTCCATTTTGCCTCATTCGCTTCAAGCCATGATTAATCAATAATCAATCCACAGCGTTCCTGAATATCAATCAAAGTAATTATTATGACCATTCCTAAAGGTCTAAGGTACTTTGACTATTTGGACCTCCATAGAATCTCTCTCTAACATGGACTTAGTATAAAAGTGTCCATTTCATTTAATTTAAAATAAAAAAAATAAAAAACACCTTGGTTTTGTCATACAAGTGTCCAGAAAAGGCCCCTCTGACAGCTACTTCTGTTCGACCCCGTTTTGTATCCGCTTTGTCCATATTTGGCTAAGACCGCCCTCTTTCCTCTGATTGTTTGCCTCCGTGTAGAAGACCCACTTTTGAGAGCACACGTGTTTATGTTGACAGCACTGGCTCAGGTTTGGATAGGGAGGCGGAGATGTTAAATAGATAACCTCGAGAAAGTTAGATAGATAACCTCGAGAAATTCGAATGACCTGATTTCAGGCCTCTCGCCAGATGAAAATATCTGGCACTCAGGAATGTGTGGACTATTTTAATTCATATTTCACATGTTTACTTCAGCACCAATATAAGTCCCAAATACTAGAAAATGTTGGTCTGGTAAAATATGGGACCTTTAAGAAATGCACATATTAAGGCTTGGGAGAAAAAGGATTGGATTATGGACAATGACAAAAAGTGGTCCTGATTTATGCTGTTCTAGAAGAATGGGTGATTTCTACCATAGCGGCTTTGTAGAAAACGGACATGTGCCATGAGAAAAGCTAGAGGCAATCCAGGGAAATAGTAGCTCAATAATGACTTTTCTGTGGCTATGCAGTGTTATTGACTTATATTCCGTGATATTGACTTATATTTGGGAAATTCAAGCAGCAGGTACATGTTGTAATGTTCCATGACCTGTGCGGGGGTGTTTATGTCTTGCGTGTGCAGTTGAAAGCTGGTTAGAGTACCGTGTTTGTTATGTCGACAGCGCTGGCTCGGGAGCAGAGTGGTAGGCGGAGATCTTTGCTAGTGACATAGATAAGCTTGAGCAATTTGGATGACCTGATTACAGGCCTCTCGGCAGAAAAACGTCTGGAACTCAGGAATGCGTAGACGATTTCAATACATATTTCACGTTTACTGAGGCACCAAAGAGACAATATTACATGCCAAATACAAAAAAAAAAGTTGGTTTGGCAAAATATGTCCCCTCTACTATAAAGAAAAAAAATTGCAATTCGCAACTATGGTGTCCTGGAGGTTCATTCAAGTGTGAATCATATTGAGACCACCACAAAAACATTAATAATCACTGGCAACCATTTATTATTATGAACTAAAGAACTCTGATACCAGACTGTTAGCCAACTGGATACGATTCTTTAGTGGTTTAGAAGTACATAAAAACTCAAACTTTGTACATTGTTCCTAATGTAATGTTATTTGGGGTAGTATTTAAAAATATATTTTTTTAAATAATCACGATATGGTGCTTTTATGCCGATATTTTTTCATAATCAATCTGTCGGGTACAATTAAAGCACTTACGCTCCCCCGCATAACGCTATCCTCATTAATTCACGTCCCAAGTGAACGATTGAGTGAAATTAAGATAAGACTCGGCCTTGATGACAAATGAGCTTGAGACTTCAACGCCTTTCGAGCACTTTATCTCATTGGTTGGTCAAGACGGCCCATGACTTTGCGCCCTCAAGGTTCCATCCAAATGTAGGCACTTATCCTGTGAGAGCCTTTGGGGTCCGCCCGCGGGCACAAACGGTTTAGAGATAACAGCGCACATAATGGTCTTATGGCCAGGTCTTATCAGCGCAGACAGCAGGCATGTTGACATGGGGCACAAGTGGTCGCCATGCTGACGAGGTATTTATCTCAACGACGACTAATGAGCCGTTCAGGCAGACTGCAGAATAAGAGCACTGGACCAGACATCACAATGAGGGAGAACATTACTATTATTTTGAATAATCCTTGCCGTGTGTATGCGTGTGTGTTGGAATAGAGGTATGTTATGTTTTAAGAAGAAGAAGAAAAAAAACGCTTGACTCGCACAAACCCTTGCAGTTTAACGTACCTCACAAGAGCTCAGTTCAGAGAGTGTTTTGTGAGCCCCTTTTCTTGGGCTTTTTTGCAACACTTATAGCAAAAGATGGACTAGTTTAGTTTAACTCCTGTGTGGAGTTTGCATGTTCTCCCCGTGCCTGCGTGGGTTTTCTCCGGGCACTACGGTTTCCTCCCACATCCCAAAAACATGCATTAATTGGAGACTCTAAATTGCCCGGAAGGTGTGAATGTGAGTGCGCATGGTTGTTAGTTTGTATGTGCCCTGCGATTGGCTGGCAACCAGTTCAGGGTGTACCCCGCCTCCTGCCAGATGACAGCTGGGATAGGCTCCAGCACGCCCGCGACCCTAGTGAGGAGAAGCGGCTCAGAAAATGGATGGATGGATGGATGTGTGGGGTCTCTCTTGTTTAAAAAAAATATATATTTTTTTTAATCAGTTAAAATGTTAATCGTGAGCCAACCCTTTTTTTTTTATCGTTATCAGTCTTAACATTGTAGCAGCCAGCACAGTGTCTTGAACCGGCGCATGGGAAAATGAAATGAAAGATGATCAAGGTACGCTGGAGTGAAACGTGCCACTGAGTGTCAGAAAGCATGGACTCAGCTGAAAGGATAATGACCCAAAAGAGAACTTTAAAAAAAAAAAAAAAAAAAACATGGGACTATATGAAGAGCCCGGATCTAAATCCTATTGATCATTTGTGGAAGAAGCTAAAATTAGATGTATGTTTTTGTTTTATAATTCTGTTGGACCAAACAAATAAAGCAATGTCAGATATTCATCAGTTAATTCTGAATTAAGTCTTATTATTTATTACTTGGGTCCATTTCAAAGTGTTTCAGTGACCATCGTAGGTTTTCCTTTCCTCAAAGAAATGGTATCAACAATTTCATCCACGGGTGCAGTTCGTATTTCTGGCCAGTCAAGAGTTTCGATTGTACATGAAGAATCAAGGAAACTGGCACCGGAGCCTTCTTTGCAGTGCATGGGGAGTTGAAAGAGAGGAAAAGCAAGGCAGGCAGAAATGGATTGTTATTTGGGAGGGGCATAACATTGAGGGAGATTGAAATCAGTCTGGGCCAGCGACAAGTGGTCGCGTCTGTCTCCCTGCCACCCAGTCTGACGGCCGCCCGGGGCTGGCTAACGCCGCATTAAAACAGGAAGTGGACTGTTTTGACTCACCACGCCGTTTTTTTTTCGCATGACATCGACCTCCTTTCGTCTGAGAAGGCCCTCTCGCGTCTCATCACCATCGCTTGCTATAGTTTCACTTTGTAATACATAACAACCAGCTCTATATCCAATCTAGTTACATGATTTTTACTCTGCAAAAGGGGAACCCTATACTTGCCGTATGTTCTTACGATTACTGTTATCTCGATCTATTTCCCTCTAAAACAGTTTTAACCATCCCTCCCTTTTTCTCCAGGCGCTGGCTAATGCGTTTTTCTACTTTTCCTCCAGTCCGTGGAGGAACACTCCCGGGTGGGCACAACCACAGCAGGCGGTCCGAGACCTCCAAATGGGATGTTAGCTACAGTACAATAGCATGTTTTGCACCGTTTCTCAACTGACAAAATGATACTCAGTAGTTAATAAATCCTATATTTTATCATCAGTACCTCACAAAAAAACAAAAAAAGAGAACAAAAATAAAACTATGAAAATCAAATGAAATTATGAAAGCAAAGTAATGTAAAAGTCATCAAGTTATTCGAATGAAATTGACTGTTGCAGAAAAAGTAGTCATATCATGAGAAAGAAATTCCTACAAAAAAGTCCTCAGAAAAAATTCTCAATATTATGAAAATAAAGCTTGTTTTATGAAGAAAAAAAAAGTGAAAACATTAAGACACTAAAGTCATATGTATTAAAGTCAATATGTAATTAAAATTGTAGATTAATCTTGGTGGTGGTCACACTTACTCTCAGTGTCTAAAGAAGGACAACATTACATCGCTACGGGAAGTTGAGCTAAATCCGTGTTACTGCACAACTCCTCATAGCAGCATTAAACTGATTGAAAACACACTGGCAGGTAAACAGGAATTCAGAACAGTTCAGACAGAAATTCTCCTACCCCATTAACCATATGCATCATCACTTGTTATCAACAGTTCAGTTAAGGTAGAGTGTTGTGCTGTTATGACATATTACACAATGTTTGCCACCGCTTTAGGCATGCCTGTCGGCCTTCCAGCAGAGGTGGGCAACCCAAGACGTGTGGGTCATGTACAGTATGGGTCTGGGAGAGCATTTGACCAGGCCCGCCAATCAATTTTTCAAATAAAAATAAGGAACTGTAATAAAGAGCCCCAAAAATTTAACTCCAACCCCAAAAATGCTCATAGTAATAACAACAGGCTATTTGTGACGCTTGAACAGTTTAAAAGGCCCTTTCACACTGCACTTACAGAGCCCATTACGCCATTGACCACCCATTTATTGTGTATGTGCTGCCACGGCAAGGGGTAACTGCCGCCGAGGATAATGCACTGGAATTGAAAAATGTTCGATACACCGGCGAATCCAATGGAAAGATGGTGGCCGAGTGATTTCAGGGTGAAAACAGAGAGAGATTTTGGTGGAATTTTTGTACACTGAAAACATCTGGGAGAAAATGCCCCAATGTCCCAAACTGTGGGATACAAATGTTGTACCGTGGTGTGGTAAAGAAGGCACAGCGATAAGAGCTCGACCGATTTATCCGTGGGCCAATTACAAAACTAGAATGAGTTTTAACATCGAGTGAGTTGCATGTCTGAAATAAACAAAGGTATATAAAACTGTTTACTGTCCACCATTAAGTAACATAAGACTATAATACAGCATTCATATGCAACTTAACTGTTGCAGCTACAGGGCGCAAATGACTGCAGGAGTTGCCTTTTGACTTCAGCTTTCTTTTTAAAGCCAAAGCATTTAGATACTGGCTTCTTCATGTCAACGTGCCTCGGCTGCGGTGTTTCGACTAGAGTTCATTTCGAGGCACACTCAAGAAAAACAGAGCATGAATGATTGTGTCACAATTCGGAAATATCATTAAAAGACAATAGAACATGAAATGGAGTAAAAAAAAAACTTTTTTTTAAATACATAAATAAATACACGAGGAAAAATAAAGTATGTGGGGTGTTTGTGAACAAATAGTAATTCAACAAAAAGTCCTTTTATGAACAGTATGACCACCCGAACTGTCATGAAACTCATAACTTCCGTGTCAACCATTAATATCCATCCATCCATTTTTCGTACCGCTAAATCCTCACTTGGATTACAGGACGTGGTGGAGCCTATCTCAGTTAATTCTGGGCAAGAGGCAGGGTACACCTTGAACTGGTCGCCAGCCAACTGCACAACCATTCATATGAAAACTAAAACTACTACCACCCGCTGTCCTACTTTGCTTTATACTGCCATGCAGAATTTACCAGGGCTTATAAATTCACAAATTAATGTCTTCTTTAAAATAATTTTGAAAAGGTTCCAACTTTATCTCCAATATTTAGTTGTAATTTTATACAATGAATGTTTTCAAAGCATCCACAGTTACTTTAAGTCTAGTTTAGTTCATTGTATGATATCTTTTTCCACTTTTTGATGTTTGCTTCAGCATTCACGTTTGAGGCGTTTGCAAATATCCAGTGGCTGCAGATAGAACTTTTAAATAGCTAGTAAATATGCTTAATTAATATTGATAAGGGGTTTTTGTAAATTAGTAGTGTTCTGCTTCTTTGTCTTGAATGTTTTGGCTATTATAAGAATTTAAGAATCAATATATTGCATATCGGCATTGGCCCCCAAATATCGGTTGAGTTCTAATAGCCATGGACAGAGATCTCCACTAGCGTGAATTTATCTGGTTGCTTGAAAGTGGTACAAATGTGTGATTTTAACAATTATAACAAAAACAATATGATCTTAAAATAAAATATAGCATAGCCTCACATGCTTCACTTGTATCATGTCTCCTTTTCCTCCTTATTAGCAAAGCCAGGGCTTTCCGTCATAATAGTGTCAAATACGCTGTTGCCGTTCTACCCGGTGGTGGACCCGTAAAGCACCTTTACACACATTTGGCAGTACAGTACAGTATACTGTACCATCACCTGTTGCACCAGAATGCGTTATTAGTATTAGTTATTATGTGCTATTAATTAGTGAAAGATACCACGATCGCTAAATCAGCGGCAATCTGCCACCGAAATTAGTGCACTTTGTCTTTCAGAATAAGAGCATGTTACAGGAAGTGTGATGTGCTAACTGCGCAATTGTTTATTATATTGAATTTTGAAAATGGAAATGATGTTTTATTTTTATTTTGTGTTTTTGTTTTGAATGAAAAGGACATTTGTTTTGAATATTAGAGCATTATCGCATGTTGCCTGAACGACCTCAATAAAAGGCCCTTCGATTCATTGGAAAGAAAATATATATATACATATATATATATACATATATTAAAATGTGCAGTTGAGTACCAAAATAATATATTTCTTCACAAACTTTAACTTGGGTACTTTATAAATACGAAACCTGATGGAGGCGTTGTTTACATACTAAAAGCTACAATCACTAACTAATTGGTACTGGTTGATGGATGGGATTGATGGGATTTTGTAAAATGATGCAGTATTACAGTAGATTTTAATGAAGGTTTGGTAATAAATCGAGAGATTCAAACCCAAAGTTTTGTTTACTTATTCGATGGATTTCTATGGGTTGATGGATGGGATTGTGAAGGGTTGTAGTTTAAATAAAAGACAGTATTCATTTATCATTTAGTAAATTTAATGACGGTAATGTAACAGTATATGCGGCACGGTGGACGACGGGTTAGCACATCTGCCTCACAGTTCTGAGGACCAGGGTTCAAATCCCAGCCCCGCTTGTGCGGAGTTTGGATGTTCTCCCCGTGCCTGCGTGGGTTTTCCCCGGGCACTCTGGTTTCCTTCCACATCCCAAAAGCATCCATGGTAGGTTGATTGAAAACTCGAAATTGCCCATAGGTATGAATGTGAGTGCGAATGAATTGTTTGTTTCTATGTGCCCTGGAATAGGGTGGCGACCAGTTCAGGGTGTAACCGGCCTCCTGCCCGAAGTTAGCTGGGCTAGCCTCCAGCACTACCGCGACCCACTTGAGGATAAGCGGTTCAGAAAATGGATGGATGGATGCATATTTTAATCAAGGTAGGTTGTTATAATGAGAGGCTGAAATGTAACATTTTTTCACATATTTAATGCTACAATTGCTAACAGATTGTTCTGGGTTGGTGGATGAAATTTGCTCGATGGTAGTTCAAATATAAAGCAGAATTACAGTATATTATAGTTTAGTAGAGTTTAAATATGTTGCACATCGATCATATTACGGTATATTTTGATGAGGGTAAGGTATTAAATCAAGTGGCTCACCCGAGACAACCACAGCGAGGCAAAGAAGCGAAATGAGCGAATCCATGATGGACTTGATGTTTCGGGGTGTTTGGATGCAGAATTTCAGGGGTCTCCGGGAGCTGGATGCTTCTAATTTCTCTCTCAGGGCCTGGAAAAGATGAGTCAGGATGGGTATTTTCAAGGGCAAAGTAAAAACAACGGGATTTATTTAACAACAACAGGATTCCGAGGGAATTCGGTGACAAAGAAATCCATCATTTTGTTACAAAGTGAGTCGATTACTTAATCCACAACACCTGCACGCACGCACACACACACACACACACACAAAGGTAGATGTCAGGATTTTGCACGATCACCTGACTTCTTCCCGGCTTCCTTGATGCACAATCGGAAATTGAAGGATTATCGTCTGGGCTCTTTACTTGAAACGTTTCAGGAAGCGCTTAAACTGCAAGGCTTTTTGCTTTCAATAAAATCACAATGCGGGATCAGATACGGAGCAGGAGGGTGACTCCTGTTATGTGATTCACATTGGAGGTGGGATAGGAAGACACTGTTTGTCCAACTAAAACGTATTGAATTTAAAAATAATAATAATTAAGTACATACAAAGGCAAAAGGGGGATTTTAAGATGAAGTGAATGTGGCGAAAGTGGCGATTGAGTTGGAATGTTAGCGACATGTCCGAGAAGGTTAATATTTATTAGTACTTCGCGTGGACATGAAATAAAATCGACTTTGGTAACAATGTTAAATTAGAAATTGAGGTAAGGATTAAGGGAAATGCTGGGGTTGAGTGAAATGTGGCGAAAATGGTGTTAGAATTGGTCTATCTGCAACAAGGGAGCCCCAAAATGGCTAATGTTTACGAATATGAAAAACACTCGAATTAAGTTAAGAAAGCCCCCCCCCCCCCTTTCTTATGGTAAAATGGTGGCGCAAAAACGTACCTTTTTTTAAAAGCGGTGGTCGGTGTGTTATAAAAGGAAGCTCGAGGTCTTTTAGTCCACGCGTGGAGATGTGACTTCGCTCAGCCGTGTTGAGCAACTAAGTCAGACTTGTCCCCAACTTTTGCCACTCTTCTGGGCGGCGCACATGGACGTTGCTACGCCCCCCACGGAGCCTCCTCTGGCCGCCTAATAGAAGCTCCAATGTGCTCCTCCGCAACGTCATGCATTTTGTTGTATTATAAATATGGGAAGCGTACATACACAGTGGTCAATGGCGTGCAAAGGTGGGGGTTGGGGGGGGGGGCGAATGGGCGGTGAGGCACGAGTATTTCACCACACTGACAGTCGTGCCTTGAGATACGATTTGAATTCTTTCCTTGACCGCGCTCTTAACTGAAAACACTCGTATCTCAAAATGATCTTTCTCTATTGAAATTGGTGGGATTGCCATGAATCCGTTCCAGCAAACCCCCCCCCCCCCCCCCCCCCCCCGCCCCCCAAATAAAATACAAATATAGTTGTAATGTGTTTTTTAATGAGAGAAAAAAAACACCCTATAATATATGTCATAAAAACATACAGTAATAACATGATTAATTTGGGACAGTTTCTCCTTCAACGCATATTGAGCTACTCATAATAAGTAATAGTAATATTAGCTGTTCTTCGCAGATGCCTGTGAGTATTGTTATAATTTCTGTTTACGTGTGTAGCTGCAGCCAGCACGGTGCACGACTGGTTAGCACAAGTGCCTCAAACTTCTGGGGACCAGGGTTCAAATCCCGGCCTCGCCTGTGTGGCGTTTGCATGTTTTCC
This sequence comes from Phycodurus eques, assembly GCF_024500275.1. Taxonomy (NCBI): domain Eukaryota; kingdom Metazoa; phylum Chordata; class Actinopteri; order Syngnathiformes; family Syngnathidae; genus Phycodurus; species Phycodurus eques. Next base: position 8,231,530 of record NC_084539.1, read on the forward strand.
CCGTGCCTGCGTGGGTTTTCTCCGGGCACTCCGGTTTCCTCCCGCTACCCAAAAACATGCGTGTTAGGTTGATTGAAGACTCTAAATTGGCCGTAGGTGTGAATGTGAATGCTTGTTTGTTTCTGTGTGCCCTGCTGGCGACCGGTTCAGGGTGTACCCCGCCTCCCGCCCGAAGATAGCTGGGATAGGCTCCAGCAGCCCGCGACCCTCGTGAGGATAAACGGTAAAGAAAATGGATGGATGGATGGACATGTAGCTCCACCATTTGTGATCATATATCCGTCGCTCACAGGGTAACAACACTGCTGCATACCGATAAATGCTAATTGTTAGTCCATTTGCCTATGGCATTTCCCATTCTAAGTTAGAATTACTGTAAGGTAGTGGAGGCTATGTGGTTGTTTTAACTCTTTGTGTGATTTTTTATCAATGAATGAAGGGTGTGCGGGAGGATGATTGGTCTCATTCTGTTCAGTCCAGAAAGGATGTTGTGTCTACCTACAGTCTATTTTTCCCCCTCGCCAGTCTGTATTTGGTAAATGGTAAGTTTCATTGTAATGGAAATGTAACCATAGTAGACTGCCAAGTGTGATCAGATAGAAATGTCTTGGTGAAGCAGCACGTGGTTCATTGTTTGAGGTTATTCTTGCACACTCTGTTCTAAGTAACCACAAACAATTGTATGTTCGTGATCGTGACGCGGCTCCAGAAGAGCGTGTGTACTGCATTAATGTGATATTTGTCTTTATTAAGGTGGAATTCAACATTGACTGACTTAAAGACTTACTTGTAAGCTCATGCGTACACTGTTTCCATTCTCTGGCTCCCCCACCCCAACCCCGTGTTTCAATAACAGGAAACAATTGGCCGTCATCCTTCATCGCGACTTGACGTAGGTTCCCGCACGGTGCCACCGGGTCTCTGCGGTGCCGGCCGGCCCACCACCACAAGGCATGGAAGGTGAGGGGGTTGGGGGCGAGTATGAGCCAGATGACTCGTTTCCTTATGGTCCTCTAAGGGAACATCTGATGCTGGGCCTGACTGTATATTTTAATGTCGGCCAATACAAAATGTCTGCCTTTACAAAGACTAATAAAAATAAAAAATAAAAATAGTGCTAATATCTGAGAAAAAAAAAAAAAAAGAACGAACGATGTCCCGGCATCGCCTCAGACTAATCAGATTGTTCTGATGTCATCCCCTATACAGCCACCAAAAGGTGCATTTGTTTGGTATCCAGGAACTGATATTAATTGCAAAGCGGAAAATGTTTTTATTGTTTAATAATTCATGACTGACTACATTAGAAACGTTAGAAAAGAACTTTAATATCCTGTTAGAAACGTTAGAAAAGAACTTTAATATCCTGGTGGAAAATAGATGAACATTTTGCGCCATCTTTGCATAATGTAAAATACTGTATATTTAGAATATTAATATATAAATGTGAAAGATATACTAGTTTTATTTATATTATCTCTTAATGGGGCAGCACGGTGGACGACTGGTTAGCTCAATGTTATTGTTACATATATTTTTTGTAATATCGCTTTCATTTTATCAGCTGCATCTTCCTGGAATTGGCGGCACGGTGGGCGATTGGTTAGAGCGTCAGCCTCACAGTTCTGAGGATCCGGGTTCTATCCCCGGCCCCGCCTGTGTGGAGTTTGCATGTTCTCCCCGTGCCTGCATGGGTTTTTCTCTGGGCACTCCGGTTTCCTCCCACATCCCAAAAACATGCATTAATTGGAGACTCTAAATTGCCCGTTGGCATGACTGTGAGTGCGAATGGTTGTTTGTTTCTATGTGCCCTGCGATTGGCTGGCAACCAGTTCAGGGTGTACCCCGCCTCCTGCCCGATGACAGCTGGGATAGGCTCCAGCACGCCCGCGAACCTAGTGAGGAGAAGCGGCTCAGAAAATGGATGGATGGATTTTCCTGGAATACTCTACAACAGACACTCAAACACGACACAATTGTTACCATGTACCATTTCAATTCGATATTTGCATTTGGCAACTATGCAATATGCAATAAAACTGTCGGCTATCATATCATAGTTATATAAATAAATGTAGCGTATTTAACTTATGCAAAGCAAAGCAAAATTATTTATATAGCGCATTTAGTACACAAGGTAACTCAATGTGCTTTACAATTTATGTCCAAAAACACCAGGCATAAAGAAAGCTTTGGCTAAGTTCGGTTTCAAACCGTGTCATCAGTCCTAGCTCGCTTACTAGCATTGCACAGGAGTCCAGCTATCCCGTGTTCCGGGTTGGTCACGGGACATTCAGTGTATAGCAGATTGATTCATCACGTTAAAATATCCAAAGTGCATGTGGACTCTGCACAGCAGGGGCATCCTCCCTAAACCAAGCTTACTCCTGGCCGCATACAGAGCTGTGGAATACTCCAGTTCTTTGTTGTTGTTGTTGTTGAGGAAGGCAAGACTGACTCATCACTGGGGTTGTCAGGTGGGCTCCTACTTTCATCAATGTTTCGCTGACTGGCCCACGACGTCTCCAATAGCAGCAGTGGATTCTGGCATCCCAGGACCACATCCCTCTGCAGAAGTACAACTTAGCTGGGAGACCAACAAGGATCTCTCCTCTTCAGCCATAATCACTGGCTACTCTTTTCTAACAACCTACTGAACCGGCACAGAGACTGTCCACTGATGCCAAGATTCCTCATCAGTTGCAACGAATCCCAGATATCCAGCTTCTACTGAACATACTTTTACTTTCCAGCCTTTCTGTTCAGCCCCTGTTGCAAGCTCTTAGTAACAGAGCTTTTTCCTTTCATGTCACCTGCACACCATCCTGCCAGGAAACTTTGAGCTCAACCACAGGACCAGGTCAGGCCTCAGGTTGGTTGTTGTTATCTCTGGTGGATGGCAATAATCCTGAGCTGACTCCAGTTCACCCAGTCTTGTTCTTGGTTGGAACGTACGATGGCCTTGTTCCCCACCATGAAGGAAAGCAATTGTTACACTGGAGGTTTTTCTGGGCGGTAAAGTACTGATGGTGGTCCTCTTGTCTTCCAGGGTTGCTGCCAGGCATTTCAGCTCTCAAAAACATCTAACCTTGGTCATCCCTCTGATGAGCTCATTTGTGATTTTATCCAACCTGGTCACTCCGAGAGCGAACCTCAACATCTTAATTTCCGCCATTTCCAGCTCTGCTTCCTGTTGTCTCTTCAGTGCCACTGTCTCTGATCCGTACATCATGGCTGGCCTCACCACTGTCTTGTAAACTTTGCCCTTCTTCCTAGCAGAGACTCTTCTGTCACATAACACACCTGACACCTTCCGCCACCCGTTCCAGCCTGCTTGGACTCTTTTCTTCACTTCCTGACCACACTAACCCATTTCTCTGGACTGTTGACCCCAAATATTTAAAGTCCTCCACCCTTGCTATCTCTTCTCCCTGTAGCCTCACTCTTCCCCCTCCACCCCTCTCATTCATGCACATATATTCTGTTTTACTTTGGCTATTCTTCATTCCTCTCCTTTCCAGTGCATGCCTCCATCTTTCTAACTGATCACAATGTCATCTGGGAACATCATGGTCCACGGGGATTCCAGTCTAACCTCCTCTATCAGCCTAGCCGTCACCACTGCAAACAGGAAGGGGCTTAGATCCCTGATGCAGTCCCACCTCCACCTTAAACTCCTCTGTCACACCTACAGCACACCTCACCACTGTTCTGCTGTCCTCATACATGTCCTGTACTATTCTAAAATATGTCTCTGCCACTCCAGACTTCCATATGTAGTACATCCTTCCCATCTCTATCCCTCTGTCTGACCAACCTGCACTAGATCCTTTTCTCCTTCTTTAGTGTCCAATCTGGCATACATGTCATCATACGCCTCGTTTGGCCTTTGCCACCTCTACCTTCGCCCTATGTCGAATCTCCATGTATTCCTTTCCCCTCTCCTCAGTCCTTTCAGTGGCCTACTTCTTCTTAGCTAACCTTTTTCCATGTATGATTTCCTGTACTTTGAGGTTCCACCACCAGGTCTCCTTCTCCATTTTCCAGCCAGAAGATACACCAAGTTCTCTCCCGCCTGCCTCTCTGAACACCTTGGCTGTCGTGATCCAGTCTTCTGGAAGCTCCTCCTGTCCACCGAAAGCCTGTCTCACCTCTTCCCGAAAAGCTGCACAACACTCTTCCTTTATCAGCTTCCACCACATGGTTTGCTGCTCTGCCTTTGTCTTCCTAATATTCCTCCCCACCACCAGAGTCATCTTACACACCACCATCATATGCGGTCTAGCCACACTCTCCCCTACCAATACCTTACAGTCAGTAACCTCCTTCAGATTACATTGTCTACACAAGATGTAATCCACCTGCGTGCTTCTACCACCGCTCATGGAGGTCCCTCAATTTCAAGTTTTAGCCTCATCACTCGATCTGATAACTCTTTTCACCTCCAAGACCTTCTTAGCTAACTGTTCTTTTAAAATAACCCCTACTCCATTTCTCTTCCCATCTACACCATACTAAAATAATTTGAACCCGCCCCTAAACTAGCCTTACTGCCTTTCCACGTGGTCTCCTGGACACACCATATATCAACCTTTATCCTAATCATCATGTCAACCAACTCCCAAGCTTTTCCGGTTATAGTCCCAACATTCAAAGTTCCCACATTCAATTCTCGGCTCTGTGCTTTCCTGTGCAAGAAATTACCTATAGACATTATATTGTACTAAATATACTGAAAATAAGATGAAACAAAAATTTTAATATTTCATGTTTTAAAAAAGACCTTAACGTGTATGACTAACACAGAAATAGTCTGTGTGCTTGAAATGATCAATTATTTTAGATTAAGGTCGAAGATAGATTCTTTACTGTATAAAGAAAATATTCTCTCCAAGGTAATTTTCTGTTGTGCCACAAGGGGGCGTTAAAGCATGATGAGGTGGACTGTATCCCCACTTCAACTGTGGTCTCCAGTTTACAGTTTCATTTGCATGGCTGGAATGGTCTGTGTTGTCCACGTGCTACGCTTCCTGCCCCATTGTCCATTTTAGTGCCGTACGTGATTTATCGCATGGCCTCCTCATCTGTTGTCCACTGCATTTTTTTAGCAGCGGCATTCCACGCATGACTTTTGTTGTGAAAGTCCTTGCAGAGGCCTTTTCTTGTCAAGACTTTCCGACAAGGATGCATCCTGTGTAGCCAACCTGCTTCTTCCTCCTCATCATCCCTCCAGTGTCCTTGGAGGATAATCCGGATACCTGGTGGAAGTGTGTGCTTGTTATGAATTGTTGACTTGATGGCAAAGTTGTGCCAACAAACGCAAACTATGATGTCCGACATCCTAATGTCTCTGATACTTCTGAAGTGTGAAGAGTTGATGTCCGACATCCTGTTGTGTCTCTGATATTTCTGAAGTGTGAGTCACGTGGACTCGTCGAGACAGGTGTACAACACACATGCCAATTTTTAACATCCCACCAATTTTTTTCTTTTAATGTGAGAGACCCCACACACGATACGGAAAAAATCTGGACATGAGTTTTTCATGTTCTGTCAGTGTGTGGTGTACTCCAGCTGACAAACACACCACGTAGCTCCAGGATCAGTGTTGTACCTGAAGGAGTTCAATGAACGAAAGTTCATCAAGTCATTCATATTTTGGGCGAACGTGAACTGAGCTTAGCTCATTTCTCTCTGACGAACGTTATTGTGAACGCGCTGATTCTGGCGTCAAAGAACGTTTTTTGAACGAAAGTTCATTTTCATTCAAAGAGTACCAGGTTTTGTTAGGAACTTCCAGGACAAAACCCACCTGAACACAGTATATACAAGCCTTCATACAGTTTGTCGGGGATTCAACGCAACCGATTTAGTGCGGCCGCCATTCATGTTTACATCACAGCTGGGCGAGTGTTACGAGGTGCATTCAGGGACACTGCATAAACGGGAGCGAATGTGTTCTTTGATACATAATTGTAAAAATGGATTACTCGGAAAATTCTTATTTGTCTCAGATTTCTTTAGCTAAAACACTGTACGATCACACTAACATGGAATTTATTGTTTTTTATTATAAGAGTAGGTAAGATTTAACGTGTTAATAGTCAGCCAGAGCAGCGAGAAATGCAGTCATTAATGGCCTTCCACCATCATTCCTGTCATACTGCTTTTTTTTTTTTTTTTTTTTTGCACATTAAAGACAAAAGTCCTGTTTTTCTTTTAAGCCCTCATTTAAAAAAAACAACTCAAGCAACACATTTTTCCTCATGTATTTGAAATTGTAGTGTGACAGCTGCAGCCGGCTACTAGTGTGGACTGAATGGGTGCCAACAATGGGGATATGAAATGTCAGTATTTTAAAAGGGAAATAACCTGTCAGCAACATACAATATTGAAAAATACTAATAATTTAAAAAAAAAAAGATCCATGAACTAGTTTGTTGTTGGAATGCTGACCTTAGTTCAAAATTTTAAATTATGAACTATGAACTGAACTAGTTCATTTTTGGAACAATGAACTGGACTTTGAAGTAGTTCGCGTAGAAAATGAACTTTCTCAACATTGTCCACAACCATCTTGAGTCTCCTCTGGCATACTACCAAGGCTGGCCTGTGAGAGGCAGCAAAGTACCACAGGGGATCCAGACTGCAGGAATATACAAAGAAGAAATCGAAGATGTTACGGTCGCAACATCATGGTACTCTGGCTCAGCCCAAGAGCCATCGTAAAGATGGCAACCTGCTAGTTTGTATATGTCCATTTGAGAAGTACATTTTTATACAATGGAATGACGAAGCACCCCCCCAAATTTGGAGTTCTTCCAGAAAATTACGCCTTAAAAAAATAAGTCATCATAGCCTTGCCAAACTTTAGCTCAGTGAGCATTTAGAGGATAAACTACCAGTGTGGCAAATGGGTTTGATGATAACCCTAGAAAAGGAAATACAACTCATTGCGGCCAAACAAAAGGTTTGGTACACTGTAGTTTACCAAGCGGTTGCCATCGTGAAAAACACATTGGCTAATGACGAGCATTAAAATGACAAGAGGAGAGCTTCACCTTTTTGTGACTGTCGGGCCTCAAAGGGTGAGTAGTTTGTTTATTTGTAATGACAGTGTTACGACAGAATACAGTTCAGGGTTTTATATGATGTTGACAAATTGTACACAATTAAAATATATTGCTTTCCGTATGAATATACTGTATACAAGTGAATATTCGCTTATTCATGCTGCAATATGCGGATTCATAAGTCTGTGTGAACCTTTTGTTTTCTTACTGTAGGTTTGGAGGCACATGAGTGGGAAATGCGCTATTTCTGTCATTACCTCCGCCAAGGACGTTTTCGTTGTTTGTGAGCAGGACTACTGAAGAGTCTTACGATAAATGGTTTAATTTCGTTTGAATAGCTAGCATCTTTTGATATTTTACTCAGTATCTTCGGGAATAATACAAATGTACAGTAGTAGGTGAAGTTAGAGTAATACGATTCATGTGTTTGCTTTTGTTTAAATAGCTAGCATCTTTTGGCATTTTACTCAATTTCTTCGGGAATAATACAAATATACAGTAGTAGGTGTGTGCATCTGTTGCCCCTTTCAAGCTGCCTGTAGTGTATAAACAGCATAAATGGAATCGGGGCAATTCTCCACCTTTGGAATTAATATCAGAGCTGTAACAGGCAAGACCTTGTATGCGTGTAAAGCCTCTTTCACAGCCTTTGAAAGGCATGCCTCCGCCTTTTCTTCCGTCCCACCGTTCTGGAGGAATGGTGCGACAAAATTGACATTTTCCTGCCTTCGTCGGTAATATCAGAGCCCTACCGTGCAAGAATAGACGATGCATGTGTGTGAAAGTTGGCACGTTTCTACCTTTTTTTTTGTCTACCTTGATGTTGTTCTGTGTAAACCTCACCGACACGGAATGGGAGGAATGAAGTCAGCCCGGCATTGAGTGGCAGGATGATGCTTGTGTGTGAAGTCCCTTGCACTTCCTGTAAAAACTAGCATTTTTACATCTCTTTTCTGTGTTGCTGTTCTTTACAAACTGCACTGACACAGAATGGGTGGGGCCAAGTAGACCTGCCAATTTTCCACATTCGGAGGTAGAAGAACAGGAGGGAGAACTCTTGTGTAAAAACCCCTTTACACTGCATGTACAAGCTGTCTTTTGTCTGCCTTTTTCCAGGGTTGTGTGAGGTATAAAAGGCACTGACTTGGGATGGAGGACCAAGTGGACCGGGCACTTTTACGCCTTTGGAAGTAGTACCAGAGGCGGGGGCGAGGCATGTATGTAAAGCCCCCTTGACACTGCCTGTAAAAGGTGAGGCGCTGTTCTGTACAAATGGCACAGAATTGCGGGGACGAAGAAGAGGAAGCATCAGAGCCTGTGTGAGGTTTACACCATTTTACCGGCCTGTTGTCGCTGTAAAGCAGGTATTTCATTATCACACCAAACGCTGGCGATGACGTCATCGACTCATCTGATTGTGGGATGACCGCGTCTGCGCGTGTGAGAGGCGGCGTACGCCCTGGATTGCTCACCAGCCAATCCCAGGTCCCATATAAACAAGCAAACATTCACACTCTCAGACACACTACGGACAGGGTAGAGCAGCGGTGTCCAAACTACAGCCCGCGGGCCATTTATAGACTGCCGTCTCTTTTTTAGCAGCCCGTGGCATATATTAAAATGAACAATTGACACGGCCTGTGTCGTTTGTCTGAACTGTTCTACTTTCTACACTGGGTGGCAAGGCAGGAGAAGAGGAAACCCAAAACCTAAGCTGGGCCTTGGCGGAGGTCACGGGAAACTCAAAGCAACAAACAAACAAGAGTGTTGTCATTGTGTTTTTTTTTTTTTTTATATATAAACTACAGTGCATCAATAGCTTTGGAGACCTGGCTGAAGACCTCCTCCACAGGAAGTTCAGAGTCCACCTGGGCAGGGTGATATGATGATGTCATCAGATAGATTCACAGTAATATTACAGTGGTACCTTGACTTATGAGTTTAATTCATTGTGTAACCACGCTTGTAACTCAAATTGCTCATATCAACTTTTCCCATTGAAATAAATGCAAAGGCCATCAATCTCCTCCAGACAACAGACGCACCAATGAAATTATTTTTATTAAAGAAAATTAGCACTCTTAGTATTTTACTGTATATAAAAAAAAGTAATATCATAATTAATTAAAATAAAAATAATTTTTTTTGCTGTAATTCAGTGGACATTGTGCTGCTCCTCCACCAGGGAGTAGTATAATATATACATATAGTACATGTAGGGTATAATACACAATATTTGATGATGAAACACGAAGGCCGTCACAAAAAAAACTGCAATAATATTAGTCTACAATATATGCCTGTGAGTATTGTTAAATACTTTGTATCTGTTGCTGTGCTGTTTGTGTTCCAATATCAGTTGTTTCAAGGTTTATAACGATCATCTATGGTGTTTTAACATTAAGCTACCAAACTTTAGTCAGACCAAGTTGTGTGGTTTGGTTAAATAAAAAATGTGTAATTTTCTGTTTTACAAGAAATTTTAAATGGGAGCAGTGTGAAGTACACTTGGCCTTTTTTTTTTTTTTTTTTTTTAGAAGAACTGTTTGCTATCTGCCGGAGGGCACGCTAAGGCAGGGCAGAATAGGGATCATCTCCACTCCTTCCCAGCACGTTCTAAGCAAAAATAAAGTTTATATTTTTATATATATATATATATATATATATATATATATATATATATATATATATATATATATATATTGACAGCTCGTAACTCGAGAAAAGTTGGGGCACTCATAATTCAAGGTACCAGTGCAATAATAATGATGCTCCTCACCTTCCTGACGATGCCACGCTTCTCGTAGAAGGTGATGACGGGCTCGGTGGCCTTGTAGTAGAGGTCCAGACGCTTCTTGATGGTCTCCTCGTTGTCATCCGAGCGACCGCTGGTCTCGCCGCGCTTCAGAAGCCTCTTGACCATGGTCTCGGACTTGGCGTCCACGTACAGCAGCAGGCACGGTTTACCGATCTGGGACCGCAGAGACGTCACAGAGATTGGTTTAAGTGTTGTTTTCGCATCATCAAAAAGTCTTTGAATTAACCTTCTTCTCAAACTCCTCGCCCTGCTTCAGCTCGCGGGGGTAGCCGTCGATGAGGAAGCCCTTAGACACGTCGGCCTTGGCGATCATGGCGTCCTTAATCATGTCCAGCACTGTGTCCTGAACATACAACAGCACACTCAAGTAGACTGGAACATTCAAAAGTTGTACAATTCACATGTTACTTCAGCTCAGTTAATTATACAGCAGACCCCCCAGCGCAGATTTGTTTTTTGTTTTTTTCTTTGTCTTTTCTTTTGGTGGGGTGACCAACCACAAAAATGCTTATTGGTGGATTATCACCGCACTTATTGGAATGTTTCTCATATTTTAAGAACAAACACATTTTGTATTGCGGAAAGTTTGTACATTTTTTAGAATATTTGTGAGAGTATGTTTGAGCATATCTAATAATTTAAGGGTGATAATATAATATTTTAAATATTTAAGACATTTTATATATTTAAGATTTTTTAAAAATTATTATTTTAGAATGTTTTTGTATTTTAAGGCTACAAAAATATTTCTAATATTTAAAAAAATAATTGAATATTTCTATTATTGCCATGATATTTTTGTAATATGTTTAATATTTCTAGAGTTTATAATACAGTACTTCAATTTTTGGGGGGAATGAAATAGAACCGATGTTCTCTATTCGCTAAATTGCCTGTTTGTTTTGAACAACCCTCATCTTAGACATCCATCCATCCATTTTCTGAGCCGCTTCTCCTCACTAGGGTCGCGGGGGTACTGGAGCCTATCCCAGCTATCATCGGGCAGGAGGCGGTGTACACCCTGAACTGGTTGCCAGCCAATCGCAGGGCACATACGAACAAACAACCATTCGCACGCACAGTCACACCTATGGGCAATTTAGAATCTTCAATTAATGCATGTTTTTGGGATGTGGGAGGAAACCGGAGTGCCCGGAGAAAACCCACACAGGCACGGGGAAAACATGCAAACTCCACACAGGCAGGGCCGGGGATTGAACCCAGGTCCTCAGAACTGTGAGGCTGACGCTCTAACCAGTCGGCCACCGTGCCGCTCATCTTGGACAATCAAAAGAAAAAAAAAAAGCAAGAGAGTTGTTTCATGAGTTGATCATGTGCCCGTCTCACCAGGGGCACCAGCTCTCCCTTCTGCATGATGGCGTGAAGCTGCTTGCCCCTCTCAGAGCCCGAGTCCACCTCGGCGCGGAGCAGGTCGCCGGACGACAAGTGGGTGAAGCCGTACTTTTTCACCACCATCGCGCACTGGGTGCCCTTGCCGGACCCGGGCCCGCCTGGAAATGGCAGCGTGTTCAAACATGCATGAGCGTCTTTGCTGGTGTGCCAAAATTCAGACTTGTGCTTATACTCACCGACCACAAAGATGATTTTAGCGTCTTTGATCTTGTCTGCAAACAGGAAAAAGGCTATTTAATAATGATGAGTCATGATCCGTTTAGCTTTCTAAAAAAAATAAACAAAACAAAAAAGTAAAATAAAGAATGTTAAAAAAAATTCTAAAATGTTTCAACAAAATAATAAATTGAAAAAAAGACAGTTTAAGACTGCATTAATGCAGACTTAAACTGTCTTTTTTCATCCTTGCAACCTGTTTAAAAAATCCTTGCAACCTGTTTAAAAAAAAACAGGTTGCAAGGATGAAAAAACATTTAAAAGTACACTTCACAAAATATTAAAATGTAAACAAAAATTGAGTGGTTCCATTAACTTTTAAAATTATTTGCAATATAGAAAAAAAGCAGTTTAAGACTTCATAAATGCAATAAATAAAATAAATGTCTGTTGCAATTCATGTAGAGGATACACTAATAGTAAGAGAATTTTAAAAAATCCCATTTTATATGTAAATTGAAAGAATATTGCTATCAGTAGTGTCTGTATTATATTTCTAAAACAATGACAAATTTAAAAAAAATGAAAATGGCAGTTTAAAAGTTGTATGAATGAAATTAGAACCCCATGGATGTTCTGAACCATGTCAGGAGGTTGATAATAACATATGCAAACAAATACAAAACAAAAATGTTTTAAGTTATGAAACGCTGCCTCATTAAAACAAATCAAAATGTAAAAAAAATCTCAAATATTACAAAACCTAAATAGAAAAATAAAAAAAAAGCTGTTTAAGATTGCCTAAATACAATAAATAAGAAGGACGTTACAGACCAGGTCGAGAGGAATAGTCATGCGAAGTGCATATGTTTCCCATGTCTGCAACAATCTTTTTGACTCTTACTATTGTGTTGGCTTAGTTACCATGTCAACGGCTGGTCGCCAGGTAAAACTATAAACAGCTAATAGATTTTTATTTTATTATAATTTTTTTTTTTTTTTTTTTTTTTACAATCCACAAAAATTGGGGTAGATTTTAGCTTCAGTTTACTGATTATAAATGGAGATAATTATTGATAATGAAAATCTGAGCTTTTTATACGGCGCTCTCTCGCAGTATTCTTCAAAATGTCCACACGATGGCGGTAGTTGTCAAGAATACAACCGCGGCAGCCCGTTCAGCTTCATGTAACAACGCGACCATACGTCATAAACAACATGTTGTCTTCAATTTGTCACGTTTGAGGCGTCGTTTACCTGCCATTGTGTTGCGTTCGTCGTCAGCTCCCTTTCAACTAAAACAAAGAACAAGAACATCTCGGTGACTTTTCCTCTATTGTTGTTGTGGTTTACAAAAAAAAAAAACTATAAAAGAATGAGGAGGGCCAACGTTTTGATTGACAAGTCCAATCCTGCCCAATAAGCATGTTTTAAAGACATGTACAGTATTTAAAACATGAATACAATTTGCCACCAGTAAAAACTCTTTTGTTCTTTTTTTTAAAGTCAAAATAAAAAATTTGCACAAGAAATGATTTTCTCAATAAATTGTACAAATCACCACCAGTAGTGAATATTTTTCTATTATAATGTGACTCGTTTTTTTCTAACAAAATATTTTCAAGTCCGGATACCCTAATTTTCTTTAATTGACACCAGTACCGATTCAAATCATTTTCAATAGTAATAAATAAAATTGGCACACTAGTCAGTCCATTATTTTTCTAAAATAGAATAAAAATCTATTTTCCCACCAGTAGTGACTTCCTTATATTTAATCATTTTTAAATAATAAAACAAATACAAATAAATCCATCTTTAGTGTCTTAATTTTCTAAAATAAATCAAAGAAATAATTTTGTTACCTTAATATGATTTGGTTTTGTCTGATTCAATCCATATTCATATCGTTCATATATATAGATATATATATATATAACAGGATGGCCATTATGCAAATAGGAAGGGTGTCATGTTCTAGTACAATAAAGTCAAAAGCTGAAAATAACCAAATTAGTAATATCACCGCTGCAAATTACAAGTGAAATATTGCAAAGGTTAGCGTGTCGCAAGCTATACTCGTCAGTTGTCCATTTTTTTAGCCTGTGCCCGTTGACCCCATGGTGCTGGTAAAGGTCACTCGGAGGCCCGCATCTGAGTCGGCATCGAGCCTATTTGGAAACGGAACTTTTTATGGCGCGTCACACATGTTCACATTTGATGCAGACTACCAAAAAATCCTGAAGTCATGATCAAAGTGATTGTTTGTCAAAATCTCTTTGCATGTTTAAACACGACAGGCACCTTAATGTCATCCCGTCACCTCGATGATGTCCTAATCCTATTTTTTAACGCGCTAAAAAAAGAGCACATTGCAGCTGTTAAGTGAAGGGATAGTGTGTCAGACGGGCGAGGCGTTCACTGACTCCTAAGGCGTGTAAAAGGCAAGTGGCGCATTCCCTCTCTGGTTGCTGTGGAGAGTATTGAATGAGAACAAGTGCTTGCTGGCCCTTTAAGGAAGGGAGGGTGGCAGGCAGTGGGGATAGAGGATCCTTTGACGTCAGTGCAGTGGGCGATGTTGTTTGCTGGGGGAGAGCATGTCAATGCATGCAGCCTGACTTCCACAAAACACTCGCGTCAATCAATGGGCTGCTGTTGTTAAATGGCCATTACGGACACGTTTGAATTATACAGCAGATTGCACCAAAATGGACGCTAATGGATGCAGATGGGAAACACGTTTCATAATGTTGCATAGCGCAAATAGGAAACCATACTACTCATACTGACGTTTGGCTACTACATTGTTTTTCTACAGACAAACAGTCCAGTCCACTTTGTTACAAAATAACACGTGAGGTAAATTCTGCCTTCACTTTAGTCTTTAGTCTAGGGACCTTGTCTTGAATCTGAAAATCTGAATTTTTCCTGCCTTCCTTTTCAAGTCAATCATGCATTCTTCTTGCCTCCTTAAACCCAATGACAAAGTCAACCCTGCCTTCACTTTTGTTCTTCCTGGACCTGGTCATGAATGACGGAATTCCAGGGACTGACTAGCCTTCTTTATTATGACTACCTGAGAAGGAAGTCCCACTTTCCTTTATGCCTCCACCTCCCATATGACACAAAGTCGAAGTCAACCCTGCCTTCACTTTTGTCCTTCCTGGCCCTCATCTTAAATTATAGAAGTCCATGTCTATACTTCCTGAGCAGAAGTTGACAACCCGCCTGCCTGCTTCTTGTCTGCACCTTCCGTATCACATAAAATTGAAGTCAATGCTGCCTTCACTTTATTCTTCCGGAATGTCGTCTTGATTGACACTTGATAAAGTCTACCCGAAACCTTCTTTCTCCTTCCCACACCTCATTTCTTTCACAATGTTGAAACTGTTGTAAACCCTGCCTTCACGTTTTCCCTTCCTGGACTTAATCAATGACAACAGTTGAGGTACTCTCTAACTTTCTTACTCCAGAGTAGAAATTCAGGTAGAGACTGACTTCTTCATCTTGCTGCGGTGATAAAAATGACCTCCACAATGACCTCCTTGATGACAGGTTTGTTTACCTGGGCCCTGAACCGAAGTTGAAGTCAAACCTTCAACCCTCCTGTTGCAACTGCGCTATGTGAGGTGAAGACATGGTCAACTCTAATTGGTCCTCCTGTCTGTGGGGAAGTTGAAATTAACTGCACTTTGTCACGCCTGCACCTTCTTCTTGCATGCACCACGTCTGTGACCAAATTGAAGTCAAACATCTATCGTCTAAACGTCTATCTTGCATGCATCTCCTCTCTGTCAGGATGTCAACCCTGGCTGCACCTCCTCTGAGTGACATTCAGATGAAATCAATCCTCCCCTGCCCTCTCTGACATAGATGACATCACCCACCCACCCCCCTTTTGCCTTCACTTGCTCTTCTTCATTGTGCATTCTCCGTACTAACCTTTCCTGTGGCTCCTGTCTCGAGATCTCCCGGTGCGAGGGGCTGGCCGCAGACCCTGTGGATCTCCCCACCAGCGAGCGAGTGTGCACGGTTCCTTCTGAACGGCAGCCCTCCTTCCCCCACGCTCTGCCTTTTTATAGCACAGCTGAGCCTGCGCCGTCTGCTTGCGCTGCATTCTGGGTAAGAGGGCAGCAGAGCAGATAAGGAGGGGGGGGGGGGGGGTGGGGGGAGTATGTGGGAATGGTCGGGAGGAGGAAGGGGTGAAATTACACAGTGGAGGGCTGAATGTGTCAGACCCCTTTTTACCGCCTGGAAAAGATTTTACATTACATTGTACAATTTCTCTATCAGTCTTCTGTATAAATGCTACTAATACAAAATGGGAGGACGAACTCACCTGTAACAGAGAAGCAACAACACCTGTGTCGAAAAAAAAAACCTTTACACGACCTGTAAAAGCAGACATAAGCCTGGCAAATGTTAGTAACAGAGCTGTACCACCACCGCCTGTGTGCACAGCCATTTTCACGTTGGCTGTAAAAAATAATTATTCTACCTTTTTCCGTTTCGCTGTTCTGTAATAGTGGGCACCAACACCGTATCATGGGGTTGTCTACCAGTAACAAGATCCGCTATTGGAGGAAGTATCAGAGCTGTAGAACTGGGACAACGCCAATCTGTACCACCCCTTTTTACACTGCCTGTAAAACCTGACATTTTCCGCATTTTTCCATGTCGCTATTCTGTTGTAATGGACACTCATACGGAATGTAGTCTAACTGTGATTTTTTTTTTTTTTTTTTTTAAAGCTGTAAGGCGCACCTGTACACAATACTACACTTTATACTACAGTGATGCCGTGACTTCCAGGTTTATTTCCTGATCACGCGCGTAACTCAAAACGCTCATTTTTCCCCCTATTGAAATTAACGGAAATATCAGTCTGTTCCAGCCTCCATTCAAAAGCAGAAAATATTTGTAGTTTCTTAATATAGCACTCTGTAGTATTGTACCCCATAAAAAACATAATACTAACATAATAAAATGGAAGGTTAAGAATTAAGTTTGTACATCATATTCATTAATTGTGTGGCTCCTTCTGGTGTGGCCACCTTGGCCAGTAGGGCTCAGTATAATACAGACATAGAGAGCCAGTAACAACTCCTCAGTAAGCTGCTGTAATATCAGTTGCTCTTTACAGAGAATAAAGAATGCATGTCTGTATTGGTATATTGTCTGTCTACGTGTGTTGCTGTCCCATCAGTGTTCAAACATCCATTTCACTTGTAAACAGTGCAGCAGCAATGCCATTTCATGGCGTTTTCCATCTTGTGTTAGCATTAAACTAGCTGACTAATGCAAAGTTGTGTGGGCCTAAATATGCGTTGTGGAATATTCTTTTGTTTTATTTGACACTGACAGTAAACCTCAATGGTATTTAACAGCTTAAAAGCCTCTTTCTTGAAGACGTTTTCACTATCTGCCAAACTGCCGCTTGTTTGGAAGGAAGTTTTACAGGATCCAATTTTACAGGATCTCTGTAAAAGTAAATTTTTGTTCTAGTTCGGTTTTGGACTCTACTATTATGACTGTAATCTAGTTAAGCTACAAAAAGTGACTATTAGAGGTGTTCTGTTAAGAGTAGCTGCAACCTAATACACCACAATGATGGGTGTCAAGTTATTTTGGAGGTTTTTGCCTCATGGGAAAAAAACTGAGGGAAAAGTCAGGCCGTCTAAACAAAAACCACGAGGCCGAATTAAAATGCTTGTTTGCGTGAACTGTTCACATTCCAACAGAAGGAAGCAGGTTTTAAGAGGCCTTTTGTGCTTTGTTCCAGTAAACATTGTGAAATGTCCTCGAATAAATGCAATGTCTTGATTTTTATTTTGTGTCAACAGTCGAGTTAAGCAGAAAATCAATACGTGTATTACTGGCACAGATCCACAATAAACCTCAGAAACATTTTTATTAAAAGCGCGGCAAACTTATTGGTATCCCCCAAATGGAACATAAATACAAAATATATTTATATACTGTATATAGACAAATTATGGCAATGACAAATTGAAGCGTACCCAGTAAGTTAAATCACAGAAATTGCAGCTCCCAATGTTTTTTTTTTCTTTACACTCTAGTTTTATTTTGAGGTACAAAAATGAGGTATGTGCCACCGTTGTGTGTGTATATATATATATATATATATATATATATATATATATATATATATATATATATATATATATATATATATATATATATATTAAAAAAAAATAATAATAATAAAAAAAAAGAAAATATTGTATCTGGATCATATTAACCATTTTCGTACCATTAAACTTTATGACAGCATTGAGCGCTTACAAACATCTTTAACCGACTCGTCTCTACGTCATGGCGCTTCCGCTGCAAACTTCTCACAGCCCTTCTTTGTGTAATTCACAAAAATGAATTTTTTTTTTTTCAGCATGGGTCAAGTGCAATATGACTAAAGTATTACTCTTACTGTGGACAGGGGAAGAAAAAGAAGGAATACTCCCAATACATGGAATTGCAGAGGTACAGTGCTTTCACCACATGGGGTCAGTATGTCATACGTGTCAACTGTGGCCTGGAAAACACCTTTCAAAATACCGTACTGCACTATTTGTTCAGTAATCTCACTTGTTTGTTTGCATTATTATGTTAATACTCAGCATCACAAAATTTCAAATTTCACCTCTGCATAGTATTAACTACAGTAATACCGTCAGTGAACATCAGTAACACGTCTTGTATGAATGCATAAAGAAGCAATCATTCAAGCATTTTTTTTTTTTTTTTTTGCTTAAAAATTAATAAAAACAAGATTTGGCATGTATACTTGTTTTTAACAAAACAAAAATGCAATCGCAGGGCTCATATAGACAAACAAGCGTTCACACTCACATTCACACAATTTAGAGTATTCAATGAACCTCACATGCACATGTTTTTTTGGAATCTGGGAGGAAGCCCACACATGCATGGGCAGAACATGCAAACCCCACACAGGAAGTCCAGAGCTGAGATTCATATCTCAAACCTCATAACTGTGAGGCAGACGCACTCATCCACCATGTTGCCCACAATATAAAAACTGAAAAAAATAATACTAATAATGTAATTGATCAAATGTGTTACTAATTTCCATAAAAATCAGCTCTTAGATTTCAGAGCAAAATCATGAAGCGCTGGAATTCAAATGAGTCGTAAAGAGTTGGTGTGCTTCTACAAGTACAATCTTGAGTCTAGGAAAAGAAAATGCTGATTAAGGCATCACTTCTCATGTTATATTATTAAGAGTGATGGCAGTTTAAGATTAAGAAATTCCATGATCGTGCAAAAATGCAACATGTTTCACCATTATATTTACACATATGAGTGAAATGGTACCACCTGTTGCACGTGGACATTTTTGCTAGCAAGCAGCCTGCCTTGACACGCGTTTATTATCGTCTTATGGGATGGGGGACCCTGCTTCACCCGCGTCCCTAGCTGGGGAACCCGCCGGGCGGCTCAAGATCAGGCGACTCCTCTCCCGGGCTATCCTGTTCATCGTTGGACAGGTGGACGCGCTGCTCGTCCATGCGCTTGGCCTGCACCCGTTGAATTAAACTGAAGAAGTCCTCGTCAGGCACCGTGGGGGCGTGGGGGCCTGCTTCGGGCGGGGAACACCGCTGGTCGTCGATCCGAGAGGACTGCAGTCACACACAAAATATTTAGAGCTGCCAACAAACAACAAATTCACTTCCAGAACAATTTACCTGAATTTACATATTTTTAAATTTATGTCAAGATCATTACGGCAGGACAGTTATTGTAGTACATTATATCATAGGATATGGACATAAAATGCTGTGTTCAAAATCACTCCCTATCCACTGTAGCACAAGTCATAGTGAGTTCATCATTTTGTAGTACTGTTCAAAAGTGTAGTGAGCATAAGTTACCCCCTATATGGTGCCCTTGATGTATCCAAAATGCATCTTGAAAAGTAGTAAGCATTGAGGCTCGCTAGAAACTTCAACCATTTTCAGGACATTCCAAATTGTTGTATTGGCTATGCCCAATATTTGTGCAATAGCTCTGATTGATTTTCCCTCTTCTCTCAGCTTTAAAATGGTTTGCTTTTCTCCCATAACCAGCTCTCTGGTCTTCATGTTTGCCTAACAGCAAATGCAGATTTCACAGGTGAAATCCAAAGCCAAAAACAAGCACTATCTAATGTTTAAGCAATCAATCTAAAAGGCAACACCTGAGCAACTAGAAACACCCATCAGTCACAGTTCCAATACTTTTGCTCACTGGCCAAGTCAATCACTGGACCTTAACCCAATAGAGCATGCATTTTACCACTTGAAGAGGAGACTGAAGGGAGAAACTCACAGAAACAAACAAAAACTGAAAGAGGCTGCAGTAAAGGACTGGAAAAGTCTGTTGAAGTCAATGGGTCGCAGGCTTGATGCAGTTATTGCAATTAAGGGTAATGCCATCAAATATTAAATGTTCTTCACTTTAAGTCAATGTAATGTCTGTTCCAATACTTTTGCTCACTTGAAAAGTGGGCGGGTTCAAACAAAAGGTCCTGAGTTGTTTAACACATCTCGCTGTAAAATGGAATTCTGAACTTTTGTCTCATATTCATCTTTTGATCTGAAACCCAAATGTATCCAGTTTACAACAAAAACAAAGGAATTGACCTTGCCGTTCCAATACCTTTGGAGGGAAACGTACATGTTCACTTTCTGTAAGTGTAACAGCCACCTGTCCCAATACCTTTGTTCAAAGTGTGCACACTTTCACTTCTTGTACTTGTAAATCCCAATACTTAAGTGCACAGTGTCTATTACCTGGCATTTGATGAGCATGTTGAAGAAGTCGTCGCCGGGCTCCTGCTCTCCCTCCCCCACCAGGTGTCCCAGGTTGTTCTGTGTGATCCTGAGACCCGGAAGGTTCCCCACATTGACGCGCTGGTCGTCCAGGCGGCGACTCTGAGAGCTGGCGATCAAATCAAACAGCTCCTCCGTCTGGGGGGAGGTGGTCACTGAGGCATCTTAGGAAAGGAGGGGCGGGTGGAGGTGTCAGTTTCACAGTGAATTATTGAAGGCATATCGTGCAACTGACCAATCATGTCACTCAGGGCTCCACCGTCTTGACCGTCACCGTTGTGTGGTTCATCGAGGCGACAGCGCTGGTCATCCATGCGACTGCTTTGGAACTTGCTGAGCAGGTCGAAAAAGCAGTCCTCATCGGAAGGGTCACGGCCAAGTTTCTAACACAAACACAAACACACACCAGCTTGGGTCAGCCATTTTAGGAAGCTCATAAGCTGCCCATGAGATAACTGAACAGGCTGTCCATTATAATTACGCATAATGAGGATTTTTCCATTGAGAAATATGGGGAAGTAATTTGATGGACTCACAAGAGAACTCCATTAGTGCAACACGACTAACGGTGTCCTTTCATGTGTCCATACAGCACATGGAAAATGTGTATACAAAAAAATTATAATTACCAGCATTTGTGGACATTGCCTTTATCAAACCTCAGTATGCTGCAATTCCTAGCAGTAGTCCCAGTTAAAACCAGTGACATTGCCCTGACTAACACAGCATCCCTCAATCCCAGACATCAGCATCTTGTGTACTATTGTAATACTGTTACAGCCCTGAAAAAAAAAAAGTGAAAAATGTACCTCTGCTTAGGATACTATTCTGATAGCACCTCTAAAATCACCATTTTGACTTTTCCTTCAATTTCATGTTGGTGCTGTTCCACAGCCACACATAAAAAAGGCAGCGTAAAATGGGTGTCACACAAGCAGGCACCATTCTGCATCCTAGGTCAGAAGTGGAAAATTACAAAGATCGACTTCGTCCCCCAATTTCATGTAAGTGTCGTTTGTATAGAGGCTTGACGTTGACAATGCTGATTTTTACAGGAAGTAATAGGGGTTTTACTGACAGGCAGCACCCTTCTCTGATACTCCCCCCGAAGATGAAAAATCCAGCCATCGGTTCAGTTTGTATAAAACAGCGACACAGGGAAAGGCGAGAATGTGCCAGATTTTTACAGACAGTGTCAACTGGGGTTTTACACATAGGCGCCATACTGCCACTGATACAACCTCCAAAACAAAAAAACTGGCAGGTCACCTTTGCCCTCCAATTTTGCATCACTGTCATTTGTACAGATGAGGGACAGGAAAAAGTGGGAAAATGCAGACACGGACAAGGGTCAGTTCTTGGACCCCTCCTGTTCAACCTGTATATGCTACCCTTGGGTCAAATTTTAAATTTTGACTATCATAGCTACGCAGATCACACACAGTTATATCTAGCAGTGTCTCCAGATGACAACAGTTCAATTGAGGTGTTGTGTCACTGTCTAAAACAGGATGAACAAACATTTTCTTCAATTAAACCACAACACAAATGAGATCATTGTCTTTTGGCAATAAAGAAAAGAGGATTGCTGTTAGTAAATACCTTGAGTCACTCTCTTTAAAACCAAAAGACCAAGTCCGAAACCTTGGTTTTCTGATACATTCCGACCTGACTTTCAACAGTCATACCAAATCGATTACGAAAACTGCCTTCTACCATCTGAAGAACATATCCAGAGTGAAGGCTTGCACGTGTCAAGCAGACCAGGAGAAGCTCATCCATGCTTTTTTCTCAAGTAGACTTAACTATTCTAATGGTCTTCAGACTGGACTCCCCAAAAAGAGCATTAAACAGCTGCAGCTCATTCAGAATGCTGCAGCTCGGGTTCTGACCTGAACAAAGAGGTCAGAGCATCTTACTCCAATTCTAAAGTCTTTACACTGACTTCCAGTCAGCTTTAGAATAGATTGTAAAGTTCTGCTACTGGTCTATAAATCACTAAACGGTTTACATCCTGAATACATGAAATAAATGCTAATGGGATATAAACCCAGTAGGGCTCTGAGATTGACAGACTCAGGTCAAATAATGGAGCACAGAGTCCAAAGCAAACATGGTGAAGCAGCATTTAGCTATTATGCTGCACACAAATGGAATAAGTTGCCAACAGAAGTGACACCAGCCCCAAGTGTGCATGTTTTTAAGTCCAGGTTAAAAACTCTTTTTTCCTCTTGCTTTTTAGAGCATTTCCACTTTTAAATTAGATTTCTTGCACTGTATGCCCTTTTAATTGTACTTATTTTTTCTCTTTATAATGTTTATAAGCTGTTTTTTTTTTTTTTTTTTTTTTTTAAATATTAGTATATAGTAAAGCGGCGGCACAGTGGGGGACTGGTTAGAGCGTCTGCCTCACAGTTCTGAGGACCGGGGTTCAATCCCCGGCCCCGCCTGTGTGGAGTTTGCATGTTCTCCCTGTGCCTGCGTGTGTTTTCTCCGGGCACTCCGGTTTCCTCCCACATCCCAAAAACATGCATGCTAGGTTAATTGACAACTCTAAATTGCCCGTAGGTGTGAATGTGAGTGTGAATGGT
This sequence comes from Phycodurus eques, assembly GCF_024500275.1. NCBI lineage: Eukaryota > Metazoa > Chordata > Actinopteri > Syngnathiformes > Syngnathidae > Phycodurus > Phycodurus eques. The sequence continues at coordinate 8,254,433 of NC_084539.1, forward strand.
TGTGTCTGTATGTGCCCTGCGATTGGCTGGCAACCAGTTCAGGGTGTACTCCTGCCCGATGATAGCTGGGATAGGCTCCAGCACTCCCGCGACCCTAGTGAGGAGAAGCGGCTCAGAAAATGGAGGGATGGAATCATGTAAAGCACATTGAATTAACTTGTGTATAAAATGCGCTATATATACTTTGCTTACATGCAGTTTAAAAGATGCTTTGCACAAAAGCATCTTGCCACCTCTGTTGTGGCCTCGTCTTTTTGTTGACAGTTTTTAGATGCAGGGACTTTATACACAGCCACCATCCTGCCTCTGTTACACATTTGATACTACCTGTGTAGATGGACAGTTACCGGGTTGAACACTTCCCCCATGTCATCCCCCAATTTTACATGGGTGCTGTTTTTAAAGTACAGTGTCATACTACTAGATACTATCACAAAATGTGGAAAATTGCCAGGTTAACTTTGTCCCCCCAATTCCGTGTCATAGATGGAAAAAAAGATGGAAAGAAATTCTGTTTTTTTTCTTCCAGACAGTGCAAAAGATGTCACATTGCTTTAGAAACACCACCAAGAGGACTGCAGGCACTTGAATTCACTCAAATTGAGATAATTTTAGAGTCTAATCATTCAGCATAAAGGCTAACTGGAACTTCATTCCAACATGAATGAAAATATCAAGTATTGAATGGTAATTTGTTTGTTAGGGTTTACAACTCGGTAAGTGATTTCAACAAAACCTGAGGGCTGGGGCATGAGACTGGACCTAGAACCTACAAGACTTTTCTGGATAAGGTTGTGAATCAGATTTTTTTTCCCACTTCAGTTATGTAAATGGATTTTCCAGGTTGACTCTTATAACAAAAGTCAGGCATATGAAGCAGGCTGAAGATATCTGTGAAAGTGCAGGACTGTTTGGTCTTGGTGGAGGCCAGCGCTCTACTGAGCACCATTCTAGACAATTAGGATTACCGTTAAAACACAAACACGATAGTCAATTTCACCCCTAATGATGACGGGCTGTTGAAAGTTTCAAAATATCTCTGTGGTTCGCTTCTCAGAAAACAATGCAATACTCAGTATTAGTGCTTAAAATGAAAGTTGATGTCTCTACGCCTCACATCATAATGTGAAGTAGGTCAGCAGAAGTCTGCTTCGGCATTCGCAGTGCCTGGCAAAATGACACTTTGCCTATTTAGCATTACAACTTTTAACCAATATAGTGACTCGCGAGGAAGAACAACGCGTAAAGACGTGAGCATGAAGGCTAACTTTGTTCATGAAAAAAAATGACTGAAACAACTCACCGGCTGCTGTGCTTCCTCTTCTCAACTCTCCTGCTGTCATTCCTCTCCCCTTATGTCCCCTCCAACCACCTTACATCCCTCAAAGCCCCTCTACCCAATTGTGTCCTCCTATTGCAGCCAGCTCTGCTTTCATGCACACCCTCTCTCTCTCTCTCTCTCTCTCTCTCTCTCATTCTCTCACTTGCTCTCTTCTGTGCTGTTTTTGTGCCATTCAGCCACTGTGGGAAAACAAGTCATTATGGGAAGGGTTGGCAGTGGGGAGGGGGTGGGAAGCGCTTCTGTGATCAAGGTCACATTATCAGAGTGCTGGTGGGGGAAGGAAGACGGCGGGTGCGAGGGCACAGTTATGAGTAGATTGCATGCCAACTTTGTCAACACTTGGCCGACTAAAGACAACAATGTCAAGCGAGCATTGTTTCCATGCCAACGGTAATAAAATGAATTAGGCGTAATCAATACTGACAGATTTTTAATTTATGTATTTATTTTAAATACTTTTTTTAAACTCACTTACCGCCCTAAAGGGACAGTCCTAGAAGTTCACACAGATGGTCAACAAAAGTTAGTTGTTAACGTTGCAATACTGCCTATTCCACAGACACAGACAGCTGGAAACAAAATTGAATGAGGTTACACAGGCTGATAAAGTTAGCACATCAAAAGCCCCTTTTGCACTGCTTTCAAAGCTGCCATTTTTTGGTTTTTTGACACCTATAAAGAATTGGAGGTCAAAGTTGACCCAGCACTATTCCTTCCGCCTTTGGAGGTACTATCAGAGCTGTAATAGATTCTATCTATGTTTAAAGCCTCTTTTACAAAGATGGCATTTTCTAACCTTTTTCCCCCCCAGAGTTGCTGTTCTATATAAACGGCACTAACATGGAATGGAGGGGGACAAAGTCGACCTGACAAGTTTCCAGCTTCGAAGGTAGTCTCAGAGCCTTAACAGAAGTAGGACACTGCCTGTGTGCGAGGGTACTAGGACAGGTATGAGACCACTCAACTCTTACTTCTTCCACCCTGTTGTGTTGAAAGCAATTGTCACTGTACGAGTATTTTACAAGTCACACTAGATATCATTAGCTGCATGCACAAAGGTGTGTTGCTGTGTGAAAGTACACACAATTGCAGCAATATACTGCTTCTTTTGCTGGGGTACAGGTTTCTCCACCTTTTCCCCACATGCTGGTCTGTGTAAATTGAACACAAACACATGTGATGCTATGGCTAACTACACACAAGTGTGGCTAGGATATGTCTATACTGTTTAGCCACATTGGCTCAAAGGTTTCATGACCAAGTGCCAACCTTGCTTCCTGTTGTGCTGAACATATTCTATACATCATACTAGACGCCTGCACAGCACTCATCTAATTATATGACGGCAGAATCCAGAGTCACCGTGTGAAAGCGCACACAGTTGCAAAATCATGCTTCTTCCATCTGGGTCAGGGTTTTTTCACCTTCTGTCTTCGGAGGTAGTACCAGAGCTGTGATGGAGACAGGACTTGGCAGCAATTAAATCAGACCTAACTAGTTTGCAGCCTAAAAAAGCTGCCATAAAATTAAAACACAAACTAAAAGAATGGTTGCAGTAAATGTAATTTAAAAAAAAAATACAGGTGGAAAGTGAATAGCGGCTCCAAGGCTGGGCAAGTTAGCGCATCAGTAGCCCTTAGCTCTGACACTGTAAAACCAGTACAGATAAATCCCCCCCCCTCCCCCCTTGTATTTTTCCATCATTTCTCCTGTGTCGCTCCTGTACAGTATATGAACAGCACCGGCATGGAATGGGAGAACAAAGTCATCCTGGGACTATTCTGCCTTTGAAGGCAGTTTCAGACACCTGTGTATAAGGGAATGTTACAATGCTGTTTAACACCTGACACTCACTTCTACCACCCTGTTGTGTTGAAAGCAATTGTTGCTGTCCTACAAGTATTTTATACGTTACACCAGATGCTGCTGCCGCCATGTCTGTTGCTTTGTGAAAGTGCACACTGTTGCGGTAATATCCCGGCTTTGTTGGGATCTGTGTTTTAGACAAAGACAGCTATAATTTCAGTCTTGTGTGAATTTAGCTCAAAGGAAAACGAGATAAGGGATGAGGACTTGTCCAATGTGGGCGACCTATGATATCATGTTGAGCAAGCCCATGGGAAATTAAAGGAATCCCCAATTTAACCTGGCTAATTGTCTCGCTCATGTAATGAAAGGAGAGCTGAGGACACGCTGGACAGGGAGAAAAAGCAAATGTATCATTTACAGACAAGTGCAACAGAAATGCAGAGAGATTCTTTCTTGGCAGAGGTACTCCAGACAGATGCTTGCTGATTAGCTTAATGTTAAGCCACCACCTGAGGAAGAAGACTGAGTTGTCTACTAGTAGTCTAGTCGACTACTCACTGGCACCGGAGGCGGGACTTGTAGAGTGATGTCATCAGCGTCCACAGGAGAGTCCAACCAGGGTCTGTCATCAGACGACTGGCTGTCAGGATAGCCTTTTCTTTTTCCGGTCTGTGGCGTATGACTCTTAGACCTCCTGGGTATGCTTTCCGTCTCGTGGCCCTCGCCGTTCTACGGAAAGCACATCATTAATTGACGGTCATACGCCGAGGGGGACAACTTCTGACGTCGTGTAAAAGCTGTTTCACCTTATATGAGGACAATTTCCACAGCTCCACGCTGTCCATGCTGTTCCTCTTTGTGAATTTGGGCCTCGCTCCTAGAGGAAGCGTAAAGACGACATCATGAGACAACAGAGGATGTTGCCAGCAGTCAGATTGTGGTCACAGCTTCTAAGACAGCAATGAATAAGAGTCTGTTTGATTGGATGCTGCGGAAACGGGAACGTCACATCGTAGCACAGCTGTGTGTGCATGTGACCAAATTCTTGTATTTTTCAGTTTGGGTATGCCTCATGAGATTGCAAGTATAGTGGCCACAGGCCTCTTGCTTAACTGCAGACTGGACCAGGTGATAGTAAGGAGAATAACAGAGAAAATCCAAGAAAAGCAGACTGGGTGGAACTATATTTCTTCATATTCTGATTGAGGACCATAATTATCTGACCAACTGTTCAAGCTGTGGTGCGGATTTTGTTATCAACAAAATTAAAATGGGTTCATCAGGTTAACTCAATAAAGTAGACCTATTACATAAACCTGGCTGGGTCTTTCAGCATGACAATGATCCCAAACACACCGCCCGGTCAACGAAAGAGTGGCTTCGTAAGAAGCATTTCAAGTTCCTGGAGTGGCCTAGCCAGTCTCCAGATCTCAACCCCATAGAAAATCTTTGGAGGAAGTTTAAAGTCTGTGTTGCCCATTGACAGCCCCAAAAGATCACTGCTCTAGAGGAGATCTGCATGAAGGAATGGGCCAAAATACCAGCAACAGTGTGTGAAAACCTTGTGAAGACTTACTGAAAACATTTGACCTGTCATTGCCAAAAAAGAAAATGAAAAAAAAAAAATCCAGAAAATCACTCTCTCATAGGGGAGGTATACCTATGATGACAATGACAGGCCTCTCTAATATTTTGAAGTGGGAGAACTTGCACAATTGGTGGCTGCCTAAATACTTGCCCCACTGAAATACCCCCTCCATGAGCCGTCACCTTATCGTGGTGGAGGGGTTTGTGTGTCCCAATGATCGGAAGAGCTAAGTTGTCTGGGGCTTCATGCCCCTTGTAAGATCACCCATGGGAAACAGGTCCTAGTTGAGGGACCAGACAAAGCACGGCTCCAAAAACCCCTATGATGAATACAGTAAATGGACATAGGTTTCCCTTGCCCGGACGCGGCTCACCGGGGCCCCCCCTCTGAAGCCAGGCCTGGAGGTGGGGCTTGAAGGAGAGCGCCTGGTGCCCAGGCCTGCACCCAAGGGCCCTGGCCGGGCACAGCCCAAAAGGGTAACGTGGGTCCCCCTTCCCATGGCCTCACCACCTGTGGGAGGGGCCATAGGGGTCGGATGCAGTGCGAGCTGGGTGGTGGCCGAAGGAGAGGACCTTGGTGAGCCGATCCCCGGCTTCAGAAGCTGGCTCTCGGGACATGGAATATCACCTTTCTGGCAAGGAAGGAGCCCGAGCTGGTGTGTGAGGTAGAGAAGTTCCGACCAGATATAGTCGGACTCGCCTTCACGCACAGCTTGGGCTCTGGTGTCAGTCCTGAGAGGGGTTGGATTCGCTTCCACTCTGAAGTTGCCCATGGTGAGAGGCGCTGGGCAGGTGTAGTTCTACTTATTGCCCCCTGGCTCGGCACCTGCACATTGGGGTTCACCCCGGTGGACGAGACGGTAGCCTCCCTCTGACCTCGGGTGGGGGGACGGGTCCTGACTGTTGTTTGTGCCTATGCACCAAACAGCAGTCCAGCGTACCCACCCTTTTTGGAGTCCTTGGAGGGGGTGCTGGAGAGCGGTTCCGCTGCGGACTCTATTGTTCTGCTGGGGGACATCAATGCTCATGTGGGCAATGACAGTGAAACCCAAAAGGGCATGAATGGGAGGAACGCCCCCCCCCCAATCAGAACCAGAGTGGTGTTCTGTCATTGGACTTCTGTGCTCACCACGGATTGTCCATAACGAACACCATGTTCATGCATAAGGGTGTCCACACATGCACTTGTCAGCAGGACACCCTCGGTCGCAGTTCGATGATCGTGTCATCGGATTTGCGGCCGCATGTCTTGGACATGGTAGAGAGTGGCAGAGCTGTCAACCGATCACCACCTGGTGGTGAGTTGGCTCCCATGGTGGGGGAAGATGCCGGTCTGATTTGGCAGGCCTAAACGTATTGTGAAGGTCTGCTGGGAACATCTGGCAGAATCCCCTGTCAGAAGGAGTTTCAACTCCCACATCAGACAGAACTTTGCTCATGTTCCGGGGGAGGCAGTGTTCCAACTACAGGGGGAAATCACACTCCTCAGCCTCCCTGGTAAAGTCTATTCAGGGGTGCTGGAGAGGAGGGTCCGTCGGGAAGTCGAATCTCAAGATTCAGGAGGAGCAGTGTGGTTTTTGTCCTGGTCATGGAATTTTGGACTTGGAGAAGGCGTTCAACTGTGTCCCTCAGGGAGACCTGTGGGGGTGCTTTGGGAGTATGGGGTACCGAACTCCCTGATACGGGCTGTTCGGTCCCTGTACGACCAGTGTCAGAGTTTGGTCCGCATTGCTGGCAGTAAGTCAGACTAGTTTATGGTGCGGGTTGGACTCCGCCAAGGCTGCCCTTTGTCACCAATTCTGATCATAACTTTTATGGACAGAATTTCTAGGCGCAGCCGAGGCATAGTGGGGGTCCGGTTTGGTGGACTCAGTATTGCATCTCTGCTCTTTGCAGACGATGTGATTCTGTTGGCTTCATTGAGCCGTGATCTCCAACTCTCACTGGATCGGTTCACAGCAGAGTGCGAAGCGGCTGGGATGAGAATTAGCACCTCCAAATCTGAGACCATGGTCCTCAGTCAGAAAAGGGTAGAGTGCCCTCTCCAGGACGGAGATGAGATCCTGCCCCAAATGGAGGAGTTCAAGTATCTTGGGGTCTTGTGCACGAGTGAGGAAAGAATGGAACGGGAGATCGACAGGCGGATTGGTGCAGCGTCTGCAGCGATGCAGACTTTGTATCCGTCCGTTTACCGGTCGATCTACGTTCCTACCCTCACCTATGGTCACGAGCTGTGGATAGTGACCGAAAGAACAAGATCCCGGTTACAAGCGGCCGAAATGAGTTTCTTCCGCAGGGTGTCCGGACTCTCCCTTCGAAATTGGGTGAGAAGCTAAGTCACCCGGGAGAGACTCAGGGTAGAGCCTCTGACATAAAAAGCAAAATATCGGCTGATGTAGTTCATCGGATCAGTGTAAAGTCTAATATTTAATGACTTTTCCAACCCCTCAAGATGACCATTTAAAAAAAAAAAAAAACAAAAAAAAAAAAAGAAAGAAAAAAGCAACGAACGACAAATCTTGCAACATTTTAAGGCTCTGACACTCCCTCCAAAGCAGATGTTCACCCCTCACTGTATAGAATGCAAATGAATGGCACTTGCACAAAGCTACCACTGGCTAATTTAACCATATCCCACTACAGAGACCCAAATATTTGTGTACAAACAGTTAAAAAGTAAATTCCCCATAATGTATACCCTTTAATGTCCACGTGTGAATAATTGCGACTGAACTGAGGTAATTAGATGTACAATTATTTTTCTGATAGAGGTGTCTATTTGAGGGAGGGATGTGAACAATACACCCTGCAACCAATTGCGAAATTGGAACGAATAGGGCCGCTATTTGAGAAAACATACCGAATCGGATAGCTATATATGGAAATCAGGTCGCAAATCACGTGGTTAAAAATCAGATTAGAAGCAAATTAACAAAGCAAAACGAAGGAAGGTTTTTGTGACACCTTGCATCTCAAACTCTGAACTGGAAGGTGAAAGGTCACCGTCACTGACACCAATCGCCTCCATCAGCTGCTCCACATTCATCCTGGCTGTCAGCTCACCATTCCTGTCACCAATCTGTCATATAGAAACAGAGGGAGAGGTAAAAATTGAGTGAAATTAAAATGCCTTGGTTTGATGGAAAAAGTTTCACTTCTTTGGAGATCTCCAGATGTTTCCGGGCGTAGTGGAGCGCTTGTTTGTGATTGGCTAAAGACACGTAGGCGTTTCCCAGACTCCAGCAGGCTCGGCCTTCGCCAACCCTGACAGCACACATCCACACTTCTTACAATAGTCTAACTTCCACAGTCGGCTTTGTGTGAATGCGATATCATAAACGATTACTTTACCTGTCTGTGAGATCCTGAGCAATATACAGGTGCTTAAGGTGATACTCTATAGCTCTGTCGTACTGCTGCAAAAGTGTGTAGGTGTTTCCAAGGCTGTAACAGGCCTGGGCCTCCATCACCTGGTCCCTCAGCTGCCGTGACAGCTGCAGAGTTTTCCTACATAACCAATAAAAAAAAAAAAGAGAGACTGAACAAAAAGTCTAAAAAGGAGTTTTATTTTGAATATCGGATGCATCTGCCTGTGCATCTGTTGACGTATCAAATCACTTGTCTCTGTCACGTAATAAAATACATTTAATAAATAAATAAAATTAATTAATTTTAAAAAAAAAAAAAAGAAAAAAAAAAAAAAAAAAAGAAAATCAGCCCACAAGCTAGCAAAAATATGTAAAAAAACAAAACCAACACGTCTTTGGGGAGCTTCTTCAGAAAAGGCCAAATGATAAGCCAAAAGAACAACTTTCAAGAAAAAGAAAGCTGCAGTTATGAGACGATATTAGCAGTCCTACTTAACGTTTTGTTGCCTGCTTGCGAGCCGTATCGTATTAAACGTTTTATGTAGCCTAGCAAGCTAGTGGTACCACGAACCGTTGGATGTAAACATGCCGCCGTTCTGTCGAATCATGCTCTAAAGTTTTGGTGTGGGTGAAGTAAAAAAGTAATTTAATTACAGTGAGTTAACACCCATTATTTCTGTCATGTAATGTTGGTTTGACCAGAGTGATTAGAATATACGATGGGACTTGAGCAGTGATTTCCAACCTTTATGGAGCCAAGAAACATATTTTACAATTGAACAATCTCACGGAACACCAACAAACAAAAATGTCACAAAAAGTGGATACATTACTATATGTACTTCCTGCCATCTAATAGAAGACCATTCATTTGTTCTGTCTGTCACTATGCCTCACAGGCATAAATAGATGAACAAAGATACATTATTTATTGTAAAGATAATGTTTTGAGCAATTAAGTACACAAGTACATGAACAGGTCATTTAAATAGACATTCGTTCGTCTTGGATATTTCAACTCTCTGATCTGCCCCAAAACTCCTGATCGTGTAAAGCCTACTGTCTATATAAGACCTTACAGCTCACAGTGCATGTCAAAGCAAATGAGAATCATGAGGTCAAAGGAACTGCCACTGTGTACACACACACACACACACACACACGCACACACACACTGAGCTAACTGTGAAAATGTTAGTATAGAGAAGCAAGATTTTCTGCAATAACGACTACTACAACTTAATTACCGAGTAGACTGGCCATCAGAAACACACTGAGTTTCAGTGTCTCCCATTAATGTATCCAAAAATGGGACTGGCTCGTTGAAGAGAAGCCAATGTGAGGCTCCCACTACTTACAACAACTACATAGAATGTAATACTGTAGTTTATTTTTATTTATTTATTTTTATTTGTTTCTTTACCTGTCTGTCAAATTATGCTTTACGTGAAATCGGACCATGGCACAAAAAAAGGTTGTGTCTACTGCTCTATACTATTCAGCTTGTTTCACTTCCTCCGACCACCACTAGATGTCAGGCTGCCTTTTCCCTCACCTGTAGTAGTCCGTGGCTGTGTTGAACTGTCCCAGGAATATCAGAGCGTTCCCCAAATTGCTGTAGGCTCGTCGCTCGGCCGCTTTGTCACCAAACTCCTTGGCAATGGATAATCTCTGTGGATGATGAGACGTAATGTTGTGTAAATAACATGACCTAATAGACAACGTTTACATTGGTCAAAGAGTCTTTTACACATTGATCCCGCATAAATAAGTCATAACCGAGCATTGAGCTGCCTTTGCTTTTTACTGTCTGCTGTGACATAAAATACTTGATGACACTGACACCAAATTTTTACAGAACAGTGACAGAAAATAACGACAGGTTATCCTGGCTTTTCCAGAAAGGGTAAAAGAGGCTTTACATGCAGGCTCTGTTACACCTCTGATGCTACCCCTGAAGGCAGACAATTGATTGGTCGACAAGCTGGAATTCTGAACTTTTGTCTCATATTGATCTTTTGAGCTGAAACCCAAATGTCTTCAGTATACAACAAAAACAAAGGAATTGACCTTGCCGTTCCAATACTTTTGGAGGGGACTGTATAATAGGATTTACAAACAGGCACTGTCCCATCCCTGTTACAGCTCTGATGCTACCTCCGAAGGCATAAAATTGCCAGGTCAGCCTTTTCCCCTTGAGTCCATGTCAGTGCTTTTACACTGAAAAGCAACACAAAAGAAGAGTTGGAAAAATGACGTGGGTGGTATAAAAGGTGCTTTACACGCAAGCATCTTTTAGACTCTGGTCCACCTGTCTGAAAATTGTTGGGTCGACTTTTTTCCGACCACTCCTTGTCTGTATCATTTATGCAGAACAGCGACAGAAAAATTAAGCCTTTTACAGACAGTGTAAAATGGCACACTGCCAATTGTTTTCACCTCAGAGTTTGTGTAAAGCACATACAGTACTCCTGACTGATGTGTACATGACAGCAGTTAAAAGACAGTTGACCAAGACGTAAAACCAGAGAGCAGTGTACACAACCCACCGAAACACTGAACACGCAAATGTTAGTGAAAACAACAAATAAGCATTACCGGTGTATATGTGACAGATGAACATGCTCATATCTCGGGCTGACAAAGTTAAAGTACATCAATGACACCAACTAATCTGCCAAGTTACTGACTTGAGTGCTGAGGTTCTGACTCACCCTCTTCGAGCAGATTTCACTACAAATTATCATTCATACATGCAAGTTAGGAGGTAATGAAATCATTTGGGATGTCTGACCTGTCTGTGGAACTTGATGGCTTCCACAAAGTTTCCCAAAAGGTAGTGCGTGTTGCCCAGGTTTCCATACGCTCTGCCTTGAGCAGCGCGATCACCCAGTTCTTTGACCAAACACAAATTCATCCTGAAGGGATAGCACAGATAATGTTGTGTATTGATGTAGCATCGAAACCCTGGAGCAACATACTGTATGTATACAGTGAGACAATGGTGCGTTTTCTTCAAATACCCAACATTACATGATTATTTAAATCACACTATACAGTTTATTATACTTTATATGCATTTGTTTTCATTTTGCTTTATTCTGCTCTCAGCAGCCAGGTCGGTATCTGTTTTCAGTTGCCTTACCTGGATAAATAAATACATTTCCACCTTTGGCTTAACAGGAATCTCAGGCACAATAGAGTAGCTGTTTTAATTTTGTTCGGATTTTTACTTGTTTTTCTGAAAATACCGTATTTTCACAACCTTTGTTATAAGTTCCATATTAACATTCATTGGGGTCATAGGAGTGTAAAAATAAGTTACCGTATTTTCATGACCATAAAGCGCACTTAAAAGTCTTAAAATTTCTCCAAAATGGATGGGGCGCCTTATAATGCGGCGTGCCTTATGTGTACAGAGTTCCAAAATCTATAAATGTTGTGTGATGAGCGCTCCGCTTGACTGACTGGGAGCATTTCCTGCCGACACGCTGCTTATACAGAGGAAAAGCGGACATGGCTGAGGACAGCATGCGGCTGTTAAGGGTGCGCGTGAAGGAGAACGCGAAAGGCACGCCCCCAGTAGGTATATAGCGCCGGTATGTGCATTGTGCAAAACAACAGTCTCTCGTAAAGTAGCAATCAAGCCAGCCGCCCCTAATTTTGTTCATACTAGGCATTACGATAAGTCGCCAACTCAATGCGAAAGCCACCTTCAAAATAAAAGCTTCCCAATTATACGGACGTCAATGCTCTTCGGTTAAGGAATGCAACCAGCAAGGTTTATTTGATTCTTGAGATGCATCAAAAAAAATGTAGTTTATTAGTTTTCTGAGACTTTTATTTTGAAATACAATATCAGATCTTCACCTAACCTCTTTTACTGGATTTGGTGGTCTGTCACACAAATCTGGACTTGTCTTGCGATACCAATGGGATTATGTTGGGGTGGCTTTGGCTCAATAGGTAGAACAGGTCCGAATCCCTGCTATGACTGTCCGCATGTTGAAGTGTCCTTGGGTAAGACACTGAACCCTAATTTGCTCCCAGTGGGCCTGGCAGCACCTCGCATGGCAGCAGTCGCCCATTGGTTTATGAATGTGAGGCTTTGTAAAGCGCTTTAGGCACTGTGATGATGTAGATAATGATGTAGATAAAGTGCTATATAAGTGCAGTCCATTTACCATTTATTATTCCTAAAATATCAAATCATATCATTTTTTAATGCATCTCAAGATTCAAATTAACTTTGCTGGTTGCATTCCTTAACCGAAGAGCATTCACGTCTGTGTTATTGGGAAGCTTTTATTTTGAAGGTGGCTTTCGCCGCGATTTTGCGACCCATTACCGTAATGCCTAGTATGAACAAAATTAGGGGCGGCTGGCTTGACTGCTACTTTACGAGAGGAGGCTGGCTTGACCGCAGTCGAAAACGGCACCTACGAAGAGACGCGCTTACGAAGCACAGTTTAAACTGCAAGCGATCAGTTACGCGAAAGAGAATGGGAATCGAGCAGCCGCGAGAGAAGATAAACAAATCCATGGTTCGCAAGTGGAGGAAGCAGGAAAACGAGCTTCGCCAAGTCAAGAAGACAAAGCTGAGTTTCCGCGGAAACAAGGCGAGGTGGCCCGTGTTGGAAGACCAATTCGAGCTATGGATTAATGAACTCCAACCGCTGGACATCAGTGTAAACAGGGGGTTCAAAGTGAAGTTGCGATCGGCGTGGGAGCGATGGATGACAGATAGCGAACACAGATGAAGAACAGAACATGAGGACTTTGATGGATTTGTGGATGAGGATTGATAAAAAAAAAAAATAGCGTGAGTACATTGTTAAATACTTCAATAAGGTACAACCGAACTCAGTTTTGCTCCCGCTGCCTTTTAATAAACATTGTTTTAGCGTGCATGCATGCTACCATATGTTTTAAGATAGCATATGTTTTACCATGCCTGCGCCCAATAATCCGGTGCGTCTTATGTATGTGTTATACAGAAATAGACCCCATAACTGAGCCTGCGCCTTTTAATACGGTACGCCTTATGGTTGTGAAAATACGGTATTCAAATATGACATACACAATTATGCTATAGGGCTAGCGATAAGCAGTTGTGCCTCATAAATACAGGTGCATCTCATTAAATTAGTATAGTGAAAAACGTCATTTCAATAGTTCATTTCAAAAAGTGAAACTCAGATTCACCACCTGCAAGTGACATGTTTCATGATTAAAGTTTAAAGCTAATAAAAACTCAAAATGCACCATTTTAAGCAATAACACGTAATCACACAATCTAAATGTCTTTTAACCAAGAAATTAGGTAGTAACTGGCCTTTTGAAAAGTATTTTCCTGTGTTTAATGAATTTGCATGAGTTTCACTTTTAGAACTGAACTAATGGAAAGAAAACAAATTCTATCATATTCTAATGTATTGTCATGCAGTGTGAAAAGAATACATACTTACTCGTAAAAGCTCGTCGCACGTTGTAGTGTGTCTCTGACATCAGTGGGCAGGTCTCCTGGCTCCTGGGTGCAGCCCCACAACTTCTGCTTGCCTTTAGCATGGAACACGTTACCGATGTTGTAAAGCGCCCGGGCCTCACCCACCTGAAGCACAGTAAAGTAAAAAAGGACTCAGTCGGAGTTATGACAGCCAAAGAAGCTTTTCGGACCTTGTCGCCTTGCTCTTGAGAGATATCCAAATGTCTCTGACAGCAGACAGCGGCCTCGTCGAAGCGACACAGCACTTTCAGCGTGTTGCCAAGGTTACCGCTGGCTTTTCCTTCTCCAATTCGGTCTCCAATTGTCCTGGGAGAGCAAAATGTGCACGTTTTAGTGCTTGTGTTAATACAGCAATTCTCTATCAAATTAAATGGCCTTGGTTTAAATAGTGAAGTGCAGCACTAGACGATTTAATTAGAAGAGGCAGTAAAGTGCGTTTTAAAGAGCTGCTTCACCGGGACCAGCTCACCATAGCCCTGCCAGGTCTCATGCAACAACGTAAATCCTACCCCCCGGGGGTCTTTAATCGTTCCGCTCCCACCAAAATACCACCTGCACTCACAGCAGGGCGCCAGACTTCTCGTAGAGATCCTCGATCAGTTGTTGAACTGAAAGTCCACTCACTCCCCCCCCCCCCCCATCATATCATCTGTAGAAACACTACAACAAATCCTTACCTTCATGCATGCAAAAAAATAGCCGAGCAAGCAGTTCTCCAAGGATCATGTGCCCATTTTTATTACATGTGGGTTTTAACATTTAATTTACTAAAAGGAGTGTTATGTTAAACAACACTCAAAAAAAAAAAAGCTGCAGCACTCAATAAAATGTAATTATTTTCTTAAATAATTTTTTTTTTTTTTTTTAAATACAATAATTATGAAATTAAACAACAGCACTATGAATATAATGTATATTTTTTATTTTAATAATGGTATTTAATTTAGAAAATAAAAATAGGGCTGCAAAGCCAAAAATGTTTACCAAAGTAAATTCAATAAAAAATTATGAAACACACACTTTGGGAAAAAAAATAAAAAGTCATAATATTTATTTTAAAAATGAAATTCAATTTAGAAAAAACATGCTGCTTCCTTTAATGCAGATGACGCGTGTTCGTTTCCCTGCCAGTGCCCCAATACAGTGTTCCCTCGCCACTTAGCGTTTCACATTTCGCGGCTTCAGTGCTTCGCGGGTTTTTCCCAAAATATTCATCAAAAAAACAAATTTAATAAAAAAATAAAAATGAAAACATACAGCCATATTATGGAAAGACTCATTGTTTCATGTTGATGGACGAGAGAGAAGGTTTCCCTGCATGCCAAACAAAGAAATGAGTTGACTCAGAGGCTTTGTACATGCCTGTACTGTACATGCCATGGACACTCATACAAGGCGCGTGATTGGTTCCTGGCGCGACATCGACCAATGAGAGCACGAGTGGATTTGATTGCGTATCATCGCAGCCTCACCCAGCACCTTCCCTTGTTGTGTCTCGCCAGTCTCGTCCACGCTCTTGACTGTCTCGCATACATACAAATCCTACTTCTCGGTTTTTCACCGCGAAAAACGAGGGATCACTGTATCGACAATATCTACAGCCGGTCCCTAGCCAGGATAAGACAGTTGTGTGAGGAAGGGCAGCCTGCATAAAAATTGTGCCAAATAAGGGACTCACTGTGGTGACCCCTGATGGGACAAGCCGAAACAACATGGAATGATCAATGTGTTTTTCAAAAAAATTCATAAAGGAACTGCATATCAAAAATCCTGATTGATGTATCATCGCTGTCCAATAAATAGCATGAATTCGCAATGTTTTTTTACCTGAACTACTAATATGTTGGGGAGGAAACCAAAACACTTTGGAAACTATTTTGACGAATTAGACCGTTAATTTCCAAGCATCGCTGAGGGTTCAGCAATTCCATCAATTTTCTCACCTGGCCAGAGTGAGGTCATGCTTGTGGTACTCCAGGGCTTTCCCATACTCCTTCAGGTAGAAGTAGGCGTTGCCCAGCTGGCTGTAGATGGCGCTGAGGGTCTTTAGGTCCTCTGTGCCAACCTGTACGGCCGCCTCAAAGAAGGCCGTCCCACCTTTGAAGTCTCCCGCCTTGCACAGGCGCTCCCCTTCCAAGGCCAGCTCCAAGCAGGAGGCCTCCATCCTGGATGACAGTAATTTGCATATTTGTTACATTTTTTTACTCTTACAGAATTGGCATCATCTCCATGACAACAAGGGCTGTCTTACTGTTGCCTTAGCAATGACACCTTTTCACTGCACAGCTCTTGTACACAAAGACATACATACTTTATAAGATGCCTTTCAACGGGAGGCTTCTCAAACTCAATACGTACTTTGATAACCCGGGCAACCACTGGATCCCTTGCACTGTTTGGGGCAATGTACAAGGCATCTTTGTTTCCATTGACAAGAGCTTTATTGTAAACAGATCATATACCGTAATTCCATGGAAAGTGTGTGAATTGAAGCGTCATCAGCAAAGTGTAAGCACAGATTCATTGCACAATCCCGGATGAACTAAAGTGCATCATATTTGGTGGGAATGCCGAATTCCGGATAGAATGTAGGTAATCAAGGATTATCCCCCAATCTAATGTAATCTACATATGCTGCCAATATAGGAAAGATAGATGCGTGTGCCATATGTGATT
Source organism: Phycodurus eques (assembly GCF_024500275.1). Classification (NCBI taxonomy): domain Eukaryota; kingdom Metazoa; phylum Chordata; class Actinopteri; order Syngnathiformes; family Syngnathidae; genus Phycodurus; species Phycodurus eques. The sequence continues at coordinate 8,270,721 of NC_084539.1, forward strand.
CAGTAAGTAGGTTTAGTGGGGGTTAACAATCAAGGGCCATTTCATTGTACTCCTGAATCACTTCGCCTGATGGATATGTCAATTTTACTTCACCGTTTGTTTGGCTGCATGATTGCGCAAAAACTACTTCACTAATTTGCTTTACAATTCGTGGAAAGGGTTCAGAAAAATCTAAAAAAAATTTGTGCAGATATCACAAAGTAGGATTAGGGTCACACTAAAAATAAGAAAGAAAGAAAAATACAGTAAAACTGTGAGATGTTTGACATCACAATAATAAAATTGAGACAAAAAAATACATAATGCCAAGAGAATAGTTGCATATTTCTGAGAAAAACAACGTTAAGAAAATGAAGTCATAACTTTTACGACTTAACGTTAAAATTTCCCCACGTAAGCAAACACTACATTCTGAGACTACTGCTGTCTCTCTTGAGAGCAGTGATTTCCAACCTTTACGGAGCCAAGGCACATATTTTACAATTGAAAAATCTCATGGCACACCAACAAAAAAAAAAAGTCACAAAAAGCGGATACATTAATTACTGTATATACTTCCTGCCATTTAATGGAATAGAATTTATTTTATTTAATTTCTCTGTCACTATGCCTCACTGGCATAAATAGATGAACACAGATACAATATTTATTGTAAATAAATAATTTCTTGAGCAATTACGTAAAATTTGATAATTACCCATGGCACACCTGAAGAACGCTCACGGCACACTAATGTGCCCACTGGTTGAGAATCACTGCTCTAGGGACCTGACATTGTATTCATCGGTTAATATTTACACATCTTAATATCTTAAAACTTTTGTTCAAATGATCGGACAAAAAAAAAAAATCTCTCTCAAGAACACACACAAAGCTTTGCGCAGTAGTTTCAAATTGCCAATAAACTGACAGTTCTCTAGAAATTTAGACCGTCTTGTAAAATTATGACTTTTCTTGGGGTAAAATGTTTACTTTATTTACATAATTCTGTCTTTAATATCATAGTATTATTTTTGTTACAGTTCAGTGTGGCCTTAATACTATTTTGTAGGGTTACGAAAGGTGCAGCTCCGATTTTTTTTTTTCTTTAAATTCTACAATATTGTCAATAAGTTAATGAATCCTGTTGAAAACAATGGAGGTGGTGGATAGCCATGAAGATGTAAGATTCTCTACTGACTTTCAACTAACTCATTAAGGAAAGTATAAGCACAGCATTAGCAGTCTGGTTTCAGCACCTGTGTTTTTGCTTGCCAAGTGTCTTGTCCACAAACACCTGTAATTCCAAGTGCAAGGGTTTGAGCGTTGCCTGAGGTCTAGGTCCGCGGTGCACGAGCCTGCACACCGCCCGCTGTGCCCCTGTGAGAGGGCATGACTCTGATGGCATCAGGATGATGCGTTAAATTAGACACGAGACGCAGTCAGACAATATGAATGACAGAAGAAACTCCAATAGTGTCCATCAGGGTTAGTGCAGTAGAATCCAAAATGTCCAAAAGAAAACAATGACAGAATTCCAAGTGCAAGTTCAAGCCCCAAGAATCACATCTGCTTCTCAGGTTCTAAAAACAGCCAGTCTGGAAGATTCCAAGACAGAGCCACTACAGTTTTGTCTCTTGGCGGAAACAAAAAAACATGACTTAAAAGTCAACAGAAGATATATTTAAGTAATCCAGGCTAGCAGCTCTTGTGCTGCTTCTCTTTTTACTATCTGCACGTTATTCTGTTGATAATCCTCAGCCCGGGACAACCGGTTACAATTCCACACCACACATGGAGGGAAAAACAAAAACAGCTTTGCTACAAAGCAAGAGCACTTTTAAGGGTGAGCGTCCGTTTTACGAAGCCCACCTGAAGCACAGTAAAGTAAAAAAGGACTCAGTCGGAGTTATGACAGCCAAAGAAGCTTTTCGGACCTTGTCGCCTTGCTCTTGAGAGATATCCAAATGTCTCTGACAGCAGACAGCGGCCTCGTCGAAGCGACACAGCACTTTCAGCGTGTTGCCAAGGTTACCGCTGGCTTTTCCTTCTCCAATTCGGTCTCCAATTGTCCTGGGAGAGCAAAATGTGCACGTTTTAGTGCTTGTGTTAATACAGCAATTCTCTATCAAATTAAATGGCCTTGGTTTAAATAGTGAAGTGCAGCACTAGACGATTTAATTAGAAGAGGCAGTAAAGTGCGTTTTAAAGAGCTGCTTCACCGGGACCAGCTCACCATAGCCCTGCCAGGTCTCATGCAACAACGTAAATCCTACCCCCCGGGGGTCTTTAATCGTTCCGCTCCCACCAAAATACCACCTGCACTCACAGCAGGGCGCCAGACTTCTCGTAGAGATCCTCGATCAGTTGTTGAACTGAAAGTCCACTCACTCCCCCCCCCCCCCCATCATATCATCTGTAGAAACACTACAACAAATCCTTACCTTCATGCATGCAAAAAAATAGCCGAGCAAGCAGTTCTCCAAGGATCATGTGCCCATTTTTATTACATGTGGGTTTTAACATTTAATTTACTAAAAGGAGTGTTATGTTAAACAACACTCAAAAAAAAAAAAAGCTGCAGCACTCAATAAAATGTAATTATTTTCTTAAATAATTTTTTTTTTTTTTTTTAAATACAATAATTATGAAATTAAACAACAGCACTATGAATATAATGTATATTTTTTATTTTAATAATGGTATTTAATTTAGAAAATAAAAATAGGGCTGCAAAGCCAAAAATGTTTACCAAAGTAAATTCAATAAAAAATTATGAAACACACACTTTGGGAAAAAAAATAAAAAGTCATAATATTTATTTTAAAAATGAAATTCAATTTAGAAAAAACATGCTGCTTCCTTTAATGCAGATGACGCGTGTTCGTTTCCCTGCCAGTGCCCCAATACAGTGTTCCCTCGCCACTTAGCGTTTCACATTTCGCGGCTTCAGTGCTTCGCGGGTTAAAAACAAAAAAAAAAAGTCACAAAAAAAAAAAAGTCACAAAAAGCGGATACATTAATTACTGTATATACTTCCTGCCATTTAATGGAATAGAATTTATTTTATTTAATTTCTCTGTCACTATGCCTCACTGGCATAAATAGATGAACACAGATACAATATTTATTGTAAATAAATAATTTCTTGAGCAATTACGTAAAATTTGATAATTACCCATGGCACACCTGAAGAACGCTCACGGCACACTAATGTGCCCACTGGTTGAGAATCACTGCTCTAGGGACCTGACATTGTATTCATCGGTTAATATTTACACATCTTAATATCTTAAAACTTTTGTTCAAATGATCGGACAAAAAAAAAAAATCTCTCTCAAGAACACACACAAAGCTTTGCGCAGTAGTTTCAAATTGCCAATAAACTGACAGTTCTCTAGAAATTTAGACCGTCTTGTAAAATTATGACTTTTCTTGGGGTAAAATGTTTACTTTATTTACATAATTCTGTCTTTAATATCATAGTATTATTTTTGTTACAGTTCAGTGTGGCCTTAATACTATTTTGTAGGGTTACGAAAGGTGCAGCTCCGATTTTTTTTTTTCTTTAAATTCTACAATATTGTCAATAAGTTAATGAATCCTGTTGAAAACAATGGAGGTGGTGGATAGCCATGAAGATGTAAGATTCTCTACTGACTTTCAACTAACTCATTAAGGAAAGTATAAGCACAGCATTAGCAGTCTGGTTTCAGCACCTGTGTTTTTGCTTGCCAAGTGTCTTGTCCACAAACACCTGTAATTCCAAGTGCAAGGGTTTGAGCGTTGCCTGAGGTCTAGGTCCGCGGTGCACGAGCCTGCACACCGCCCGCTGTGCCCCTGTGAGAGGGCATGACTCTGATGGCATCAGGATGATGCGTTAAATTAGACACGAGACGCAGTCAGACAATATGAATGACAGAAGAAACTCCAATAGTGTCCATCAGGGTTAGTGCAGTAGAATCCAAAATGTCCAAAAGAAAACAATGACAGAATTCCAAGTGCAAGTTCAAGCCCCAAGAATCACATCTGCTTCTCAGGTTCTAAAAACAGCCAGTCTGGAAGATTCCAAGACAGAGCCACTACAGTTTTGTCTCTTGGCGGAAACAAAAAAACATGACTTAAAAGTCAACAGAAGATATATTTAAGTAATCCAGGCTAGCAGCTCTTGTGCTGCTTCTCTTTTTACTATCTGCACGTTATTCTGTTGATAATCCTCAGCCCGGGACAACCGGTTACAATTCCACACCACACATGGAGGGAAAAACAAAAACAGCTTTGCTACAAAGCAAGAGCACTTTTAAGGGTGAGCGTCCGTTTTACGAAGGCTGAGAGATGGGACGGCTAAGTAAGTGGCCCAGACTAATCCAACTATTTGCTGACTCCGGCAGGAACCTTATTAGGTCATCAGACGTACCAAAGACTTAAGAGCATAGAGATGTCGAAAAAAGACTTTGAACAGTCAATAGAGGGTCTCGTGCCTAAAAACAAGCACACCAATCACAAATCTTAATTTGCAAAGCGTTTAATTCAATGGTCAAACTGATTAAAACTGGGGAAGCAGGAGAGTAAATGACACCCGTGTCAAGGTATGAGCTTTGGCCCCCAGATAGTGTCATGGTGCCTTTGAGCAAGAAATCACCAACCCCCCACCCCGACTGCCTTTTCTAACAGTCACTTTCACTGACTGACTCACATTTTATGCATGAAGCATCATAAGAAAATGCAAGTGAAAGTGGAAGAAAATCTGGTGTTCCCCCCACTCATCAAAAACACCCTGCAAGACGAGAAGGTAAATTTGACGATCTGGTATTAAAATTGACTCTAAATTGCCCGTAGGTGTGACTGTGAGTGCGAAAGGTTGTTTGTTTGTATGTGCCCTGTGATTGGCTGGCAACCAGTTCAGGGTGTACCCCGCCTCCTGCCCGATGACAGCTGGGATAGGCTCCAGCACGCCCGCGACCCTCGTGAGGAAAAGCGGCTCAGAAAATGGATGGATGGAATTAACATTATAGATAACGTCTTCCTGACTTGTCATAATTAATTTTGAACTGGTGGAATTTTCATTCAAGATATCTGTAACGGAATTGTGACTAGTCAAACTGACAGATAGAAATCTGGAATTCTGTTTTGCCAAGTCAGAAACTGAATTACAGATATCTGCAACGTCATTTCTCCCACGACAAATCACGTCACTTTTTCCATTCATGTGTATGGGGCTTCTCATTACAGATCTTGCAGTTACAGACTGAATTGTAGACATAGGTAACTCCAGTTTGAGATATCTAAAAGGCCATTTTAACTCGTCATAGTTCCAGATACAGATATCTACAACTTCATTTTGCCTGGTTAAAAACTTGATTTAAGATATCTGAAGAGGGATATGGCAATCTCTTGAGTTGAGGTGAATTAAAGATATCCTGAAGCAACTTCATGAACATTACAAGGCCTGGTCAGAGACTGTGAATGGGCCAGATATGGCCCGCAGGCTGTACCTTAGCTGCACGGATAACATGGAAGCGCCGCAACGGACGTTGAAAAGGAGCTATCGCTGGAAGGGGCGACTGTGGCAGATTGAATGAGGGAAAGTTGATCTAACACAGCATGGCAGATGACAAGAGTGGCTAGGAAGCCAGCAGGCGAATGGATTTTTATTTTTTTATTTTTTAATACACATCTGTGGATTGACATACACATTTGGTTGTGCTACAATAATGGCCCCATAAGACAAAGGCCAGAAAGTCTTAGCGTGTTTTCCAGGGAGGGGAAAAAATTTAATCCTTAGTTTAACAATTAGACTAAACGTAGCCTAAGGCCTGACAGGAAGCCCTGAGGAAGCGAGAAATCCATCCATCCCATCGACCGATGGACTCCATGATGAGGATGAGCAGCTACATGATAGCTAGTAACTGCGAAGGTAGAACTGTTAAAAAGATGGAAAGAGACATTGAAGTGTGCATAAATTCAACTTCTCACAGCCCTGAAGGAGTTGGAAAATAGTCTCTCAAGTCAAAATATCAGAAATTACCTCGATAAATGACGAATTCTTTAGTCAAACCGATGGAAAGAATGCCAATAAAACGAGAGAAAAAGAAAAACCAACACACAAGAAAAACAGTTTCATTTCCATTTCACACACTGGCTTTCATTCTTAACATCTTTGTGGTTTACTGAAGAATGGCGCTGTGTAATACAGCTCACTATTATAATTCAATTTGGTCACCTTAGGAGAAACTCTCATTCCTCTCTTACCCTGCCTGTGGTCTGACACGGTGGACTGCAGAATTCAAATGTTGCCAAAATACAGTGGAGCCTCTTAAATTGAACACAATGCAATACGGTCATCCAACCATCCAGTTTCTATAGCACTTGGAAATAAGCTGGAGCCTATCCCCAGCTAGACGACTTTGGACATCTTGACAAATTCAAACAGTATTTTCTGGAACAATATGCCACAAAAAGCTGTAGAAAAGCCAAATCAATAAACCAAAACAAACATGCAGTTAATCCGCTGATAATGGCTAAAATTAGGTCAAGTGAGGTGCATTGAACCCTCACATGATATGCTAACGTCACATATGACAATTTCTATAACCAAAAACTGACCAGAAATTGAATTATAAAAAAAAAAAGGTTAAAAACAAAACAACTTTTCTCTTACTGTCTCAAAGGAGTTGTGACAGTCCAGCGCTTTCTGTGCAGCCAGGTCAACAACAATGTGCACGATGAACACACTACACCACAGGTGTTGCGGCAGTGTTGCAAAAGGCATGTTATGGAATGCGCACAATAGCAGTGAGTTGCAATACTGTTGGCACACAGTTGTTGTACTCACATTATTGGACAGCAATGGGGACGAAGATAGAATTTCACTGACTTTGCGCTACTTGTTTCCCTCATTCCTCTCCCTCTCTGGTGAGCAGATCCGACTAGCCGAGGGTAACGATGCACAGCCACCTGCCAAGGTAATCCACAACTGGCATGGCCAGCGCATTTTCCGTACTCCGGAAATGCACACGTACACGGACTGTGTCGCCTTGTTAGCCGGACACTTTGCTGCTCCATAGACACGTGTAGGTAGTGAAAAGTGAAAGTAAACGGTCAGATTTATAGGCAGATTACTTTCAGCCAGTGACGGCAACATGGGCGAACCGGAAGAACTAGTCCCAAGTCAAGCAGTTGGAGGAGGCTTGACGAAGAAATGCATTGTCAATATAGGTTTACGTTTTGTTAAATTAATTTAAGAAAATAATGATAATATTAACTATATTAAGTTTGGAAGCACTGTGAGCTCATGTGGCTCTACGTAGAATGGAGGAACACAGTTGAAAGGGCGTGTCGCGGTGCTGCCATTTCAGAGACGACACAGGTTTGTGTATTTGAAGTCCGCGATTTTCCGTTTCGACTTACTTGATAGTGATCAACTTATTTATACATTAGTTTAACCCTTGAAGGGATTAGAGGGAGTCTTCAGTTTATGGTTTACGTCCCGTAATGCACAAGTATCAAACTCAAGGCCCGGCCACTACATCATTTTAAGTGGCCTGCGAAAGCAAATCATATACATCAACTTCATGTTTCTTTCTATGCAAATTTTTAGCCCAAGTCACTAACCTATGCTAATGAGGCAATAAAGTCACGATCACAGTAAATACTTGTATTAAAAAATAAATAAATAAACACTCCTAGGCTATAAAAATACACTACATTTGTAACCTTGACACGTAAGTATTTACTATTTTCATCCATTTACGAAAAATTCCATACAAATTGGAGGTTAACCACCAACTGAATATTTTTTCTTCTACCAGAGATCTTTTCTTCTACCACTATACCTGTATAGTCCAGTGAATCAATCACATCATTGCTCAAGGCTATAGATAGATAGATAGATAGATATCGATATCTATCTATCTATATATATATATATATATATATATATATAGTAGCAAAGATAAATCACTTCTTCTACTGTCAGATAATTGAACGCAGTTTGTCATTTAGAGATTTTTCCTCCCTCAATCAGCTTTATTCCTTCTGCTCAGTTCAGAACGTTTGTGCTTGGAGTAGTAATGTAGCAATAATTACGGATTGCAGTGGCCGGTTGTCCGGAAAACTATCTAGGAATGTTTTTTCCCCCCTTCCCCTGTTGCAGTATGCACTTAAGGCTTTTTTATTCCTTTGTCTCATGGAAAAGTCATTTTATTTTTTAATAAGTTAGTTTTGTTTGCCACAAGGAACAAAACAAACACAGCCCGTATTGCAGGAAGGCTGCATGTTGTTTGGAAAAAGGAGCAACAACTAACAGAGGGCAGAAGCCAGAGCAGGGAGTCATTCTACATGTGTCAAACAATCATGTAGGCCTTGAAAATGTCACTTGACAGCTTTAAACATTCCTTGTCGCGCCTGTTTATAGTGTGTCACAGTGGGCCCTACTATTACATATATATTAATTGGCAATTGCTTTTTTTTCTAAACCCTGCAATTAGTTTCGTTGGAAGCATTTTCTTTCCATTGCAAATAACTGAAGTAGAAATAGGGTTAATAATAAGTTTGATGTGACGTTGACGTCACCGGCTTGTCAGCCTTTTCGTCTTTGCTATGCAAGAGGACACCTGGGAACTGTTTGAAATTGTGAAAAAGATGCATAATATGTCCCCTTTAAAACTATATTATTGTCTAACAACAGGGGGCATTGGTTGCCCCTCCCTAGTGTAGACAGTTAAGAAGTTCAGAAGCAGGTGTAGTAAATAAAGTGTCGGGTGAGTGCATTTGAGTGGCGATACCTTTCAATGGAATTTTTTATTTGTTCTTATATGGACAAATACTAGACGTCTCCCACGTCCCACAGTGTGTACGTGGGCTCCTCTCAGTCTGTACTCAAGCCGAGCCAGTGCTCTTGAGGCTTGGAACCGGCCCCTGGCTGCCCACCGTACTCGGGAGTCGAGCTGAGTCACCAACCACCGCCTGCCCGGTTTCTACTTAAACGCTCCGAGTGGCCATTTTCTATCATTTAAGAGTGTTTGCCAGCTTATTTCAATGAAACCCGCTTACCGTGAATGTAGCCGCTTGCTAGCCAGCTCCTGCCCCACGCTGTTAGCTAGCGACTGATCCATTTCGCCGCCTCGTACCTGATGCGCCCGCCCGCCTCCCTAAAAAGAGGCTCCTTCAGGGCGAACTGACTTTGGGAGCACTCCTTCCCCTTTAAGCGCTCGCCTTGTAACTCCTCTTTACTCCTCTTTCACCCCCTTGCCCCCACCCGGTCCCTTTTTTTTTTTACCACAGTAATGGCAGCGGCTATGGGCTCCAGCGTCGTTCGCCTTATTAGGATTCCCACATAGGTTTTAGGCAGGACACGCCCCACTGCAACATGATTGGCTCCTGCGTCGGTGAAGGGCAGGCTACGCAGACGTAACGAGATGACAATCCCAAACATGTATCACATTTGTACGAAATAGAAAAAAATAAATTTGTTATGGTTCGGTTTAGGGCTAAAGTTGGGGTTTAAATCGGTTTAAAATGGGTTAAGATTAGGACTGGGGTGGGTTACGGTTAGTGGGAAACGTTAACGTCTGGAAGCAGTAGGGCATGTTCTACAGGGATACAACAGCCAATCATATTGGAGCATCGCGTGTCCTCGAGCCAATAATATTCTAGTAGGGCGTGTCCTGCCTAGAAACTATGCAGGATTATATACCGCGCGTCGCCCACAAGGAGACGTCACGTACCAGGAAGTCGAGCACGTGGAGAGGAAGTGAAAGTTCCAATTATATATTATGACTGTAACTCCTCCCTAGCCATTTTTACTAGTCAAAATGTGTCATTGAACGACTAGATAATATGTAGGTATAGTATAAATAAGAACATGGCGGGAAAACCTAGCTTGATTCATGCAAACGGTAAATTGCTAAAATCGAAACTCGAGTTGAAAAAGCGACACGAAAGCAAGCAAAAGCACAACATATAAGCGTCTCTGTGTCGTTTTTACTTATTAACAGGTCTCCCCGTTACTTTTACCACTACTGTTTACACTTTCAATGATAGCAAAATGATAATAAATATATACCTTTGGGAAATCCAACAGCACCCAAACGCGTCTTAATGTAATCGTCAAACCACACATGCGAAATATAAGTAAAATATTAATAACATTTACATTTTGTTGGGAAAGTTTCACATTCCCAAATCCAAATTTCTGAAATCAACCCCATTATGGAAATTATTTTGAATTTAAATTGAAAATTATGTCAGGTCGCTTATAACAAATCAGAGATTTAGTTTGGTAATTTATATACAGTATAAAGTATTCAGAATTTTTTTTTTTTTTTTTTAAAACGTTCTCACGGATATTTTTTTCTGTGATACAAATTATTTTTGTATTTTGTAAATTATTTTTAACTGTTTTTTGTCTTTCTTTTTATATATTATAATTTAAATTCCATTCATTGTCATTGATGCTTTTATGATATTGTGAACTCTATTACTGATTATGTGTACTAATCTACGCAAATTGGAATGTCTGAAATTTTTATATCTTTAACTGTCAATAGAAAAAGTTAAATTCAGTGTTAATAATTTACATCACCTAGTTATCTCACGGGGGTTGTCTTAATATTACGAAAATAGTCTGAATTTGCCTCGCGTGACGTAAAAAGATAGTGACGCTTTTTTTGCTCAAGTGTGCAATACTTATAAAAAACCCTAGAGGTCAGCATTGCACTGGTGAATTAACTCGTCTCAGCTCAAGCGCGTACAAAAACAAATTTCCGTCTATTATAAAGTAATATAAGTGGATTTGCTACATAATTTAAAATGAATAGTCCTCATCCTGAACAAAATTCCCCTGAAGTAATATTATTGATGTAAAGTAGTAAATTCTGCATAAAGAGCTTCACACACTGACGTTACTCATTTATTTTCCACTGCATTATATTATACATGTTTAGGATTATATATGAGTATTTGTGGGCTAAATCCATCCATTTTCTCTCGTGTTTGTCCTCATTAGGGTGACGGATGAGCTGGAGCGTAGGTGAGTCTGTCTCGGCTGACTTAGGCGAGAGACGCTGTGCACACTGGACTGGTTGCCAGCCAATGCAAACAACCAGTCGCACTCACATTTACACCTATAGACCAGTGGTTCTCTTTAGACACCAAATACCACCCCCCAAAAAATGGTTATCTCTCCAAGTACCATCATCATGACCAACATTAACATACAGTAGCATAGTAGGCTTAAGTGTTCACCCCCCCCCCACCCCCCAAAAAAAAAAGCCTGTCAGAAAATGTGTCATTCCTCAAAAGTACCTTTAATATCATTGTAAGCCACTTTAACATTATGCACAGTTTGAACATTAGCGCTGTGTTTCAACATAGGGGGGAAAAAAACACATACTATATGCTAACCACTGTGCTGTGGAGGCTAAATGTTTTGGGCTTTCTATAACAGTTCCTCTGAGGCTTGATTGGTTGATTGATTGATTGAGTGATTGATTTTTGTTGAACAATCGCATTGCAGCCCAGGTAACGTGTATGGTCCATGTCGCACATGTTGCCCACAGCTGCTTTAAAATGTAGTATTAAGGGGACAAAAGTACCCTGGTAAAGATACAGCAACTAAACAACCCCCACTCACGAACATCCCTTCAAGGTTATATGATGTATTATTTCCACCGAAGCCTCTTAATTTAATGAAATGCCCTCGTGAGTAATACGCTTCTTCAAGTCTCATGCCTTACCATTTCATATTTTTGTCATAATAGCTATAATAATCCTCGTATCAGCAGCACCAGCTCATTACGGAGCGTAGCGAGGAGCAACAAAAGCAAAATGAGATTGGAGGTATAAGCTGATTTCAGATTTAAACTGAGCAACTTAAATTTGCCTCTCGCTGTTTGACAAAAACAAAACCATCTGCCTTCTTGAATGTGTGTGCGTGTGTCTGCGTGTGTGTGTGTCTGTGTGTGTTGCATGTGTGGGCTATAAAAAAAATTACATTTTTCATTCTTAACAAAAATATAAATGTGACATATGCATTGAATTTAAGTCAATAGATGCAGGTTTTCTTGCACCATCTTGAAAATGTACCATTTGTGAGCACTGTATTATTGCATTAGAATTTAATAAGTGAGCCATAGCATGATGCTACATAAAGTAACTTTATCCAATGATCCAATCCAATGTTGTATTGTTTTTTTTTACTCTTGTCAACATATTGAATAAATAAAACAAATTCAAAAAAGATTAGTAGGTACCAAATTGGAATGAAATACCCACTTTTAATAATAACAAATATTAGGTGTTTTACTCAAATTAATGAACAATGGGAGTAAAATAAAATATTTAATGGGTGTTTAATGGCAGATTTATTGCATAGGTTTATGTTCATATTTGGGGATGATTATTTTTTAAATGTTTATCTACAAGCCTTTTTCATTTTGTTTAAGAATCGTTTATAATTCTGAAGATTTAAATGGGGGGATAGAAATATAATGTCAAATGTACTACGATTAACTGAGGACCAGTCCAGGGTGAATCCTGCCTCTCTCCGAAAGTCAGCTGGGATAGTCTCCGACTCCCCCGCGACCTTACATTGCCAAGCATTACCGATATGCAAGAAATGCAACCTGTGTCGCGCGCATCTCCACTCGTCGTTGAGGCGGCGCTCGGGCATCATCAGAGGTCACCGCTTTGCTAGAAAACAAACAAACAAACAAACAAACAAACTAACAAAAAACAAATGAGCTATGCTAAGTCGTTATAAATTGTGCAAGCAGAACTCAAAGACAGTTTATTAGTTTGAAGTGCACGGTCAAAAGCAGAATGTTTGCTTTTGGGCTCTTGTTCTTTAAAGCCTAGCAATAGCTCTCAATAAATCTAATTGATCACAAGGGGCTGATGGGGAGGGACAGGAATGACAAATTAATTTGCATAATGTGAAAGTCTAATGTAATCTTTCGCTCAGCTCTCAAGCCTTTTTGCTGCAATGAAGGCAAGAGGGTGTAGGGAGGGGGGGTGGAGGATGTTAGTGGCCTGGGGCTTTTATATACTCAACTGCAGACAGTACCAGGCCTGCTTCACACAAATAGTTTGAGGAACATGCACTGCATGTTGTTTAGGCTGGCATTTTTTACCTTGATTGAAGCATTTCCATGGGCGCTCTGTATTTCATTAGCCTGTTGTTTTCATAATTTAGTGGGATTATATGTCAAAATCAATGCACATGCAGTGAATTCTTGGGGAATATAAGTGTTTTAAATTAATGCACACAACAAAGTTATGAATGAGTGTTTGGGCCACACTGAAAAGAAAAAAAAAAAAGTGAAATTATGTTTAAAAAAGTGTAGTCGTTAAAAAACATTCTACAAAAAGTTGAATATTTCTATTTTTTTTTTTTCAATAGAATATGCATCTTTTGTTACAAAGTTTATTTTTTAGGCTAACAACGTTTATAACAAATTCAGATAAAACACTCTTATCGTATGTTTTTCAAGATGTTTTCTTTTTTCATTTTTTTAAAAAAATTTAATTGAGACAAAAAAGCCAACATTTTTTACATCCTTTGTATTTCATTAGTAAAATATAATAAATAATAACATAAATGATAATGTACATAAACATTTATTTTCAAGAGCTTTAATTTATCCCCCCCCCCCAAAAAAGAAATCAAGAAACAAAATGTAATGTAACAAGAATACGGTTGCAATTTCAACAGGGAAGTAACATTTGAACAAATTATCAAAGAACTTAACCATTGTAATCATGAAACTCTCTTTAGAAACCTGGATCACAAGTGAGGATGGCTAGTACAAACCCAATTCCAATGAAGTTGGGACGTTAAACATAAATAAAAACAGAATACAATGATTTGCAAATCATCTTCAACCTATATTTAATTGAATACACTACAAAGACAAGATATTTAATGTTCAAACTGATAAACTTAATTTCTTTTTTAGAAAACAATCATGCAGTTAGAATTTTATGGCTGCAACACGTTCCAAAAAAGCTGAGAAAGTTGAGGAATGCTCATCAAACACCTGTTTGGAACATCCCACAGGTGAACAGGCTAAAACATTCCCCTTTTGTCCTCCAAACGTAACGATGCTCATTACGGCAAAACAGGTCCATTTTAGTTTCGATAGACCACAGGACAAATTAAGGTATTTGTCCCTGTGTGCATTGGTAAACTATCGTCTCTTTTTTATGTTTGTTTCGGAGTAATGGCTTCTACCTGGGAGAGTGGCCTTTCAGCCCATGTTGGTACAGTTCTCGTTTCACTGTGGATAATGACACACTCTTATCCGTTTCAGCCAGCATTTTCACAAAGTCTTGAGCTTTTGTTCTTGGGTTGATAATACACATTTTGGACCAAGGCATGCTCATTTCTGGGACACGTTGAAGCCGTCTCTTTTCTGAGCGGTATAATGGCTGGACATTCCCATGGTGTTTATACTTGCGTATATTTGTTTGAACAGAGGAACGTGGCACCTTCAGGCATCTGGAAATTACACCCAAAGATGACCCAGACTCATGCAAGTCCACAATTCTCTTCCTGATATTTTTGCTGATTTCTTTTGACTTTTCCATAATGTTACGCAAGACGCAGTGTGTTCCAGGTATCCCCTCGAATATATCCACAGGTGTGTCTCTAGTTGACTAAAATGTTGTCAATACACCTATCAGGCTTCCAAAGACATGACATCATCATCTGGGATTTCACAAATTGATTAAAGGCATAGCAATGTTACTGTATGTAAACTTCTGACTTTGAAGAAAGTCATGAAAAATTGTCACACACACACAAAAAATCCTTTGTCATTATTCTGCCGTTTACCAAATAGAAATATTTTTTGTATTCCTAATTGACCTAAAACAGGAAATGTTTAGTCTGAAAAAAAAAGCTTATGTGTCTTTTTATAGAGTGTATGTTAACTTCTGGTTTCAACTGTATGCATGGAAGCATGTTTGTCAGCATCTGGCTGTGCCTATAGTTTACTGTATATCAGTTTATACATCATCTGTCCATGCGTGTGTATGTGTTGTGGCTCCTTGTTCTTGGCCTACTTTGGCAGAGGTGAATTGGGGGCAAGTGGAGTCTATGAGTAAGGGGATTAGGTCTCCAAACATGCTCCTCTCCAGTTTGGGATTTTGCCCCAATGCCAGACACTTAAAGTCTGCCAGGGATTAAGACATGCAGAGAAGTAAGAGCGTTGTGTATTGTGACTGATGTGTCTGTGTGTGTGTGTGTGTGTGTGTGTGCGTGTGTAGGTGCGTGCGCACTTGTGAATGGGTGTGTGTGTGTTTGAGATATTTTTGACAAGGAGGGGGTCGGTGGTTAATAAACAAAATAAATAATAATATGATGATGATATGACCTATTTGTAGGCGGCTCGTGCCGTGAAGTCGGTCAGTTTGTTTTCAAGGGATAAGACACAATAATGGAGAAGCTGTTCTTTTGATTTTGTTTGTATTAGTGGCTCATCTCGGCTTAATTCGCTGCTTTAATTAGGAAATGGCTCAGGTCATCACTGTCCTCACAGCTTCCTTATTTAGCAAACAAAGGCAACCTCTTTGCATGAATAACGCTGGCACGTGGAACCAGTAATAATACTGTAGTATCACCATACTGCAATTGCACAATGATAGCTATACAAAAAAAGCTGCAATACCTGTACATGCGATATCTTCGGTACACGATACATGGCGATAGCCACAATACATGATATCTCTGAAAATTGTGGTGTTTTGACAACAATAGCATCGCGACACAGTAGTTCTTTGATTGATAAAGTATAAGCATAAGTACAATATATGACAATGTCTGTGAAAATGTGGGTATTTTTTCCAACAATAGTTTGATAATTAGGGTTCCAAAGGCGTGGGAAAATTCCAGTCAATTTCTGGAGAGTTTCCAGTAAAATTTCAGGGGCAATTTTGGAAAGATTTCAAATTGGAAATTTTCCATGAGAATTAATGGGAATTTTTCTGACTTAATTGGAAACTCCAGGTAATTGAATGGAAAAGTATCACATTCAAGCATAAATGTTAATATTTTGTTTTCCCCGAAGCAGGCATCCATCCAAAAGAGGTACACGGGCTCTGCTTGTCTGTGTGCAAGAGCATTACAGTACCTCACGGCATATCCCAAGCTTGCTCCAACCTCAGACTTTGGCTCACACCTCAAAAAAAAAAAAAAAATTACCAAGTGACAGCTCATAATTCTAAAACCTCATAAGTTGAGGCCCTCATAAGTAAAGGTATCACTGTTCTTTCATTAAATATGGCTGTTCTAGTCAGGATTATGCTCAATTATATTTTCACCAACTATATTTAAGCTCCCTATTAAGGGCCAACCTTCAATTTTGTAGAATTCCCAATTTATTCTCATAAATTTCTGTGATATCTATTTTGCAACCCTCAGGGCAATACAGCAATTGCGTGATTTTTTTTCCATCTTAAAATAAACTATGATACAAGGCGTGTATCTATGATACATGTTTCATGATGATATACATGATACAGAATGATATCTATGTTACATGCCGATATCTATGAAAATCACCAACAATAGTACCATGTTACAATAGTTTCCATGTTATTTTCAATAAAAAAAATCTGAAGCTATACAATCGTTTGTGTGGTACCCTATCAATTTGAGCATACTCTGTTTATTCTTGTAATTTAGACGATCAGATTGCATTTAATAACCAATTTATGCAGAAAGTTAAGCAATTCCAAAGGGTTCATATAATTTTTACTCCCACTGTACGTGTCAGTAGGTGCTTCTGTTTTAGTTAGCAACATACTTCCAATTACTGTACTTAGGCTGAGAAAGAGGGGAAGTCAGGAAATCTTAGGATGGCATTGTTCATTGAAGAGCATCAGCTGGAGGCAGTACGTGCCACCTGACCTCTTATTTGCCTTTAAGTTGTCTTTCCCTTTGTCTTGCTTGAGTAAGAGGGGGGTGCAAGTAGGCGGTGGCGGTGGGCAGGGGTCTTCCTCCGCCCCACCACCCTGCGTCTGGAGGCTCCTCCTGGGTTAGAGGCCGCGGCTCCTCCGTGTCGCTCCTCCAAGAAAAGTGGGTCATGAGTCTGAGACCGAAGGATTAGGAGGGCAGGCGTGTGGCAGGCCACCTCTTACTTAGCCATACTGTTTAGACGCAAAATGGGGGTGTGCGTGACCTCCACACAAACTCCTCATGTCACCATAGTATGTAAGAGGCCCAAAAGTGATGGACGTACATTGAATATGGAGCGCTTCATCTAGCAAGCAGATTCTGCAATGATGACACCTAATAGCGACAACTCAATGAAAAATGTTCATTTTTAAAGTGCTCTTGACAGGTTGGTGTGATTTTCTCTGACACTCAAAATGATTAATCAAATAAATTACTAATAATAGACACATCCATTCATGCATAGGGGTTATTAATGTCATAATAACCACAGCTTGTCAGACATTTTCGCAGTTTTATTTGGACTTCAAATAACATTGTCATGGGAAAATGTAGGAGAGAATGCAAAAGAAAAAATACCTTCACAGTCTGCAACAAAAACATATTTTAGTTGTTTGGTATTTTTTAAAACTATTTTTTGTTTCTTCTACTAATTCTACTGAAGGATGACATAACAAAAAATGTTCACTGAGCCACACAAATGTGATTTTTGAAGCAGCCGCGGTGTGTTACTTTTGTACAAAATCATACTAACTATTCTTGAAAATAATATAACAAAAACAATTGGAAATCAGCACAGTGACCGACTGGTTAGAACGTCTGCCTCACAGTTCTGAGTACCCGGGTTCAAATTCGGCCTCACCTGTGTGCAGTTTGCATGTTCTCTCCATGCCTGCATTGGTTTTCTCCCGGTACTCTGGTTTCCTCCCACTTCCTAAATACATGGCTGAACAGAAGTCTCTCTCACCTGAGAATGACAACTTCTCCTGATTGACTGAAGTACACGGATTCCATTTTGCTCAAATAAATGCTATTTTCCACTAAATGCTGTCTATTTTTGTACAAAATGATACTAAATACTCCTGTGAATGACACTGGTAAATGGACTGCACTTATATAGCACTTTGTCTACACTATCACAGTGCCCAAAGCGCTTTACAAAGTCTTACATTCACCCACCAATGAGCACCTGCTGCCATGCCCACTGGGAGCAAATTTGGATTCAGTGCTTTGCCCAAGGGCACTTTGACATGCAGATAGTCATAGCCAGGATTTGAACCAGTTACCCTTCAACCACTGGTTGACCTGCTCTACGTACTGAGCCAGAGCCATTGAACAAAATGGCAACTGAGCAGCACAAAGTGTATATTTGCTAAATATTTTCCCCCCCCCCTACTAACAGCAGTACATTACTTCTTCTTTTCCATTCGGCCTGTCCTTTTAGGGGTCGCCACAGCGCGTCATCCTTTACCATTTAAGCCTATCTCCTGCATCCTCCTCTCGAACGCCAACTGCCCTCATGTCTTCCCTCATGACATCCATCAACCTTTTCTTTGGTCTTCCTCTAGCTCTCTTGCCTGGCAGCTCCATCCTCATCATCCTTCTACCTATATACTCACTATTTCGCCTCTGTATGTGTCCAAACCATCGAAGTCTGCTCTCTCTAACTTTGTCTCCAAAACATCGAACCTTGGCTGTCCCTCCGATGACCTCATTTGGAATTTTATCCAACCTGGTCACTCCGAGAGCGAACCTCAACATCTTCATTTCCGCCACCTCCAGCTCTGCTTCCTGTTGTCTCTTCAGTGCCACTGTCTCTAATCCGTACATCATGGCTGGCTTCACCGCTGTTTTATAAACTTTGCCCTTCATCCTGGCAGAGACTCTTCTGTCACATAACACACCTGACACCTTCCTCCACCCGTTCCAACCTGCTTGGACCCGTTTCTTCACTTCCTGACCACACTCACCATTGCTCTGGACGGTTGACCCCAAGTATTTAAAGTCCTCCACCCTTGCTATCTCTTCTTCCTGTAGCCTCACTCTTCCCCCACCACCCCTCTCATTCATGCACATATATTCTGTCTTACTTCGGCTAATCTTCGTTCCTCTGCTTTCCAGTGCATGCCTCCATCTTTCTAACTGTTCCTCCACCTGCTCCCTGCTTTCACTGCAGATCACAATGTCATCTGCAAACATCATGGTCCATGGGGATTCCAGTCTAACCTCATCAGTCAGCCTATCCATCACCACTGCAAACAGGAAGGGGCTCAGGGCTGATCCCTGATGTAGTCCCACCTCCACCTTAAATTTGTCTGTCACACCAACAGCACACCTCGCCACTGTTCTGCTGCCTTCGAACATGTCCTGTATTATTCTAACATACTTCTCTGCCACTCCAGACTTCCGCATGCAGTACCACAGATCCTCTCTGGGTACTCTGTCATGGGCTTTCTCTAGATCTACAAAGACACGATGTACCTCCTTCTGACCTTCTCTGTACCTTTGCATCAACATCCTCAAGGCAAATAATTCATCTGTGGTACTCTTTCTCGACATGAAACCATACTGTTGCTCGCAAATACTCCCTTCTGTCCTGAGTCTAGCCTCCACTACTCTTTCCCATAACTTCATTGTGTGGCTCATCAACTTTATTCCTCTATAGTTCCCACAGCTCTGCACGTCACCCTTGTTCTTAAAAATGGGCACCGGCACACTTTTCCTCCATTCCTCAGGCATCTTCTCACGTGCTAGAATTCTATTGAACAAGCTGGTCAAAAACTCCACAGCCACCTCTCCTAGATGCTTCCATACCTCCACAGGAATGTCATCAGGACCCACTGCCTTTCCATTTTTCGTCCTCTTTAATGCCTTTCTAACTTCCCCCTTACTAATCATTGCCACTTCCTGGTCCACCAGAATTGCCTCTTCTACTCTCCCTTCTCTCTCATTTTCCTCATTCATCAACTCCTCAAAATATTCTTTCCATCTATCTAACACACTACTGGCACCAATCCACATATTTCCATCTCTCTCCTTAAACAACCTAACCTGCTGGACATACTTCCCATCTCTATTCCTCTGTCTGGCCAACCTGTATAGATCCTTTTCTCCTTCTTTAGTGTCCAACCTGTCATGATATGCCTCTTGTTTGGCCTTTGCCACCTCTACCTTTGCCCTATGTCGCATCTCAATGTATTCCTTTCTCCTCCTCGGTCCTCTCGGTGTCCCACTTCTTAGCTAACCATTTTCCTTGTATGATTTCCTGTACTGTGAGTTTCCACCACCAAGTCTCCTTCTCTCCTTTCCTGCCAGAAGGTACACAAAGTACTCTCCTGCCTGCCTCTCTGATCACCTTGGCTGCAGTGGTCAAGTCTTCTGGAAGCTCCTCCTGTCCACCAAGAGCCTGTCTCACCTCTTCCCGAAAAGCTGCACAACACTCGTCCTGTCTCAGCTTCCACCACATGGTTCTCTGCTCTGCCTTTGTCTTCCTAATCTTCCTCCCCTCCACCAGAGTCATCTTACACACCACCATCCTATGCTGTCTAGCCACACTCTCCCCTACCACTATCTCAGATTACATCGTCTAAACAAGATGTAATCCACCTGCGTGCTTCTACCTCCGCTCTTGTAGGTCACCCTATGTTCCTGCTTCTTCTGGAAAAAGTGTTCACTACAGCCATTTGCATCCTTTTTGACAAGTCTTCCACCATCTGTCCCTCCAAGTTCCTTTCCTGGATGCCATACTTACCCATGACTTTTTAATCACCCCAATTTCCTTCACCAACATGACAGCAACATTACAATCTGCACCAATCACGACTCTCTGTGTGTCTGGGATGCGCAGAACTACTTCGTCTAGCTCCTTCCAGAATTTCTCTTTCACCTCTAGGTCACATCCTACCTGTGGGGCATAGCCACTAATTACATTATACATAACACCCTCAATTTCAAGTTTCAGCCTCATCACTCGATCTGATACTCTTTTCTCCTCCAAGACATTCTTAGCCAACTCTTCTTTTAAAATAACCTCGACTCAATTTGTCTTCCCATCTACACCATGGTAAAATAATTTAAACCCTGCCCCTAAACATCTAGCTTACTGCCTTTCCACCTGGTCACCTGGACACACAATATATCAACCATTCTCCGAATCATCATGTCAACCAACTCCCGAGATTTTCCTGTCATAATCCCAACATTCAGTTGCTGAATTTCCACCGGCGCCCTACAGGTTGACGGCGCCAGTGGCGGACGTTGTTAACCTGGGCCGCGACCGATCCGGTATGGAATTCTTTGGCCGAACGCTCATATTTGTTTGGCAATGTTTTAAGCCGGATGCCCTTCCTGACGCAACCCTCTGCATTTGTCCGGGCTTGGGACCCGCCTTCAGTTTGCACTGGCTTGTGACCCCAATAGGGTTGAATTCAGCACTACATTACTTGTACAAAATCCTACAAAAATTCTCCTGAGGAGCTCATCAATAAAGTTGATGCTGAGCCACACGTATCATTGTTTGCTTGAATGATTGTTATTTTCTACTCACTGTGATCTATTACTTTTTGCACCAAATCCTACAGAATTCTCTTGACAATGAAATTGTTGATTCTGAGCTACAGCAGTTTAAGTTTATTAATATAAACACGATTTATGACCAAGTTCCGTTTTTTCCCCCAGTCCTACTGAAAATATCTGAGAATGACCTGGCACAAATGACATCAAGCAATATCATCACAATAATCACAGTTCCCTCTTCTTCCTCAAAATTAAAAATAATAATAAATGCTCTCTTGTACAAACCGTGGTCTGACAAAAATCTACTAAATTCTCCTGAGAATGTCAAAATGTTGACTCTGAGCCACATAAACAAACCGTTTGCTAAAATAAACAATATTTTCTACTACATATTGTAAAAGGAAAAAAAATGAACGGCCACATAAATCATAGCTTAAATAAAAGTTATTCCCCCCCTAATTAAGGTCTATCACTTTTTTTATTTTTTTATTTTTTTTATTTTTTTTTTTTTTTTACAAATCCTACTAAATTCTTCTGAGAATGACAAAATGCTGACTCGACACTAATTGCAATTGTTTGCGAATTACCTAAATTTGATTTCGTCCAATTCTATTTTATCTTACTAACTTCACATAAGAATGACCATCGGTGGATATAAAGCCCAGTTTGGACCACCACCAATGTCTCCCTTGTACCCACTGCATGGACCTCACAGCAGGTCAGCAACATCTGTAATGACAAGCGAGGTCGACCCTCAGCGCTGCCTGAAAGCTTTGAACTCTGACCTCAGCCGCTTTATGCAGAGCCTCTGGGGGCGTCTCATCATTGCCGTGTGAAGCTGATATTACCCACTCGCCGACAAAGGCCAGGCAAACACAACACAAGCAGCCGGGGTCCCCAGACGGGAGTGTCGGACCATCCTGGCACTAAATGGGACTGCGCTCTTGTTGGGCCTTTCATTGTGCGAGCGTGAAAGCGGGGACACATGTTGCCTAGTAAAAGTGTCAGGGTCACACTGAAGGGCCTTTGTGTAGCCTTCCAGTGGTCGCCGTGCACCTTTTGTCCCCCGTGTTGTTCGCCATTAGCATCTCAATATTCAAAGGGGGACAACGGCGGACAGAGGTGGCAGCCTTTTTAGCCTCGAGTGCGCCCTCGTGTATGACTCTCTGAGGACCAGCTGTTGACTCAAGATGGTCGACGATAAGACTTGACATAACTGACTCAAAAGTAGCATTAGCAAATAGCCGTGGATGTCATTTTTCTTCCTCTTTCCTTAAAATGTGTTATTTACGTCCATTTTCTACCTACGCACACTCAACAGATCACCTGTCACCCACAGGGCTCCCTCATAAAGATAACTGATCACATTCACGTTGCTTCCCGATGTCACGATAACTTTAACTTTCAACTCTGTGGTTATTGTCACCCTCGGAATGCTTGCAGCTGCCACGATGTTCCATCACCTTGAGATACAAGCAGGAAAAAGGCACGGATGGGTCTGGAACAGAGGGAATACCACCCCAGGGAGCGGCTGGCCTGGCAATTGCCAGGCTGAAGCATCAACAAGTAATCAGCAGAGTCTAGGACGGCCAAGCAGGCCAGGGTCGGTGTGAGGTCCCCATCTTCTGGTCAAAGGCCTCCAAAGGAGAGAGGAAAGGTGTTACCAGTGGTGGCAAGGGCCGAGCAGGAGGGGATGTTTGGACATCATGGGAAAGTCTCGTCTTGGCCCGACATAGGACATGGTTACCTTGTCCCCGAAACATCTACCAATGGTTTTGCTATAGAAGAAAACTGCCCCAGTGTGACACTGTCAACGCTAGCCTCTAACATAACTTGTTGGGCTGCAAGATTGGACTTACGCTATAGATGGCGACATGACACAGTGCTGCAGAAACTGGCGCAGGTCGCAAAATAATGCAGACAAAATGCAAACAGTCTACCGGCAAAAAAAAAAATCAAAAAAATCACACCATCCGGTTTGCACGAGCTGCCGACAACAGCGAGGTTCCTCTTGCCTGGTAATGAGTGGAACATGGCTGTTGACTTCAGGAAGGAGCTCCAGTTGATCTTGGAGATTGTGGGAACACTGGAAAGAAAACATGCCCTGCGGAAGTGGGTTGCAGGGGCTCCATTGGGTCTCACTTGCTCCGTGACATGGTATGTACGGTATTATGCAGCATCTCGAGGTGTCCAGGACATAAGTCCGAAACACTTATCTTTTGCACTGTGAAAGATTTATTGACAATATTTACAAAATTAGTTTATCAACAATCCACAATTTAACAAAAAGACTTCAGGGTGAACCAAGGCCAAAACAACAGACAAAACCTTTCTTTCTGGAAAAGTAAAATATGTAACCAAAGGATTAATGAAACGTTATGAAATGAAATGAAAAGTTAAGTTTATCCTTTCAAAGCTCATGGAACGAAGGTCTGATGATATGCAATGACTCTTTAAGACCCCTTTTCATAGTCATGAAAACACATTTTAAATACATTGTACTGTAATCCCTATACCTGCTCGACTAAGTACGTTTGAATTTACCTTCAACTACAGTATGTCCCAAATGACGACTGAAAAGCCTCATTAAAACAACAAAGCATGTGCACACGACTGTACTTCTGACCTATTTAATCTCCTCTTGTGGAAAACAAAGGGCCCAAGATGCCGACACCACCCGGCCAAGCGCCTTTGCCCGACTCACGCCAGATGACCATCCGGGCCGGGCCGTGCCGGGCCGAGTCGGGCCGGGCCAGGCGGTGTGTGTGTACGTGTGTGTGCGTGTGTGTTGTTGTTGTAGGAGTGTCGGTTGCTGCAAGGGCCAAGCGGAAAAGCAGTTGGGCAGTTTAGCCAGCTGCTAGGGGAGCGCCGCAGCGCCGCCCGGGCCGGTCAGCGAAACCTCGCCAGATGGAGCCGTTTTCCATACAATGAGAGCAGCGAGGAACTTCATTTACAGTAGATGACCATGTGCCATTCGTTGCTTGTTTGTTTGGATCAGAACTCGAAGAATTCCTTGGACTAAACCTGATCGCCATCTTTGAAACAATGGTATCATTTGTATGCCGGTGTTCCCCCTGCTCTGCACACACTGGCTGTCTGCTCTATGTGCAACAGGCCGAGGTGTCTTGGGACCATTTTGCTCGGGAGTAACCAAGCCAGGCTAATGAGGCGTGTGATTGGTCCCCACCCTCACGGACAAGGCCTGTCTTTTTTTTTTGGGGTGGGGGACATGATGGATCATGACAGGAGCACAATGGCGGCCTGGTGTCAGGAGGGTGGCAAGGGTGTGCTCGGGGACCCCCGTGCCCCCCCGGCCCCCACTTGCCTCTGCTCAGCTGCGCTTAAGCCTTTTTTTTTTTTTACACGCTTTCTTGAGCCACTTGTTGACGCACACACGACACATTTGGCATTCACTCGACATATTTATACTGCACATGTCGGTATCTCTATATTTGTCATTATTGTACTTTCATTGTAATTTTTTTTTTCTGTATGTTTTAGTATTATGATAAGTCATACATATTTGCTTATTTTTTTCTGTTACATATAACTTTGCATGCTCGTAAATCTCTTGAAAATTCTTTTTTCTACAATACACTAAACCGCAACAATGACAATAAAGTCCAATTCATTTAATGTAATGTTTTAAAATTTTTCATTCAATAGTCTAGGTCAGGAGTGTCAAACTTATTTGTGTCACGGGCCATATTGTAGTTATGGTTTCTCTCAGAGGGCCGTTAAGATTTTGAAATCATACACATTTTTAATCACCTCCTTATATTTGTTACATAGACAACAAATTGATAGATGAATCGTTTGGAAATCGAAATTCAAGGGTAATACTTTGTAACTATTGTTTAAGTTGCTGTATTGTAAAAAGAGGTTTGGTAACAAAAACATGGTTGGAAATATTTATTCCATATGACAATAAAAAAAAAATTCTACAGATTTTAGCAAGAATCATGGCAGCTCAAGCACATGATTTGCTTTCGCGGGACACATAATATGATGTGGTGGGCCAGATCTGGCCCCCGGGCCTTGAGTTTGACACCTGTGGTCTAGGTAATGATTTTTCATGACCTATAGGCCAAAATGATATTAATGTTCGGTGAATATAATTTGATTGAAGAGCTTTTTTAATCAATGTTTTATTTAATTGCTTTATCTTTATTTTTTCTTTTAAATAATTGTTATCAATTGATGTTTTTAAAAATATTTTCCAAATATGCTAAAGTACTTCATCATTAACTCACAAGTTAAATTCTTATTTTCTCTTTAATAGTTTCCATCCAGGTGGCACGGTGGCACGGTGGTTAGAGCGTCGGCCTCACAGTTCTGAGGACCCGGGTTCAATCCCGGCCCCGCCTGTGTGGAGTTTGCATGTTCTCCCCGTGCCTGCGTGGGTTTTCTCCGGGCACTCCGGTTTCCTCCCACATCCCAAAAACATGCATTAATTGGAGACTCTAAATTGCCCGTCGGCATGACTGTGAGTGCGAATGGTTGTTTGTTTCTATGTGCCCTGCGATTGGCTGGGAACCAGTTCAGGGTGTGCCCCGCCTCCTGCCCGATGACAGCTGGGATAGGCTCCAGCACGCCCGCGACCCTAGTGAGGAGAAGCGGCTCAGAAAATGGATGGATGGATGGATTTAACACTGAAAAATGACAAGCACTGCGAGGAATACACGCTTCGAGCTGACAATAACAACATACCCCACTGGGAATCTTTTTGTTTCTTTTATCATGCATGAATGCCCCCTTACCTTATGCCTTACGTAGTGTAGTGTGCCACCAAGCATGAATGAATACATCTGTGACATTGTTATCTTTTGCAAGACAGAATGTTTCGATAAGAAACTACGGGTGAGGATTTGTGTTGTACCTCAGCGGGGATCCAATTTTTTGTTTGTTCTTTTGAAGCAGTCCTTCACAAAAGAGGCTCGCCAGTCAAAAATCAAGCGGCGAGAGCGTTGCTGAGTGTGCGAGAAGACGAAAGCCTCTCTGGAGGGCCATCTGGGGTGGATTGGGGCCGCTTTCTCGAGTGGGACCTCAGCTGTGTGGAGATCTTCAGCAATTAGGGGCAATGATGCTTTAGGTTAGGGCAGAAGGGGGGAAAAAAGCATCATAATATTCATTAAAAAAGGCTTTTTTATACATGAGGAGGCAGCTGCAGTGTTTGTCGCTTTGCATGATGTCACAGCACAACCATAAATTAAGAAAAATACATAATATACCGTTGTGTATCTTTAGCCACAGTTTTCCATTGTTCCAGTTACCATCAGAATTGATAAAACTGTACAAACGATGCTTTTCCAAAGACACATAATATGCATTTTGTCGAATAATTAAAAACAGTTGGCAAGTGACTTAATAACATGTCTGTGAAATGCTTTTGGCAAAATACAATATGGGTTAAAAATTGCAGCAAACTTTACACACCGAAATTTGCAGTGTTTGTGCAAGTGAGCCAGCCCCTCATTCCCTCCCATATACTGCTGGGCCAATAAGGAGCACGGATTATATTACCATGACAACCAAGGGCTGAGCTTTCCAACAAAAGAGGAAACGCAGGCTGCCTCTCCTCCTATTGTGGGGGGGGGGGGAACATTCCACTGTGTGTATGTGGCGAATGGATACACCAACTGAGAACAATAATATGTCGCCTTTAAGTAGGACTTCAACATCCTTAATAGTCACAAACGATGGGAAGGAACAAAGTACAAATACTTGGTCACTGTACTTAAGTAACGTTTTCAAGTAGCTGTACTTCAAGCATTTATTTACATTTTAAAACGGATGGATGGAGTACAAAGAGTTATAAGCTTGGTTACAACAAACAACAAGTTGAACTCCTAAGGGTAAAAAGAAAATAACAGTATCATACAACTTCAAAAACAAACAGTAAATTGTGTATTTGCTCATTAGCAATGACGGATGACGCCGCATGCTTGGGAGGCGAGTCTCTTCTCACTCAATACAGCTGACTTTGCGTGAGACAGTCAACGCATCCTTTGACGTCCATGTGGTACTGAGCAGCGGCGACGCCGAATTAACTACGTGGAAATAAGTGCCACTTTGAGTTCTACGGTGAACCACATTTATTTTTCTCATGGATAACAACTGTGAACAGGAACCAACATCACAAAAACACGAGCATTCACAGTTCAACGATGAATTTAGCCTAAATCGAAATGAATTTCAAGACTGGCAAGATGTGATGAACTCTCTCAAGAGTTGCAGAAGTTTGGCACAAAGAGTTAGTGTTTCAGAGGTTATGTAAAAAAAAAAAAAAAATGTTTTTAAAAAACACTGACTTAATATATTGTAAAAAAAATTTAAAAAGTTAAAATTAGTAATGCACATACATTACATTTCATGCCTAATTTTTTTCAACATGGACTACACATGTTTTGACCTGCATCGTGGTGCAAGCTTAGAAGATGCCCCCCCATGCTCCCTGTTGTTATGCTGTGTTGTGCCTTCTAAGCTCCTTTGACACTGCGGCAGGCTTAGCCTTCCCGTTACTGTGCGCCTCCTTGCAGATTTACAAACCTTAATCTGTGCAGAGATGCACACTGACTTGTTGACTGGAGATTACCGCCAATACCGCCCAAAAAATAAAAACACCCCCCCCCCCAAAAAAAAATAAATAAAATAAAATACAAACCTGCATTGATTTCAATCCAAGGCTTTATGATAGGAGGAGACAGTTAATTTCTTTTAATGATGGAGGCTAATTGGCCAGAGGGCGATAGGTCTAATTGGAGTCAAATTGAATCAAAGCTGTATGTATAAACCAGTGTGCTGATAATTGGCACATTGTCAATGGGGACGGCGACATGGCACCCGGCCAAAAAGGGAGTGAGCCCGAGCTGCGCATGTGCACGACTCCACCGGCTTTGTGCAGCCACAGGATTACAAACACATGATATCATTGCTAGTAAAAAAAAAAAAAGAGAAATGTAATCTTTAAAACACTTAAATATAATTTGCATAATAATTTGGAGCGCAGTGTAAAGTGTAAAACAAAGGATGTACCCTAAAAACAAAGTGTTCCCTACTTCCCATAGGGAATAATGGTCATTGAATGAGTCTGTTCCACGACGTTAACTGCTTTACAGCCAACCGTTCGTTTTTCAGGTGACTTCAGGGGTACACCCTCGACTGGTCACCATCCAATCTCTGGGCACACGGAGACAAACAACCATTCACACTCACACTTTTATGACTGTTCAATTAAGCGAACGTGCACATTTTTGGAACGTGGGAAGAAGTCAGACTCCTCTGAGTAACCCACGCAATCACGGGGCGAACATGACAACAGCGCACAGGAAGGCCAAAACTCAGATTCAAACCCCCAACTTCAGAATTGTGAAGCGAATTGTGCTAACCACAGATCACTGCTCTGCTCAAATGCCGTAGGAGTGTACGCTACGCTCTACTCAACCATTGACGACACAGACTCAAAATGATGATGTCGGTCAAACTTCATCCTTTATGCTTTTTAACATTATTAAGTGGCATACAAGTGTAAAAAGAAGTTAACTCCTGCACGGTACAACTATGTAAAGCTAAAAACAAAAGTACTCACCCACTGATGTCGACGTGAGCTGGAGGCCCGCCGAAGGCAATTGACTTCATACGTCTGTCTATTTCGAATCGTTAACTGTCATACAAGTGTAAAAAGAAGTGAACTGCTACGGTATATAATACAATTAAAAAACAAAACTCCTCACCCCATTGATGATGCAGGTGCCAGATAAAGGTTTGCTGATGGCAGTCGACTTCTCGTCATCATGCTTTCTGACGTTATTACCTGACAAAAAAAGTTAATTATCCGACAGTACGACCATGTCCTTATTAGGGTCACGGGTGAGCTGGAGCCTATCTCATCTGACCTTGGGCGAGAGGCGAGTACACTCTGGACTGTGCGCTACTCAACTGCAGGGCACAGAGTAACAAACAAGCGTTCAGACCTATGAAGGATTTGTAGCTTTCATTTAACGTAGCATGCTTGTTTTGGAAAATGGATGGATATTAAAACATCAATAACAAGTTGCACTTATTTAGCACGTTAATATTTTGGGGGATTTATTTTTAATTATTTAATAGAGCGGCAACCTATCCAGTTACCTGGCCCTGCGTGAAAATGTAATGGCCTCCTACAGCTAATAACTGGTTGGGCCATCCTCAGCAGCAACAACTGAAATCAAGTGTTTTCTAGAACTGGCAATGATTCTTTTACATCTCAGTCGAGACATTTTGGCCCACTCTTCCTTGCAGAATAGTTAGAATTTTACAAAAAAATGAAGGGGTTTTGAGCATGAACGCCCTTTTTAATGATCATGCCACTGCATTTCAGTCAGATTCAAACCTGGACTTTGACTAGGCCACTCCAAAACCTTCATTCCATTCAGAATTTGTTTTGGATCTTTGTCCTGCTGGTCACAAACTGATGGCCAAACATTCTCCTTTGGGATTTTCCGGCAAAGAGCTGACTACAAGGTTCCATCACAGTAAGTCGTCCGGGTCCTGAAGGAGGGAAGCAGCCCAAGACCATCACACTACAACCATCATGTTGGACTGTTGGTATGATGTTCTTTTTCTGAAATGCTGTGTTACATTTACACCAGCTGTAACGAGAGAGACACCTTCCCAAAAAAAAAAAGTTCAACTTTCGTCTTGTCATTCCATAGAATATTCTCTCAAAAGAATCATTTAGATGTTTTTAGATGAGCTGTCGCTATAGTCTTTGGATAATTTTTGTTGGCCAGCCGGTCCTGCAAAAGTTCACCAGTGTTCCTTGTTTTCTTCATTTGTGGATAATGGCTCTCACTGTGGTTCGCTGGAGTCCTAAAGCTTGAGAAATGGCTTTTTAACTCTTTTCAGAGTGATAGATGTCGATTACTTTATTTCTCATCTCTTCTTGAATTTATTTGGATCATGTTGTTGCAGCATTTTGAGATCCTTTGGTCAAATTCATTTTGTCAACTATTTAAGTGATTTATTGATTGAACAGGTCTGGAGGTAATCAGGCTTGGGTGTGGTCAGTGAAAATGAACTCAGCTTTCCATACAAATGTGATTAACAACAGTTATTTCACAATTTAACAAGGGGGAGGGATAACTTTTTACACAGAACCGGGTAGCGATTTTCTCCCCTTAGTCAATAAAATCACCATTTATAAATGGTATTTTATATTTACTTGGGCTATCTGTCTGATATTTACATTTGTTTGATGATTTTAAACATCAAAGTGGCAAAATTGAGAAAAAATAAAATAAAATTTAAGAATTGTTTTTCATGGCACATTGACGTGACATAAGTGCACGAGTGCATCATATAGAGCGTGGTGCACAGGAAGAGCAAACAAAAGCACCAGCAACAATGTCCTCCTGCTGCATGGACGCCCAATCGGCCTATTGTGGGGCCCGACAAGACAGACACGTGCACCACAGCATCTATTTAAAAAGTGGGGGTGAGGGGAATCAATCTGGTAATACAATGCAATGTCCTCTAAAGTGAGGGGGGGGGGGGGGGGCGTGGGGTATTCAGGACCGTGGACAGTTACCTCCTACCCTGGCGGAGGTCTCCCAGTCGGATCAGCTGACGACCGCGCATGCACGAGTACCGCCCCCCTCCTCATCTATGGCCAAACGCAACTAGCACGTCCACACTTGATGGCTTCTCCCTCTTCTGGGTGACAACACGGGAAGGGACACTTTTGTTTTGGTTTTTTATTTTTTTTTGGGGGGGGGGGGATTTTTTCCTTTTTTATTTCTCCGTTAAACAAGACAAGTGCATCAGATTTTTTGGGGCGAGGAAGATACAGCAACAGAACTGCAAAATGTTGCTCGAACACCCGGGCTCAAGTTGTCAGAATAACGCCAATTTCTCCCGCTACAGCGCAGGCCAAGGTAAGAATAATACAAGGAATTATTCATATTAATACATGAAAATAATATATATTTTGTAATCTGCATTTACAAATATGATAGTGCGCGTTTTTAATGTGTGTTTAATTTTGTGGCTGTAGAACTAATGGAAGCTGCTTCTAAATGCCGCTACGGGGGTCAGTTGAAAATGTTATCTTCTTTGCGAGTGAGGAATTTTTCATGCAAATCCGAATGCATGTTGGGCCTTTTTTTTCCCCTTGAGTTTTGCAGTTCCACCACGGTTCCTTAATGCATCACAAGAAGGGCTAAACTGCTTTTCTTTTGAAACGAAAAGTGCACAAACTACCCTTTCCATGTGTTTTGTGTATTTTATGCTGCACATGCGCACTGTTGTCATATTTCGGGTGCGTTGCATGCGTGCGGGAGACGTTTGAATGCGTAATGAGCTCCCATTGTTGCACAAATGGCCGGAACAGATGTTGTGCGCGTTCTGCCATTTCACACCGCCGACCCCGCCATGTTGTCACGATAACGGATATGGTGCATGGACCGTCCCCCCGTCCCCCCCCCCCCCCACGCCGTCCCACCACTCTGACACCCACCCACAAAAAAAATTTGCACCGGAGCACCCCCTACTAAAAAAAAAAAAATAATAATAATACAATAAAGAAAAAGAAAGGAACAAAACTGCTTGGCTCACCAAGAGGAGACACAAATGAGACTGCAACAAGTGTCACGTTCCTTCTTCAGGTGGAACACCGACGTTTGTCGAAATGGACATGAATTACGCAAAATGCTACCACTAGATGTTACGTAAACACAGCACTTGCCAAAATAACAAAAAAAAAAAAATGAACGTTGACTTTTCCAAACGAAATTATCAAGTAAAAAAAAAAAATCAGTAAAACACACAAAAATAAAGAGTATACACTTTGTATGTGAACATAACAACCCTCTCCACAAAATAAATAAATACAATAAAATCTCGAGTTTTCCAAACAAGTTAAATCAGTAAAACACACACAGAAGTAGAGCATGCACTTGACACGAATTGCGTAATTTTCGATTATGCGTTGGTCAGTGAACACGTCACTCCTCCAAAATCTAGAACTTTCAAAACAAAATTCATCCGATTCATTTCGAATTCGGAAAACATACAGAGATCATAAGTATTACAATTTAACATATTCAAAAATATTGGTAGAATATGATAACTAATAATAATAGCATTATGTAAAAAAAATATTAATAAAGGTTAAAATGATCTGAACAACCACTCCCAAAACAAATACATATTTCTAAAGGACACATTTTATTGATTTTTATGAAACACAAAAACTTTTGTATTAGTCCAAAAAATCTGAAAATATAAAACCTATTTAAACATGCTTGCACAATTGCAGGTCAGGTGGAATCTTTTTTTAATACATTAAAAATATGAATTACAAGTTTAACTTATCTAACACACCAGCCCAAAATTTATTTTAAAACACTGATGATTCGTTGTTGTTGTTTTTTTGTTGTAAAACACAAAAATATAATTACAACACCCACCCCATGTTAATTTAAAAAAAAAAACTAAGGGTTACATGTATTTAAATATAAACACCATTTATGAAATCCTGTTTCTTTTGGGACCATTTTTCAACCAGTCACGCAACATACCACTGTTATTTTGTTAAAAAAAAAAAAAATTAAACATAGAAATGTTAATATTAGAAAGACACACACACACACACAATCTGACAAAACGTGTAATAAAAACAAGTAAAATAAGTTTAACTTATTTATTGTTTCTTAAGGGGTTTTTTTAATCTTCAAAGTCAGGTCGAAGAAACAGATATATTGAAACATTTTGAATTAAATGTTTAAATATATCAAATTACGAGAAAATATTTGCAGTTTATTAACATGCCATATTATTATCGCATATTATTAAACACGGCAATGCGACCCTTTTCCTTGCATTTTACATTTTTTTTTTTTTTTTTAATAAAGGGTTCCTACTAAATTCATGGACAAGTTATGGTTTGGATTTTTCGGGGTTCTTTTCATAACAGTTGCTCTGTGGTTTTATTTGTTTACTTTAAGGCAGCCCCATGGTTGCAAATTTTTTTTAAAAAATATAATAATAATAATAAATGAAGTGAATAAAACCTAAATGATGTCGTAAGTTGCCAAGTAAGAAAAGATGCACATTTCCCCGTCCTTGAAATATACCCACTGCCAAATGGCGCGATTGATTTTCGATTCCTCAGCATGCTTGCACTCCGCCTGATTTCCCCAGGCGCCATTTTGTGCCCCCAAGATCGGCGTCCATCAAATTCATCGGGGCGCCGCACGGCTCGATCGACATTGCGTTTGAACGCCACGCATCATCGGCCCTAAATAAACACACAAAGTCTCCGAGGGCTCCACGACAACCCACAGAAAATAGAAAAAGCATGTTCAAACGGAGACAGAGGAACTTTTTTATGTATTATTTTTTATATATATATGAACCATATTGGTGCGGTTCATATGCAACCCATGTAAGAAATTGAACAAGGCCGTATAAATACATTTTAGCGAACCGAATTTAACTCGTTTTACATTTAATTGACGCTTTACAAATTGATGATATAAATATTAACACCCCCCCCCCCCCCCAGTATTAACGAAATATTAAGTACACATGCTGAGAAGCTCTTACGCATGAGCATATGTGTGAATTATCGTGTTATTACATGGAAAAACGTAATAACAAATAATAAAATATAATACGGTGAGCAAAATATAAAGAAGCTATAAGCAACGTCCTTGCTCATGCGCAAAAAGTAGACATTGAATTATGGATGTGGAAATGGGTGTCGCTGTTCAATCACGAAAAAAATAAAATATAAAATAATAAAAAGTTATCCGAGAAAGCGACTTTGAAGACAAAACGGTTCACTTGCTTTAAATCGGCTTAACAGGTGGCACGTGCGCGCAAATAGGC
This sequence comes from Phycodurus eques, assembly GCF_024500275.1. Classification (NCBI taxonomy): domain Eukaryota; kingdom Metazoa; phylum Chordata; class Actinopteri; order Syngnathiformes; family Syngnathidae; genus Phycodurus; species Phycodurus eques. The sequence continues at coordinate 8,305,042 of NC_084539.1, forward strand.
CCAAAACTCGCCTGGTCGTCGCAAACTTAAAATGTTTCGAGTTTTTCAGTGTGTATGAATTTAGTGTGTGTATGAATGCAAATTGTTGTATTTGTAATATTCGACTTCTTCTACGATTCTACCACATGTACTTTTTGTTCTGCTCTTACATTTTCCTTCTACGTTTTGATATACAGTAGGCCAATATACACACATATGAAGTTAGTAAAAAAAACACTTTTGTTTCCGACTTTAGTTTTCAAACGATTTTCAAAGTAAAGTGACACGAAGATGCAAATAATTGACGTTCACGTTTGTTAACGATTCTCCTCTTGTCGAACTTGTTCCACCATATGCACGATTTGGACTTGGAGGGGTTCGAGTACTGCCTCTTTTGTTGTTTTAATATTCCAAGTGGCTCTCTCCGAAAGCGAGCAAATGACTTGTTGACTTATTGCTTGGATGGCCGAATGGGCACCTGTCCCGTGACGTCACCCGCCTCCGCTCCGAAGGCTTCATGCATGTTGCACGGCCTCGTGCGGCGTCCACGATGCAGGCCATTGGAGCGTTTGTTTTAATAAATAACAAGCCGGTTGGTGAAGTCTTATGTGACCTTTCTGCTGTTCTCTCTGAATGATTTAAAACTGGGCGGATATTGTTTGTATGAGCCTCATGTTAATGTGATTGCGGTGTGTAGGCTTTTATCACAAATTAGGATATTCATGACGTGTTTGTAAGGGTTAAAAACATCTGCTCCATTGTACAATACAGTATGTGTTTGTTAATTAGTTATGTCAAATATCAGTCCAATGTGCGCATTTTAATTCATAATAAAACAAATATGAAAAATACACTCATACAAATGCAGAAAAGAATGACACATGCCATTTGTCACATTTAAATCAAGTGAACAAAAACATAATTTAATTTACTATATGAGTTCTGCTGCGTAAGCACACTTTGTGCAATTATGCGCGGTGTCATATTTGAAGGCACCTTACGCAATATATATAATACGTGGTAGGGAAAACAATTTTAAGGAAGAAACTCTCTTCATATTCTGAATTATTAATTCATAGACACAATGATTGGCATTTCATATACGTCACCTTTCCATAGACTCAGTAACTGATATTTGAGATGTTTTTTAATCTTTTTATTGTAAGTCCCAAACCATTTGATATACTAGACGGCAATGGTTGTGCTTATTTGCATTTATTTTATATTTTATAACCACTAAAATCACTTAATAGAGGGAAAATCAGAAGGCAATAATGAAACTTTGAAAATTATTTTTTTAAATTACATGGTTCCCCAAAATATACAACTGCAACTTCAAAAATAACAAATAATTATTATTGCAGTAAGAATAATTCATTAAATGTGCAATATGAGGCAAGTCGGTCCTCAATTTTTTTACAGATGTATTTCATGAGTTAAATACAGTTGCATTTGTAAAACAAAAATTTAAAAAAATAAACAAATACTGTCATAAAATTAGTTGTGAGATTGTATAGCCGCGACCCTAGCGAGGATAAGCGGGTCGGAAAATGGATGGATTGTATATTAAAAAGAATGATGTATAGGTATGTATGTGTTGTACGTGACCTAAGCGGTGACCCTTTCCCACCCCCCCCCCCTCTCTCTCTCTCTCTCTCTCTCTCTCTGTCTGTCTCTCTGAGCAGACATCCCAGTGTGTGCAGGCTGCAACCAGCACATCGTGGACCGCTTCATCCTGAAAGTGCTGGAGCGCCACTGGCACAGCAAGTGCCTCAAGTGCGCCGACTGCCACACTCAGCTGGCCGACAAGTGCTTCAGCCGGGGGGATAGCGTCTACTGCAAGGATGACTTCTTTAAGTGAGCACACGCACACACACACACACACACACACAGGAAAATGACAAGACATTTGGTACACCTGAACAGTATACTGACATCCAGCTGTATCAAAATGTCTGCCTTCACCAATATAATAATGCTCAGTTTTGACTGACACGTCAAGGACGTGTTCGTTTAACAATATGTCTACGAGTTCCTAATATTTTGAACCGCCCACCAAGTTGAACTTGAAGGTACAAGAGACTGGAAAGGAAAGTGGCTGACATCGAAGAATTTCATATCAGGTCAGGATAGGTTTTTTAACGGAATTTAGTCGGATTTTGTACAGAAAGCAGGACTTACTTGTTTGGCCTCTTCACAAAATAGTTGGCTTTGGTATTATGAAGGAATGCTGCGATATAGCCACTTTAAAATGATAGCGGAATTTCATTACAACGACAGTGATGATGAATAGTATCACGCTGTTGTTGGCAGAAAGCTAAATTACTCATCGAGCTGCTTTTGGTGTAAATGAATGAATACTGGAAAGTAATCGCTTTGAAAACATTACAACATTGCGCTGAAGTAACTGATTACCGGCTGTAACCGGGTGAGAAAATTCGTAAAAGATTCACATATTTTCAATAGCCTGATGCTGAACGTAGAACAGCAAGTCTACTCTCATGACAATTTGGTACAATTTTGTACGAAAAGTAATCAGGATTATTTAGCAGAAAACAAAAGTCTAATTTCTCGCTTTTAGCTTACGTCTGTTTACTTGTTTACAATGTTCAAGCGTAGTGTCGTGGGAACATTTGTTGAATATTGACCTATTTGACTGGACTGAGTTTGTATTGTTGTTGCAGTAGTTTTACATAAGTGAGTATGAAACACACTTGTTTTTTCCTATGAATTCATTTATCGCCGTGAATATTCCCTAACAATGGCCGTGAGAGCATTTGATGCAATTCTAAAAAAAAAATAAAAAAAATGTAAAAACCCTGCTCATAATACATTATTTGTGTATACAGCTGTTGTATTAGATCTGATTCAGTCGCAGCTGTTATGGTGTCAGTATTGTATCTACAAGATGTGAACTGACCATGCACCTTGTCCACACACACCCGTGCCCCGAAAGGAGATTTGGCACCAAATGCGCGGCGTGTCAGCAGGGCATCCCACCCACGCAGGTGGTGAGGCGGGCCCAGGACTTCGTTTACCACCTGCACTGCTTCGCCTGCATCGTGTGCAAGCGGCAGCTGGCCACGGGCGACGAGTACTACCTGATGGAGGACAGCCGGCTGGTGTGCAAAGCCGACTACGAGACCGCCAAACAGAGAGGTGCGTGGGTCGTATTGTTTACTACTTCTTTTAAGAAAATGAAGCTACAAAATGCACTCAGCTACTATAAGAGGCCCAAAAGACCCACATTAAATTGTGGCGCGCTAAATTTAAAGTCCCCTTTTTATCTCCCCATCTGTTTGTTTGAACATACACCCAAGGGCTGAACTCAACTTTTTGCCCCCCCCCCCAAAACATACACGTTTATTTTACTAATGAAAGGGTGCAATTACTTAGAAGAAGGGGGCAGCCATTTGGAGGATGTTTTGCCAACAGATGTGATGCAATTAATAAGAGCCCAGGTTTTACTTAATGGGCATTCTGGGGTCATTTTAGCTGTTAAACATATCATAGTTTGAACCAACTTGTTTTTGTATCACTTAAATCTAATTGGTTGCATTTGTCAGAGCACCGTATTTCAAATAGTTTATGGCGTAAAAAGGATTTACAGCTGGGGTGATACCCTCAAAGGTACAGTGGAACCTCTAGCGACGACCACAATCTGATCCATGACTCCGGTCAACTTCCAAGTCATTCTACTGACAAAATATAGGAAACAATTTATGGTGAATTTCAATTTGCTCGCTGTCATAAAGCCTTCATTAGCTGTCCAGGCAAAGCTTTAAGTAACATTTTAACATGACTAACAGTCACACAAGTTAATTTATAGAATAATGCAAAATGACTCATCTTTTGGAGACATCTGATGTAACAGAGCGAACAAGAAACAGTTGTTGATCTTGGCGAGCTTTTTCGTTCATTTCATGCTCATATCGTACTTAGTACAAGATACAGCACAAATCAGTTTTTTCATACAAAATAAAAAGGTCAATATAGCATTCACGCTTCAATCAGTTTATTTATTTACTCAAATATGGGCCTTTGTGGGGGGGGGAAGACGGACACACCCACTCAGTCAGGATGTTGACTCATGTGCGCAGCTAGAATAGGTTGAGAAAGGCGGGTGTAGATGTCGACCTTGAGGAAAGAAACGGTGTCCTCCTGCCAGGGCTTTCCATTGTACCTACTTTACATCCAAACCATCGGGAAAAGGCACCAGGCTACTACCTGGTTGGTAGATTAGCAACCAGTGCCATATATGGACACGCTTGCACTGGGCCACCGTTGTCCCTGCACAGTTTTGCGCCCTACCCCGAGTTGAACGCCACGAAAACCAAGTGCCTTTTGCAATTACCGTTACAATTCGCCGTTACAAATTAGTGTTAGTGATTAGGGTTCGGGGTATATGATCTTTCATGTCAAGTGCATTGTTACAAAATCCTGCTTTTCTTCAAATATGCCCAAGTCTTTTTTACTTACTGTAGGAATAAGGTTAGGATTAGGTTTTGGATATTTGAGATATGGATTAGGATTTAAGGGGTTAGGGTTACAGTAATGGTTGAGCTTTATGGTTGGCCATTAGTGTTAAGATGATATGGTCTTTGAAGTTAGTTCCGTTGTTACAAAGTCTTTTTTTTTTTTCAAATATTTTCAAACCTTTGTTATATAGAAATAGTGTTAGCGGTCAGGGTCAGGGATGAATAATTTGAGATGGGGATTAGGGTTTAGGGGTTAGGGTTAGGATTATAGGGTTTTTCACATCAATCCCATTGTTAAAAAGTCCTATTTTTATTCAAATATGCCCTTTGTCTGTCCCATTGTCCTGTTCCTTCATTGATTCACATTGCGCGTCACCTACTCCACCCAGAAGCCGACTCGACCGCGAAAAGGCCCCGAACGACTATCACGGCCAAGCAGCTGGAGACCCTAAAGAACGCCTACAATAATTCTCCAAAGCCGGCCCGCCACGTCCGCGAGCAGCTCTCCTCTGAGACGGGCCTGGACATGCGGGTTGTGCAGGTAAGGTTTATTATGATCCATTAGGAAGCCGATCCATTAGTGTCCTGATTTAATTACGGCGGGACAATGGGCGGGGCGAGCTGGCACCGCAGCACTCCGCGGACCCAAACGCCAGGGTGAATTTACGGCGAGATGGAGCAAGATGAAGTCCACATCAAAGTCGGCGCGGTTTAAGTGAGAGCTCGTTAACAATGGTGAGAGCCGGCCCCCCTCAACTATTGTCGCCCGGGCCGAGGAGCCCCCATCTCGGCAGCCGTATATATTGTTTTATTTGCAAGGACAAACGTGGGGGACGGAAGCCACTAAAATTACATTATTCCGTGAAAGGGAAGGCGGCAAGGAGAGTTCACCTGGGGCGGAATATCATTAAGGCACATCTAAAACGCCTTTTTGTGCTATACGTGTGCATGGCAGATTAAACGGCTAAGAAATGGAGATGTTTTACGCTCCTTTTTCACTCTTAAAAGCACTTCAAATTTCGATTGCAATGTACCTTTTTGCTTGTGTAATGAAAAGAGCAGCAAAAGTAACAAGAGGATAAGAAGGTTTGACTGCAATAACAGTATTTAAACATCCCGTATTTTGCCAAAACAACAATATGTACATATGTAATCACAACATGTGATGTAATATTGTTATTATTATATGAATTAAAACCATCCACGCATTTCTTAGTTCCAGATGTTTTTCTGCGGCGAGGCCTGAAATCAGGTCATTCGAATTTCTCGAGCTGATCTACGTCACTAGCGAAGATCTACGTCTACCTCTTCACTCCCGAGCCAACGCTGTCAACATAACAAACACGTGTGCTCTCACAAGTGGGTCTTCTACACCGAGGCAACCAATCAGAGGAAAGGGGGCGGTCTTAGACAACACAAAACTGGGTCGAAGCCATTCGCACTCACATTCACACCTACAGGCAATTTAGAGTCTTCAAGAGGACTTGCATGGTCTTCAGTAAGAGTCCTTGAAAATGGTGGTCAGCGTAGTTCTGAGGTTAGGGGATCAAATCTGGGCTCTGGTCTTCCTGTGTGGACTTTGCATGTTCTCCCCGTGCTTGCGTGAGTTTTAAGTGGGTATTACAGCTTCCTCCCAGATTACGAAAACATGCATTTTAGGTTAAATGAAGATTCTAAACTGTCCTTCGGTGTGAATGAGACCGAGACGGTCCCATTAAACAAGGATTGACGCAATTTTTGGAGATGCTTCCGAAGGCGTCACTTCCATAGACCGTGGCCATGCATCCCATGAATTGAAACCTAATAAATGTATGCCATCTTTTTTCCTTGCAGGTTTGGTTTCAGAACCGGCGGGCCAAAGAAAAGAGGCTGAAGAAGGACGCCGGGCGCCAGAGGTGGGGCCAGTACTTCCGCAACATGAAGAGGTCACGTGGAAGCTCCAAGTCAGACAAAGACAGCATCCAGGAGGAGGGCATGGACAGCGACGCCGAGGTGTCCTTTACAGGTACGGATCATTTGCTCAGTTGTACTCCAGGGAAGACAGTCCAAGAACCAAACCTTTCTTTTCATCTCTGGAAACAGATGAACCTCCCATGTCAGACCTCGGCCACAGCAACGGCATCTACAGCAGCAACTCCCCAGCCATGGGGGGCCGCCCAGGGGGTAACAACCATGCCTCTTTCCCACTGGAGCATGCCGCCCTGCCCTCGCAAGATCAATTCCACGACATGCGCTCCAACAGCCCCTACGGCCTACCCCAGTCGCCGGGGTCTCACCCGGCGCTACCTCGGCACCAGCCGCTCATCACCAGCCTGGTCTACCCCGAGTCGGGCCTGTCCATCATGACCCAAGACGGGGGGATGAACCCCGCCGTGAGGGTTTCCATTGGTGCCGCCAACGGCCCGAGTTCGGACCTGTCCACCGGCAGTAGTGGTGGATACCCGGACTTCCCTGCCAGTCCGGCCTCCTGGTTGGACGAAGTGGACCATGGACAGTTCTGATTGCTTGGTTCTCAGAAACCGGACTTACTTTCATGATTTTGTCTCTTTTTTTCGTTTGTCTTCTGTTTGGTATTATGGACTAAATAAGACCGTGATTGTATGGCAGAGTGACGGAAACTCGAAAATCACTAGTATCCCATCGTTGGTTCCGTTTGGATGGAGGACAAACTTCTTCGTAAAAAGCACTTGGCCGAATGGTCTATGTAAGCATTCATTTCCAGACAATATGAAGACTGAGAATTAAGCATCCCTCGGCTCGTCCTACTGCTTTTTCTGTCGTCTACGGTGTGTTCAGGTGCAGAAGTCTTTAAATGTCTGGTTGTTGCCAAATGTCAATATATATATGTGTGTGTGTGTGTGTGTGTGTGTGTGTATATATATATATATACGTATATATACATATATATATATACACGTATATATATATATACATATATATACATAATGGTTTATCATTGTGGAGACTATTTTTATACGAGGACCATTAATAGGAGAATCCAGTGAGTGCAGAGTTTGTACTTTCTGCAAATGTATGGCGAGATGTCATCGTAACGACGGTTCCTACATCTATGCATTTGTGTGTCTTGTTCTACTCGAAAACAAAAAACCCGAGGAGGTGCTCGCTGTAGCAACCGGGGGCTGTGATGTATATGTTTGTTGATGTGGAAAAATGTTTTATGTCTTATTTATTCCTTTATGGTGGTGACCGCGTTGATTAGGATCATGACGATTCCTGATGAATGATGCAGGACTTTAATAAATTAATAAATTTGTCACTTGTTTGGCTTTCTTTGGTTGGATCAGATTAATATCCCTAATGGGAGACACATCGTTTTACAGAGATGTGTTTTGTCCCAGGCATCACCGTATGTTGTACGTGTAATGTTTTATAAGGTTGTGGTGGACTTTCGCAGAACTTCCTAATTATATAATAAAACACTGTCATTAGTGGTCCAGCAGTATCGACGGTATTGGTGATAATACTAAGATTCTCATCATAACGAAAGTCATCGTAAAGTGCGCGTAATTGGACATTGGAAAGCCACGATTGAAAAAAAATACATTATGCATGTGTGTTGCGCCATAAGTGAATACGACATAATTGATTGTGATATCAGCTAGGTTTTTAAAACCCTACTTTACAAGATCCGCAAAGGTCTTCATCTTAACGCAAGTATACATTTGACTTGTATTACCACTGTTTTTGCCAAATTTGAACTTTTTTACAATTTCAGTCTTCACTCACATAATTTTTTTCGTGTAAATTGTAACTTTATTCTTGTAATAACTTTCAGAAGAACTTTTTTCCAATAATGTATATATATAGAGTATCTTTACTTAATTTCTATGACTACATCCTTGTAAGCGTATGACTTTAATCTCATAGTATTCTTTTTTCCAGTGTCGTATCGATTGCGCTCGCAACATTACAACGTCATATAAACTTAATAACTGCTTTTATTCCTCTCAATATTTTGATATCATTGCCCGTAAGTAACACTTTTTTATTGTAAAATTATTGCTTTCTTCTCATAAAAAAATCACACTGATATTCTTGTAATACTACGGCTTTATTTGATCAAATTCCACATTTTTTCCTCGGAAATTTGTTGATGTAATATCATAAAATTTCTACTTTTTTCTTGGAACCTCTTTATTCTTGTAAAATTGCATGTTTTTTTTCTTTTGTAATATTATGATTTTATTCTCATAAAATTGTTTTTTTTGTCTCAAACAACTATTAATGTAGCCTCATAAAATTCCAACTTTTTTCTTGTAATACTATAACTTTATCCTTTCAAAATTCTAGTTTTTTCCTCAAACAATTATGAATATATTCTCATCAAATTCCAAAACAAAGCAAAGCAAAACTAATTTATTTATATTGCGCATTTCATACACAAGGTAATTCAATCTGCTTGACATGATTCAAATCATTTCAATACAAAGGGGGAAAAACAGCTTATAACCATTTCAAACAAAGAGAAAAATAAAAACACAAACAGCATACAGCGCAAGACAGATCATTTCAACGTGAAATGAATGTTTTTTGGGTTTTTTTTCTCTCTTTTGGGGGAGTTTTTCCAGGGTGGCTTCAGATGTAGCACCATTTGATCATTTTGCTGATTTGTGCTGATATTTAACTTGACGGATTGTATTTTTTTCACGAAAATAACAAGCAAATTCATTGTTTTCATCTGCTGTTAGGATTGCTGGAGCTATCTGATTCGAGTGCGAGTATTGTTGGGCTTCTTTCTGAGGATTTCAGGAAAGTGTTGCTGTCTAGCCCTGACGAACGCTTGGTTAAAATTACAAAGACTTTGTCTGGAGAGGTCCTAGTCAATTTGGAGTTTAGTTTTTCTCCACTTACGTTCTGCTTTCCAACACTTTGATTTAGAGGTCTTTCCCATCGTAGATGCCGCTCCACAGTGTCCAAAAGACTGTCGTGGTTTTAATAGGAGCGACAGCATTCATAACATTTTTAATTTTCCAGGTGAATTTATCCAAAGGTTCATGAACTGTCTCAGCATTCACAGTTTGTGACACAGCTACCGTCTCCATAAACTTAGTGGCGGTACTCTTGTTTATGTACCGTTTCTTAATAGACATCGAGGTTGTTCGAACTTTTGGGAGAATCTGTAATTCAAATAATACACAAAAATGGTCAGAAATAGCCATATCCTTAATGTCAACATCCTTAGAGATGACCAGGTCTAAGAAGTGACCTTGAGTGTGGGTTGGATTCTTTACATGTTGAGAGAGGTCAAATGAGTCCAGTATTGCAGAGAGTTCTTTCGATTTCTTTTTCCACGTTATCGTCAACATGAATGTGAAAGTCTCCCGTTATGACAAAATAGTTGTAGTCAGTACAAGTAACTGACAGCAGTTCTGAAAGATCCTCCATAAATTTTCCATTGTACCATGGAGGTCTATACATTATTTTACAAATAACCTTTGGAGCACCTTTTACTAAAAACAGAGCTATTCAAACGAGCTATCAACCAGTATAATTTCTTTCCACTGAAACACTAATTACCGGCACGGTGGCCCACCGGTTAGAGCGTCAGCCTCACAGTTCTGAGGACCCGGGTTCAATCCCCGGCCCCGCCTGTGTGGAGTTTGCATGTTCTCCCCGTGCCTGTGTGGGTTTTCTCCGGGCACTCCGGTTTCCTCCCACATCCCAAAAACATGCATTCATTGGAGACTCTAAATTGCCCGTAAGGTATGACTGTGAGTGCGAATGGTTGTTTGTTTGTATGTGCCCTGCGATTGGCTGGCAACCAGTTCTGGGTGTACCCCGCCTCCTGCCCGATGACAGCTGGGATAGGCTCCAGCATCAACACCGCTGCCTTTTTCTCTTCTTATTTGACACTTGTTCATAAAATGAACATTTGCTGGTGTTGCCTCAATGAAAATGCTATTACAGCTACTTTCCGCTCTGATGAGCATTCTTGGCCAGGGTCTTGTAAAAGTGGCTCAAATCTATTTGTAAGTCTGATATAAATATTTTGCATTAACTCGCATCCTCTATTTTTGCCCTTGGTTGTAGCAAACGTCCACGGCCACTCTCGCGGTTGAAGAAGCACTCAACGCAGGGTCGCCAGTTTCCTTGGTAATCTGCTGGTGTTCTGTCCTCCCCTTTCGATGCTTTAGGCTTTGCTCCCAGTAAATTCCAGGGAGGACTGGTGGATGATCCATTACCGTTTCCACAGTCCACATCCGTCCTCTTTGTGGCGCTAAGTGGCTGCCTGTTCGCATGCTCCTACTCACCATTTTGAAACGTCGGTAGAATGGTTTCATCCCCCGACTGTACATTGACATCCACATACGCTTCGAGACGGAGGATTTTGGTTTCCAGGACTGCCATCTTATGTACTAGTTTGTGATAGTCTTCAGTGGAAAAGGGAGGCATCTTCTTGTTTGTCTTGTTGCTAATTAGCAGGCCACGCTCACGTAATGGTGAGGGGGCATCTAAAAATATTGGAATATGGCAACAACTGAGTAGCTACAAAAAAGTACAGTCCCACAGGTTTAAAAATATCCAGGAGTCGCTGCTTGTGATTTCTTTGGAAGAAGAAAAACAAGCTTATCAGCAAGAAGAAATGGAAACAGATGCGACGCAAGCAGATCGAGCAAAAAAAGCGTCTGCACTGTGCGAGAGCAAAAGCTAACAAATTCCAACATTGTTCTTGTAAAATATATTTTTTTCTATCATAATATGATACATTGTGATAATAATTTTTTATCCCTCCCTACATTGTGCTAGTCTGCGACCATACATTTCTGGTCATATAGAGAACAATGCTTGAACTCAACTCTTCCGAACTAGCCCCGGTTCTATCAATTGAGTGCCTAACGAACAATCGGCACTGAATTGAGTGCTTTTAAGAGGGAATGTGATGCAGACAGCAAGTCCACTCATCAATTGGGAGATTACTCTGCCTTGTTTGCGCTCAACTGCCCTTATGGGAAAGGAATCTAAAATCCATTAGCCTGGGAGGGATCAGATACCCCCTGTGAATTCCTCCCATTTGTTTAGGTATTCAAAGTCAGGTTCAATTAAGTGGATTAAAACCAAAAGGTAGGTGTGTGTGTGTGTGCGTGTGAGGGTGGCTGTGCTGCTCACATACTGACTTGACGCACCCTCGCATATGGTGACAAATATATATATATATATATATATATATATATATATATATATAAAACACATGGTATGTTACCATAAATAATTAGCAGAGCATTGCCGCAGCAACCTGACCTGTTTAATTGCTAATGAGCCCTTCGAAATATGGAGATCCGATAACCTCCTGTATAGTCACTTGCCAAGCTTTTCAATGATGTTGAACTATAGTACATTTTTAGGGGTGGATCTCACACATTGCTGCAGTCATTAAGTGACCGTAATTTATGGGTTGTTTATTTACTCAACTGGACGGCTTTATTTACACAAACACAGTTTTGGAATCCCACTCAACAATGTTACAGAAAGGTGATGGAAAACATGTGACAAACAGAACACGCTAATGGTCCTTAAACCTCTGTGCTCTATGCTGGTCATTTGTGTTCACCTCGCTACCTTTATTTGAACCTTTTGTCTTTTTCCTTTCCTTTTCTTGTATGAGTATAACTTTATTTTTGTAATAGCCCACCTTTTCTTCTCATTAATCACTGCTTTTCCTTTTAAAATGATGATGGGTAAAAGGTAGCATTTATATGAGGGACGTTTATTGGTCTAGTCTTTTCCCTTTTTAATTGAAAATCAACTGCTATGTTAATTCTAACCTTACGTAATGTTTTGTTTCAGTGCGAAGATAAGAAAGCTGACCAGGTTCCTCTCCCTCTTTGCAGCGAGACAAAGCAAGATGTCTGTGGTTTGGGGGGGCACCAGTTGCATGCGGGAGATAATAACTGCCTGGTCATGTGTGTATACTGTATATCACCTCGCCTAAGGAGAAATGGGCACACTGCGTAGAGCTATCAGGTTGTATTTGAACTGAATTTTTTATTCAATTGGAGCCCTCATTCTCAAAGTGTTTGTCCTGTCACTTGTCTACTAAAGTGTTAATATTTTTCCTGTGACAGTTTTGCTCATATCTAGCATTAAGACACAGAATCCTGTTACTTTTAAATAACGACTATTGTATTTTCTACCTGGGAAAATTTTGAAATGCATGACTAAACAAATGAGTTCTGGGTGGCCAGCTGTCCTCCGTTCGCCGCTAATGGCCGCCTGCTTCCCCTCTCAGGTTGCCGGGACAAGAAAAGGTAGGACACGCAGGATATTGGCTGCGATCCCTCCGACCGAGCAGCAGGTTAGCGCTGTTACGGCTGAAGCGGCGGTTGCGAAATCGGACCCTGACCACGTTTGTGAATGTCGCGTTTATCTTATTCGAGAAGATGATGTCTCCAGTAATGTCACCTACATTTCTTCCATCCGGTGGGACAAACGGTCGCTCTGTTCTTTCGCCACCCTTAACTTCCCAGCAGGTGTGAGATTTTGGTGGCCAAGAGTTGAACCCTTGCTCAAATAACAGGGATTATCCCAATCTACTCTTTGGGATTGAGCTCCAAATCCCCACAGTTTTACCTGAGTAAAGAATTAGATTAACTCCGGGGACGCAATTTGTCGGATGACTTGCGACACAATGGCGGGTGGTCGCGGCAGGTGTTGCGCAGTTACATTTCCAACTCGTGGGAAGTTTAGAAAAGAAGAAAATGCAGGAGAGGGTGAAGTATTAAAATGAAGATTGAAATGCTAACAGATTTCCTCAGGGTGGTCCGTGTCAAACAATTAATTAATACTTAATTGACGTAATTTGACAAGCTGATCAACAGTCCACATTTTAACGCACTTACCCATTTATGTTCATTATATTTAGGCAAAACTACCCCAAATGATGACTTTGGTGCATAAATTATGATTTTACTCATAAAATGACAACTTGTAATCCAACTTGCAATACTGTGTTATCCTGTTTATATTACTCCTTTTTCTTGTAAAAGTAAGACTTGCGCAAAAAAAGAAGTTCTTGTGTAGTACTTGAATTCTTGTTCTTGAATATTGCTACTCATGTTTTCTCACAGAATTGTGCCGATTCGGTGTGATTATATTTTTCTCATAAATTTCTACTTTACTCATAAAATTATTACATTGCTCATAAAATTACAACTAATTTAATACTACCTATTTCTCATAAATTATAACTTAGGTGTGAAATTACTACAGCTGTTCTTGTCTTGTCTTACTACATTATCATTAATGCTCGCAAGATAGATAGATAGATAGAGACAGACAGACAGACAGACAGACAGACACCGATATAATTGTGTTTTGTTTCTTGTAGTATTATGTAAATTAAGGCTTTATAGTTAGAAATTTAAAAATGTTACGTCCGACATCATTTTTGTAAAAATGTGACTTTTTTCTCGTGACGTTTTCACTTTATTCTTTTACTTGCATGACTTGCATGTGACTTGCTTTATTTTTATTTTCGATTTCCAACTGTTTTTATCGACTAGCTTGTTTTTTATATGCAATATTTCTATATTTTAGGTGGCACGGTGTTTTAGCGGTTAGCGTGTCTGCCTCAATTGAGAGATTCCGTGTTCGAAACTTGCTGTGTGGAGTTTGCATGCTTTCCCCCTGATGTGCGGGTTGTCTCCAGGCGCTCAGACTTCCTCCCACACTCCCAAAACATGCATGGTAGGTTCATTGAACCAATTGTGCATAGGTGTGAATCAAAAAATTTTGGGGGTGAATTTTCATTTTAAAGGGTATTGTGAGATTCATTTCGAAGCATATTCTACGACTCTAACGCAGATTTTTGTATTGTGGTATAATTAAGAATCGAGTGACCACAATTGGAGTTATTATGAAGCACAAATTCATCTTCTCTTTATATGAGGCCGCAGTTAAGCATTTAACAACCTTTAATGGTGCTTTCTGTGAAGGACTCTAAGCCTGTTGTCACTCTCTCTCTCACACACACACAGACATACACACACACACACACACACACACACGCACGTGTACACACACACATCATGCTCAAGGCCCCACGACCCGTGTCAGATGGTGGCGAGTAAATCAGTTGTGACAATAACACGTCCCTCGGGTCCCACACATCACGGCTACAATTCAGACCTAATGGAGCAGTGGAGGCGGCACGATGGGCGACTGGTTAGAGCGTCTGCCTCACAGTTCTGAGGACCGGGCTTCAATCCCCGGCCCCGCCTGTGTGGAGTTTGCGTGTTCTCCCCGTGCCTGCGTGGGTTTTCTCCGGGCACTCCGGTTTCCTCCCACATCCCAAAAACATGCTTGGTGGGTTAATTGACGACTCTAAATTGCCCGTAGGTGTGCATGTGAGTGCGAATGGTTGTTTGTTCGTATGTGCTCTGCGATTGGCTGGCAACCAGTTCAGGGTGTACCCCGCCTCCTGGCCGATGTTTGCTGGGATAGGCTCCAGCACGCTCGCGACCCTGGTGAGGAGAAGCGGCTCAGAAGATGGATGGATGGATGGAGCAGTGGACGGAAGGGCCGCACGTGTGTGTGTGTGTGTTTCTGTGAAATGTTCTTTTCAATTTTCGGCTGTGGTATCGAATTAATATGCAGTTATCAAAGTCATTCATTCTTTTCGTTCAATTGTGAATTAAGCTCTGGTTCAGACGTCTCAAACAACTGTGGAGTCCACCTTTACATGCGGGGTCAGGGCTCATACTAAAATAGCCCTGAGCCCAGTGGAGCAAATCCTATGTTCTTTACCGCAGGTCAATATGCACACGGACCGACTCTACACCTAGATAAAAAAAAAATAAGGAGAATATGGTTTATGAATATGTCCAGTTATGGAGGGTATTACTCTAAAAACAGCCTTAATTTGGTGCAGAACGTCGGCTTCTAGAGGCTTTAAAAGCAGATGTTGAGGCACAGAATTGAGGCACCATTGACTGGAATACTTGCACTACAGATGCGACGGCATTTCAACATCCACACAAGCTGCCGACACAACACTGGACAACTTCAGTTTATTGTTTATGTCCAAGATTAATATGGGCGCCATTCACGCACTGCAACTAATCAACACGGTCATTAGCGTGCGTGGTCACTGACAACCTTAATCAAATCCATCACGGCTCCCCCGAGGCCTCGCCATTACACCTCCGTCTGCATAATTATCTCTTCATGCCGCCCTCGAGACGTGAATGCAATATGCGGTAATGTGTCAGCGGCGTCTGATTGAAATGCATTCTGGGACATTCATATTAGAAACAGATGAGCCATGTATCACTCGCGTCTTCCTTGCGTGGCGACGCGGTTGTCGGAGTCATTTTTTATGCAACGCTCACTGCACTTCATATGCAAGTCGGAAGTGTGTTTATGTGTGAGCTACATGCTGATTTTTAACTGGTGTCAACTACTTTCTGATAAATGTCATGCTTTACTTTTGTCAAAAGTGCCACATTTTGACATTATTACAAAATTAATACTTCATTTTTTTATCCCAAAAATTACTTTTTAGTTACTTTGATTTTCATTTTTTACATTATGAAGTTATTCAAGTAAAATACATTTTAAGTAAAATAACGTTTGTCTTAGTATTAGCAAATGTATTTAAACAGTGCATTTTCTACACGAGGTAACTCAATGTGCTTTACATGATTAAAAGCATTTAAAAGGTAAAAATAAAGATAAGAGACAGCTTGAAACATTTAAAAACAAAGATGAATATATATATATATATATATATATATATATATATATATATATATATATATATATATATATATATATATATATATATACACACACACAAACACACACACAGTGCAAGAAATATCATTTATTCCACTTTTGAATACTAGATCAAGACTCAATCAAAGTATGAGAGAAAAGAAACAGTTATTAACCTTGATTTCAAAACATTGACACTTGGTGCTGACTTGACTTCTGTTTGCACCTTATTCCATTTGTGTACAGCGTAACAGCTAAATGCTGCTTCACCATGTTTGCTTTGGTCTCTGTGCTCCACTATTTGGCCTAGGTCTGGAGATGTCAGAGCTCTAATGGGTTTATATTCTATTAGCATTTGTTTTATATTTTCACGACCTAAACCATTGAATGATTTATAGACCAGTAGCAGAACTTTAAAATCTATTCTAAAGCTGACTGAGAGCCAGTGTAGAGGTTTTAGAATTGGAGTACTATGTTCTGATGTCTTTTTTCTGGTCAGAACCTGAGCTGCATCATTCTGAGTGAGTTGCAGCCGTTTAATGCTCTTTTGGGGGAGTCCAGTCAGAAAACCATCACAGTAGTCAAGTCTACTTGAGATAAAAGCATGGATGAGCTTCTCCTGGCCTGTTTGGGACATGCAAGCCTTCACTTTGGATATGTTCTTCAGCTGGTAGAAGGCTCTTTTAGTGATTGACTTGATATGACTACTGAAAGTCAGGTCGGAATCTATCAGCAAGCAAGGTTTCGGACTTGGTCTTTGGTTTTCGATGATAGTAACACCAGGTATTTACTATCAGCAAACCTCTTTTCTTTACTGCCAAGAAAATATTATTCAGGTTTTGCTGCAGTTTAATCGGAGAAAGATTTGGTTCATCCAGTTATTTATTTGATTTAGACAGTGACAAACACCTCAATTGAACTGTAGTCATCTGGAGACAGTGCTTGATATAACTGTGAAAACTATGATAGTCAACATTAAGACTGCGAAAAATGTGACCCAATGGGTAGCATTGAGTAGTTGAACAGGAGGGGTCCAAGAACTGACACTTGAGGGACCTCATAGGTCGTTGCCATTCGATGAGGTTGAACACTTCCAATGGCTACAAAGTAACTCCTCCAGGTAGGAGCTGAACCATCGAAGGACTGTTCCATTTAGTCCTACTCACGTTTCCAACCTGTTTAGCAGTTTGTTTTGATCTACAGTAGCAAAAGCCGCACTGAGATCCAACAAGACCAGAACTGACACCTTCTCGAGAAAGTCTTCAACCTTATATAATTTAGCACTTTGATAAGAGATGATTCTGTACTGTGATGAGTTTGGAAACCTGGTTGAAATTTGTCAAAACGTCCATTTAAATTCAAGTAATGAGTCGATTAAAAACCAATTTCTCGACAATATTGGCCATGAATGGGAGATTTGAGATTATGACTACATTCACGTGAAATTACACCTTTGTTCATTTTTTATTGGAAATTACTTTTTATTCTTAATATTACCACTTCATGCCTATAAAATTGCAACTTTTGCATTACAATGTTTTTCATGTACAGTAACATCATTCTTTTTGTCTTTGACTTCATTCTTATGAAATTCCGTCCGTGTGTTTTAAATCAGAATATTACGACATAAAAACATTGTTCTGACAAAAATGATGCTCTATTTTAGTTTGTCATATGGGTGAACATTGCATATTTTGTGATTGACGGTAACGTCATAATTTGCCGATCCGTCATTGAATGGATCTACGAATGAAGACATTACAGGCAGCGCAATCTTGGTACTCCGGGGATGTTCTGCGCTCTTCATTTATTTATTTATTTATTTAATTTATGTATTTATTTATTCATTCATTGAACCAAAAATGCTTCATTCCAACACTGCAACATTTGTCTCAGAATATTACATCACTTTCATAAAATTCAGTGATTTACTGATTCTTCAAGTTTGTGTTACAGTATTTTGACATTTAAATTGTGCTATTGCATTTTAAACGACCAACAAAAAGATATCAATGTTGATGATAAAATTTTATAATAACAAATTGCTTGTTTCAGGGGAAGCAAGCCTCTGATGAATGACCACAACAAATAATTAGTGAATCACGTTTCAATTAATTCTCTGTGAATAAATTAGTAGTTTTAATGGGTAATAAATCTTCCCCCCAATATTCCGCACTCCTGCAATGTTTAACTCTGCCTCCTTGTTACTGCGTCAGGTTTCATAATGGTACACACGCTTAAACTTACAGCGTGATAATCACCCGTTTTCTCATTAGAGCTCTTGGACCTGCAAAGGGCCATCCCTGCCTGGGTGGGGGTGGGGGGTCCCTGTGTCATCTATGAGGTGTTAACTGCTCCCCACAGGAGGCTGTCTGGCTCTTGCATCACCCGCCGAACCCCCCACCCCTCCACCTCTCCCAAGCCCACCCCCGCCCACGGGGAGCGACACTCAGCAGAGGACTCAGACTCCCAGATGGTGGCAACACAAGCAGCCGGCCTGTCGTGCTTTTCAATTACCAGCGCGAGCCAGAGGGAAGGTCATCGCTCAGCTGTCAGCTGGATGGATGGGGGACGCCGAATTCCTGCATGCGCAACCGATGCTGGAAGAACCCCAGAAATCGGGCTCTAGTGTTGAGCGCCTTTTCACCACCATCCGGGAACATCTTCCTTGTAGCTGTGTTGGTTTTCTTCTGGATTCAGGAGGGCATACATCACTTTAGGGATCATTTTCTCTGGTAGCATTTCGATGCAGTCGACTTAACATTTTCCTTTACCCAATGCACGTTTTCATAGAGTGATCCAAGTGTGGTCCAACTTGTCCAGGATCTGGATCCAGGATTTTTACACCAAAGTTGACTGTTTTGCAGTATTTAACATCAATTTTAAAAAATACAGTAACTCCCTGTGTGACAGCAACTCAAATCCCATGATGCAGTGGAAACAATAGTCAATGACTGTAAAATCACTTTAAAGTATTTTACTGTATGGTATGGTAAATAACTGTAGAATTTACAGACATGTCTAACAGTGAATGCTGTGTAGCTAAATAGCAACATTTCTCAGAATATTGGTCATTCATTCATCTTCTGTACCGCTTATCTTCACTAGGGTCGTGGGCGTGCTGGCGCCTATCTCAGCTGACTGTGGGCAAGAGGTAGGGTACACCCTGAACTGGTCGCCAGCTAATCGCACGGCACACATAGACAAGCAATCATTCGCACTCACATTCATACCTTTGGACAATTTAGAGTCCTCAATCAACCTACCGTGCATGTTTTTGGGATCTGGAAAGAAAACCCACACTGGCACGGGGACAACATGCAAACTCCACACGGGCGAGGCCGGATTTGAACCTGGGTCCTCAGAACTGTGAGACAGATGTGCTAACCAGTCAGTCACCGTGCTGCCCCAGAATATCCATCCATCCATCCATCTCCTCACCAGGGTCGCGGGCATGCTGCAGCCTATCCCAGCTGTCATCGGGCAGGAGGCGGGGTCCACCCTGAAGTGGTCGCCAGCCAATCGCACAGCACATACGAACAAACAACCATTCGCACTCACATTCACACCTACGGGCAATTCGGAGTCTTCAATTAACCTACCATGCATGTTTTTGGGATGTGGGAGGAAACCAGAGTGCCTGGAGAAAACCCACGCAGGGATTGAACCCCGGTCCTCAGAACTGTGAGGCAGACGCTCTAACCAGTCGTCCGCCATGCCGCCCCCCAGAATATGTTATTTTAAAATAAAAATGTGACAATAAGAGAAAATAAATGTGAGACTTTCTCTTTTTTTAACAAAAGACTTTTTCTCAAATTGTGACTTTTTTCATTGAATATTAACAATTTATTCTCATAACAAACACATTTTTGCAATATTACAGATTTATTCTTGGAAAAAAACCAACTGTTTTTCTCATAATATGTCACATTTATTCTTACTTTATTTAACTTTTTTGTCATATTTTCGGTCTTTTATCCATCCATCCATCCATCCATCCATTTTCTCCCGCTTATCCGAGTTCGGGTTGCGGGGGCAGTAGCTTTAGCAGGGACACCTAGACTTCCCTCTCCCCAGCCACTTCATCCAGCTCTTCCGGGGGGATCCCGAGGCGTTTCCAGGCCAGCCGAAAGATGTAGTCTCTCCAGCGTGTCCTGGGTCGTCTCCGGGGTCTCCTCCCGGTGGTACGCGCCCGGAACACCTCACCAGGGAGGCGTCCGGGAGGCATCCGAATCAGAGGCCCCAGCCACCTCATCTGGCTCCTCTCAATGTGGCTTGGGCTCTGGTACCAGTCCTCTCTGTCTTTTATTTTAATTTTTATTTAAATTTGGGATAACACTGCAAAAGTATGACTTTTTACTAGTCATAATGTATTACGACTTTATTGATATAAAGTTGTGACAAAATTTCTGTTTCGTTTACACAACAACGTGTCATGCAAGTTTTCACAAAGTGTTCCAATTATTTTCAGTTTAGTTCAGTTCAGTTCGGCTCAGCAAAACTTGTCCAGTTTTGAATTTAGGCAAAATGGCAAAAATATCGTACCGCAATCTGCATTTTTCATTTCTCTTTCGTTGTGGTTATACTACTTAACTTATTTTCCATGTCTAGCTTCCACCCCGTATAAACGAACTATTACTGAGAAAAAACGGCGAGCTGAAAAGTGATACCCATTACAATGCCTAAAATGTGCATACTTAGTCAAACTGGTTGGTCCAAAGAGGTCTTTAACAACTACATGCAAATGTTATCATGGTCCAAATGTATTTCATCTTCGTACTGTGCAATTATTTTTAGTTTATAATGTATAATGTTTATTGCACCTGCTCAGTGTTTTCCAGCACTTTGGGGATGAGGGTATTGCCTGGGTGATATCGTTACAGGTAATTGATCACACCACAAGCTCGTCCCTCTTGGAGCCTGACAAACCAGGAAGTAATCAATTACACAGGTCACTGTTGACATTACGAAGTTTAAGGTTTGTGTGTTTATTCGGGAAACGAGACATGGCTTTGAACAGTGATTGTAAGACAATCGTTGAAGAAGAATATCTCAGGAGGACAACTCGTGGCATGCTGTTCTATCCTATGCAGAAAAAAATTGATTAGATTTTCTGACAAATGTTTTTTTTTTTTCATTTTGGTCCATGTGGGATAACATTGCAAAAGTATGGATGTTTTCTTTCATTATGACTTTATCCATATGAATTTGCAACTTTTGTTTCTTAATATTAAAAAAAAGGGAAAAATCAAGACTTTCACATGACATTATGGCAAATTGTGTAAAATGTAAGACTTTTTTTTATTACAATATGAGCAATTTATTTCTGTAAAAAATCCCACTTTTTCCACATATTTTCTGCTTTATTTTAGCTCATATGGGATAAAAAGTGTGACTTTTTTATTTTACTGTCAAAATTTCAAGTTGCAACTTTTAGGAATTTAATTCTTATAAAATTATGACTTCCTTGTTTTTCCTCACTATTTTACTGATTGAGTTCTGTAAAAAAAAAAAAAAAAAAAATAATAATAATATTTTTTTTGGAGACATGATATGAATTAATGGCTATTCCATTGATTAGAATGGGTAAAATTTATTTGATATACATGTCCCAATAAAAATAGTTGCGAGCTTAGTCACAGAACAAATTACTCGACTCAAAAGTCTCAAAAGCACCTTATGGTAATATTGACTCACTACTGATTTATTTTCATGAAATTCCAATGTTTTTTTTCCTACATATTAAACAGGGATATAAGACATTTTTTATTGTAAGTTGTCTATGTATTTTAACTGATTTAGGACAATTGTGCATCACTGAATCGGAAAATAACATCTGTTTCTCTTTTTCAGGTCAGGTTTTTATGCCAAGTTGTTAACAGTTTATGAAGCAAATGTTACAAACTTTGCTTGCTGTAAACTGAATAGTTGACATTGATAAAAGCAAGTACCTGCAAATTGAATGTTACGTCATCCTTGTTCAAAATTCAGGGCATGAACCTCTGTTTATTTGAAACTCCAAAGCGAAAATACCTGTTGATGTAAACACCAATATGTGGCCATAGTTCAAAAAGTTGACCTGATTAAGCAAAACCAATGTGGCATCAAAATTGTCCTGAATCAGCTAAAAAATCTTAGACAATACATTTGTTTGTATCTATCAAAAATGATTCTTTATTTTGGTCCAGGTAGGATAACATTGCAAAAACATGACTAATTTCTTTTCTTGCTTTTTTTTTTTTTTTTGAGGGGTCAATACTTGGTACCTTCTGGTCTCTAAGGCTAGACCTTAAAGTTTTTCCTGACTGAAGCACTTCTAACCTACTGAACATACTGTTGTATGGGATATTCTGACAACCTCAGTTGACTTGTTATCTGTCTTTAGCCCCGACAAGAGGAAACAATCCAGCCTCAACCTGGAGAGCAATCCCCACCGGTGCAGCCCTCCCTTACAAGGTCACCACCATCGGTCCCCCAGGCCCAATCCCCTTTGGAACATTTGTTCCAGCCTCTCTTTCTCTCCCAGCAACCCACAGATTGTTGTTTTCTTTCCCGATTTTTTGTCATAATTCATGTCAGAGCATCTCTGCAGAGATGAGTGAGGATGGCGTGTGTGTGTGTGTGTGTGTGTGTGTGTGTGTGTGTGTGTGTGGTTTGGAAGGGAGGGGGGCGTACAAGGGGTGGCGAGGGCACACACTTAATCCCTGGGTCAAGATGTATTTATTGAAGATTAATAACCCGAGCAGCAATCTCATCATGCTCTCGATGATTTTATAATTTGGTTTCTGGGGAGTGGGGAGAGGAGGGGATGGTGAGGTCGGAGGAGGGTTCAGGGACAAAAGACACAAGGCAGAACTATTGTTTACAGGGGTAGAGTCATAATCCAGTGAGTTTACACACAGGAAACACTATGCTCCTGTGGTATTCTCTTTGAAAGTGTCTGTTTCAAACACATTGTTTCTCAATCTTGCCAATGGTTTATATATTTATTTATTAATTCTGGGGATGAATTTCACTGCAGTTTTGGATTTATTTAGCCAAACAAAAGGGACATTTGCTGCACAGTTCAATGAGATCCAATACAAGAACTGCTTGGAACTTTTATGAACATGTCCAAAAAAAAAAAAAAAAAAAAAAAAAAAAAAAGTTCTTGTCCTTAAAGATGGCACTTAATCCTTAAATTTACGGTTCAAAGGTCTTAAAAAGGCCACATTGCTGTCAAATTGAGTTGAAATAAAAACATACGTCAATGTTTCATTTTTACATTTTTTAGTGTGGAGGAGGTAGATTTAGGTATTTTCCATTCATAAACGCCACAACCTGCAAGCTGCAATCACTACAAACTGTTTCATACAAAATATCAAAAATATTAAATATGTCATACATTTTTGTGCTCTAATACTGTGTCCAAATGTCTCACTTAGTGAAAGAGAAGTCTTCAAATTGAATCAAAGTGGCCTTAAATAAGAGTCTTACATTTGGCTTCCTTCGACCTGGAAATACACACAGGCAGCAAAATCAGGAGAGAACAAACCTCCGCCGCGGGACGTCACAGCTTTAGCGGAGCATTGTCCGCTGTACACAACTGGGGAACGTGGATGTGGCTCATTTATGATCTACGGCTGTTTTGCTGCAACTGACACAGTATGTCATGATGCCAGGTTACGTTGTGGGGCTGTTTTGTGGCATTCGACAAAGGCCATCTTGAATCGGTGCAGGGCACAATGAAATTTCAAGACTATCAAGGCATTCTGGAGCGAAATGTGCTGCTTAGTGTCATAAAGACCTGGAAAAAAATCATAACAAAGAACAAAACATGGGACTATGCTGAAGAGCCCTGATTTTTTTGGTGCTGGCATTGGAAACAGGAGTTCAGAACATTCAGATGGTGACTCTACCATCCCATCCATCTGTCCATTTTCCCCTCAGATCACAGGTGAGCTGGAGTTTATCCGAGCTGACTTTGTGTGAGAGGCCATTCGCACTCACAGTCACACAAATGGAAATTTTAGACTTACGTCTTCAATGAGCCTAACAAACATGTTTTTGGACACGGAAGCATGGAGAGAACACACAAACGCAACATGGGAAAACTGGAACTGAGATTTCAACCCAGAACTTCTCGGAATTGCGAGGCAGACATGCTACCATCAGGACTATAAAATATAACAATGTTAAGCATGGATAATAACAGGAGGATCAAAAGCAGAAGAGGAAA
Source organism: Phycodurus eques (assembly GCF_024500275.1). Classification (NCBI taxonomy): domain Eukaryota; kingdom Metazoa; phylum Chordata; class Actinopteri; order Syngnathiformes; family Syngnathidae; genus Phycodurus; species Phycodurus eques. Next base: position 8,329,450 of record NC_084539.1, read on the forward strand.
AAAAAGAACATTTAGTCAGGAAATTTTAAGAATCAAGGCAAATAATTTAGGAGATTAAATTTCGAATTATTTACAAATAAAACTGTGAAATTACGAGTTCAAAAATGGCATGCAAATTTGGGGAGAAAATGCAAACTCAACCTTATGCAGTTATAACTTGGTTCTCTTCCGACTTCATTCTTATCAAATAAAATCCCCAAATTTTCACATAGCATCATGATATACAATTTGTCACTTTTTTCTCACAATAGTAACGATTTGTTTTTGTTAAAATCCGTACATTTCTCCTTATTTTCTGATTAATCTGATACTTGATCTTATCTGGGGTAAAACGTATTTTTTTTCTTGTAACATTCCAATATTAAGTTGCAACTCAACACGGGAAAGCTGGAGCTGATGTTCAAACCCAAAACCTCAGAACTGTGAGGCAGACATGCTAACCACTAGTCCGCCATGCTGCCATCTCCCATCCCATTGAAAATGACTTCAAAAATTATTGATGATCAAGGCAATTTAGTGAAATGATGATCATGTTTGCATTCTCCGAGAGGTCTTGTTTTGGTTAAGCCATTGTTTTTTTTTTTGTTTTTTTTTGTAAACACTAGATCTCAATGCCCAGTGTAGACCTAAGTGATTTATGTGATCCAAGTCAATATTAGTGCACACACACACATCAGTATAATTTCAATGATTTCTGACGCATATCCGAATATTGCATATGTAGAGTGGCAGGATCCATCTCATTAGCTTAATGGGTGTGTTTGACGCTTGGACCACAACAACTGGCGAGACACTTTTTGGTGGGAGAGGAGGGGGGAAAAATGACAAAAAAAAAAGATGAATTTGCTCAAAGTGTACAGGTTCAAAGTTCAAGGTGCAGTCTGCCAACCGAATGTGTTTATGTCCCTAATAAGAATGAGTGGATTGAATTGATTGTTCGTCCCTGACCTTGGTGATCAGGTGAACCCGACGCCACTATATCACGGCCGAGGGGACGGGAGGACGGCGTCTGCGCCGCTGCTGACGGCTGCCTGCCACCGAAGGACCCAAGATGCAGGATGGGGGTGCGACAAAAGTGATGGGAGGTGAAGGGGCAGCGGCGGCGTGCACACTTTGCATCTTGTTTGGAATGAGGAGCAGAGCTGGAGGGTGCCTGAAGGACATATGCAAATCAGCCGTGTTACCATGACACTTATTTTGGCATGTGAGCATTTGTGTACGTGTGTGTGCATGTCTTTACATACAGTAGTTGTATGATCAGCGTCATATTTGCGCAAATAGTAGCCAGGGTGGTTTATTCACTCAACTGCAGGAGAAGGTGTCTTTTAGAGGAGAGACCTTTATTCGTACAAATGCATGCATATGTTGTCCTGATTTTTTTATTTTTTTTGATGCCTTGAATAAAAAACGGCAAATGTCTGTATGTATAGTGATTGCGACTGCATCTAGTATATTGCACATGTAGGTATACTTTTCCACACACAATTATCCATCCATCCGTGATATACGCCGCTTATTCTCATTAGGGACGCAGGTGTGCTGACTTCAGGCAGCAGGTCCACCCTGGACTTGTCAACAGCCAATTGCATAGATCTCATAAAAGTTAGACATTTTATACATTCTCAAGTCATCTTCACACTGTTCGCAAGTGGATGACCAGTGAAATGTGGTGTTAACTCTAATTATACATAATTTCAACCCCAAATTAAAAAGAATAACTTTTTTTTTTTTTTTTTTTTAAATCAACACTTATGCTAACACTAATGACAAGGGAAGACTTTTAATTAATTTCTTATTTATTCAAAATAGCCATTGATGTACAGTATTCAAATCAAGTCATTGCTTTTTGGATTATGTGTTCTTTTTTCTCCTGACGGAAAAAAAGGGAAGCATCTGCGAGAGGGAGGCCTTTATTTGTCACACCGGGCAACTATTTGGGCATTTTAAACCTTGAAAATGGTTGAAGTGCATTTTAAAGATATGTCAAACTTACATCTGCATTTTATTTTTTTTGTTTCACATCATACCAGTATAATGTATTTGTAATGTATGTATTTTTCTTTCCTTTTTATTTAACCATTATGTAGTATAGAACAGAGGTTCTCACCCTGGGGCGTGCATTTTACAATTGTTGCACAGTAACGACCCACTTAATCTGAAGTTAAGAACAATAAAGAACATGTTTGGTTTAAAAATAGCCCCTGAAAACACATGTACAACATGTTATATCATTAAACACCATTTCAAATGAGTTTGAAGTACGGCCAAAAGCCTATTGCAAGCCATTACGCTCGCTAGCCAAAGGCTGAGCTGCACTGTGTTTGTTTACGGAGTAAACTAGTGACTAGACTAAATCACAAGTGAGTAACATTTCCTGTCACCTACCTAATATGCTCTACGTGGGAACTTAGTACGCCTCTGTGCTGTCCAGAAAAAATAAAATAAAATAAAATCCAAATACATGTAATTTTTACTAGCAGTCGACGACCCACCCATGCGACCCATTTTTGGGTCCCAGCCGAACGGACTGAGAATCATTGGTATAGAAAATGGATGACTGAAACCTTACCATTACGGTCATTGTATGGTCATTATGGTCCAAGAGCAGCGACAATGCACGGCTCGCTCTTCAGCACAGAGATGTCTCATTGCGCCACATTTAAAGGCAATGAGAGGAGCCGCTTTGATTGGCGGCGACTGAAGTCGGCTGTGTTAACGCCCACAACGGCACGGATCTCTGTTTTTTTTTTTCAATAAATCGGGCTGTGCGCGTCTGCCGAATTATGAAAACCCAGTCTTACCCGCTTCCGCGCAGTTAGGCCACGCATCACGTCTGATTAAAGCTGGTCACAAACATAGAGCACCGAGTTTTTATGATTGTGTTTATTTGTTTGGGCAGACGTCACTCTCCCATTGACAGCGTATATCCGACCTGTGTGTTTAAGAAGCAGATAGCCGGTTTATCCACATTAGGAAGAGGCCGGATTCCAATCTGAAGACATCCGATTCCATGCATTTATTTTCCGTTCACACTGCCATGGCACATATTCACATTGCGCCACTTGAAAAAAACAAAAACAAAATCGGCCGTGTGACTTGATCCATGCGGCATAAATCCAGCCTCATTAGATTGTTTTGCTAAGTGAGCGTGGGACAGAATGAGATATGAAAGACTCCAAACCAAGAGGATTAGCCATCAAATGGCCATATTACAAGCCCTTGTCTAATATCTAACAAAGTGCTCCCCTCTTGACTCCATCTCTTCTTTTAAATGACTCAAGAAGCAAAACAAGGACGATTAGGAAGGAGGGTGGCGGGGGAGCGTGGGGGAGCTCAAGGGATTTACGGTGACAAAATGCCGGGGTCAGGCAGGGTGTGCGGCAGCGGTATTGATCAGCGAGGCATGCAGCTCGCACGCCGGCCCGAACCCCTGACCCTTAAATAGCGAATGAATCTCAATCCAATAGACTGGAGTGTCTGCTAAAGCGCTCGCACATAAGGGCCACACAAATATATGTGCTCGGATACACGCCACACACACAGGAGAGCTCCGTGGCGGCCCCCCGCGATCAATAACGCCAGCGCATGATTTCCACATTATAGATTGAAAAGATCAAAGAAAAGGTCCACCTGCGTTGATGTACAGTGAAACCCCTCCTATTCGTGTTTCGCTGTTCAAAAATTCATCTATTTGCATTTTTCTTTCTGTGAAACTGTGGGGTTTTTTTGGGGGGTGGGTGGGTTCTGGAACACGCCAAGATACCAGAAAATGGCAAAGCCCTGGCTAAAAGTTAATGAGTAATTGTTGTCAAGGAAGTATGTTGAAGTGATAAATCTCAACTGAGAGATGAAGTTTAGCTAGTTCACCGCATGTTTTTGCTCTGCAGAGTGGTTATCGGCAGCTCAAGCACTTGTAAGCCATTTACTTTCAAGGGTAATGTTGCTGTTGTTTAAAAACATATGTGTCATAGTTTGTGTTTATATTTGCGACGGGTATGCATGGCAATGCGAGATGCAAAGCTAAAGAGTCTTGTTGTTTTTGTTTTTAAATCTCTTTTAATGTGCTTAACTTCATTTAGCACTTCAATAACTAAATTGGGGTTGGATTTGAGCATTTAATGATCAAAGTCAGCAAAGGCCTGATTATTGTATGTCTCCCCCCCTCTTCCCGATCTGCTGGGAAAATTGGCAGTGAGTTAGCAAAGATATTAGAAACAACTCTCAATGGTTGTTTGTTTATTTGTGCCCCGTGATTGGCTGGCGACCAGTTCAGGGTGTAACCCCGCCTCTCGCCCAAAGATAGCTGGGATAGGCTCCAGCAGCCCGCGACCCTTGTGGGGATAAGCGCTACGGAAAATGAATGAATGAATGAATGTTTGCATGCACCCTGTTATAAAACATCAAATAATTTCAATTTCAATTCAAACTGCAGTCAAAGATTATCAAGCCTATGCAAGGCACCTCTAATTACACTGATTGCACAGAAGGACACAAGAATTATGGCGCTAGCGTGGCTGAAAGATATGACAAACACTAAGGGGATTCCTTTATACAAACATTTGTCATATTTATGTGAGGGTCAGATCTAAGGCATCAGCACGCTGGCAATTTCATTACGACGCAAAAGTTTGAGCCTTGCATTTCTTTTTAAAAGGCACAAAAACAGTGTCTTCATTTGAATAAAAGGGAGATTCAATTAATTGACTTATTAATAAGCTATATTTACATAGAGTAGGCCACAACAAAGAAACACCAGTAACAATGCACTACCATGGAAGATATAATTGCAAATAAAGTCATACAGGAACTGGGCAATAATCCAAACACTTACTGTATGTCATACTGTATGTCCATGAAGAAGTCTTGGAGGGGATGTGTGAGGCCGTAACTGCGTGTTCTGTAACATGGAAACAACATGGCAAGACAATTTTCCGAAACAAATGATTAGAAACAGTTTCTAATATTGAAGAATATTTTTTGAAAACATTAGAAACAGAAGGATGAATTCCATAAATACAAAATAATTAGATTAATATCACTCGGCGAGTGTCGCTGAAGGTAGGTTTCTATTTTTGAAAAACTATTTTCAGAATAAATATGAACAAATATGTTTTGCATTCTTTTCAAATATAAAATGTCTCCTTGTATAGTGCAATGTAGTTGGATATTTTTAGAAAAAAATATTGTAAACAATTTCTATTTTAAATGAATACCCCACTGATCGTGTTATAGAATTTTGCAATAATATACAATATTTTGCAATAAACATCAAAAACAATTTCAAATATTTTCCATGATTTCATTTTCTGCAAGCAGTGTCACGCAGTGCAGTTTTACGCCAATGCAAACTACAAACACAACAATAAACTTTTTGTTAAATGAACACCTCTCTGACACTGTTACAGTGTCTGGGTTTTAGAATGTCATAAATGTATCATCTGTTTATATTGCAAAGTAGGATAGCTACGGCTACACCACTAAAGACTACAAAAATAAACATACTATTAAACTATCACCCTTCTGACATCTTTATAGATTCCAAGTTTCTAATGTTTTAAACTATTTAACAGTTAATATGAAAAAGAATGTCTACCATTTTTGAATAAATATAATAAATAATAGCCAATATTTGAGAGAACATATTTGAATCGATAACTAATCATTTCAAATATTTTAGATTAAATCTTAGAAACAAAGGCTAATATTTTAGGATGTGTATTAAAAACAATGTTGAATATTTTACAATATTTGAGAATGAATATTAGAAACAATTCAGAATACTGTATTTTCCAATATTTTCAAGTATTTCTTTGACCATTATATCCAGTCCCCGTTATGATGCACTGAAACGGCCTCAAACACGCGCATGATAATAAACATATTGTTAAATCAATACCCCCTTGACAGTGTCAATCAAAAGGTAGACATCATGATCAAATGAATAGACACAAACATGTTGACAAAGGTACTTTGCAGCAGAAAAAAAACAAACACTTAAAATAATCAAGCTGCTTTCTATTCTTCATTTTGGGATTTTATCATAAGAGTTGAGCTCAGACTGTGTTTTACATCACTTAGGGCTTTACTGATAATCACATCTACTATCTTCTTAACACACACACACACACGAACACGCACGTCACTGCTGCTCTCCAACAAACACAAAACCCTTTTACATAATGAAATTACACAGAGTCATATGTTACGTCGTCAACTTGAGTTATGGGGTTTTTTACATAAAATTCACATCGGTGGTGGGGGGGGGGGGGGGGGGGATGAAGTGGATGGGGGGGGGATGCATGTGTGCATACGGATTTACATTTTATTAAAGAAATGTACGGTAAAATAGGGTAGTGGATGAGAGGGAGGGGAGGGGGGGGTTGGGAGAAGAAAAAAAGCGACCCAATTTCCTGTTCTATCAGCTCAAATCCTGGCAGCCATAAATAAAACACACATGCGTGCACAGACATGCACACACGCGCACACACATGCTCCCTTGCTAGGCCCTTTTTCTTACACACACTGCAAAAAAAAAATGTGCGCCTCCAAAGTCGAAAACCTTAAAGCGCGTTCATTTTGAGGGGGGGAGGAAAAACTTACTAGACCTCATCAACGGATGAGGAATATGCAACCGTAGTTACCTCTATTTTGCTCCCCCCCCCCCCCCCCCCACCCCCGCAATTTAAATCAGTCTCCAGGTGTCTTAATAACATGCCGCTCACATGCTTTTGTCAAAGTGTGGCGATGATCAAGAACTATAGTATACATTATGCACCATTTCTTGTTTTGCTGAAATCAGCTCCTTTCATGCAGTGAGCCAGCCCTCATTCCGCCCCATAACGACCATGAAAACTCGACGAGAGAGCGGTTTATACACTATACTGTGTGTATGTGGCACACAACAAAAATATCCTGCGCATCATCGCCAACTTCATCAAGCAAGTGTTGCATATCAGAAGGTGATGTTGCTAGCTAACATCCCACAAAGCTCAGTGCAGATCTGCTTACCTTGCGCAAAGCCACCACTGGCCAATTTAACTATATACCAACTATTACATAAGGATTGACTTGATTGTTTAATTTTACACTTGAAGGGTGGGCAGGCACAACAATTTGTACACAAACAATAGAACCATGCTCAATTTCCCAAATGAGGTCGCTTTAACGTAAAAACACTTTGCTGGTGCTTTTGTACAGTGCTCAGGCTACATTTGCACTATGTTCCCAGTGGCCACCGCAGTCCCGTTTGCCCGAAAAGTGCGCCGTGGGATTTTGACCATTTTCTTTCCGACGTATTCAAGTCTGACATGATCGGCAGTAGTGTTGGTTACTGTTTTTATTTTGGTTGGTTTCCACTTCCTGTTTTTGTTTCAATTCCTATGTGGTATTGACCGACTATTCGTGAATTTTGAGTGTCTCGGGAATGTAAATTCTCCTAACCTTGATACCACTTTTCCTTAACCTTTGGGGAAAACGTCACTGGGTCAAGGAGAGATGAAAAGATGCTCGTCCAGAGCCACAGCTGCATCATCCTCCCTTAATCCAGATTCCAACAGGTAAAATCTCATATATACGAATATGTATTTTGACAACACTGGATTACGCTTTTCTTTTATTACTGGAGCTGAAGGAACGTCGCGGCGGGGTTACAGGGGTGAGCCCTGACTGATAGGATTAGCAGAAAAACCCCCAGGACTTACAAATTTAACAAAGGAATAATATATATATTATATATATTTTTTTTTAATACATACATTTCTTCATGTAGATGATGCCAAAACACTGATCAAAAACAGGTAGAAGTAGGTCTGACACACGAGTGGTAATCCCAGGATGAGCCAGAAAGAATTCAGCAACAAGACACACTTGATTACAAGCGTGTAAAATGAGCGACAAAGAAACGGGCATGTAGGTTTAGCACCCCCCTCCCCCCCCTCCCCCCCCTCCCCCACAAAAAAAAAATCCTCAGTTTTGATTGAGGCTTTCAGAGAGCTTTTACCGTATTTCCTCAAATCGTGGTCTCCATTCAAATAGATGCCGTACCATTACTGGGTCCACATTTACCAGTCCAGTACCAAGCTAGTATGGATCATTTCATATTCTCATGCATTTCATCGACATACATCAGCAGATGTCCTATATTAATAATAGAAAATAAGTGATACATTATGATTAATGATGTTATGGGCTGAATTCTGCATTGTGTGTCATATACTGGCCCTGCAGTTCCTTTATTGGAGCCGGGAGGGCGATTTGGGTCCTCTCTCTCCCCCCTCCCCTCTCTGTTTTCACCACCTGTCTCCAATCAGCCTCATCACCGCCGGTATATAAACCTGCCTGTTCCAGGAAATCCTCGCCAAACTATTGCAGTTATTTCCTGCGGTACCACGGCCCATTTACCTCACGTCAGTCGCTCTGTTCATCGTTCCCTTTTTGGATTCCTGTGTCTCCTTGTTCTCAGCGTTTTCCCCCGTGTTCCTGATCCACGTCATTCCTGCCGCCAAGCCAGCCGGCTGTCCTCGCCACCGCCTGCCAACCCACCTCGGACCACCGCCATTACCTCCATCCATCCATTTTCAGAGCCGCTTATCCTCACTCGGGTCGCGGGCGTGCCGGAGCCTATCCCAGCTATCATCGGGCAGGAGGCGGGGTACACCCTGAACCGCTTGCCAGCCAATCGCATGGAACGTATAAACAAACAACCATTCGCACTCACAATCACACCTACGGGCAATTTAGAGTCTCCAATTAATGCATGTTTTTGGGATGTGTATTGAACTATTTTTGGTAAGATATATTATTTTGAATTTGTATCATTATTTGTGCCCGGGACCCTAGTGAGGAGAAGCAGCTCCGAAAATGGATGGATGGATCATTATTTGTGAAATGGTTTGTTCAAAAATATATGTATCCATATATACAGTACATACTATATAATATACAGTTCTTTATGATTTTATATTTATTTTTTTAAATATTTTGAAATGCAAATTGTAGTGTAATATATAATAATGTGAATTAAACTTCAACCTCAGTTATTTTTCGTAGAGCTTATTATTTGAGGATAAAAATGTATAATATATTTAAAAGACAAGAATAAAATAGAAAAATGATTATGCAATACTACATAAAAAGAAAATTCAGCGCAGTAAATGTCATATTTACTTAATTTATCTGTATGCGAAGTTTTATCATTTAGACGTTGAATATTTTTACACATAATACATTACTGTATTTTATACAACATGAAATGCAAAATGTAGCATACAATATTATTGTATTCAAATATTTATTTGTGTAAACAAAAAGAAGTACAAATATTTAAGATATACAGTAAATGTGTAATATTATTGTCATAAAATGAATTGCAGTGCAACTCTGCTAAATGCCTTCCCCGTAATAGATACTTGGCTGGTATTCTCTACACTACAGTGAATAAACGACAAAAACCTCTCAGTATGATTCCCTGTGAACAACAATAACTGTTCAATTAATTGTTAAACACACTAAAATGCAGCCCTCCGCGTGTACGCATAAAAACAACATCATGTGTCAGTGTGCGACGACGGCAAAGTGGGTGACGGCGCGGTGGCAAGCGGCAAGTGCAGGCGGCGAACGAATGACCTTGTCCGGAAATAACAACAGCGAGCCTTAATGTGTTGCATTACACGCTATGTGATAAAACACTTTTATAGGGAGGGCTGTAAATGCCGCCGCAGTGTCACCACACACACCCATGTTCCCAATCAGAGGGCCATTTTCTGGGGGTGTCCAAGAAACAGAGCGCCATGGGTTGATGGGGTTGAAAGGGAGTGGTGGGTGGTCTTAATTGTCTTTGTTGTCACCTTGATCCAGGTTAGTAAATATCACGCAAACATAAGTGTTACAGTTATAGGGATGATGCAATGCTTGTTCTCGTGAAATATAGCTTTTTTTTATCTGTTAAAAATCATAAAAACGTATACAAACTATAGTGCTGTACTACACCTGTAAATTGTATTTATCAATAGACAAATATTATGCTTACAGAATAGAAAACACAATGGGAAGCTTTGATCTGTTTGATCTTACAAAAAAAATAATATTGACCGTATTTGCCCACACAATTAATGGTCATTAAATCCACTTTGAGATAAATTTTATCTTGAAGTTACCAGACAAATGTTATTCTGAAAGTATGTTGTAACCAGTCAAAATAAAAACGCGGAATTAGCGTTAGCATTTAGCGCCAGTAATTGTCAGGTAGGGGTGCTGCTGACCTCGACTCGGACGTTGTGAGTCGGTGGGGAGAATACTTCGAAGACCTCCTCAATTCCACCGACATGCCTTCCCAGGAGGAAGCAGAGTCTGGGTTCTCTGAGGCGAGATCTCCTCTCTCCTATCTCTGGGTTGAGGGAATTTTGGAGGTCTCCTGTTGTGTTACTAAAAGTGTGCGTAGGTGAGTTGTTTGTTTGTTTTGTTTTATTTTTGCAAATAACTGTTAGTTGAGCCCCATAGACAAATATGCAAAACATGAGTTCATGAATGATGAACTGCAAATAACTGTAAGCACAGAGAGGCTATATCAAATTCCCCTGTTGCCCAGCATAACTGTTCCGGCATAAAAAGGCATACTGATCCCCCATACACGTGACCAAGCTGCCAAACCCGCCAAAAAAGACCACATTTGATACGTTATGATCTGTCTCAATTATACTGTGAAATAGATAGCAATGTTTGATATTACATATCATGACCATTTTTGTCCACTCTGAGTTCTCCCAAAGGTAAAAAACATTCCATACACGTGTGTGCGTGTGTGCGTGTGCGTGTGCCTTTTTTCTCCAGCCGTCACACATTAAATTCCCTCTTGCTTACCTTCCCGCCTTGTTTGTGCACCCCGACAGCGGTCCCGGCCCTGACATCCGAGCGGCGTGCATGTTAGGCCAGGACTTATTGATCAGCTTATAAATGACCAATGCATCACCCCTCCTCGCCTTCAGGGACCTTATAGAGACGAGAGGGGCAGTCACGAAGGAGAGAGCAAGAGTCTGCGGCAAATTGTTAATTAAATACGAATCAATCCCCCGCCATTTGTCAGGCCGGGCGTTCAGCTCACCTTTGAGGAAAGGTGGAAGGAAGGGGGAAAGGGGGAAGATGGAGAAATCGATAAGGCAGACTAAGCGGAGGGATAAGTGTTTAATCCACCAATCAAACTACATCACGGCCATTACAGACAGACAAATCAACATTACGGGGTAATGAGGACAAAGTTACATAGGCTCTTATGACATTAAACAGGATTGACTCAGAGGAGAGTGCAAGAAAAATGGACCGTACCATTTTGTTATTGTTGGCCAGGGGGAACTGTTCTATTGTGAAAGAAGAAGAGAAAAGGGGAAATGAATTCCTCCCTGAAAAAGGAAAAAATGACACAGAGTGCCATATTTGTGAGTTGCTTCTCCATGAGAACACACCTGCTCACAGAGCGCAGAGCATCGGACAGTTCCTGGCTTCCTACGACGACCACAGCGAAACTGAGTGGTGGTATTATGTAAAGTAGCCGCACTGTTGCATCACAATCCGGCAAAATTCTGAACAGACACATTTTTAGAAATATGCTGCTCACAAAAGATCTACTTGGTTGTTTAAACTCACACTTTATGTGTGGGCAAGCCCTCCAGAGACACAACAGTTTATATACAAGCAAGATAACAGTCCATCCATCCATCCATTTTCTGTAACGCTTCTCCTCACGCAGGTCGCGGGCGTGCCGGAGCCTCTCCCAGCTATCTTGGGGCGAGAGGTGGGGTTCACCCTGAACTGGTCGCCAGCCAATCGCAGGGCACATAGAAACAAACAACCATTCACACTCACATTCACACCTACGGGCAATTTAGAGTCTTCAATTAATCTACCACGCATGTTTTTTGGATGTGGGAGGAAACCGGAGTACCCGGAGAAAACCCACACAGGCAAGGGGAGAACATGCAAACTCCACACAGGCGGGGCCGGGATTTGATCCCCGGTCCTCAGAACTGTGAGGCAGATGTGCTAGCCAGTCGTTCACCGTGCCACCAATATAAACGCCCGTTTTCATAATATGTCACCCGTAACACATAACACAACGTGAATATGTAACGTTTCTTTTGTTATTTTCCACTCGAAAAGCCTTTGTTGTCTTCTTTTGCTTAGAACCCTGGCAGCTTAACCCCCAGCCAACATCTGTCTGCAGCCCCGGAGAAAGGCAAAGGCGCAGATGCTAGGGAGATTGGTCTTATGGGTAGTCAGCTTCTTGGCCCCTTCACCGGTCAAGTTAGCGGATTAAGAGTTACGACATATCCAGGAGCCAAACACAGCGGCGCTCCCGCTCAGCACCATCTTTGCTATAAAAAGCTATCGACGAGCGCTGAAATCCAGCGAGTGGCGACTTGACGGATCACGGCGATGTCGCGGGCATAAAAGACAAATTAACAAGGTGTCCCAGGTAGAGAAACGTCAGGCGGTGGAATAATGAGGCTGATTTATGAAGTGGGCACAGATAAATATTTATCACTTGCATTTATTTTCGTCCAAATATTGCTTTTGGCGCGTTGCCTCGTCGCGGCAGCCCGTCCCGAGCATACTAACTACTTTTAATGGTCGCGCAGCGCTACACGTCAGCTGCATTGTCCTCTATCAGTGTTTAATTCTGTTTCTCCTAACTTAATCCCCTTCCCCTGGAGCTTTCCTTTTACCTCCTAATCGCAGGCACAATCCCGGCTGCAACTGGCTCGCCTCCTGTAAGCACCGCCAAAGAAGTGAGCTCATCCCCATCTCATCCCTTTCCCGTTATCCCAACGTTATCCGTCAAGTTCCCTGCTTCCTTTTCTCCCCACTTTACTCCCTCATTTCTCATCCGGAGGATGTTTTTTTTCTTCTCTTTTCCTTCGTTTCCCAGAATGGCAACTTTTTGACCCTGTCAGCCTTACAATCTAGCATTCCTTTTAATTAAAAGCATCGATGAAAATGGGCCTCAACTGAAATGCTAATTCATTGTACTCAGTCCCCTAGAAGACATATAGCGTGATTAACAGCAAGACGAGGCAGAGAAGGTCCACAACTAAACTCCAGTCATAGTTGAGCCCACAGAGCAGAGATTATGCATCTGACTATTGTTGTATGCTATTTGTGTGTGTTGCTGATCCGTGTATGTTAAAGTAGCAGTTGATTGAAAGTTTATAATTATCGGAAGATCTATGCTAATTTCCATTAGCTCATCTATGGCATTTCACAATCTATGTTAGCATTAAGACAGTGGACTTTTGTGTCGGCTTAGCTTTACACTTATGCATATAGCATGATCTTGTACAAAAACATGCCTATATTAGTTGAAAAACAAGGTATTTTTGCAGTTAGTTGAAAAACCCCTTTTAAATGCATTTAATAAATGCACTTTTATAAATTGTTATTAAATTCTTTACATGATCAGAAAAGGCTACACATTTGTACTAATTTATATATATATTGTAATTACTTTTTCTAAATTATCTTTCTTAAAATAATGTTTGCCCAATTAGCCCCAACTTCTACCAGGTAGCACAATTGTGGAACCTTTTCTAACTATAACTTAAAAATGTTTATTCCATTGTATACTGTACTGAACCTATTGTATACACATAATATATAGATACAGCTCAAGAAAAAATTGAAAGAAAGATTGAGAAATGATCAACTTCTCTGATTTAGCTATTTATAGGTATACCTTTGAGTAACATCAACATGTTTGTTTTATTATGTGCACTGTTGACAAAATAACTTCCAAATTCCACTTACAAATATTGTCATTTAGAACATTTATTTGCAAAAAAAAAAAAGGAAAAAAAAGATGAAAGATAGTCTACCAAGCAAGGTCTAGTGTTTATTTATTGATTTATTTTTTGGTCTCTTTAACTTTTTTTCATTTCTGAATATGTATTAACTATTAATTATTTTCACACTCTAACCACCAAGTCCTGACAAATCAGGAAGATTCATTGATTCAGAAGTATTGCATTTGTGTGGCATTTTCCTTTTATACTAATCTACTAAATTATCATGCCCACACATAGAATCATGTAATTGTCCTTTAAATAGGATTCTTCTGCTTGTACTTGTACTGAATACTGAATACTGAATACAGCTGAGGTCAAAGGTAGCTTTTCAGGGAACATTGACTAGTATCACAGCAAGAACCCGATCAATTTTGATATTTCCAACAAAATGAAGAGGATGCTTAGTCAAAGTTTGGTCATATTGGTACAGTAAAGCAAAATTGTCCACACCATTAAAAATCAACCCCCCTCCCAAGAGGGAGGTTTACTTATCCAGCCACCCCCCACTTTCTACGGTCAAAAATCAATAGTTTTCACAAGGTAAACACTTAAAAATAAAGAACGAGCAGGGGACTGAAAACAGCCAGGGCAGGTTTCTACGGCAACAAGGACACGCGAGGCGGGGTTACGACGCGAGGCCAGAAAGTGATCGGGGTCTGTCGTGAAGGGGAGGCGGTAGGAAAAAAAGCCAGAAGAGAGATGATGAAGGGAGGTGGGGGTTAGTTGGAGTGGGGAGATGAGAGTTGCGGCACCATTTTTCACAGCAGACAAAAACATTTGCTGGGATATCAATTTGGAACTGCGGTGGCAGTCTCCCTCCTGGGGCCACCATCCATCATCTTTTCGGGCACCCAAATGAGTGGGTGACCCATTGGTACCGTGCGTGGGAAGGAAACGCAGCAGGTGCTCCAGGGCGTCGTGGGTTGCCAGGGTGGCCGCCCACCTCCCCGCCGTCGACCACCCCCCTCACCCCTTCACTCTCCACCCCCAAGTCTTCTCCCATTAGCGCCAGCGGTGGAGACCCCACCCACCGCCTGCCCTCTTATTGGCACCTTTGCCTGCACCCCATCACTCATCTCCCGGCCATCATCCATCACCCATCGCGATCAATAGGAGGCCACGCATTCATCAAGCAGGGGAAGAGGAGGAGGAGGGATTGCATGGTAGCCGGAAAAAAAACAAGGAAAAGCAAGTGAAAAAGGAAGGGACGTCAAACAGGCGACCATGTTTAGGCAGGGAGGGTGAAAATCTATAGAGTGAACCCTCGCCATTCGCTGGGGGGTTAGGGACCACGCCCAAGCTAAAATTTGAGAATACAGTGTGGACCCGTTATATTTTGGTTCATTGTTCACTGCCCGCTATGTGGCAACTTGTAAGTGACCATGGATATGGCTTTTTACAGTACACAGGCAAGTCTGCTTTTATAGTAGCGCACTTTCAGCTTTGTACCACATTGTGCCGCAACATGCATGATTTCTAGCAAAAAGAGATCCTGTGTGATTTAGCGCAAAAACAACAGGCAGAGAAGGTCTCCAACTGAGCTCCACTAATAGTCGTTCCCACAGAGCAGAGAAAATATATGCTTGTGAGTCTTGTTGTATGCTTTGTTTGTACATTATGCGTTACTGCTCCAACTTTGTCAAAGTAGCAGCAGTTTGAAGGTTTATAATTGCTGTAACATTTATGGTAGTTTCCATTAGCCCCTCTATGACTGTGAATATTCTCATGCACTTTCGGTTTGGGCGCTCAGCTTTCCTGCTCAGACGTTTTACTGTTTACCGTCTCGTTAAATTGGAACACGTGAGGCGGGGTCAAACAAAAATAGATGACTGTAGTAATTAAATATGGCACTCCTGATCATCTCTAACAGCAAAATAATGCGCCAATAGCAATGTGGAACTTTCTGTGCATCATCTTGAGATGTTTACCACTCGCCATCAACCCCACAAGACGCCATCCATCACGCTGCTGCTGATACACCCTGAACTGGTCGCCAGCCAATCACAGGGCACATATAAACAAACAACTATTCCCACTCACATTCACACCTACGGGCAATTTAGAGTCTTCAATTAACCTACCATGCATGTTTTTGGGATGTGGGAGGAAACCGGAGTGCCCGGAGAAAACCCACCCAGGCATGGGGAGAACATGCAAACTCCACACAGGCGGGGGCGGGATTTGAACCCCGCTCCCCAGTACTGTGAGGCAGATGTGCTAACCGGTCGTTCACCGTGCCGGCTCACTGTACATTAAAATGTAAAAAGAAGAGGGGGTGAGGCACATTAGGTTGTAATTCGGAGCAGTCGCATGTGGCGTTGACAGCAATGGCGCCATCACGCTGACAAGTGGCCGTGCCATGTGCATCCTTTCAGGGGAAGGGAGAAATATTACTGAGTGCAGCTTTAATCGACACAAACACACAGACACACACACACACACACACACACACACACACACACAAACACACACACAAGTGGAGCGTGTAATGGCGCAATGTCACTGTCAGTCATTCTGTGCTTGTCAGTTTCCGGCAAGGCTGCACACTTTGTGTTGACAGCCCATAAGTTGTGTTTTACGCACACACACAAAAACACACAATGGGTTTCAGCACACACACACACACACATACACACTCTCTCTTCGAAGTGGAGCCAGAGCAGAATAGATGGTGTTTTAAGATGATGGATGCCTCCTCTGGCCAGAAAGATTAAGCCCAACTCCGAGCGATAAGTTAGCTGGCGATGCGTTCGGGGTACACGGTAATTGTGATTGCTCGACAGGCGAGTGTGCAGTCGTGTGATGTGTTTGGGTGGCAAATGTGCAGAAAAGAAATAAAAGGTGCAAGACTGCATGTGTGTGAGCTCATTTATCACACAGCAATGCTGCAAATGCTGCAAACATCACTCGGCCATAGTTCAGCAGGGAATCGGAAGATTATATTACACGTTATGCTTTTTCTTTGTCTTTCCTGAATTTTCACATTTTCTATCCGCACAAAAACTCACGAGAATCATGGCAAATCACAGCAGGGCACATGTTGACCAACAAACATTCTCCCTCACATTCACACCAAAGGACAATTTACAGTTTTCAACGAACTGAAGAAACATATTTTTTATTTTTGTGAAAGGAAGCGATAGTACCTATAGAAAACCCACGAGAACGCGTCAACTCAACACAGGAAGGCCGGAGCCCGGATTTGAACCACCAAACTCAGTACTATGATTGATGGATGGATGGATGGATGGATGGATGGATTCCACACGTTTTGGTGGCGGTATGGCATACAAATCACACGAAAACTCACAAGACCTCACCATACCTCATGCAAACTCAGTTTTGCTTTTTCTTGGGTTTTTGTGTTCTCCCAATATTCGCGGGGACAGGAACTGAGCCTTGCAAAAACCACGAAAATCCGTTATCACTGTAACTCACACTTGGGCCCAACCGATATAAATTTTTTTTAGGCCTACGCCAACTCCGATATTTGGCAGAAAAATATTTGCTAACCGATGAATTGGCCGAATTTAAAAAAATATATATATGACTAAAATAACTACGTTTTTGGTCACTAACGCTTACAACACCGAAAATGAGAATTACAGGTAGAACATTTGACTGTTTTATATAACTTCGTCCTTTAGTATTTGTTTAAGTGCATTATTAACTGATTAATTTATCTCTAGCTATAGGCTATAAATGTATGCTGTATATAAGTAACATAATAAGTGAAGTTGCTTGCAAAACATTATTTATGCATGATGCCCTTTAAGGTTAAATCAAATGTCTTCTACCGCTAACCCTTATTTTCTTCGCCTTGAAGTGATGACTTCAAAATAAAAACCAGACGGCTGCTCGAATGTCAAAACATGCCAACTTTGAGATGGTTGCATTTTGCAGCCGGAGCCAGTCTTTTTCTTATTCATTTTGAAAGTTTCCCAGACACAGTTTCCCGTCAAGTGTGTGTCCACAGTCACGCAAACACTGAAACATACCCGAAATGTTCTCCTGTTATATGTGGTGGATTTAAGAACATGGATTATATGCTGTTCTCCATCTCCACTTGTTGCTGAGTAGCAGAAGATGTTGCTGTAAAAGCACTATCATGTTCAGGGGGAAATGTTTGCGCAAGGCCATGTGATAACTGGGCCAGCCACGTCATTGGTCACTGTCTCAGGAAAGATGCTGACTTGATTGAATGGGGTGAGCGTTCCATTGTGAAAAAACGGTGCAAGGACATTATTCTGAGTGACTCCAACACTGAACAACAATTAATGTTTCATGAGAAAGTAAGAATGTATCGGCGTTCGATCGGCAAAATTCCAGCCAATTCTGATTTTGAAAAGAGCTAATATTGGCCGATAAAATCGATTAATCGGTCAGGCACCTAATTCACACCGCTCCAAAAAGATTTATGATTGCTTATAGAGGCCACATGATTGTGAAAAAGCACTACTCTTATATTAGGGCCATTGCCTGTCTAAATGAAGTTCCTCCCCTAACTTACTGTGGGTCCTTGGCACCAAGATGCCACAAGATGGTACCAAAGCACTCCTTTTATATTTAACCGGGCTTTGGCCTCAAAGCACTACTTTTATGTTTAACAAGGCTTTGGCCTGAGTACTAATACACCAAATAGGTGAGTTTTTGGGTTTCCCTCCAAAAGATCTTTGAATTTCTGACTCTGCAAGTAGCGAATCATATGCAGAGAAAACTTTACAGCTTTCCACAATTTTCGCTGGCATTCAAGTCATACAAAAACTCAGCATACCGAACTAACATTCAGCGAAGCAAGAATCAAAAGATCAGTTCCACACATTTTTTCCTTTTTTTCCTTTTTTTTTTTTCTGGGCGGGTGGCTTTTTATGAAATCCATTCATGAATATCAAAGGAAATATGGCGTACAAGTTGTAATGGCATACTAGCGTTAGCTGTTGGCCATTTTTTTGCTCTTGGATGACAGCTAAGTATACAGTCTTGACAAATGACTTGTACATAACTGTACATTTGTCATGGTTCACTCACACTTTCACTTTCAAATCATTAAAATCGTACTTAAAACATCGCTCATTAGAAGCCAGGAGACCACGTTAAGAAAGAAAGAAAGAACTGATCCAGCAGAGCACTGGCCAAAAGTCACCCGGTTCCTGTCCGCATCCATCGGGTCAGGTGTCGCTCTCGGGTTTTGGACCCCCACGGGTCCCCTCTCTGCTGGGTGCTCTCATTGGATTAGTCACGAATTGCTAAATGCTCTGTGAGGAATGTTTACATGCTGAAAACAAGGACTTCTTGTTACTGAAATAGGACTCTTCCTACGTGTAAAAGAAAGTTTCATACATATCAATTAACGTTTTCTTTGAAAATATCATTTGATTAGAGATACGGTGGCGAAAGAATTGAGCTGTGACATTATTAGGTGAAGCGGCGGTGTCTGTTGTTTGTTTTTGCACGTCTACCTTCATCACAAAGCCAGTTTGCATGTCTTCATTAATATTTCCTTGTGATGAGCCCATGAATTGAGTTTAGTTCACACACATGGACAAAGTGAATGGAGAGGTGAACACCAGCTTGTATATACGTTCACGTTTGTTTAATATTAGAGAAGACCCGAAAAGTTGGCTCTGCACTACTTATTTAGGGCTATCAATTATTATGTAAAGATTATCTTGAAGAAAAAATATGCACACATTTTTAGCTTTTCTAGCTAAATTATATAGGTTTTCTACTAATTTCAGGCAATCTTCATACAAAATCTTATTATCTTATTGTATCAACTATCTTGTAAATATTAGCTTAAAAAAGAAAGAGTATCTCAGTATCTGTATCTGTACATTAATTTAAATAAAGATGGAAAATTAATGAAATTCGACAAAATGAAAAATATATTTACACAATGGCTTTATCTATACATTGGGTAGGTTTTCTACACATTTCATGCATTTTTTTTGTGTAAATCTTGCATGAATATCTTGATTTTGGACAGCAAAGCCTCCTCGTCATTCCAACCAGAAGAACCCCAACAGGACTTTTCGAAATTAACTGACTGTCATGATCACCATGTATGGGCTGGGTCCAGATTGATATCCCATTCAGTCTCAAATAAGTTTTTTTCTTTTATTACTCTGTGAAAAAACAACATGGCATATACTGTAACATTATGACCCACAGTTATCCTACCATCGTGTACTGGAATCCAAAATACAGTAAAATACTGGTAAAATAAATTACCAACAGCAACTGTTAAATTATGGTAACATACTGTAATCTATATCATGTTAATTTACAGTGAAACTACATAACAGTAGACATACTGTTAAATTACGCTGATATACTGCAATCCATCATATGTAGTCTACTGATAAAATACATTTCATCAAAATACATTATTATGCTGTCAAAATCAAATTACAGTAAATGCACTGTAAAATAGCTGTAAATTACTGGCATTCCTGCTGCCAGTAATTTAAAGGTTTTTACGGTGAAATTCTTTAGAGTTTAATGATGTTTTTATCTTATCCAAATCTTTCTTTAATTCAAATTTTATTTTTCTCCCAAATTGGTTAATATCGGAGGAGTAAGACATTGTCAATTTTTATGTAAATGTTTTGTAAATTGGCACTACACCCAAAAAATATCGATAAATAAAATATTGATCAACCAATATTGGACAAGTTTAAGGCCATTTAGGCACAAAATTCTACTAAATGCTTGGGAATAGACCACACAGCTCTGAGGTTCCAGGTTTGAATCTTGGCTCCGGCCTTCTGTGTGGAGTTTGCATGCTCTCCCCGTACTTGCCCAGATTTTCTCTGTACACTCCATCTTCCACCCACATTACAATTACTGTACATGCATGTGAGGTTAATTAAAGATCAAATTGTTTTGATGTGTGAATGTGAGTGTGAATGGTTTTGTCGAAATGTGCGCTGTGATTGACTGGCAAAGAATCCAGGGTGTACCGTACCCTGCCTCTGGCCTAAAGGCAGCTGGAATAGCCTCCAGCTCACCCATAATGACAAAGTGCGCTTTTGAAAATGGGTGAATAAATTCTCAATTTAAACTGTACCACGTAAGCTAGCCGACGTAACACATTTTAGGTCTTTGCAAGTGGAGTTGAGGCTTCTGTCACACATAAACGCCTTTAATCCTTCCATCAGCATGTTCTTAGCAATGATGTTATGGGGTTAACCTGCCTCCTTGACCCCTCATTAGCCCCATCCCCCCCCCGACATCATACACACTGCAAGATTGCCGTGTTATGGAATGTTCTTTGTTTTGAGGATGAGGAAATACTTTTGACAGACCGTCCGACCGACCGGCTGAACGACCGCCAGATAGATAGATAGATAGATAGATAGATAGATAGATAGATAGATAGATAGATAGATAGATAGATAGATAGATAGATAGATAGATAGATAGATAGAGTACATACATACTGTACATACAGGTGCATTTCTGCAAAATAATTTTATGCTATTGTTAGCTCACAATGTTAATGAGTGAGTAACGATCGGTGGCACTAAGCTAACGAGGCTAGCTGCTCGTTGTTTGTGTCGGCGTTTTGCTATTGCATGGTGGTAATTGTCAATAGAGAGCAAGCCAGCTTTACAGGAACAGCGCCACTCCTTAACGTCCTTGTTTTATTTATTATTAATTGACACGAGAGGCGGAAGATACGTTAGAATTTAAAAAGCCGTGCGACACACACATCTCGTGGGCTATTGTTTTTTTACTACCATGAGGTAATTTGCTGCATAAATCACGGCGTGTTAAAAATGTTCCATCAGGGGCCGGTCGAGAGGGTCACAGCGTAAATCAGCATAAGTGATCGGATAGATTTTTTTTTTTTTTGACCCTCTTTCTGTTTATGTATGCTATCGTCGGAACACGCAATAACTCAGGTGTGGGGGAAGGCAAAGGCGCACAGTATGGGCATCCGGTCCCATCTCCGGGTCGCGCATTCGACAAAGTGATTGACCCTTCAATTGACCGCCGCTGACCGCTCAGACCAATATGGCTCCTGGTGGCTAGCGACGCTGCGACTCCTGTCGCAAGGTTTCTAACCTCGGTTTTAACAACTTGTATTGGCAAGTTCCTTCATAGGGCACCTCTCATTAGCATCGACCGCTCTCGCACTATGGTCTTGTGAAAATAAACACATAAAAACAAAGTTGCTCAATGAGACAAGTGATGGAGAAAACCGCCAAAATGTAGTTGTTCGTTTAGGGCATCGTTACACGCTAACAGACAACAACAGAGGAGAACAAGGTTCTCTTGTATTCACTTCGCAGTATAAGGAGAGAAATTTTATCTGAGAGGAGACTGCAGGCAGCCCCCGCTGACTTTGCGGGTGATGCCACCACAGAAAGGGACCAGGAAGTCCTGAGACTTAAAGGTCAGAGTGCAAGGGTTTTTATGGCGGTTGGCTAAAATTCATATTTGTATTATTACTGTTTAGTAATACATACACGTCGTTTACAGCAAGTTGTCAACCACATAAATTGGCTAAAAATCTGGTTTTAATGAGCACTCCCGAACATTCCTGATTTTGACACATCCTGGGCGTGCGAGCCGATTTGGTTTCAACTGTAACTGCAATGGGCTTTAGTACATTTCTAATGCTCAGTGCAGAATCACCACCAATAGTATAGTCGTAGTACATGCAAAAAAAGTCCGTACCAGCAACCTGTAGTGCCACACCCATTACCATGGCAGTCGCGGGGTCTGGGTTGAACATGTGATTGTCAAAGGGAAAATCGGTCGTACTGCAGCTAGATTCAGCCTGACTCAAACTATGCCCATGTACCCAATACTTTCTATTAAATATTCCCAAAAACATTTATTAAAGCATTTAAGTATGTCCTCATCCTCGAAACGAAAGTTACTTATACTTTCTCGGCAGAGGCCACAGATGTGTGCCAACCCTCCTGGGTGTTTATTTCAAGACACCTGTGCTTTAAATGAGTTTCACTTTTGCTACCTGTGCTTACCATTATTGAACACAAGTGCATCACAGTGATAAATCTGTTTTTAGTGGGTGGAAATATGTTCGCAAGTTGTGTCATGCTAGGTGGAAAGTGTTTCAATGTTCTACCAAAGGGGTGACCAATTCAATAAATGGGTTAAGAACTATTTGTGTTTAAAAATGTATTCAGGAACACTTTTCAAAATTTGCCGTGATAATATTAAATGTACTTTTTAGAAATAAAACCGCTCTCCTTTTTGATGAACGATGAACAGGCCTTCTATGCGCCTGTATTTTAATGTTGACATGATATTGGTACATAGTGTAAAAAGTTTGAGAACCACTGGTCTAATGTGTTTCCTGATTATACTCGCAGTGGATTAGTTTATATTGATTAAATTATCTCGGTCTGAAGTTAGTCTGTTAATAAATCAAATGTTTACAGCGAAGAATGAAAACTCTGGTTTTATTTGCATTTTTAATGAGGTCCCTCCAACATATTCTTCACATCAGAAACCTATTTTTCATTTGTGTTGTAAAACTTTCATCATAAAAAAACACCTAAAGGAAAACAAAATAAACAATTAAATTATGTGAAGTAACATCAAGGCACACCGACTCGTCCCTCTGCTTCATAATGCACCACACAGGCGTTTTGATTTAAAAACTTTCCATCATTAAAGACTCCCTCATCTTATTAGCCTGAATAATTGATTTAATTTGTCTCACACCAACTCCAGGAGCTGACCTCCACTTAGTTAATGAATTAATTGATTGAGCGTTCATGTGTGTGTGGGTGTGTGTGTGTGTGTGTGTGTGTGAGAGAGAGAGAGAGAGAGAGAGAGAGAGAGAACTTTGGCTCTAATCTGGCCCACTCGTGAAGCTGTAGCGGCCGTATTAAGTGGTGGCAGAGTAATTAAAGAGCAATTTTGGGCTCCCGAGGGCAAACAAAATGCAGATTTTTAACTACAAACGCAATGATTTGTCAAGTTATACGGTTCAAGTCAAAATCAGGGTTTAGGCAACAAGGTTCCCCGTGACGCTCGTGAGGATAAACGGTGAGGAGAATGGATGGACCTTGTATTTGAGATTATTAGTTTGTGCAGGTGTACCTAATGTTGTAGCCAGTGGCTTACTGCTCTTTTCCTTCTTTAGTCAAACACTTAAGTACTGTTCTCTATTGGATAAACAGCTCTCTCTAGTGGTGAGACAAATTGACACCAGGGAGTCCATTGATGGGATAATTAAATGTGTTTCTATTGCTGAGGGCAAAATGGTGCCCTCTGTACTCTCTGTAAAACAAAAATAATAACAATTCAATGATTTCGTTAAATGTATCAAATTATATTAAATTCATATATGAAATAAAGTACATGGCCCACAAGAAGATACTAATCTGGCCCCTTTTCATAATTTTCAGAATTTGTAATAAATGTAGTACATATGAGTATTAGGGCCATGCGGAAAAGAGAGAAATAAATTACACTAAGTGATTAAAGTCGTAAATTTATGAGAATAAAGGTTGTCAGAAGTATATTCTTTCCCATCCAATTTTATTATTGTAATATTATGACTTTAATCTAACAAATATGTGAATTTTTAGCTCTGAAATATAGAAATAAATGTTCCCTGAAGATTCCTTTTTTAATATACAAGTTCATGCTAGTAAAATTCACTTTAATCTCGAAAATATGATTGTATTCTTATAATACAACCTATAAAATACATATATAACTTATAAATATAAATTAAGAATTTAATCTCAATAAATATAACACTTTTAAAATTGTTATATTACTTTTTTTTCTAGAAAATCCAACTTTTTGTAGAAAATATTCTCTCGTAATATTACTGCTTTCTGAAGTTTTCAAATATACAACTTTTCTTCTAAAAATATTACCTTTATTTTCGTAAAATTATAATTTTAATTTTAAAAATGTAGAAAATGTCCCACTTTATTTTCGTACGATTATAACCTTTTCTCTCATTAATATATGACTTTAATCTCAAAGTGTACTTTTCATTTATTTATTTATTAATTTATTTTATTTTATTTTATTTTATTTTTTCCAGTGTGGCCCTACTCCCGTGGCCCTTTCAGGACTTAACAAAACCTGAAAAGGACTCCTGGTAGGGAAAAGAAAGGTTCCTCACCCTTGTTGTCGGGTAAGAACGCCCTCTATTGGACAGAGAAAGCACACTTCCCACGCTCCTCAGTCTGTTAACTTGGCTGCTATTCAAATTGATCCTGCAGTGAATTCCATTACTAAATCCAATCATCATCCCATAGGAAACGAGGACATATATTCAGTCCACTCGGGACAGCTTTATGTGCGTTTGATTAAACATCACAGTAATGTTTGTTTTTCTAATTTTGCACTGGCCCTTAAATCCTCAGCAGCAAAATGATCCTCTTTATATGTTTAATAAGCTCTTTATTTATGGGAGTCATGTGCACCTGTTGCCACCTGGCTCTCTGACAGATATCTGACACACGCACGTAAATCTGTTATTTGATATAGCACTAGTCTACTGTGCCTTAACACATGAATAGAATGCCTGCTGTTGATTTTTCCACTATTGAGGATACTTTATTCCCAATAAAGTGTTCACGAAGAGTATTTTTTTTACAACTTAAATTATTTGTGTTTGAATCTGCACAGATAGTAAGTGTAACAAAAACTAACAAAAATCTAGCTAAGTGTGTGTGTGTGTTTTCATACCTATTTAAATGTGTTTTTAAAAGAGGAAATTTTAAAACTATGAAACTATAAACATAAAGTAGAAGTATACCTCCTCAGTGAGGGCGTACGCTTCCTTTAAATCCGCAGTGCTGTCAACCCGAACTGTCGTACATTATTTTGCGACGTCGTCCGATGATTTCTGGCAAATTCATCTCTGCTGGCGAAAACATCCACGTCTGCCTTTAATAAAAATAACACAAGTAGCGCGCGTTCAAATGAAAAATAACAGTTAATAACGTGACACAGATAAAGGTTATTTTTACATGTCACAAGCATCTTTTTCAAGGTGGAAAAGGGCGCCGGAGGTTCCCGTGTAAGTATGCTCGATAGCTAGCTCGACAGATGGGAATGCTAAGCACAGCCTACTGTTCGGGCTACGATAGACATTTTTAATATGAACAAGTTATTTCACAAACTTGTGTTTTTCTACCGTTACTATGTTCTATCTGAGGAACCAGCCTCGCCTTTTGCTAACCAAAGTGTTGGACTATGTCAGCCTCTCGACAGTAAATATTCTCTTATTTCTGTAGTCCTCCATTGAAAGCAGACATTTGGAAACATCTACTTGTAGTTTGGAAAACAATTAGCACCATTTTTTCCTTATTATAGTTTACAGTCTAAACGGTAACTGAATCATAATCAACAGATGGAAAAAAATATTAATAGTTGAATCTATTACAAAAACAATTATTTGCACCCATAGTATGAATAACCTATAATTGACGCAGTTGAGCCCGAAACAGCCTCAGAAGTGTATATCACACTAGTATAAATTTTCATTAATCAGAAAAAGTAGCTCTCAGTTTAAAAAATGTTCTTAAAGTATTCGATACTGTCAGCCCTATTTCAAGTCTACTTCCCCCATTGAAATGAATGTAATTCCATTAATCAGCCCCGGGGGGGACAGCAGCAGTTTTTGTTACATGTTCATAATAAAGGAAATTGGCAATTGTATAATATAGATATTAAAACATAATCAAAGAGAATGTTAAGAAATAGACTGGTTTTATGAAGTGTACTTAAGCCAAAAGCCACACACACATACTGTTTGCATTCATACGATTGATAAATTATGGCCCAATTCATTGACTGCACCCGTGCAGCTCGGCAACAGGCTCTCCCCGTTTTGCTATTTAGCCACAGGTACATATTAAATTATAAATAATGTAAGTATTGTTGTAAAAAAAAAAAATGTATATTGTGTTGGTAAACCTTGGCAGTGGCCGGCTGGATCTCGCTGGATACCCGGAACCGTAATTTGTGTTGTGAAAGATCATGTAGTACAACGTGGCATTTTTGATTGGCCATTACATCTGTGAGGAAAACTAGTTGCCGACGTTCGGCCACCACAACATGGTCTCACTGTATGACAGTTCAGTCATGTTGCTCAATGTGCGGACGCCATGAGTCAAATTATTGCTCGTGACACAAAGCAAACAAATCAACCGGACAACAACTCGAGTCTAACTCAGAAAAACTCGGGGCATTCGTTAGTCAAGGCACCACTGTCCCCTTTAAAGATATGATACAAATTTTTTTTAATACATACTACCAAGTTAAATAACAAACTTATGTTTTCAGACTGTGGATTCTGCTAACAACAAGACATAGGTCACCACATGATGCAAACAGCGGCAGCCGCCCTGACAGGCAAGAAGACGTTCTACGACCGGGGGCTCCTGTAGCCCACCCATGCCCGTGATCCCCATCCCTCGGCGGGTGCGCAGCTTTCATGGCCCCCACACCACCTGCATGCACTCTGCGTGTGGCGCAGCGCACGCCACCAAGCTGGTGCGCAGTAAGTACAACAACTTTGAACTTTACGTGCGCTCGCGCTGCATCTACGGTTTCCTGCGCTTCCTGCTCTACTTCGGCTGCAGCCTGCTCACCGCCCTCCTGTGGGTGGCACTGTCGGCACTCTTCTTTGCACAGTACATCGGTGTGCGCGCCCTTCTGCGCCTGCAGTACAAACTGTCCGTCATTCTCTTCCTGCTCGGCCACCGGCGCCTAGACTTTGGCGCCATCAACGACCTGATCATCTACAGCATGCAGATCACCATGTTCATGGTGGGTGGACTCGGCTGGTGCTTCATGGTTTTTGTGGACATGTAGCCAGGATGAAGGCGAGGTGGCGTGAGCTCGCAGCGGACCTTTAATGTGCGTTTCTTTGGGGGTATCTGGGAATTTTCAGCATCACAAAGCTAGGTGTTTTTTTGTGTGTTGTGTGAAGTGTTAAAGGTCCCGTATTTTGGCTATTGAGACCTCGGTAGAGTGACTCTCTAACATGGACTTAGTATAAAAGTGTCAATATCATTTCAAAAAACACCTTGGGTTTCGTCATATGCGTGTCCAGAAAAGGCCCCTCTGACAGCTACTTCTGTTTCACCCAGTTTTGTATCTGCTTTGTCCATATTTGGCTAAGACCGCCCCCTTTCCTCTGATTGGTTGCCACCGTGTAGAAGATCTATTTGTGTGAGCACATATGTTTATGATAACAACACTGGCTCGGAAGCGGAAAGGGAATAAGCTTGAGAAATTCGAATGACCTGACTTCAGGCCTCTCGGCAGATGACGACGTCTGGAACTCAGGAATGCGTGGACGATTTTAATTCGTATTTCACGTTTACTGAGGCACCACAAAGACAATATTACATCCCAAATGCTAGAAAAGGTTGGTTTGGTAAAATATGTCCACTTTTACAAAGTACAAACTGTCTTTCATGTGTTTGTGGGTTAAATGTTTTGGGGATTTTTTATAATTGTTCTCTAGGGAGGAGGGGGGTTATTGCATGGTGGACCGGGTCATTGCTCTCAAGGGCCGGAGTGGCCCACAGGCCTTAGATTGCCCACCCATGCTATCAGCACCCACTGAATGCCAAGAAGAAGAAAAAAAGATTTTATGTGCATTAAAACTCATTCTTTACTGGAATAAAACGTCTTAAGTCTCTGTCATTTGTGTGTTGTTCGACTGTAATAAGAGTAGAACAAAGTGCAAATGTGTGTACAAAGTACAATGCAACAAATGGGGGAATTTTGAGGTGAAACATTCACGATCTCTTGCTAGACTTGTCAGTGAGCATCAAAATATTTTTTTGTAATGCCCACAGAACGGGGGATGGAGTGGAAAGCTTCTGGCTGGCTGTTCAGTACAATGTGCGCAACACATTTGTATTATATTAAATTTAAATTGAAGCATAACATGTCTTGGCATCGAACCGAAACCACACTTCTACCTGTAAAACGCCACTTGTTGACAGTATCGCTCTGTATCAAATGGTGTGTAGGTTTACTTAAGTTTACTTCTTCTATGCAGCGCTTAACTTTTGTTTACACTTGTATGACTTCAAAATACAAATGCCTGATGGTGACCAAATTTTCTCAAAAAACAAACTTACTGCTAATATAAAGTATCAATTTCTAATTTACTTTGTGATCATCCACTTTTATGCATTTTTTGTTAAATATGAATGAAGGCCTACTTAATAGAAATATGCTTCTATATGTGTCTCCGGTCTGTTTAAAGATGTGAGCTTTACATGCTTTATCCTTCTCACATGTCACATGCTTTGAAAGCAAAGGCCATCTTTGAGCGGACGACTGCGTAAAGCTGCATGTGATTGATGTGTGCTGTGTCATCATGTGACCACTTTTATGCATTTTTTGTTAAATATGAATGAAGGCCTACTTAATAGAAATATGCTTCTATATGTGTCTCCGGTCTGTTTAAAGATGTGAGCTGTACATGCTTTATCCTTCTCACATGTCACATGCTTTGAAAGCAAAGGCCATCTTTGAGCGGACGACTGCGTAAAGCTGCATGTGATTGATGTGTGCTGTGTCATCATGTGATGCATGTGAGCAATCAGCCGAAGGTACAGAAAGCACCATGATAAAGACATTTCATGTCTTTAAAATGATGTGTATAACCATGTTAAAGACATTTCATGTCTTTAAAATGATGTGAAAAAGTATACAATGCCAGTTGTTGTTGAATCAATGTTTTAATGACTCCAGAAATTAAATGCACCCAATACATTTCCAAACTAAAGTGTTTGTCTGCTCAAATTGCCTGTGAAAGACAGCATTTGGTGCAAAGCCCCTTTCACGCCGTTACAATGTATTACATTTAGACAAACAGAAACAACAGCTTTCATGTAGTATTTATCTGACACTGTCTGCCCAAATGTGGATATTTCAGCTCACTTATAACTTGAGAAAACACCGTGCAGTAAATTGCAATATTTTTTTTTTTTTTAGTTTGTGCTACTTACTGATTGATGTTCCTGCTGTGGTTAAAAAAAATCACAAGTTACTATTTACTCAGTACATGGAGTAATTATTTCACTGTGTACTTTTTACACTTTTTTGGAGGACTACTATTTCCTTTTACTTTTGTCACATTATTGTCAAGTAACAGTACTCTTACTTGAGTACAATCTTTGACTACTCTACCCACCTCTCGAGCGGACGTCCTCTATTGCTACTCATATGTTTAAGCAACATTACTGCTCATCAGATCAGCCAGTGTCGTATTTGTTGCACTGGTCTTTTGTATTTTGGCATTGAGGTGCTACAGGTCGTGGCCCTGGTTGCGGTCCCAGCGGAACCGCGAAGCACATGTAACATCGCCGACAAGAGTTGATCCACTAGTACATCTTGTATTAATTAGGAAACGCAGCTACAATTATCTAATTAGTTTACAGATGTTAATGTTAAATGGATTAAGCGACAGAGCAATGTTAGGGATTATGTCACAACACAGAATGAACGAACGTCAAATTCAGAAATGGCCAATAAAAACAGAAAAATATTGTACTTAATATTTTCCTGGAGAATGCATTTGGGATTAGTCTTTGAAATTGGTAATAGTGAAACATGAAGTCAAACAGACTATTATTATCAATTATTTTCCAGAATGAGAGCGCTTAAAGAGGAGGAAGCTATTCATGTGGCACAGCTTCAAGCAGGCATCAGGCACAGGTAGAGATGGGCCTGGCTCAAATTGAAGGCCAGTACAAAAAAAAGCACAGAAATTAGGCAAATTTAATTTAAATCCTAAATTTGTACATCAACACGTACTTGAGCAGTGTAAACAAGTTTTTCTGCGTGAATTTGTAATTTTGTATAAAGCCTTATTGTACTTCAGTCTTTCAGATTCCTTAATTTATATTAAAATCGAAACAATTCTCTGCAGGGGCCCAGGGGAACCCCCCCTTCAATGTTTTTGTTTTATTTTTTTGTCACCTTTTTCATGCCTTTGGTATTTGCATGTCTGGGTGTGGTGTCGGAGCTGTAACTGAGGCAGAACAGCCTGCGAAAGCCACATTTGTCCTCAGGGTGACAAAGATGACCTGACAATTTTCTACCTTCTGAGGTAACATCAAAACTTTGGAACAGAGGCACGATGTTCCTATATACAGCGGCTGAAATAAGTATTACATTTTTCTCACTAAATATATTTCCAAAGGTGCTATTGACATGAAGATTTCACCAGATGTTGGAAACAACCCAATTAATCCATAAATATGTACCCGTCCTCGTGCTGGTGCCTCTCTACACAGCTCTGCGTTGTGTTAGATGGTGGGTTGTGATGGGGTTAGTACGGAGAGAAAGGGGCACGGTACACAGGTGTTCGGGATTGTGGTTCAGACTGAGGCAGTTTTATTCCTTCCAAACAAACGGAGAATCCTTTTCAGTTCCAAATAAAAAATAATTAACATAAAATATTAAGTAAAGTGTGACATGTAAAAAAATAGGCATTCAATATTTTGATTACATGTCAATTTCTAGAAGTCAATGATAAACACAAAATACAACATCCACAGGGTTCGGCCTCAAAACCCATTCACGCATATTAATACTTACCTAAATTGAACAATGAAATAAAGACATACTATGGATGGCTTGTAAAATTTTACGGATGGTATTAGCAGCAAAGCTCACCTTCCAAACAAACAGAGGAGAATGCCACAAGATGGCTACCTGCATCTACCTGCTACCCTACGGGAGCTTAAAAGTGTCAAAACAAAACAAATTACTGAAGTTCTCACAAAGAATAATAAATAAACAGTGACACCTTTTGGCAGCTTCTACCTACCACTTTACACATACAAAGAAAGTAGAACAAATAAGAAGAAATTAAGTTGTGTGTAATAATGTGAAATGACACAGGGAAAAAGTATTGAACACGTCAACTGGTATTTATTTAATATTTTTACAAATCCTTTGTTTGCAATGACAGCTTCAAGACCCGACCTGTATGGAGAAACTCGTTGCGTGCATTCCTCTGGTGTGATTTTGGCCCATTCCTCCACACAAGTAGTCTTCAAATCTTGAAGGTTCTGTGGGCTTCTTTTATGGACCTTGAGTTTCAGTTCTTTCCATAGATTTTCGATTGGATTCAAGTCAGGTGATTGGCTGGGGCATTCTAGCAGCTTCATTTATTTTCTTTGGAAGTAATTTCGAGTTTCCTTGGCAGTATGTTTTGCATCATTATCCTGGTGAAATGTCCATCCTCATTTAATTTTTGTCATCCTCGTAGATTTTGTCAAGAATGTCTCGGTACATTTGCCCTTCCTTCAATAATGTGAAGTTTACCAGTACCATTTGCTGGAAATCAGCCCCACACCACACCTCCGAATTTCACTGTTGGTATGGTGTTTTTAGGGTGATGTGCAGTGTCATTTCTCTTCCAAACGTGGTGTGCATTATGGCATTCAAACAGTTCAATTTTGCTCTCATCCGACCAGACTATATTCTCCCAGTATTTAACTGGCTTGTCCAAATGTTGTTCAGCAAACTTTAAGCGCACTTTGACATATTTTTTTATTACTATTTTATTTTATTTTTATTTTTTTTTCCTCC
This sequence comes from Phycodurus eques, assembly GCF_024500275.1. NCBI lineage: Eukaryota > Metazoa > Chordata > Actinopteri > Syngnathiformes > Syngnathidae > Phycodurus > Phycodurus eques. The sequence continues at coordinate 8,361,861 of NC_084539.1, forward strand.
AGCAATGGGGTCTTGCGTGGTGAGCGTGCATACAGGCCACGGCAGTGCAGTGCATTACTCACCATTTTCCTTGTGACAACAGTACCTGCTAATTCCAGGTCTTTTTGAAGCTCTCCACTGTCTTTAGTTAGTGTCAACTGTTTATATCCCCTTTACACTGCCTCTAAACGCAGAAATTTTTCCAACGGAGAACAAAATCAACCCGCGAGATTTTCACCTTCAAGTGTAGTAGGTGGAACGAGACCTGTGATTAAAAGCCTTTTTATGCATTGTGTTAAAACAGTAATTTTCTCACCTTTTTCCAAATGTTGATGTTCTGTATTTAATGCCATGCACCGCCATGGGATGGGGGGCCAAAGTTCATCACTTCTGCAGCCAATGTTGTAGCTGAACGAGTTCAATGAATGAAAGTTCATGAAGTAGTTAATATTTTGGGCGAACGTGAACTGAACTTAGTTAATTTCTGCCTGATGAACGTTACTAAGACCGCGTTCTTTCTGGCGTGTGTGAAAGTTTTTTGAACGAAAGTTAAATTTCATTCATGACCTCCCGGTTTTGTAAGGGACTTCCAGGACAAAATTCGGTTGACACACTATATACGAACCTTGATATGATGGATAAAAACGCCAGATTTGGCAACTCATTCAGTGCGGTAAGCACCGATTGAGCGAGGTACGTTCAGTGACACTACGTAAATGGGAGTGAATGTGTTCTTTGGTACATAATTGTAAAAATTCATTCATTCATCTTCCGCACCGCTTATCCTCACTAGGGTTGCGGGCAATTGTAAATATTGATTAGGAAAAATATTATTTGTATTAGAATGCTTTCGTTGAAACACTGTACGGTCACATGCATATGGATTATAAGAATTGATAAGATAAAAGTATTTTGTTAATTTAGTCAGCCAGAGGCGGCATGGTGGATGACTGGTTAGCACATTTGCCTCACAGTTCTGAGAACCAGGTTTCAAATCCTGGCCTCGCCTGTGTGGAGTTTGCATGTTCCCGTGCCTGTGTGGGTTTTCTCCAGGCAGTCCGGTTTGCTCCCACATCCCTGTTTTTGTTTTACAGTAATTCCTTATTTTAAAAAAGACCATTCAAGCAACAGGTTAATGGGTGGCAACAATGGAAAAATTACATGCCAGTAGGCCTATTTTGTGGGAAATATCCCATCAGCAATATATTTAAAAAAAAAAAGAACTATGAACTTGTTAATTTTTTTAATGTGAACTTAGTTCAAAATTTTGAATTATGAACTATGTTTTGAACTGGTTCATTTTTGGAACAGTGAACTGAACTTTGAACTAGTTTGTATAGAAAATGAACTTTCCCATTGCTGTATCAGGACCTGTCTCCCGATTCTCACTAAATTCAACTTCATTGGTGTCTTCCTATTCATTGTTTACTGTATCGGATTAAACAACAGAGCTAGTGTTGGCCAGTGACATTTACACAGTTGTGTACATATAATGTCTTTTATTTTATATTTAATAAACAGATGGAAAAAGGCCGGCGGGTCTGGTGAATGGATCGACTGTACAGCTGTGTCATAAGAAACGCTCCAAATGCATCTGCACTTGCGGGTGAACCGTTCCGTCCACTGCTCTTCACGTTACCATTAGTGCCTCATGCAAATATTTCCTATGAAGGCGGTGTGAAAGGGGCTTCTGACTGACTTCTCACATACACACACACACACACACACACAGACTTCACAACCACCGGAGTTCCTGCCAAGCATAACAATGACAATGGCTGCATCCCAATCACCTTATATAGCCTCCCAGTCGGTTTACAGCGAGGCCATTTAATTCCTCTGAGGGTCAACCAAAATATTTTTTTTCTTTAATATCCATCCATCCATTTTGCATACTGCTTGTCCTTATATTTACGTGTGAATGTGAGTGCAAATGGTTGTTTGTTTATATGTGCCCTGTGATTGGCTGGCGACCAGTTCTGGGTGTACCCCACCTCTCGCCCGAAGATAGCTGGGATAGAAGATAAGTGGTACGGAAAATAGATGGATGGATGTTTATATACTGTATTTCAATATGTTAACTATTATTTCTGTTGATGGATAAAAACACCTTTACATTAAAGTTTAATTGGATTGATTTGTGATTTGCATTTTTAGATCCCCACAGTCATAGTACAGAAAGTATTCAGACCCCCTTAACATTTTCACTCTTTGTTATATTGCAGCCATTTGGTAAAATCATTTAAGTTATTTTTGTTTCCTCATTAATGTACACACAGCACCCCATATTGACAGAAAAAAATTAAATTGTTCAAATTTTTGCAGATTAAAAAAGAAAAACTGAAATGTCACACAGCCATAAGTATTCAGACACTTTGCTCAGTATTTAATAATATACTAATACAGCCATGAGTCTTGGGGAATGATGCAACAAGTTTTTCACACCTGGATTTGGGGATCCTCTGCCATTCTTGAGCCTCTCCAGTTCTGTTAGGTTGGATGGTGAACGTTGGTGGACAGCCATTTTCAGATCTCTCCAGAGATGCTCAATATGGTTTAAGTCAGGGCTCTGGCTGGGCCATTCAATAACAGTCACGGAGTTGTTCTGAGGCCACTCCTTCGTTATTTTAGCTGTGTGCTTAGGGTCATTGTCTTGTTGGAAGGTGAACCTTTGGCCCAGTCTGAGGTCCTGAGCGCTCTGGGGTAGGTTTTCATCCAGGATATCCCTTTACTTGGCCGCATTCATCTTTCTTTCAATTGCAACCGGTCGTCCTGTCCCTGCAGCTGAAAAACACCCCCACAGCATGATTCTGCCACCACCATGCTTCACTGTTGGGACTGTATTGGACAGGTGATGAGCAGTGCCTGGTTTTCTCCTCACATACCGCTGAGAATTAAGGCCAAAAAGTTCTATCTTGGTCTCATCAGACCAGAGAATCTTTTTCTTGCCATCTTGGAGTCCTTCAGGTGTTATTTTTTTAGCAAACTCCATGCGGGCTTTCATGTCTCTGGCACTGAGGAGAGGCTTCCGTCAGGCCACTCTGCCATAAAGCCCTGACTGGTGGAGGGCTGCAGTGATGGTGGACTTTCTAGAACTTTCGCCCATCTCCCGACTGGATCTTTGGAGCTCAACCACAGTGATCTTTGGGTTCTTTTTTAACTCTCTCACCAAGGCTCTTCTCCCCGATTGCTCAGTTTGGCCAGACGGCCAGCTCTAGGAAGGATTCTGGTCGTCCCAAATGTCTTCCATTTAAGGATTATGGAGGCTACTGTGCTCTTAGGAACTTGAAGTGCACCAGAATTGTTTTTGTAACCTTGGCCAGATCTGTGCCTTGCCACAATTCTATCTCTTCAGGCAGTTCCTTTGACCTCATGATTCTAATTTGCTCAGACATGCACTGTGAACTGTAAGGTCTTATATAGACAGGTGTGTGGTTTTCCTTATCAAGTCCAATCAGTATAATCAAACGCATATGGACTCCAATGAAGGTGTAGAACCATCTCAAGGATGATGAGAAGAAATGGACAGTACCCAAGTTAAATGTGAGTGCCACAGCAAAGGGTCTGAATACTTATGATTGTGTGATATTTCAGTTTTTCTTTTTTAATAAATCTGAAAAAATGTCAATTCAGTTTTTTTCTGTCAATATGGGGTGCTATGTGTACATTAATGAGGAAAAAAATAACTTAAATGAATTTAACAAATGGCTGCAATATAACAAAGAGTGACGCCGCCTTGATTCAAAACATCAGAAAATAGGCAGAAATTTTGATCAGTTTTCCTCAGTCCAACTGATGCCCGTGAAATTCTAGTTTTATTTAAAACAAAAGACAATTTGACTACTTTCATGGAGCACTAAGGACATCAACGTATTTACACGAGAGGCTGAAATCTGAAGATTTTGACTTTCTAAAATAATAATATAAACAAAAGTTGGAAAACTTGTCTTGTCTTTTCCTTTCCTTTTTGTGTTCAATAGACTTGTTGGCAAGAACGATGTCTAACTGAATTTTTGTGGTCAGAGGTGCCAATGGACATTTAATTACAGTATCTGGCGACTTATGCTTTACTGTCTTTGTGTTTCCCTCAACCAGAGTTTTACAGTTTGCTTATTTTGTTCATTGGCCACAATGGAGAGCAGCAAGGTGAATGCAAGAGGATGATCATTTGCTCATAAATGTTAGCTTACTCCTGAACAATTTGTCCCCCTACTTCTGTAATGATGGCTACGCCCCTGTTAGGCAGTCGCTAGCTAATCATGTCGTTTGACATAATAAGCTTTGTGCCGACTGTACATGAACTCAACAACAACAGTATTGGTGATCATGAAGTCATGCCTCATTCATTATCATTTCCTCTTTTTCCTGAAAAACAGAAGTTGACCTCTCAGGATAACTTGTGTTTCGTGCCATGTCATAACTATTTCACTTTTTTTTTTTTTTTTTACCCTGCTAACACGGGAATGCTGCGTAAAGGTTAGTGAATATGGCTCACTGCTTCATGAAAGTTAGAAAATATGATTGTAAAGTAAAAGTGGCAGTACCAAAAGCTTATGTCATATATTTTCATGAATGTATATCATTGTTCCAAGTGAAAAGTTCAAATATTCTTAAATAAAAAATAAAATCTAATTGACTTCAAAAAAAAAATATTGCATTCAATTAAATAAAATACAGTTAAAAGTAAACAATAGAAACTATGTGGAAAGTAAAATGAAATTAAATAGAAGTAAAATATAAGATGAAATTGGGATGTAATTAAATCAAGTATTCTTAGTGTAAAATGAAAAATAAATCAAATTAAGCTGCAATTTAAAATGTCCAATGTCATTAAAAGTTACAAAAAAATCGTTTTGATTGCTGCTCAAAAGGTTGTGCAACAAAATATAAAGTTAAGGGTGCCATCATTTTTGTCAAGGCCTGTCTCATGAGTTTGTTTTTAAAAATAATTATGTTCGACCACAATTCAAATATAATGTCTGATATTCATTTGTTATTTTTCATTAAATTGTATTTATTATTACTTTTGTCATATTCGAGTTATTTCCGTGACCACTGTGGGTTTTTCTTTTATCAGAGGGATACCAACAATTTTTACCACACGCACACACACACACACTGCCAGGACCCCCTTGTGGACCCTCCTCCATACAGTTACTGTGCAATACTGTAGTTAAGACAGCAGCATCAGCAACACTCGCTGCACAATGAAAACGAGCAAGGATTCACGACACAGAGCACAATCTACACTTTTGGTTCGACAACACGATAAAAAGAAAAACCAACAGGTGAGTAAAACACACTGACAACTATTATTATGGGGAACCAAAAACCTTCAAACACTACGATTGACACGCATTTACAGCATGTAAAACCGGGAAGTCTGCGTCCACTTCTCTTGTTGCGACAGTACGTACCGTAAATATTAAAATTGCACCGATGCAAAATGCAGAACTAATGCGTGTCTCGGATCAATATTCTAGTGGAATCATTTAGTGCGTTTTGTTGTAAACCCCAGCGCAGAGTTGCCATCCACCTGGCAAAGAAGCAATCAGAACCGAAAAACAATTACTACGAACTATAAAGGAAATACTTCTGGTCAAAAATTTTTGTTAGCGCACTTCATGAATTATGATAGCAGCCTTTTAGAGCAGTTGTTAATGTCAGTTTGAGTGGATTGCATGCTTCTAGCTAACATGAGTTAACCTTGCCGTAATACAAAAACAAGCAGTAGATGCACGGATGTCTAAAATTTGCAAATTTACAATGTGTGCGTGTGTGTGTACCTCAACAAATTCTAATAATAATTGATGTGTTACATGCACTTTTACCATTTGTCGTGAATTTAGCTTGTCCCCCCCCACCCCCCAATCAATGTGAAAAAATGGAAACATGCCAAATATACCACGACTTTTCTATGGCCATCGTACCCATCAGTATCATTGTAGATAGGAAGAAGTACACGTACGGAATTTTTGTGCTTCAATTTGAAATGCAGTGTTTATAAAAAATCTGCACACCTATGTGCAAAAAGGTAGGATTTTGTGATTTAAAAAAATCACACTAAGTTAAGTAATTTCAAACCTTTTTCCACCATTATTTTTAGTATACACTGAAATAATGTGGTAGGACAAGTGTGCACACCCTCTTAAAGCTAGGGATGTGGTTATGTTCAGAATTAACCAATCCTATTCAAACTCGTGTTAAATGGGATTCAGCACACACCATTGTCACCATTTTAATTCATCCGGTTGATCCCAAATAAAGTTGAGCTGTTCTAGTAGGCTTTTCCTGACATGAGATGTATTTATTTGTTTGCTTTCTAACAGAAACCTGAAGGTTTTGTGCTAACCCCGAGTGCCATTTGGAATTGTTCATTATTGCATCCACCTTGTCTCAGGCCTTTGGTCCAGCTTTTTTCTTTATTTTTAACGCATCCTGCAATCCAATCCTGTGCCCCTGGCTGCAGCGAGCCACGCCACCACCAGTGGACGCTGCCGGTTTTGCCGAGAAAAAAAAGAAAAGAAAAAAAAAAAAAAAAACGGCGACGCATGCGCAGAGGCTCGGCCGCGGCTGTCATCTGAGGACACGTGAGGTAACCACACATGTTCGCGTTGTTGTCGCGCACAAGGAATCCCTGTGCGGTGTCGTTTATTCGCCTTTTCACGAAAGCACCACGACACACTTGGCCCAAGCCCGCTTTTGCCGGTGCTAGTGAATGGGTTGAAAAGTGAAGTGAAGGGGATCGCTCACCGGCTTCGTTTAAAGCCCCGGAGTGCACTGAGTTCGTGTGTCCGTAAAAGGTGGACCGACGAAGACACTTCTCCCGAGTCCCGTCGCGTGAGCTAGCTTCCGTTTAAACTGAGTAGCCCTCTTACTAACTCACCCAAAAGCAAAATGTCTGCGTCGTTAAAGCCAAGCGCCGTTAGTCAAAAGCGCCGTGATGTCAAGCTGCCCCGTCATCTGCTCGCATGAGCCGACTTCCACTTCCTGCGCAGGCGGGCAGGCAGCGGGCACTCGGAGGACGAGCGTGGCCGAGGTAGGTGCGCGACGGGCGCCCACGGAGGAGTCACAAAAGACGATAGAGAGGACGGAAGGAAGGAGGAACCGGCGGGAGCTCCATTTTTCAACTTAACTTCTTTGGTCGTCGTCGCCGGCTGACAGTTCATGGACTAGCCACATATATTCGGGTAAATATATATTTAAATATGTACAGTATACACGGACTGTTGTATGTCTGTGACGCAAAGCTTGTGTCTCGTTTGAATGTGCTGACATATGACACTGCAGTGCTGTGTTCGAGTTTCAAAAGTCATTTCAAAATGGTTGCCCTATAGGTCCAGTATTTATGGTAAACTCTTGTCATACATTTAACCCCACCCGCCCACTAAAGTGGGGAAAGTGCCATTTTAGAAAAAATTAAATATCAAAGTTGCGTCACGGTGAAGTCAAAACAAAACCCAAATCTCCACCCACAATGAAGCTATTGTGGCGTGGTAGTCCTGCAATGCACTGGATAGCTAACCCCCCCACCCACTTTGTCCTACTGCAGTGAACACATCATCTCTTTGAATGTCTGCTTTTTTTTTTGTGCTACTGTAACTGAACACGTGCATTTTGGGTGAGGAGGACTTTAAATGTCATTTTGTGGCAAGGTTCATCTTCCTCGAACCCTGAGGTCATAGAGAGAGCGCGTGTGTGTGCGTGTGTGTTTCACAACCATTGACATCCAACCTCGACTGTGGAGACATTCCCGACAGGGACATTTTTTATTTTTTTTTTACAAGGAAAATGTCAGAATATTAGACTGTACATGTGGCTTCATTTCCTCCCCTGTCCGTCCTTTTAAATCACCTCATTCTTATCAGTCAGACCAATGACAAGTGGTGCGATTGTTTATGTGTCCTGCGATTGGCTGGCGACCAGTTCAGGGTGTACCCCACCTCTCGCCCGAAGATAGCTGGGATAGGCTCCAGCACACCCGTGACCCGAGTGTTTGTGTCTTGTGGTTCCATATAGTATAGTCACATGCCTGCCTTTACATTTCATTGTGTTGTTTCTGACTGGCAGAAACAAAGTCTCAAGCACAGCCAAAAATCACAGTCGAGTGTAACCTTCTTTCAAGGCCAAACAATTTGAATGTGTATCAGGCGCACCTTGTTGGAATGTTGTCTTCAATTGGTTGTGGAATTTTTTAAAATATTGCTAGAAAAATAAAACTATGATACGAGCGACTTAATGCGGCGCTCTGAAAATATCAGTGAAAAAGTATATTCCTGTACGTTGGTCGAAACTGTTGACACCATAAATTTTAATTGCAAAGGCAATGTTTTAAGTAACATTAACTGTCTTGGAAGTGGAAATAGAAGTGAACCACCAATAAATGACGTCTAAACTTTAATGACAAAGGCGTAATACAAAAGTAATTTGTGTCACATATACTCCTTACTCAATAAAATGTTGAAAAAGAAAGCTTGGAGACATGTTGAATCAGATGAATTTTTCCTTCCTTTCAAAGAGGCAGTGCAAAATAGTTAATCTTTTGATACTCGCTTAGGATTGTTACAACAACAAAAAGTGAAATAAAAGCTATAAAAAAGCCAAAGAAAAAGCAAGAATGAATAAATTGACGTTCTCGGACGGTTGGAAGTCAGAATTTTTGTATGAATTTAGCAGCATATTTTTTCCCCCCTCGGAACACCTTGTCACACAAGTCTAAAAACCGTTATAACTGTAAAACATGAACAGAACAAAACGCTATCTTTGACATTGTATTGGGTCATTTCCAATGTATTTTCGTCTTTTAACTTCAAAGCTTCTTCTAGAGTAGGTGTCGTAAAATTTCGATGTTTGCTGATCTGAGGTCTTTTGAAATCTGCTGATACAGAAGTGACAACAAAATTCCCAAAGAGCCAAACAAAAGCAATAATGAATATTTTGAGGTTTGCTTATTTAAATCTCCTGGGATTTGCTGGTTTAGTGTGAAATCACAGATGACAACAAATGTCAATTTGCAAATTAATGAGTTGCGATTCATACAATATTTGTGGGCATTTGACTTGAGAGTTTTAACTGTTGTTTTTGGTTATCAAATCTCATAATTATTTTGTTTGCGTTTAAATGTCTATTACAATCATCCTTATGCTGTACTTGTATTTCACGCACATTTATGACTAGTGGATTCACGTATTTGCAGATTTCTTTTTTTTTTGTGGAACCTATCCTCTGTTATTTGCTGAAAAACTGATTTAGTTGTTTTTGTGGCACCATCTTGTGGCATTTTGGTGCCAAGAAACTAGGTTGAAGTGAGTTAAGGAGCTTCAGTTAGAACAACAACAAAAAAACATCATTGGCAGCGGTAACAAATATGCTAAAATATAATGATCATAACAAAATGAAAACAGGATTTCTCATGCGGATTGCGTAAGGTACTCTGAAAATGGAATATTGCATGTGTAATATTTATGAAGCCCTTTGACACGTTTAAGGTGCCGTAGGAATTCTGACTTGGTGTGGTCCAGAGAAAGTTCGTTTTTTTTTGTTTTTTTTTTTATAAATTCCGTGTGGTGGACGACATGGAACGTTATATAATGAGGACCCACAGTTGTCTTTTATGTTTATGATTAACACACACACACACACACGGGCATAACTTGATTTGCTTTCTAGTCTCCTTTTTTGCTAAACCTTTCATTGGCTTGGCGCTCCTCCAGAGGGTCGTGACGGCTCTCGGCAGCTGTATTTGTGTGTGTGTGCGCGGGCGTGTGCATGCGTGCTAGCCGTGTCCCGGGATGCCCTTCCTCCATAGGCCTCACACTATACAGCATTCCACGAGGGGGCTGGGGAGAGGAGGAGGGTAGAAGGGGGGAGTGTCAAGGAGAGAGAGAACGGCAGCACTTTTCAATCCCATTTGGGGCTTGAAAATGTTGGTGAGAAGCACAGGAAAAAAACAATTTGAAAAAAATTCCAGACGGACTAGTCTCCCTGGTAACACAAAGTAACGTTCCTTTGATTTTTTTTTTTTTAAATTGATTGTTGTTGTTTTTTTTTTTTTTGGTGAGGGGGGGGGCGGGAGGAGTTTTTGACTTATTCAAGCATTCCATGGCATTGTTCCACTGCACCAAACGCCTCATGTACGCATGCCCCCATGCTTTGTTTTTACATCAGTGGGTGCGAAACCTGCAGACAGTGGGCTACATGACACCTGCCATGCATTTGTAATCACGGATGTTGATTTTGTTTTTGTACTGAGCCGCCAGGAGTCAGGACAGAGATGCGCGTACAGTGAACCCTCACTATTCATGGGGATGAGGGACCAATACAAATAGCAGCAATTAATGAACAGGAGACACCCGCCCTAAAAATGTTTAGGATCGCCTATATTAACAGTTTACACTGTAAATGTAGCTGTGTAATCTCCAAAAAGTTGAACATTTAAACACATCTTACATCCATCCATCCATTTTCTGAGCCGCTTCTCCTCACTAGGGTTGCGGGCGTGCTGGAGCCTATCCCATCTATCATCGGGCAGGAGGCGGGGTACACCCTGAACTGGTTGCCAGCCAATCGCAGGGCACATACAAACAAACAACATTCGCACTCACATTCACACCTACGGGCAATTTAGAGTCCCCAATTAATGCATGTTTTTGGGATGTGGGAGGAAACCGGAGTGCCCGGAGAAAACCCACGCAGGCACGGTGAGAACATGCAAACTCCACACAGGCGGGACCGGGGATTGAACCCCGCTCCTCAGAACTGTGAGGCTGACGCTCTAACCAGTCGTCCACCGTGCCGCCCACATCTTACATTACCCTTGAAAATAAAAGACTTATAGAGGATGTAATTAAAAAAACAAAGAGAGAGAGAAATCTGTTACTCCGTAACAACCCAGGCTAAATTTAGCTCCTCCCAGACATACTTGTCTCTCAGTTGAAATGTATCAATTCAACATACTTTGTTGAACCAAGTACTGTACAGTAGGCCTGGGCATTGTCAAAAACCTCACGATTTGATTCAATTTCAATTCTTAGGTTGCATCTCAATTCAATATTGATTCTTTAGGGTTGGAATTCGATTCAATTTGATATTGATTTAAATGTTCCGATATCAATTCAGTAAAGAGTAAAAATACACCCCAAAAAATATTTATATTTAAATATTTATTTTTGATATGTAAAAATGGCAAAAACCTTTTTTATGCAATAAAACATCTGAATAAAAAAATTGCAGTTTTGTATAAACACTGAGAAGGCAAAGTGTGTGTAAACTTAAATTGTTTATTTCCTCTGAGAAATTGTATTTAAAAAATGCACAATAATAACATATTTGTTCATATGGGGTACAAAGGTTTAAACATGATGAAAGCACTATATTGAAAAAATAAAGTGCATGTATACTTAAACAATATTTCTTTACATGTTAGGGTTATTATTATTTGGAGGGGGAATTAAGTAATACCTAATTAAGTAGCATGTTTTCGGCATGGCGAGACAAGCCAGTACAGGTACTTTCTTCGTCAAACCACATGAATTTACTGCGTCTGTCAACAAGTTTGCTGTATTGCTCCCTTCCTGTGTGGCTTCTGTGTAGGGCGCTCGACTCTGCAGAACATTTGACACGAATTCCCGCTCGTTAGAAATAAAATGAGAAGTTATAGTTACATACGTAGGGGTCAGTCGCTCTTTCTGTAGACTTCAGTCACTCCAAAACCGCAGTTTAACTCCGTGTACCGTTCTGGGACAGCGACTTCCGGCGTGTTTTCGTGTTGGAATTTCATATTATGGTTGGAGGTCTTTTGGCCATTTCTGTGTTCCAGATTTACAGGAGATCCCAAAATGTCCCCAAATGTCAAATTTAAATGTAGAAGTTGCTCACTTCACGCTGCTGTAGCAACCGCTGTTTGCTTGAGTAGCCATTGTCTTTGGCTCCCGTCGATACAAGGCGAACCACATACACGGTGCCTTACAGTGGCGAGGAGTTGAATCGATTTAGCAGATTTTCAGAATCTGCATTGAAATGGGATAATAAAAATTGCAATGCATTGATGAATCGATATTTTTACCCACCCCTACTATAGAGTACTAGTTTCCTATTTAAATGAGGCTTTTCAGCCACCTTGTGACATCTTGGTACGTTTCCGAAGGCGCACTAAAAGTGAGAATAGGTGAATTTGCAAGTAGTAAACTGCTGTTTCGCGGGGATTACTGTATACTGCTTTTCAATTATCCATTTTTTTTATTTTTAGTGATACATACTCTCATTTTTCCCAAATACATATATCGCTATTTTTAGTCAGGCACTTACTGTACCTCACACTGAGCAGTTAGTCCTTATCATCTGATCAGTTGTTAACTTCCACCACGGCCAATAGTGATCCAGACTTTTCTCTGCATCGTCTTGAGATGTTCATCACCCTGCTTTCTCCGGCTTCAAAGCCACAAGAAACCTTGCCTGCCTTTCGGACCTCGACTGGAATGTTTCAAGGCGCTGCTGTTCGCTGTCAAGCCGTCCAGCTATCGGCTGGTGGCCAACTCTAGCTACTCCTCTGCTAACATGGCGCCTTAAAAGGAACAGGATGTTTGGGCGGCATCTTTGCGCATTTGAGAGAGAGCACAAAAACATGTTAATAGGTGTTTTTCAGCGAATAGTATTAGTTATGTGCTTCAGAAAAAATTGCAAGTAGGTGAGCCTTTGCTGCACCACTTTCTGACATTGCAATACATTCTCATTGCAGCTCTTTGGCATTGACGGGTACTTTTCAAAAAGCCCAAAAGCGAAACACACATATATCGATTGCAGCAGCACATTTTCTTTATTAACTTAACGCGGGCCTTGTTGATTTATGTGTATGTTTACCCGTCAGTCATTTTTCCTTCCTGAGACGCAGCGCTGACTCACCTTGGATGGCATACCACGCTCTCATACAATGGTCTTGTATTTCCTTGCCATGTGTGTTTGTGTGTGTGTTGTTGCCAGCCTAAGGTGTGCATGCGTGCATGTATGTGTGTGTTCGGGCTTGTCGCTGGTTGTGAGTCAACTGCGAAGTCTTCCTACCCATCTTCGTTTTCAGTCAGCGTCACAGTGTACAGTATAGCTATGAATCCACAGTGTAGGTGTCTGCTGAAATGTGTTTCCACTGCATACATCTATTCTTTTCAGGTGCCCAAGGGGTTCTGTAACAATGGCATCTCATTATATTGTGCAAATGTACCCAATAAAGCCACCCGTGAGTCGGTTTAACTAAAATGTTGTTGGCTCAGTGTGGCAACGAATGATTCTAATGATTTATGAGGGAAATTACCTTAAAGTGTTTAAAATGTATACTTGTTACCTTGGATTTTTTTTCTCACAATTTAAAACAGTTCCCATGTGTCTGTGGCACCATTTTGTCAAACTATTCCATGGATGAATTTTTTCCCTTTTTTAAAAAAAGGGGGCAAACCTGTTTGTATTATGATAGGAAAAGCTAGGGAGTTGGTTGACATGATGATTAAAAGAAAGGTAGATATATTGTTTGTCCACTTGAGCACTTAGTAAGGCTGTAAGCTTAAGGGCAGGGTTCAAATTATTTTACCATGGTATAGATGGGAAAATAAATTTAGTTGTTTTAAAGGAAGAGTCAAGCCCAGTACATACACAATGATAATCGGGCTGTTTTTGTCCCTATTCTGCCTCCTCCCTACCAAGCACGTCCAACGCCAGATAATCGTATGTCATATAAGATTATCCTATAAGATTGTCCTTTGGTCTGAGGGGTTTTAAGAGTGGATTTGTCCAGATTTTAGGGTCCTGACTGTTGTTTGTTTATATGCACCAAACAGCAGTTCAGAGTACCCACCCTTTTTGGAGTCCTTGGAGGGGGATGCTGAAGAGTGCTCCCGCTGGGGACTCCATCGTTCTGCTGGGGGACTTCAATGCTCATGTGACGGTGAGACCTGGAAGGGCGTGATTGGGAGGAACGGCCCCCACGATCAGAACCCGAGTGGTGTTCTGTTATTGGACTTCTTTGCTTATCACGGATTGTCCATAACGAACACCATGTTCAAGCACAAGGGTGTCCATACGTGCACTTGGCACCAGGACACCCTAGTTCGCAGTTAGATGATCCACTTTGTGGTCGTGTCATTTGACTTGCGGACGCATGTCTTGGACACTCGGGTGAAGAGAGGTGCGGAGCTGTCAACTCATCACCAACTGGTGGTGAGTTGGTTACGATGGTGGGGGAAGATGCCGGTCTGACCTGGCAGGCCCAAACGTATCGTGAGGGTCTGCTGGGAACGTCTGGAAGAATCCCCTGTCAGAAGGAGTTTCAACTCCCACGTACCGGGGGAAACTGGGGACGGCCGACCAGCGCTGTGGCCATGAGGTGGTCGGTGCCTGTCGTGGCAGCAATCCCAGAACCCGTTGGTGGACACCAAGGGTGAGGGATGCCGTCAAGCTGAAGAAGACATCCTATCGGGTCTTTTTGGCCTGTGGGACTCCTGAGGCAGCTGACACGCCTTCCCATGAGAGTGTTGTGTGGCTTTTCGAGAAGAGGTGAGACAGGCATCTCCATGGGCAGAAGGAGCTTCCAGAAGACTGGACCACTCCAGCCAAGGTGATCAGAGAGACAGGCAGGAGAGTTCTGGCGTGTGTTTTTGTAGGAAATGGGAGAAAAAGACTTGGTGGTAGAACCTTAAAGTGCAGGAAAGCATACAAGCCAAGAGGTTACCTCAAAAGAAGTTGGACACTGAGGCGACTGAGGTGAGGAGACAGACGGTGTAGGATGAATGTAGAGGTGCCATAGGCCAAACAAAAGGCATATGATGAGATGTATGCTACGTTGGACAGTAAAGGAGGACAGAAAGATCTATACTGGTTGGTCAGACAGAGGATAGAGATGTAAAGGAGTGTGCTGGATCGAAGTAAAGAATACTTTGATGAATGAGGTTAATGAGAGAGACAGAAGAGTAAACGTGTGGTTGACCAGGAAATAACAGTGATTAGTAGGGGGAAGTTAGAAACCCTAAATAAAGTGAAAAATGGAAAGGAAGTTGGTCCTAATGACTTACCTGTGGTGGTATGGAAGCATCTAGGAGAGGTGGCAGTGTAGTTTTTGACCAGGTTGTTCAACAGAATTCGAGAGGAGAAGATGCTTTAGAAATGGAACAAAAGTAACACTGGTGCCCATTTTTAAGAACAAGGGTGATGTGCAGAGTTGTAAGAACTGTGGACGAATAAAGTTGATGAGCCACGCAATGAAGTTATGGGAAAGAGTAGTAGAAGCTAGACTCGGGACAGAAGTGAGTACTTACAAGCAACAGTATGGTTTCATGCCTAGAAAAGAGTACCACAGGTGCATTATTTGCCTTGAGGATGTTGATGGAGAAGTACAAAGAAGGTCAGAAGGAGCTGCATATTGTATCTTTGTAGATCTAGAGAAAGCCCATGACAGGGTACACAAAGAGGAACCGTGGTACTCCATGAAGGGAGAGAAATATGTTAGAATAATACAGGACATGGATGAGGGCAGCAGAAGAGTGGTGCTGTAGGTGTAACAGGGGCGTTTAAGGGACTGCATCAGGGATCAGCTCTGAGCCCCTTCCTGTTTGTAGTGGTGATGGATCAGCTAACAGATGAGGTTAGACCGGAAGCCACATGCACCATGATGTTTGCAGATGACGTGATCTGCAGGAAGCAGGTGGGAGAACATTTCAAAAGGTGGAGGCATGCACTGGAAAAGTAAGGAATAAAAATTTTCGATTGTCTGGCAACCAGTTCAGGGTGTACCCCACCTCCTGCCCGATGACAGCTGGGATTGGCTCCAGTACGCCCGCGACCCTAGTGAGGTGAAGCGGCCAGAAAATGGATGGATGGATGGATTATGGGATATTTTATGTAGATTTTTAAGAAAACTATACTCAAATCAGCTTTAGAGCAAGTCTGTAACATAGCAAAATGTGGAAAACATGAAGGGGTGTGAATACTTTCTGGTGGCACTGTATGTGCATACATAAGAACGGGGGAGAAGGAAAAGTGAGGCTACAGAGAGAAGAGAGAGTGAGTGTGGAGGACTTTAAATACAGTCCAGAGCAGTGGTGAGTGTGGTTAGGAGGTGAAGAAATTGATCCAAGCATGTTGGAACGGGTGGAGGAAAGTGTCAGGTGTGTTATGTAACGGAAGAGTCTCTGCTAGGACGAAGGGCAACGTTTATGAGACAGTGATGAGGCCAGCTATGATGTATGGATTGGAGACAGTGGCGCTGACGAGACAACAGCAGGCAGAGCTGGATGTGGACGAAATTAAGATGTTGAGGTTCTCTCTCGGAGTGACCAGGTTGGATAGCACTAGAAATGAGCTCATCAGGGGGGCGTCCTAGGTTAACTGTTCGAGAGACAAAGTTAGACAGAGCAGACTTTGATGGGTTGGACACGTCCAGAGGAGAGAGAGTGCTTGTATTGGTAGAAGAATGATGAGGATGGAGCTGCAAGCCAAGAGAGCTAGAGGAAGACCAAAGAGGAGGTTGATAGATGTCGTGAGGGAGGACATGAGGGCAGTTGATGTTACAGTGGAGGATGCAAAAGATAAGCTTATATGGAAAAGGATGACGCGCTGTGATGACCAATGGGACAAGCCGAAAGGAAAAGAAGAACCTGTCTCATGCAAATGACCCACTGGCTAACCCTGTCCCCTTTACCGTGTGGCCAATGCCAGTATGGCTTCTGTTGCCATGAGAAACATGCGCAGAGTGAAGGGGCTTGCTACTTATGTAAGTCAAGAGTCTAAAAAAAGTTAGGATTTGAATAGGTTACAAGAGTTGATGGAACAAGCACACCAAAGGATACTATACTGTAACAGGGACTCCTGTTTAAGGGCGATCTCGACATACACAGTGAACAGCATGCAATGAACTAGTTTGTGCAGCGCTGTAAGAATCTGTGGTCAAGAAGACACACTCCTTTACCGCTATACTTATTGATTTTCATTTGATTATTTTATATTGATGGCCTAGAAGTGTTTATCACAAAGTTATTCACTGTAATTATGAATTTACTACTGAATTAGCGTAGGTCAGCGTTAGCCGCCGTAGCAAAGGAACTTGAAACAGTGGACCCCCTGATAAAGCAATATATCATTTAGCATACAACAGAGTTTGGCTGTAAATTCTAGATTCCATAAAACACAGACTTTCTCCAAGGCCAAGCAATAGTAAACGTCTCTGCCTGCATTATTTCATTGGAACTGTACCCTGCCTGCTGGTGGGTTCCGTGGCCAAGATGCAAGAAGACAGTAACTACGAAAAGTGGAAAATATATGTTAGCCCTCAACAAAATGCAGTGGATTCTTGGTGCAAGTTGAGGTACCGCCTCACCTCAAACTTTCCTGGTTGTGTTTGTAGTTGTAGTATTTCTGTATTCTGTGAATACACAGTATAATATACAAAAACAGATTTCCATCTTAAAAGTGTATTAGCTAAAGACGGTAGTAGTGATAACATTAATCCTTTGTCTGAAATTTCAACAGTTTATTGGTATTAAAGGGGAATTGTGACGTAAACTTGATTTTAAAATTGCTTGTAAACAAATAGTGTTTCTGAAGTTCCCCCAAATAACCAACTATGTAAATCTTTGTCCTTTCATTTTCTGTATCATTTGACTCCATCAGGGTCGCAGGTGAGCTAGAGACTATCCCAGCAGACAACCTGGACTGGTCACTAGCCAATCCCAGGGCACATAGACAACAACCATTCACACCTGTGGCCACTTTAGTATTCGATTAACTTCACATGCATGTTTTCCAAATCTGTCAGGAAGCTGCAGTACCTGGAGGAAACCCACACAAGCTGAGCTTTGAACCCCTATCCTCAGAACTATGAGAATTGCTGTCCAGTAGGCCAAAGTGCTGCCCGTAAATCTTTTGTGAGCTGCCTGCTCACAGACAATTCTTTTGTCTGTGAGCAGGCCCTTCTGAATTTTGCCTGATTGTGATGTCACAATTTTGGCTGATTGTGATGTCACAATTGCATAAGACCAACCCATACACTGAGTTTCTTTGCCCATAACTTAGGTGGCAGCTAGACTGGGTGAAGATCAGCCATTTTCAAGCGACAGCGGGGCTACAAGAAAACAATATCATGGCCTGAGTCAAAAGCTCATCAGCGGTCATGGTAACAAAAGCTCATTTGGCGTTGGCCCCCTAGTATAGGGCTCTCTGGTGAGATGTAGCTCACTTGTATTAGTCAGGACCAAACCCTGAGATCAAGCTAGAAAAGGAGGGGGAAAACTGTGTACTATAATTCTTCATCCTTGGTGTATTTTGACAACATCATGTAACAGACATGCTAGAAAGACACCTGGGAACTGTTTTAAACTTTTGGGGGGGGAAAAAAAAAAAAAAAAAAAAAAAAAAAAAGTTGTGACCACAAGACACATTTCCCATGATAGCACTGCCTTGACCCTACTATAATCCAAGCATGGTGTGCTCAGAGGGTGAAGTGATCATTGCCAAAACCACAGCAGTTCCTTTCAACTTTGAATCTTTACTCCAGGTGGCACAATTTGTAATGTCGGAAATGTATTACATGTTCTACCGTTTTATTTATTATTTTTTTTTAATTGAAGAAAGATCCACAATTGGCGGAATTTCTGCGTCTTTCTGTGTATTTTTCAAAATACTCAAGCAGTTCTATGCATACGCCAAGAATTTGGCATTGATTGCGGTTCTGAAAGCAGGAGTGCTCATTTTGAATCTCCTTCAATTCGCTGCATTTTTTGTTGTTGCTTTTTTTTTTTTTGTTAAGTTTGGAAAAACTGGCTAAGCAAAAAGCTATTAGGCCTCTTGAACTGTTGCTGTGGGCTCTTTTCAGGAAGCATTCCAAGATGGCAGACAATGAACAGTAAACACAGGGCATTTAAATACAAACAAAACTTTTGTGTGTGTGTGAAAATGTTAGATAATCCTCATAGCTAAATGTCACGTGGCAAGAAACCCGACAAATGAATTCACTCAGTGTGTGTGCGTGTGTGCGTGTGTGTGTGTGTGTGTGTGTGTGTGTGTGTGTATTTGTCAGCTCTCTGCTAAGTGACATGTTTGGCCATTGGCGTGATGCCAAGCTAGCCCGATCACATGGCATGAAATGTCGTGCCTGCGTTTGTGTTGTGCGTTCGTGTGATGCCGCATGTCCGTGTGTTTGCGGCTGGCTGGGGTAATGAAAGGATGGAGAGAGGAGGAGGGGGGGGGGAGTATGTGGTGTGTAGTGCGGGTTTGCGCGCGTGGGGTTGATTGTTACGTGTATTTTCAGCATGAATCTGCAGCATGTAGCATGCGTTTAGTTCAAAACAAGTCATGGGATTGTGTCCTCAGACAGGATGGAAAATTGGATTTTGCCACTTAATGACACTTGAAAGTACAAAAAAATGTGCCTTTCAATTTGAAGCGCATTAAAAAAAATCATTAATCTTAAATAGTAATTATTATTAATAATTTTGTTGTCTTGTGACCCCTCTTAAATCTTGATGAATTTGTTATGCCAAGCATGTTGTATGTAAAAATATCAATCTGTTTATTGATACAGCCCTACTACAATTCGAGGCAGTCAGTGAGTAATTGAAGCCCCCCCACCCCCCAAAAAAGGTTTATAATGGCCATTTACGCGACAAGTTAGCAACAAAGCGATACTTTTCTATTTAAGAGGTTATGCCTTGACTAAATGAATCTCCTCACCTCACTTCAACATTGTTCTTTGCCACCAAGATTTCAGAAAATGTCGCAAAAGCTCATCTTTTACATTAAACACAGCTATCATATCAGTACAAAAACAGCAAACAGGAGCAAATACGTAACTGAGCAGCTTCCAAAAAAAAAATCCATGACTTAGGCGAATTTGCGAATCGCAAATGAGAAGGGCGCTATACATTTGGGATCGGGGAATCACAGATCAACTCCTGATACGATATCAAGGTATTTTGTCAACAATATCGATCTTGTCGTAATACAGCCTAAGAAAACGCAAATATGTGTATGTCAATGTTTTGTTTGTTACATATTTAACGTCATCATTATAATATACATAAAATCAAGAATATACACGCAAAAATGCTTTTTCAACTCACAAATGAGATCACAATGATTTTACCCACAATATTGATCATATTGTTACACTGGAAAGAGGATGTGAAATGTAATATTTAAAAAAATAAAACGTGTTACTATATAAATACACACGTAGACAAAATTGTTGGTAACCCTCTGTTAATGAAAGAAAAACCCAAAGTGGTCACAAAAATAACAAACAAAAGCAATAATAAATTACAATTTACTGAATATTAACCAGTGGAAATCAGACATCGCTTTTGAATTGTGGTTCAACAGTATTATTTTAAAAATACAAACTCATGAAACAGGCCTAGACAAAAATGATGGTATTCCTAGTAAACATTGAAAATAATTTGACCAAAGGGACATGTTCAAACAAGGTGTGTCCTCTGAAGCTATGTTCACACTGGAGGTCAATACAGATGTTTTTTGTTTTTTTACCCCAATGTGACATCTCATTTTCATCAGAATCAGAATCATCTTTATTTGCCAAGTATGTCCAAAACACAATGTCAATGTGAACAATACAATTCCGATTTTTCTCTCTCTCATATCCGCCCCAGATAACACAACAAAACGGCAGACAAAGGACAGAAAAAAGTCAGTGGCGAAAAGAAGATGCTTTAGAACTGATAAATATAAGAAAATGTTTGCTCCGGTAGCACAAAATCCTAAAATTACCACTAGTGTGTCATGACCAGATCTACGTGAGGGGCCGTATTTACTTTCATCAACACGCGCCTACCTGAGGGAAGGAGCTGGAAGAGCCGGTGACCGGGGTGCGGAGGGTCCGAGAGGATTTTGCACGCTCTTGTCTTAGTTCTGGCAGCGTGCAAGTCCTCAATGGTGGGTAGGGGGGTACCGACAATCCTTTCAGCAGTTTTGATTGTCCGTTGCAGTCGGAGTTTGTCCTTTTTTGTAGCAGCACCAAACCAGACTGTGATGGAAGAACAAAGGAGTGATTTGATGACCGCTGTGTAGAACTGTCTCAGCAGCTCCGGTGGCAGGCAGTGCTTTCTCAGAAGCCGCAGGAAGTACATCCTCTGCTGTGTCCTTTTTGAGGACAGAGTTGATGTTGGTAGCCCACTTCAGGTCCTGAGAGACTGTAATTCCCAGGAACTTGAAGGTTTCGACGGTTGACACAAGGCAGCTGGACAACGTCAGGGGCAGCTGTGGCGAAGGATGCCTCCTGAGGTCCACGATCATCTCTACAGCTTGAGCGTGTTCAGCTCCAGGCCGATGACAGTGGTGTCATCTGCAAACTTCAGGAGTTTGACAGTCTGGTGCGCTGAGGTGCAGTCGTTCGTGTAGAGAGAGAAGAGCAGCGGAGCGAGGACACAACCTTGGGGCGCCCCAGTGCTGATGCTGCGTGTGGATGAGGTGGCCTCCCCCAGCCTCACCTGCTGTGTCTTGCCCGTCAGAAAGCTGTAAATCCACAGGCAGGTGGCAGGTGAGACACTGAGCTGGAGAAACTGTCCTTTTCAAATCTGCAGTAGAAGGTATTCAAGTCGTTGGCTAGTGTGCTGTTGTTCTCAGCTTGGGGGGATCGCCGCTTGTAATTAGTCAGCGATTGGAATGCATGCCAGACTGATTTAGAGTCGTTAGCGCTAAACTGTTTGTCCAACTTTGCTGCATAGTTTCTCTTTGCAATGTTAATTTCTTTAGTCAGCTGGTTTCTAGCTCGATTATACAGGGCCCTGTCCCCGCTCTGATATGCATCCTCCTTAGCTTGGCGAAGCTGCTTAAGTTTAGTTTAGTTAAGTTTCAAACTCATAATCAGTCAGTCGGCCTATTTAAAGGGTGACAAGTAATCACTGTGTTGTTAGGTGACATGGTGTGTACCACACTTAACATGGATCGGAGGAAGTGAAGGGGAGAGTTGTCTCAGGAGATTAGAAAGAAAATTATCGACAAACATGTTAAAGGTAAAGGCTATAAGACTATCTCCAAGCAGCTTGATGTTCCTGTGACTACAGTTACACATATTATTAATAAATAATCCACGGGACTGTAGCCAACCTCCCTGGATGTTGCCGCAGGAAGCAAATTGATGACAAATTGAAGAGATGGATAACACATATGGTAACAAAAGAGCCCAGAACAACCTCCAAAAAAATTAAATGTGAACTCCAAGGTCAAGGTACATCAGTGTCAGATCGCGCCATCCATCATTGTTTGAGCTAAAGTAGAGTTCATGGGAGACGACTAAGGATGACACCACTGTTGAAAATAAATTAAAAAGCGAGACTGGAATTTGCCAAACTGCAAACCCTATTGAACATCTGAGGATGGAGCTGAAACATGCTGTCTGTAGAAAGCACCCTTCAAACCTGAGACAATTGGAGAGCTTCGCTCATGAAGACTGGGCCAAAATGCCTGTTTACAGGTGCAAAAGTCTCATTGAAACTTATAAAACTCGTTTGATCGTGATGATTGCCTCAAAAGGTTCAGCACCAAAATATTAAGTTAAGAGTGCCATCATTCTCCTTCTCATCATTTCTCCAGGCCTGTTTCATGAGTTTTTTTTAAATACTTCTGTTGAATCGCAGTTCAAAAGCAATGACTGATTTTCATTGATTAATTAAAAAAAAAGTTTAATTATCGTTACTTTTGTGAGATTAGTTATTTCTGTGACCACTTTTTTTTTTCTTTCATTAAATGAGGGGTACCAACAGTTTTGTCCTTCCTAAACTCCAGTAGCAATATTATCATGAACATTTAGCCCACAATATTGATCAAATCGCACTACAGAGTGAGAAAATGTTGAATGTAGATAAAAAAATATTTTAAAAAAATACAAATATGTTACTATATAAAAAAAATAACTATCAAATATAGATATTTAAATGCATCTGCAGTAACTTTGCTCACTGTAGCATATCAACCTAACGGGTGGGATTACTGAAGTAATTTGTGATTAAATATGATAGTATCGCAACATTTTGCGACGAGAACGATAGTATCCCGATACAACTGCGCAGTACCTTATAGATGAGTTTCTATTCCTTCACTTTGTTTACCCTATTTAGTTGAACGAGCATCCATGAAGTATTGAAACATGAAGAAATACTGATATTTAACGCACATGTATCAATATTGTATCACAGGGAATAATGATGATACGATTTGTATTGATATATATCGTCTATTTGGGTTTGGAATCATGTAGCAACTCCCGATACGATACCAAATACATGTTGTCCACGATATCAAGGGAATCCCTATACAGCAAAGATACATGTGTTCTATATATATCTATCTATCTATCTATCTATCTGTCTTGTCTATGTATTGTCTTGCGAGTACTAGCAGCAGACACTGAGACGTCTGACTCTGCACATTTCTTAGCATCTTTTCAGCTGCAGTGAGGCGACTCGCAGTGCAAGTAAAACCTATAATTTAGAGTGAGATGCCTGCAGACGTCCACAAAGGCAAGAAATTAGAAACCCTGGCCTTAGTCATCAAGTCATCAAGTAGGCAGCAAGTATTAGCTTGTGTGAATGACATTTTCCTTGCAGCCCACCTCAATTTTCTAGGCTCTTGTGCTGCACGCCGTGCATAATTAAATTGCTGCAAACTTCAAGCCTCTCTCAAGGCTCGTGCTGGTAAACAGAGCCTGCAAATTAGCGCATAAAGTAATAAGGGAGGGAGGCTAATTGACAAAGATACAGTGGTTACAGAAAGTATTCAGACCCCCTTAAACTTTTCAGTCTTTGTTATATTGCAGCCATTTGCTGAAATCATTTAATTTTTTTTCCTCATTAATGTACACACAGCACCCCATATTGACAGAAAAAACAGAATTGTTGAAATTTTTGCTGATTTATTAAAAAAGAAAAACTAAAATATCACAGAGCCATAAGTATTCAGACCCTTTGCTGTGACACTCATATTTAACTTGGGTGGTATCCATTTCTTTTGATCATCCTTAAAATGGTTCTACACCTTCATTGGCGTCCAGCTGTGTTTGATTATACTGATTGGACTTGATTAGGAAAGCCACACACCTGTCTATATAAGACCTTACAGCTCACATTGCATGTCAGAGCAAATGAGAATCATGAGGTCAAAGGAACTGCCTGAAGAGCTCAGAGACAGAATTGTGGCAAGGCACAGATCTGGCCATGGTTATAAAAAAACTTCTGCTGCACTTAAGGTTCCTAAGAGCACAGTGGCCTCCATAATTTTTAAATGGAAGGGGTTTGGGACGACCAGAACCCTTCCTAGAGCTGGCCGTCCGGCCAAACTGAGCAATCAGGGGAGAAGAACCTTGGTGAGAGAGGTAAAGAAGAACCCAAAGATCACTGTGGTTGTGCTCCAGAGATGCAGTCGGGAGATGGGAGAAAGTTCTAGAAAGTCAACCATCACTGCAGCCCTTCTCCAGTCGGGGCTTTATGACAAAGTGGCCCGACGGAAGCCTCTCTTCAGTGCAAGACATGAAAGGCCGCATGGAGTTTGCTAAAAAAAAAAAGAACCACCTGAAGGACACCAAGATGGTGAGAAATAAGATTCTCTGGTCTGATGAGACCAAGAGAGAACTTTTTTTGCCTTAATTCTAAGCGGTATGTGTAGAGAAAATCAAGCACTGCTCATCACCTGTCATGTAGTACTCGACATTGACATTGACGGTCTGTAATTGTGACCGTCATATTTACAGCATTGAAGACCGTATTACGGCAAGCGAGGTGCAAATCTTCTGCCAATTATATTTTTATCGGCACAATCTTTCTACACATTTAAATTCATTGTATGCGATCAAGTTTTTACATTAATAATTTTGCCGTATGTTGGTGCCACGACATTGTAAAGAAGCTTGATAAGGATAACACGATGAAGAATCCGTGCAACTGGCGCTGGCTGGAGTTAAAACTCGGAAATGAATACCTTCACGAAAATATTAGCAAGATTAAAAAACCTGGGAAGCCATGCTGCATCTTGTGTCATCAGGATGTGGAGTATGGATCTGGAGGGAGAACCCGCTTGGTCAGTCACGTCAACGGAAAGAAGCACGCACAGTTGGTTAAAATGAAGCAGTCAAATTATAGTTTACCAGGAATTTTGTTCCTTGGATTTAACTTTTTCCATGTCACAGCCCTGATTTTGTCTTTTAAAAGAACGCATTAACGCAAGAGTGTGTTAAAGTGGGTTTGTTACTAATATAAATTGAGATTTTCTTAATTCCAAAGTATTTTGAACAAATTTTCTATTGATTTTAGGTCTTGGTGTGATTTTTGCCGCATTCACGTTGTTTGGTCCTCACTTGCTGTTTTTTTATTGTATGTAACTCAAGGGACTCTTTTCAAACACTCAAAACCCGTGATTTCATATTTAGGCTAAAGTTCCAAAGGGTACATTCACAATTCACAGCAGTTATTCGAGTTAATGGAAGCCTCAGGACATTTGAGCACAGAATGTGGGTTGATTTTCTTTCTTTTTTTTTCTCTGAAAATAATATTTTGTATTGTATAAACGTGGACACTCAACAGGCCATGTCTGAAGATCCTAACCTCATCCCAAGCATCCAGATGTAGAGATATCCCTTTCCCAACCTCCTCCTGTGATGCTAATCTCATTTCCATGTGTCTTTTCGAACCATGAAGACAGACTATGGCTGTTTTTTCAGTCTTTTTGCTAAAAATTTGTTTCCAGGCAGTTTGTTACATTCCTATGATTCATAAACAATCCTGTAAGGACATTACAAATGTACATAAAAAGTACTGAAGTTGCATTTAACAGATTTGATCCAAAGTCCATGAGTATGAAAGAAAATCGGCCAAGCGTTATTTGCTAAAGCCCCCAGTCACGTTCACAGGATTTTAGTTGGAAGATGTTCAGAATAGAAAGCACTCTGTCGTTTACGTGTACAATGGTGGTGTTTGTAACAACACTGGTAGGTTGGGTTTGAGTGTGTTATTAAAATAATGTTTATGTTGAATGGTATTCATTCATAACAAAGCTTCGCAAAGGTTGAACTGTTAAAATAACCCTGAATATGAAATAAAATCGTCCATCGTGACAGAAAACGACAAAAGGAAAAATAAATTCCTCCAACGAATGTGCAGGAATTGTTTTATTTGTTTGTCCGTTGTAAGATTAATTAGCTTAGCTACTTTCTGGTGCAAGTAGAATGTATCTTAGATATTTGGAATAGAAAGGCAGGATTGTACCATTTCTATTCTGTAGCATGGCGGAATGGTGCCATTGTGACTCAAAACGATGAAAGAGGAAAATACATTTCTTCAAACGAAAGTCCCACCAAAAAACATTACCCAAGCAGGCCACTTTCTGGCTCATCGATAAGTTCTAAATTAACAGATGGGACTGTAACATTTTAATTCTGGGCAATTGCTGCAAAAGTTAAAAAAATAAATAAATAATTTCTTACAACAAAAATTTGGAACACCGCCTCCCCAAAAAACATCATGTTTGTTTTTCTCGTTTTTTTCGATAGCAGGCTACTCCCTCGTTCAAGGAGCACGTACTTAAGACATTCCAAATGGAAAGAGACAATAGTACGATTTCCATTCTGGAGCGCAAGGGAATGGTTTGACAAGTGTGACAAAAATCCTGATGTGCTGTATTTGTTTGTTGGTTGGTTTATTAGTTGAAGGGTAGTTCATGTGGAACAAACAAAATTTTTTATTTTTTGTTGTTTGTTGCTCAAATGCCAAAAGAGGAAAATTGCATCATATTTATGTATGTCTGTCTGTCTTTCTGTTTGTTTGTTGGCAGGCTACTTCTCAGTTCATAGAGAGGCAAAACTCCCATGACTCAAAGTTTAAATCCCGAGACTCAAAAAACTGCCACTTTATTCTAGATCCTCACCAAGTATTTAACAGTTTCAGCCAATCGCAGGGCACATAGAAAACAAAAACCATTCACACTCAGTCACACCTACAAGCAATTTAGAGTCTTCAATTAAGCTACCATACATGTTTTTGGGATGTGTTAGGAAACCGGAGTACCTGGAGAAAACCCAGACAGACACGGGGAGAACATGCAAACTCCTCAAAGGATTTGAACCAGGGTCCTCAGAACTGTGAGGCAGATGTGCTAACCAGTCGAACACCGTGTCGCCTCATCTAAATTTGAAATACTTTTTTTGTACAACATACTACTAAATCACTCAAAAGAACTCTAGCCAGAATTAGATGCAGTACTGTGTTGCTTTGTACTGGGGTGTCAACTCTACAGCAAGACGGAGAACTGCATGGTAGGCATATTTGTTAGGTTTATGTGAGTTTTACGCTACAAAACTTCCTCATAACTTGGCTAAATGTACGTTTGTGGCGAACAATAATGCGCAGGGTGGCGACGGTAGGGAGTGGTATTAGCCCTGCTGAGAAAGTGGTCTATTTTGAATGCTTGATTAAGCCTGACCGGGACAAACAAGCAGTGTTTACCCAGCTCATTTGGGGCTCTTTGCCGTGCAGTGAGGTTATCCAAGGTGACATGTCATTTGAGCACATGTGCACCGAGCTTAGATCACAGTAATGTGTGTGTAAGTGCAAGTGTGTTGACACTAAGGGAGGGTGTGCTCTGAAAAGTGTGTATGTATGGTCTCTAACAGCGGCGGCCTGTTATTTTCTTAACACTCGAGCCCATTGTGTGTTTTTAGCGTCATGAGACGTTTTTTTGTTTTTTTTTTATATATATCTTCACCTTCAGAGATGCACCATGATTTATTTATTGTTTTTCTCCCCCACCACCAAAACTGAGCACTTTACTTGTCTGATTGTATGTGTGGGTGTTTGGCCCGACACACTAGACAGTAGGGCACTGATGCTGAAAGAGGTGTGCTCATTTGGTGCGCTCCTCTGGTGGCCATGCTGAGCCGCTGACATCTCACGCATATGTGTCAGCTCTGAAACGGCACCATGATGTCAGTATGAACTCTGGCAAGTGAGAGGATACTATTTATTTATTTATTTATTTATGGCGGTCGAGTGGAATTTACATCACATTCATATCCCTTATACAGTTAAGTTACATTGAGGCCCTGGCTGGAAATGACCAAATTTTCTAGATTAACCATAATGAAAATTAACAATCAGCAAAATCGATTAGTTATTTTTATTTTAAATGAGATGGAGTTTCTCAGAATGTTCTGAACTCCTGTTGCCATTCCAATTTCACACTAAGTAGAACAGGGATGTCCAAAACATGACCATTTGCACCCCACTGTCCATTCTTTAGCAGCCCATGGCATATAATGAAAATACAATTTGACACAGTTGAGCTACATCCACGCTATACCAGCATTATCCTACCTAATGGGACACTGCCATCAAAATAGGACTGCAGAGCATTTACCATCCCATTAAAAATATATATTTTTTAAAAAATAATAATAATAATTAATGGACCATTTATTTTCTCTCGATCAAGGACGTCAAACGACCATCTCTAAATAAGACACAAAGCACAGAAAAAAGCCAATCGCTGTATGAAAAGTAGCACAAAGCTATAAACCCTTTAGTTTTGTGTGGTGACTCAAATATAGAGCAAATAATGCTATTTACAAACGTTTGCAAGGCACATGATTTTACATTCCAGATTTCAGCTTGAATTGTACAAATAACCGTGATCTGAGAAGCAAGCCTTGCGGGACTGTTCTACTTTTAGGGAGTGTTCTGATCCACAGCTTTTTGATATTTTGACATACAATGAGGAAAGCTAGCAAAGCGAGCATAGTGGGGGGGGAGGGAAAAAAAAAAAAAAGACGTGTCCATATGAAATGCATAATGTACAGCATGTGATAGCACAACAGCAGTCACGCAATAAATCTGTTACACTGGCATACACACACAGACGCCATGTGACATAGCCTGTGTCCAAAATACAACACAGGGCTGTACATTTTTTCCACCTGCCTAAGGGTCTTAATTTCATGCTGACATGAGCCAGCAGATCATCGATTTGATAGGCTGAACTAATAAAAAAACTGGATTTTTTGACATTTTCCTGCATGTGAAAAGACGAAGAAAAAGAAACGGTCGATTGAGGACAAGCGATGCTGCCACGTTAGCTTCAGTAGAGAGGAAGCATCGGCTAGCGGAATTACCAACCTGTTACACTTTAGTGTTGTCATTGTGCAAATGCTGTTACATGTAATATCTTGTATTTTAATGGCATTCTTTAGCTTATTTAAGGCACACAAAAATGTTTTGCTCATTAAATGTAGCAATACTGAGTTACGAGTGTTTTCGAAAAATTGTTGTGAGAAGTCTTTTTTTTTTTTTTTTTTTTTTTTTTTTTTTATCTGAATATTGTTTTTTTAAAGGTAAAAATTAGAAAAAAAACACCGTTGTGACAATAGTTGTATATTTCCAGAGTCATAATGTAACTTTGCTTAAAAGTTACATTAAAAGAAATATAGAAAAATCCACAACATTAAGAATACTTTTTTTTAAAGAAAAGAATAAAACAGAAAATGCCCTGTATTCGCAGAAAATATTCGTAATGTTGCATTGTTTTAGAAATGTTTTTTTCCAAGAGAAAATATATGAAAAAAATACAATAATGAGAATAGTCTCCAGAAAACATTTACATTGAAAAAATATTTTTGCGCCGAAAATTTGTATTCTGTTCAGAAAAAGTAGTGTGGAAAAAGTTGCAGTTAGAATTAAGTCAGAATTCTATTTTCTAAGAATATTTGCGAGAAAAATGCCAGTGTAATAATTTTTTTTAAATAACCCCCTTGAAAAACATTTCAAGACTTTTATTTTTTATTTTTTTGAAAGTCAAGACGTTTGAAGGTTAGTTTAGTTGTTTTAAGAAGAAAATAGAACGACTAATA
The DNA here is from genome assembly GCF_024500275.1 of Phycodurus eques. Lineage (NCBI taxonomy): Eukaryota > Metazoa > Chordata > Actinopteri > Syngnathiformes > Syngnathidae > Phycodurus > Phycodurus eques. The sequence continues at coordinate 8,391,715 of NC_084539.1, forward strand.
CAATACAGGTTAATGCAATGTTATAAGAATTAAGTTTTACATTTATATAAAAAAAATAAAAATAAATTGACAAAAATTAGAAAACATTTACACAACCAATGAGAGATTCCCTCTTGATTCCATCTTAAAAGTTTGCTGTCTAAAGAAGCACAGCATAATATAATCTATGGGAAGTTAAGCTACATCTATGGAGACCTCTGGTATGATTATGTTCTGCCTAATTCATTGCATCAAAACAGAAGTGCACAACATTCCAAGAAATATTCTCCCATCCCTTCAAAAATAAGGTGCAAAAAAATAATGACAGTGGTGTTAAAAGTTCTGATGTCCGCGTTAAACATGGTGAGACGTGAACTCCCCTCGAAGCAGGTATCATTGTCTTGGTGGGCATCAATAAGTGTTTTGCTGCCGCGTGACTCCACTTATGACAAGGGCATAACTTTTCTCTCTCGGGAAGACGCTTTTGATTGTTATCTCAAATGTGCTGCGGCAGAGATTGAACCGATTGTTTGGTTTTTTTTGGTGTCTTTTTTAAGGAAGGTAATTGCCTGTGCTTGTTTGCTTCGATAATTCATTCTTGCAAGTTATTACAATGACAAAGTTGTGCAAGTTGGCAAGCAATCGTGGCTCATCCACTGTGTGGCGTGACCTTGAATTTTGTTATTTTATTTATTTATTTATTTATTTAGGACAGCAGCAGCCTGCGGAGTGTCACTGGCTGTCACACGCCTCGCGACAATTCAATTAGATTTCACTGGATGTCTCCATCTTTGACACGCGCCATGTATTTGTTCCAAACATGATTCGATTTTCGAAGCGCATGAGATGCTGAGAGAAAATTCTGCGAATCTGCGTGAAATTGGAAGCTGACCAGAACGTATGTGATTTATAGAAGAGACAAAGCATGGAATGGAGTTTGGCTCATATTTTGTGTAATGCAAGGAGTTTTCAACCATACCGACACACGACATTTCGAGGTTACGAACGGCATGCAGTTAACTGGTTTGCAAAAATACGTTGTCACGTAACACAAAGAAGGCACACTCAGTCATGCAAAAATACGTTGTCACACGACACAAAGAAGGCACACTCAGTCACTGCCGTACTTGCTGTTTTGTTTTATATTTATGGCCTAAAAGTGTTTTTCATACAAATATTTACTGGAGGCAACACTGTGCAAAGACATGTATCTTAGGCCTGGTGTACACAAGGATTTTTGAAGGATTTTGTTTTATCTGTTACACACCCTACTAATAAAGATAAGAAATCAGTCATTTAACAGTTTTGTTCGTACTGTGTGTGGTGTGTGGTGTGTTCCGATATCTCAACATAGAACACCAAACACCTAAATATTATGTTCCACCATTGATCTCGAAGCTAGTCCGCCAAGAACGACATCTTGCGTGATTAAACGTGCTCTAAAAAAAATGAAGAAAGAAGTGTAGCAACGAAACATTGAAGAACACACACAAGGAGGAAATGGTTGTGGCCTTGGAACTATTTTTTACAGAAAAATCCTGAATTAAAAAAAAAAAAGATGAAAAACTTGGCGGAGGCATTAAATGAGCATTATTGGGCTTCACACACCTCTAACAGTGTTATTTTACCCGTATGCTTTAATTTTGAAGACCTGATTTTACAGGCTACCGGATATGTTGTGCCGTTAATGGGGTGTCCCGATCTGATCTTTGAGATCGGAAATCGGTCCAATGTCATCAAAAAAAAAAACAACAACAACAAAAAAAAGAGAATCGGATCGGACTGGTTCTAAAATCTCAGATTTTACCCCTCTTATACAAGCAGTCCATTCCATGCGCCGCTCCAGCACTTTTATCCAGCAATGCCCAGATGGCATGCAGGTTGCTAAGGTGTTAACATTGTAGCAAGGAGTAAGAGTGAATGTTGCTTGCTTAGTCGTTTATTGACACTCCAGTTGAAGTTCATTGTAAACTCTCATAACAAAAGAATTACACCAATTGAATGTTCAAATACATCATAGCTTTTGTTTCTTTCTTCGTTTTTTTTTTTCTTTTTCACAAAAATCACTAGCTCAAAGCTACGACACAATGAATGAAAAACACCATTGATGAGCTAACTAAAACAAAGAACACAATGAGGAAAAATGTGTGGTGGTCATCACCGGTGCTCGGGAGAGGACGTTCATTCAAGTATTGCTTGAGGTATATTCACATACTTATAATACAATACGGCTCACAAGCAGGCAACAAAACGTTATGTAGCCTAGCAAGATAGTGCTAGCACGAACGGTTGTACGAAAACATGCCAGCGTTCTGTCAAATCATACTGTAAAGGTTCGGTAAATATTGGTTTGTGCATGTGAATAAATGTTGACAACTGCGACCAAGTATGTTGACAGCAAGCATGGGAGACAGTATGCCCGTCACAATACGTAATCCTATTGGTCGACGTCAAGTTGCGCTGTGGGAGAGTTGTCGTTAATGTCACACTACGCAGAAGCTATCCAAAAAAATCTAACATGCTAGATTTAGAATTTTGGCGTCATAGGGCTATCGTAGGGCCAAATCATTGGTCGTGGATTATGTCACACTATCAGAAGTTTTCTCGTTCCTGACAAAATATGGCAGGCACGAGCTGGGAAATCGCCCACGGTAGCTCATCGGGCCAATATCAGCGGGGCTAAAATCCTGTAGTCTGATCTAGGCATAAACCGCAGTTGCATCAACAGGTTCAAAAGTGTATTGCCACACATGCGGAAAAAGCAAATTGTTCCCACCATATACTGACAGTTTAAAAAAAAAAAAAAAAAAAAAAAAAAGTAATTGAGCTTTTTATTTTGCATCTTAAAAGTATCATTTGTATTTATTCATTGAGATTATTTTTATATGGTTTTCTAATTTATTTTTTATTAATCTAGTCAAATGTAGAATATGCTTATGTTTGAGTTAAGCAGTGGTTATATATTTTTATTAATTATAATTATTTTTTGTAGCATTTCCTAATATGATTTTCATGTATTTTTTTAAATTGTAGTACATTTTTAAAGTTACTATATGTAACTCATTGGTTGATAATAAATGGGTTAGTTTTTCTCATACCTGCTGGTGCTGATTATTATTCTCTGTTTGAGTAATATCACTTCATCAAGCCTTTTTAACACTAAAGTATGTATGATTATTGCAGATATCAGATCGGACCAGTATCGTTATCGGCCAAACTTCAAGGCTGCAATATCAGTATCTGATAGGAAGTGAAGACGTTTGATCGGGGCATCACTAGTTGTCAATATAGATTTCCTATGGAAAATACTTCTTGGTGTCTGGTGAACCCACTTAATACAAAATACGACATCGGTTTGTTTTTATTTACAGCTGCTTCCGTGTTGCTCAGTCAAGTCTCTTCTTGATTGGCTACATTCCATTTCACGTCCTCATTCACTGCGTCATCACTTGGGAGTAGATGGTTTTCCCCACAAATATGAAGGTTTTTGGTCGTAACTATTGAACGTTAAATATTTAACATTGTCAGCCCCACCCGTTTTGGACTATTATTGGGACAAATTCACCATTACAACACCTCCGATCAAAGGATAATTTTAGTAGACTTTACACCCATCTGATCGGCCTGATCGGTATCGGACGATAATTAGCATTTTATGCTGATCGGCTTTAATGTCGTCATTCGACGTCATTGATCAGCTCCGCAGAAGACATTTACTCCGCGTCACCATAATGTACAGTATATTTGAATTCAAAAGCTAGTTTATTTTTAGCTTTGTCACGTGTCTTTTGATGTAGTACTGTAAATATCTGACAACCAACAAAGTAATTTAGAAAAAAAAAAAAAAAAAAAAAGCATGTGTGGGACAGACAACATGTAATGCGTGGATCAGACGACAAAACAAATTTGGTCTTTCATGATTGCACTATGTCAGACTACTGCAATCAAATCTTGTTTTCCGATACCACCGCATCCCGTCGTTTACGGTCACTGGGCTTTATCTTGTCAACTCAAATGCGACCGGCTACACTCGTTACCACGGCCACAACAACAACAATCAATCGCGTCGTGTGTATTATAAGAACACAATGGGGGAAAATGTGTGCTGGTGGTCACCGATGCTCGGGAGACTACGTTCATTTAAGGTTTGCTTGAGGTATGTTTTCGTACTTTTTCATACGATACCGCTCGCAACCAGGCAACAAAATGTTATGTAGCCTAGCAAGCTAGTGCTAGCACTATTGGTAGTGCGTAAATATCCCGGCATGATGTCGAATCGTGCTCTAAAGTTTCGGTGTGTGTGAAGTAATTTAATTACAATAAAGTAATTCAACTACAGTAAGTTGGCTCACATTATTTCTGTCATGTTTTAATGTTGGTTTGACCTGACTGATTAGAATACATAACCTGACTAGACCAGTGATTTCCAACCTTTATGGAGCAAAGGCACATATTTTACAATTGGAAAATCTCACGGCACACCAACAAACAAAAATGTCACAAAAAGTAGATACACAGTAATTACTGTATGTACTTCCTGCCGTCTAATAGAAGAGCATTTATTTGTTCTGTCTGTCACTGTGCTTCACTGCCATAAATGAGGAACGAAGATACATTATTTCTTGTAAATTAATATTTTTTTGAGCAGTTAAGTAAGATTTTATAATTTCCCACGGCACCCCTGAATGAAGATTGCTCATGGCAGAATAATGTGCCATGGCACACTGGTTGGGAATCACTGGACTAGAGAATGAATGCTTTAGGATACTCAGTATACAGTACACAAATATATACAGTAAATGAACACTTCATTTAAATAGACACTTTGCTCCATCTTGTGATGTGATCGGTTATCGTTTTTTTAAACTCTCTGATCGGTGATCGGCCCCAAAAATCCTGATTATAGAAAGCCTAAATTTTAGAAGACATACGATAGTCTTGACATTTGTTGTCCTTGGTTGGGAAGGGACAAAATCAGGATAAAAACAGCCCGATTATTTTTTTCTTGGTATGCCGGGCCTTAGGTTCATGGAGAACTCTAAATTGTCCTTAGGTGTCAATGTGATTGTGAATGGCTTAGGTTAATTCACAACTCTAAATTGTCCTTAGGCGTCAATGTGATTGTGAATGGCTGTTTGTCTATATGTGGCCTGCAATTGGCTGACGACCGGTTCATAGGTTCCAGCACACCCGTGACCTTAGGGAAGATAAGCAGAAAAGAAAATGGATGGATGTATATTTACTGTTATGACTTTACTGCAGCGTTAGCATAGCTTAGTTTTTGAGGCTACCTATTTTACGTTTTATATAAAAAAAACATCATGTTACGTCAAGGTGTAGCAACAGAACACCCCTGTATTATACTTTTCAGAAATCCCCTGAAAATGGCTGCTTCAAGCCAAAATGTTCAACTTCCTGCTCTTTTTCAGGCATGTGTATCTTCTGTCAGGGAAGGAGACTTGGTGGTGGAACCTCACAGTACAGGAAATCATACAAGGAAAAATGTTAGCTAAGAAAAAGTGGGTCACTGAGAGGACCAAGGAGAGGCGAAAGGAATACATTGAGATGCGACACAGGGCAAAGGTAACGGTGGCAAAGGCCAAACAATAGGCATATGATGACATGTATGGCAGGTTGGATACTAAAGAAGGAGAAAATTATCTATACAGGCTGGCCAGACAGAGGGATAGGGATGGGAAGGATGTGCAGCAGGTTGGGGTGATTAAGGATAGAGATGGAAATATGTTGACTGGTGCCAGCAGTGTGCTAGCTAGATGGAAACAATACTTAGAGGAGTTGATGAATGAGGAAAATGAGAGTAGAAGAGGCAAGTGTGGTGGACCAGGAAGTGGCAATGATTAGTAAGGGGGAAGTTAGAAAGGCATTAAAGAGGATGAAAAATGGAAAGGCAGTTGGTCCTGATGACATTCCTGTGGAGGTATGGAAGCATCTAGGAGAGGTGGCTGTGGAGGTTTTGACCAGCTTGTTCAATAGAATTCTAGCGCGTGAGAAGATGCCTGAGGAATGGAGGAAAAATTAGCTAGTGCCCATTTTTAAGAACAAGGGTGATGTGCAGAGCTGTGGGAACTATAGAGGAATGCAGTTGATGAGCCACACAATGAAGTTATGGGAAAGAGTAGTGAAGGCTAGACTCAGGACAGAAGTGAGTATTTGCGAGCAAAAGTATGGTTTCATGCCTAGAAAGAGTACCACAGATGCATTATTTGCCTTGAGGATGTACAGAGAAGGTCAGAAGGAGTTACATTGTGTCTTTGTAGATCTAGAGAAAGCCTATGACAGAGTACCCAGAGAGGAACTGTGGTACTGCATGCGGAAGTCTGGAGTGGCAGAGAAGTATGTTAGAATAATACGGGACATGTACGAGGGCAGCAGAACAGCGGTGAGGTGTGCTGTAGGTGTGACATGAATTTAAAGTGGAGGTGGGACTGCATCAGGGATCAGCCCTGAGCCCCTTCCTGTTTGCAGTGGTGATGGATAGGCTGACAGATGAGGTTAGACTGGAATCCCCATGGACCATGATGTTTGCAGATGACATTGTGATCTGCAGTGATAGCAGGGAGCAGGTGGACGAACAGTTAGAAAGATGGAGGCATGCACTGGAAAGCAGAGGAATGAAGATTAGCCGAAGTAAAACAGAATATATGTGCATGAATGAGAGGGGTGGTGGGGGAAGAGTGAGGCTACAGGGAGAAGAGATAGCAAGGGTGGAGGACTTGGGGTCAACCGTCCAGAGCAATGGTGAGTGTGGTCAGGAAGTGAAGAAACCGGTCCAAGCAGGTTGGAACAGGTGGAGGAAGTTGTCAGGTGTGTTATGTGACAGAAGAGTCTCTGCTAGGATGAAGGGCAAAGTTTATAAAACAGTGGTGAGGCCAGCCATGATGTACGGATAAGAGACAGCAGGAAGCAGAGCTGGAGGTGGTGGAAATGAAGATGTTGAGGTTCGCTTTCGGAGTGACCAGGTTGGATAAAATTAGAAATGAGCTCATCAGAGGGACAGCCAAGGTTTGATGTTTTGGAGACAAAGTTAGAGAGAGCAGACTTTGATGGTTTGGACACATCCAGAGGAGAAATAGTGAGTATATTGGTAGAAGGATGATGAGGATGGAGCTGCCAGGCAAGAGAGCTAGAGGAAGACCAAAGTGAAGGTTGATGGATGTCGTGAGGGAAGACATGAGGGCAGTTGGTGTTCGAGAGGAGGATGCAGGAGATAGGCTTACATGGAAAAGCATGACACGCTGTGGCGACCGCTAAAGGGACAAGCCGAAAGGAAAAGAAGAAGGATCATAAGCAGATCCTTTCTTTCTCCATAATTTGGCCTTTCCATCACTTTGGTAGAGGTTAATCTTGGTCTCATCAGTCCATAAAACTTTGTTCCAAAACCTTTGTGACTCATCTCTGTACTACTTTGCAAAATCCAATCTGGCCTTGCGATTTGTTTTCCTAATGAGTGGTTTGCATCTTGTGGTATGGCCTGTATATTCCTTCTCTCAGTCTTCTTCAAACAGTGGATTGTGATACCTTCACCCCTGCCCTGTGGAGGATGGCAGTGATGTGACTGTTGTCTTTGGTTGTTTCTTCACAGCTCTCAAAATGTTTCTGTTATCAACTGCTGTTGATACCATTGGTTGACCTGTTTTATGTCTGTTGCTCAGGGCATTCCAAATTGTTATTTTTGCTATGCCTAATGTTTGTGCAATAGCTCTGATAGATTTTCCCTCTTCTTTCATCTTCAAAAGAGTTTGCTTTTCTCCCATAGCTCTCTGGTATTAATTTTTGCTTTACAGCAAATGCAGTTTTCACAGGGGAAACCCAAAGCCAAAAACAAGCACTATCTAATGTTTAAGCAATCAATCTAAAAGGCAACACCTGAGCAACTAGAAAACACCCATCAGTCACATGTTCCAATACTTTTGCTCACTTGAAAAAGTGGGTGGGTTCCAACAAAAGGAGCTCTGTCCTGAGTTGTTTTAAACATATAGATGGAAAATACCATGAAATAAAAGCTGTAATTTTGAACTTTTGTCTCATATTCATCTTTTGATCTGAAACCCAAATATCTTCAGTATACAACAAAAACAAAGGAATTGACCTTGCCATTCCAATACTTTTGGAGGGGACCGTATATCTTGAATATACGGGGCCAATACAGGTTCAGACACAGCCACCACAACTTGGCTAGGGCCGCCACTGAAAAAGGCTTAACGTTGAACCCTGTGCGTCCTGTTTTGCTCAATCATGTCTGAAGAGTTTAGTGTTGATTGGTGAAACCCGTGCGGGGGGGGGGGGGGGGGGGGGGTTGCCTGAGGGATCCACTTCCTGTCGATATGCCGACTCGTCACCGTCCCTGATGAGGCCAGACAGTGGTGTCATCTGCAAAACTTCAGGAGTTTGACAGCCGGGTGCGTTGTAGTGCAGTCGTTTGTATAGAGGGAGAGAAGAGCAGCAGAGAGAGGACACAACCTTGGGGCGCCCCAGTGCTGATGCTGCGTGTGGATTAGGTGATCTCCCCCAGCCTCAGATGCTGCGTCCTGCCCGTCAGGAAGCTGTAAATCCACTGGCAGATGGCAGGCGAGATGCTGAGCTGGAGAAACTTGGAGGAAAGGAGTTCAGGGATGATGGTTTTGAACGCTGAGCTGAAGTCCACGAACAGGATCCTCGCATAGGTCGCTGCACTGTCGAGGTGTTCTAGGATGAAGTGCAGTCCCGTGCAGTCCCAAAATATTAACAAAGCCTCCCGCTTTGTTAATATTTTGTTGTTTGAAGATGCGTCTCACATCCTGTTCGTGGATGGTCAACGCAAAAGTCAGAGGTGTGATTGTGGTCGGTGGTGCGACTGGGTGGGTGTGGGGTGTGAAAGTGTCCTTTTCAAATCTGGAGTAGAAGGTATTCAAGTCGTTGGCTAGTATGCTATTGTTCGCAGCTTGGGGGGATTGTTGCTTGTAATTGGTCAGCGATTGGAATACATGCAAGACTGATTTAGAGTCGTTAGCGCTAAATTGTTTTTCCAACTTTGCTACATAGTTTCTCTTTGCAATGTGAATTTCTTTAGTCAGCTGGTTTCTAGTGCGATTATACAGGGCCCTGTCCCCACTTTGATATGCGTCCTACTTAGCTTGGCGAAGTTGCTTAACCAACCACGGCTTGTTGTTATTGAATGTGCGAAATGACTTTGTTGGTACACACACACCTCTTCACAGAAACTGATATAGGATGTGACAGTGTCCGTATATTCATCCAGGCTGCCAGCTGAATTTTCAGACACTCCAGTCTGCAGTCTAAACAGCTTTTGAAGTTCTAAGTTGGTCCACCTTTTCACTGTTTTCACTGCAGGCTTCGCATTTAAGTTCTTGCCTGTATGTCGGTATTAAGTGAATTAAGCAGTGATCAGACGAACCCAGTGCTGCACGGTATGCGTTATTTAGCGTAGTATAGCAGTGGTCTAAAATGTTATTTTCCCTGGTAGGACAGTCAATGTGCTGCTTGTATTTAGGGAGTTCGTGGTAGCGTTGAGCTTTGTTAAAGTCCGCGAGAATAATGAGGGGTGAGTCCGGGTGTTTTTTTTCAATTTCGTTTACTTGTTCGGCGAGCATTAGCAGTGCGGTGTTCTAGTTAGCTTGAGGCGGAATGGAGACACCAGCGAGAATGAATGATGCGAACTCACGAGGAGAGTAGAATGGCTTACAGTTCAAAAACAGCAACTCTAAATGCGGGCTGCAGTGCGTGCTGAGCTCTGTCCGTGACGTCCGTACACCATTTTTCGTTGATATAGAAGCATATCCTGCCGCCTTTTGTTTTCCCCTATGATTCCATGTCGCGGTTTGCCATGTGAAGATGGAAGGCGGGAAGCATGACGGCGCCATCGGCCTCACAAAGCCAAGTCTCCGTAAAGCACATGGCGGCAGAACGTCCGAAGTCTTTACTGGTCTTTATCAGAAGATGAAGGTCGTTCATTTTGTTGGGTAGGGAGCGTAGATTCGCGAGGTGGATCGACGGAAACGCCAATCTGTATCCTCTCTTGCGGAGCTTCACCTGGATGCCGGCTTGCTTCCCTCTGTTGCACCGCCTCTGCCTCCATGCGCCAAAGACTGCGGTCGCTGCTCCGGTGAGTAACTCAGTCAGGGAAAAAACTGAGCAGATCTTCGAAAGTTGGTGAAAGAAAATCCGGAGTAGCCTTCTTGATGGTTAGAAAGTCTCCCCTTGTGTAAGTGAGTCGTGTAATGTCTCCAAAGACGAATGAAAAACACAAAAACAATATTAGAGCGCGTAACAGAGGCGTCCACACGGGTAGGCGATGGTTTCCCATTTTCTACTCCCACTCATGGTTACAAGCATGCTAAGCCAAAACCATATGGGTGATAAGTCGTCATCACATCTGAGGATAAGCGATGAGAAATGGCAAGAATAAACACACATGCTAACGTTAGCCTACTTTGCAAGCTGCAGTTTTATGCTCCACAGTATTTGCTTTGCTGCAGCACTCTGTTTTCTTAAGACAGCAAACGAATTAAGAGGGAACCAACAACGCCCGTGCTTTTTCTGTCCTGTTATGTTTGTTTTATTAAGTTCACTAAAAATGACAATAGAATCCACTCCATGATGAAAATATATGCTGTAATCGAAGTTTTTTCCATATTTATTCGGATTTTTAAACTTCACTACTTTTCAGCAGTGTTGTAAGAGTTGGTGAAGATTTTTTCTAAAAAAAAAAAAAAACTTGTGAATTTAGGATTTTGTCTTGTAATTTTAGTACTTTTCCCCCCAAACAAATTGCAACTTTTTCTTCCCCGTAATTTTACAATCCATTGTTCTTTATTCCTCATACTAGTTGCGAGTAAATCAACAGCACCACTATTGGTTTCATCCAAGTATTGCTATCTATTTTGCCTCCATTGCTTCAAGACATGATTAATTGACAATCAGTTCCACACAGTCACCAGAATTATTCAACGATCAATAATCTATTATGACCATCTCTCGTTAAGATCTTTTGTAACTTTTCATTCGGTTTTAATTTATTTATTTGTTGTTGATGTTTTATTCATTGGTTTATCATACTTATCGCTGTTCTTTTAAGCAAGTAATTCTGATCTGGCCTTCTGTAACTGCAATAGAAAAGAAATAAAAAATTAATATACTTTTCTTTGTTGTGCCTCAGGTTGTAGCCAGTGTTGATTTGTTTCTTCATCTGTTAGCCGGCTGATTTTTGTCACTTTGCGTCCGTGTGTGTGTTGAGTGAGTGTGCGCCCGCATGTACGTGTGTGAGAGCTGGATGTGACCCGACGAAAACTGTCTGCCGTTTAGGTGATGGTAATCCATATTGTCGCGCAGAAACTTATGTTGGGCTGCCTGTAAGTTGCGGCAACAAATGTTTTTTGCTGATTCAGTGGCGTCAGCACATTTCATGTTACCCCAAAGAACAACACCACTTTAAAAATGTCATAAGGCCCCTAAATGTCATAACCAACGGCAAAAGCATTAACGCTACACGATTTTTTTGTTAGTCGTAATGCCTCTATAAACCATGAAACAGAAGATGGGAACACATCTAGTATATTGAGCAATTTGCAGGTGTTGGCTAATGCTGATAGAAATAGGATATAGCCGAAAACTGAGTGGGTGATGGCTTACCTAAAAATTACTTTATTGTTCAAAAAAAAAAAAAAAAACTTTACTGTAGTTTTATTAAAAGTATCTGATCACTCAATACAAAAAGTGTCTGATCGCGCAATACAATTCACTAAATATCAGTTAGAATTTAAATACCATGTAGCTAAAAGTATAGTGGCGAATGAGTTGCATCAAAGTGACCTTAATGTAGGGCTGAACGATTTTAGGAAAACATGTAAATTGCATTTTTCTGGGAAATATTGCGTTTTTGGTCCGATTCACTCTTCAAAACGAGCTTCAGTACCACTCATCACACACTCATTCGCGTAATATTTACACAGTACAGTAAGTTGTACAGTAATATTTACATACACATACCATCAAAACATTAAAGTATATTACTCTCATAATGCAAGAACACTAAAAAGGCTGTGTGAGGCAGTCCAATTTCAAGGTTTTTAAATTGATTCAATAAAGCAATAACTACAACATAAATTTGAGCGCTTGCAGTCATAGATATGTTAGTAATGTTATATTAGGTGTAATACTGAATGTAAAATATATTTTTTCACACAGTTTTTAAACTCTCACTAATGTTCATGTTCATTGTGCATAAATGTAATAATGTAAATACATTTTAATATTTTTTACACAAACTGCTTCAAATGGAGACTGAGGGCTAGGCGATATGGTCCTGAAATTCATATCATGGTATAAATGGAATCCTTTCACGGTAACTCTAGAAATCGCAAAACTTCAGTGACAGTTTGAGGCTGGAATAAATTAATGGACTCTATGCACGCAACACTTCACGTTTGGGGTACGGCGGCACGCTAACTTCCGGTCGCCAGGAAAATGCACAGTGACAACATGGGAAATGTGTTGAAGCTCATAACCGAGTTGATGCTGAACATAACGGCATACCGCAGTGTAGGCTGGAGGAGCTCACCCTTCGTATTTAGAAAAATTACAACTAGATTAAATTCAACTCGAACACTTTGGATGTCAACCAGCGTCACGAAATCTATGGTAAATGGACTGCACTTATGTAGCGCTTTATCTACGCCATTCACAGTGCCCAAAGCGCTTTACAAAGCCTCACATTCACCCACTCACACACACATTCATACACCAATGGGAGACTGCTGTCAGGCAAGGCGCTGCCAGGACCACTGGGAGCAAATTATGGTTCAGTATCTTGCCCAAGGACACTGTGACATGCGGACAGTCGTAGCCGAGATTTGAACCAGTGACCGTTCGATCACTGGACTACCTACTGGGTCGCAGCCGCCATCTATTGCATTTCCTTAGCATTGAATTGCGATAGCGACAGGGCTTCCCTAGCTAATATGCTTTCCTGTGTTGGGAATAATGCTTTTCATGTGAATAGAGAGTGTTTCCAAAGCATATCTATGTATCGTCCCTGCAGGCTCCTCTTTGGCAGCTTCACCTTTCTTTGTCACCCTCCCTCCTCCCCATCCTCCTCTTCCTCTTGTGTCTAATTGTCTTCTGCTTGAGACTGTGATTTTGCAACTTCATACTTGTTCTCTGTTTTTCACACGCGCGCATGGACACTCGCTCCTCGCTCCTTTTGTTCAAGTATTTCTTCTCACGGCTGTTCAGTTAATGTTTGATCTCTCAAGCTTGTGATCTTGGGACTATCTATATAAGTCGTACGTACATGTATAATGGAGGTTGCTGCAGGTGTTTGTGTGCATCTTGAGGCATAAGCTGCCACCACTGTTTGTTTGTTTACCTCCTTCAGCCACTTGGAGTCCATTTGCCTTTGCCTCGAGGGAACACAAACACACACACTCACAGGCACAAATATGCATGGGCAAAGACAACATGGATCAGTCCTTCTCAGGTTTCATTATGGCAGCTACACTGTGTGGCTCAGGATCAGTGCTGGGAGATCGAAGCCCATTGTAGTTTTTATAGATTTTGCAAGTACTCAGAGGGCCATGTGAAATTTGTGAAAAAGTATGATTTAAAGAGGCAGCCGGGTGGGCCGAGTGATTAGCACATCCGCCTCATAGTTAAGGTCCTTGGTTCAGTCTCTTCTTCGGCCTTCCTGTTTGGAGTTTTTATTTCCTCCTCGGGCTTGAATGGATATTCTCCAGGTATTCTGGCTTCCTCCCACATTCAAAAAACATGCATGTTAGGTTCATTGAAGACTGTGTTTGTCCATAGGTGTGAATATGAATTTGACTAGTCGTTTGTCTCTATGTGCCATGTGATTGGCTGGTAACCAGTTCATGGTTTCCAGGTGTACCACGCCTCCCGCCCAAAGTCAGCTGGAATAGGCTCCAGCTCGCCCACGAGCCTAATGAGGAGAAGGGCTACAGAAAATGGAGGCATGGATTATTGAACAAATGACACATCATGAGCATTTGTGGGTTCTGAACAAATTTCTCTGAGGGGTTATTTGATTTTGCTCCTGTAGGTTCCTACAGACTAAGATATTGGGACATGAGGCCATGAAAATGAAAGTTTCCATTTTGCAGTTATAACGGTTTCCACTTTCTCTTCTGGAATGACACTAGAGTGTGTTTGGGAATGTCTGAGTTTTTAGTGCTTTACAACAAAATGGCCTCCATATTAGCTCGTGCCAACATGAATAAGTCATTTGTTGACATGTTTCTGACTTAGTCTTGTATGAACATGGGCGTCAAAGTTAACATTCTTGAAAAGTATTTGAAAGTAGAAAATGAAACAAACATGCATTTGTTAGTATCCGATCATACGGACACTCATACGGTTCTGTCCCGTGGGCCGTACATGTGGCACCTCTCCATTATATGGTAACTGCATTGTAGTTCCAAAATGACTTGTGAGACACATTGTACAAACACTCAACACTACCAGTTGCTCCTATTTGGTCGGCAACAGTGCAAGCTTTGTAATTGGTTATTGTTCCGTTTCACATCACAATAATGGACAATCACCTCAGGATAATCTTTCATTGCAAGAGAGTGAAAATGTTCAAATTAGACCCAATTGTTGGTTTGTGTGAACCCCAGTAGAGTTTCTACCAACTAGCTTGAAAGTGACCAAAAGGCAGCATCTTGTTTCCAGATGGTCCTCAACTTTTTTTTTTTTTCTTTTTTTTCTTTTCTTCCTCTTTCTCTCTGTGGTTCTGTGTGGCTCCAACAGCCAAAGCCCGATTACTGCATTAGTGCCGAAAAGAGACCAAAACCCTAACTCTTTTTTGGACACCCACTTTAATATTTACGATTGCATTTAACGGACGATAAAAGTTTAAGGTTACGCATCATGTAACGCAGTGCTATATAAACTTTACACTCCATTTTTTTAACCTGGAATTCAGCTCCCCCTTTTCCTTCTTACATTAGTGGTGCATTTTGAGTGGAAAGATACCAAACAGAAATGGGTCCACTACAGATCGTTTCATTGCTGTCTGTTTGTTACATAACTGCGTGAATCATGGAGGGATTTTTTATTTATTTATTATTTTTGTATGAAGAAAAGGATTATTTTGATCCTTGGCATGCACAGACAACTTCACCCAGCGAGGTCTATAACTCATGTAAGTGATGTTGCATGATAAGCAATAATAAGCAACCCCTCTCTCTCTCTCTCTCTCTCTCTCTCTCTCTCTCTCTCTCTCTCTCTCTCTCTCTCTCTCTCTCTCTCTCACTCTCTCTCACTCTCTCTACTCTCTCTCTCTCTCTCTCTCTCTCTCTCTCTCTCTCTCTCTCTCTCTCTCTCTCTCTCTCTCTCAACATCCCATAATGATACTCAGACAGGCAGACAGTCACTCGGTCCCCATTGGTAGAACTGTTGCCAGGGAGCGTTGCTGTCTCAACGTGGATAGAATCTGTTGTCTGGTACACTTTAGACATGAGAACAACTGCAGGATCTGAATATTTATAACGCGTCCATTGTTCACATTGACATTGTATAGATGGGGAGATAAACAGCAGCCATTTTGACTTTTAAACTGTGTTTAACAATGAAAATTTCAAGTTTGCCCGTGTCAGCACTTGTATACAACTGCACTGCATCATCCCGAAAGCTGTTTCTAATGGTTTGGTTGTTATTTAGCTGCAAACTGCAACCGTAATAGGACACAGAGCGTTACATTAATAATAATTGTCAATCAAAACTGGGCATTTTTATGTGAATCGTCTTTTTTTTTTTTTTCTTTTTTTTTTAGGAAATTAAAATGA
Source organism: Phycodurus eques (assembly GCF_024500275.1). Taxonomy (NCBI): domain Eukaryota; kingdom Metazoa; phylum Chordata; class Actinopteri; order Syngnathiformes; family Syngnathidae; genus Phycodurus; species Phycodurus eques. The sequence goes on from NC_084539.1 coordinate 8,407,515, forward strand.
AATAAAAATTCACAATAGGGTTGCAGTATTATGTGGAAAAAAAGTATTTTTTTAGTGGCAAAGTTCCAATATTACATAGTCATATTTTTGTTGGGAAAAAGTTGGCGCTGTTAGATGAAAATGTCATAATAATATTTTTGGATAAATAATTTGCAGTTATTTTTATTTATTTTTTGTATAAAGTTACATTTATATCATTTCTGACAGGGATTGACAGGAATGACTGATATTGCTGAATGACTATAAGTTGATTCTGTGCCTTGACGCAGAAGTGCTTTGAAGGCAGACATTTAAACATTGAGTTTCCGCAATGCTGCAACAATGCCAATTGGTGAGCCATGGGCAAGGGAGCTATATGGCCCCATTTAGAAAGGACGTTACTTTCATCACCCACTTTTTCAATATGCTGAATGAACTCTCTTCCACACAACAGGCAGATTGAACAGGAAGTTTGTGATGACGATGATGATTTTGTTACATGAATAAAGTTGGGGTTTTTTTTGTAAAAGAAAAAAAAAAGCAATGATCCATGAGTAATAGGGTATCTTTTACTGGGAAAAATATCAATGTTACTTGAATAAAGATTCATTAAGCCGTTAAGCCTTACGTCACGTTGGCAGAAGTAATCGATTCTTTAAGCAAATGGAGTTCACTACTTGGTGGAAACCAGCAGTTTCTGTTGATTCACTCGTGTCTGCTGTGTGAAGACAAACAAATATATTTAAAAAAGCCACAGTGTTACATTAATAATCTTATTTGGAAAGTAAATTAATTGATAAATCAAGAATTGATTGTCGATTAATCCCGTCTTAAAGCAATTGGGACAAATGGATTGCACTTTTTGGAGGAGACACTGTTGATTCATTCGTAGTTAGTTTGCTGTCTTAAGAAAAAAGACAAAAGTAACATTTTGAAAAAAGCAAGTCGGATTTTATTCAGAATAGGTAGTAATATAACAAGAAAAAATTAATAACATGAGAACAGTTTTTCTGTGAAACAGTCTCAATGTTCCACGAATAGTTTTATTGAAGGGGGGGGGATGATTGATTGATTTGTTAAAAAATGAGTGGAATTGACTTGACTGCATTACAAATGTATTTTTTTTCCGACTCAACTCAAAGGACAATTTTTTTTTATACTTTTTTGGGGGGAATGTCAGATTTTATTCAGGAAAAAAAGTCAAAAATAAATGTATTTATATATTTTTTTTGTCCTGTTCGGCTGTTAGGTCAAGCAGAATGAAGGATCTGTATCCCTTTTATGCTGGAACAGTTTGACTGTGTCAAAGTGGATTTTTTAAGCTGCCGCTGTGGTTTCTTTGTATTATAATGGATATTTATTGAGAATCAGTGTCGATCAGTCGAACAGAACAAAGTGAGAGGGGAGGTGAGTGAGAAAAGAAGACAAAAGACAAAGCACTAATTGTAAACAAGATGCAAAAAGTAAATCATGATATATCTAGAACAATGAAACATTATATATGAGTGTTGTATGGAGCAGTAATGCTACACCCTGTGAGGGAAGGACAGGGCAAGATAGGACAGGACAAGAAGAGGAGAAGAAGCATCCAGGACAAAGGTCGTGAACCCGGCTGTGGTGGGAGTGACTATGTAAATTACAAGTCTTTAGGATGAGAGTGTGAGTGAGGGGATACCCAAGCATTTCGCATATTCATGAGTTATTTGTTGCAATAAGTGAGTGGCCCCACACCCAGCAAAAAAGTCCCAGAGGTGTGTGCCTGCGGACACATACAAGTGAATTGACATCGTTTTGCATGCACAATGACTGACAGAGGTGTCCTGTAAATTAAAAAAATATATATTTTTATTAAAAAATACAATTATGACGGTATAAAAGTTGCAATGTATTGTGAGTAAAGTCACATATAAAAAAATTAAGTTGATTAAATGATCACTAACACCTTGTAGAATGTGTGAAATTGACAGTCAGGCCTCAGTTTATTTAGATCCAGACGTGACTTTCCAATGTAACCTTGGTGCGCAATGAACTAGGTTGTGCAGCAGCATAAGAATATATGGTCACAGGGCATAAAGTAAGCTCACTTACCACTATGCTTTCTGTTTTTCCATTTGATTAATGTTGAAATTAATTGCCCGTAATTTTGACTATACAACTTCATTAGCGTAGGTTAGTGATTGACTGGCGTGTTCCCACAAATTCGGGTTGTCGCTGGCGTACAAAGTGTCATGAATAGAAACAGTCATGAATAGAGTACCCCATGTATTTGTTGATTTGAAATTGGAGAATTTACTGCTATCAATCAATTTTTAAGCTTGTTTAATTTGTTTTCTAACTCTAATTCTCAGGACAGGTTGTTCTCTATTTGCGACGGTATCGTCATGACATTTTGAGGTTGCGAACGGCGCACAGTGAACAGCACAGTTTCCCTCCAATCCAAGGTGTGATGAAGACAGCTTTCTCACCTTTCCCAATTAATTTTGATCGGTGAGGTGAGAGGAGAGAACTGATCACCCTCTCTGAGGGCACACTAATGGCTGGGGTGCACAGAATTTTTCTTGCTACATTGCCAAGGAGAGGCAGCTCTTCAACATGAACCTTTCATCATGCCAGTGAATTAGCATCAGAGGATATGGGAGGGTTCCACAAATTTTGGCAGAGGGTATCTGCTCCTTCGACCCTTTGTTGTTTTGCGGATATATTTTTTTCAGCAAGTGATACAGTTTTGTCTGTTTTCTTTGTAGCAGCAAAAGGTTCAGTGGTGGTGGAAGCTGCTTCCTACTTTTTGGTCAGCAACGCGAGCAGGTAATTCTTGAGGAAGTTGAGCTGGCAACGTTGTTGTTTCTGCCAGGTTCGCAGCCTCCTCTACGGTATACCTGATGGGCTCATCCGTGTTTCGAGAAAAGCTGCCCTTGAAACAGGGATCATGAAGCAAACAATGTCATTCACCTTAATTTAATTTTAGCACGACTGTAAAAGTACTCATAGTGGCTCTGTGAAGTAACACCACAGCTAATGTTAATTAACCATTCCAGTTAGCCATGTTATCTGCCCAGGTAGGAAGCTTTTATTATTTATTTCATCAATGATAGATATGTTAACTTTCATAGCTGGTTCCAAACATTCATCTCAAGACTGTTTTATTTAATACAGTATATTAACTTTACCTTGAATTTGGCAAAGAGTGGCTGGTGCTCTCCCAAATGTGATATCAGAATTCTAACCTCCTTACCACTCTTCATAAGCGTGTTTAGTAAGTTGGATATCCTTCCTCCTCCAAGCTGTGATCGTCTGCTGTTTTTCAGTTGGCCTACCCGATAAATTCCCATACAACAGACTTCGTCTAGTTTGACGGAAAGTTCAGGGGATTCACCTCGTTTAGCCATCATTCACAAAGTTCACTGACTGCCCGCACCACCAAAAGGACGGGAAGGGGTTGTGGCACTACGCTGTACAGTGTCCAACGGAGCTGCACTTTCTGTCTTTGATGATTCATTAAAAACAGCTTATACCGCAGGAACGGTATGATGGATCCTCCTCCCGAACACCAACTGCCCTCATGTCTTCCCTCACGACATCCATCAACCTTCTCTTTGGTCTTCCTCTAGCTCTCTTGCCTGGCAGCTCCATCGTCATCATCCTTCTACCAATATACTCACTATTTCTCCTCTGTACTTGTCCAAACCATCGAAGTCTGCTCTCTCAAACTTTGTGTCCAAAACATTGAACCTTGGCTGTCCCTCTGAAGAGCTCCATTTCTAATTTTATCCAACCTGGTCACTCCAAGAGCGAACCTCAACATCTTCATTTCCGCCACCTCCAATTCTGCTTCCTGTGCCACTGTCTCTAATCCGTACATCATGGCTGGCCTCACCACTGTTTTATAAATGTTGCCCTTCATCCTAGCAGAGACTCTTCTGTCACATAACACACCTGACACCTTCCTCCACCTGTTCCAACCTGCTTGGACCAGTTTCTTCACTTCCTGACCACACTCACCATTGCTCTTGACGGTTGACCCCAAGTATTTAAAGTCCTCCACCCTTGCTATCTCTTCTTCCTGTAGCCTCACTCTTCCCCCACCACCCCTCTCATTCATGCACATATATTCTGTCTTACTTCGGCTAATCTTCATTCCTCTGCTTTCCAGTGCATGCCTCCATCTTTCTAACTTCCTCCAGCTGCACCCTGCTTTCACTGCAGGTCACAATGTCATCTGCAAACATCATGATCCACGGGGATTCCAGTCTAACCTCATCTGTCACCCTATCCATCACCACTGCAAACAAGAAGTGGCTCATGGCTTATCCCCGATGCAGTCCCACCTCCACCTTAAATTCGTCTGTCACACCTACGGCACACCTCACCACTGTTCTGCTGCCCTCGTACATGTCCTGTATTATTCTAACATACTTCTCTGCCACTCCAGACCTCCGTATGCAGTACCGCAGTTCCTCTCTGGGTACTCTGTCATAGGCTTTCTCTAGATCTACAAAGATGCAATGTATCTCCTTCTGACCTTCTCTGTACTTTTCCAGCAACATCCTCAAGGCAAATAATGCATCTGTGGTACTCCTAGGCATGAAACCATACTGTTGCTCGCAAATACTCACTTCTGTCCTGAGTCTAGCTTCCACTACTCTTTCCCATAACTTCATTGTCTCTGAGATGCTTCCATACCTCCACAGGAATGTCATCAGGACCAACTGCCTTTCCATTTTTCATCTCTTTAATGCCTTTCTAACTTCCCCGTTACTAATCATTGCCACTTCCTGGTCCACCACACTTGCCTGTTCTACTCTCCCTTCTCTCTCATTTTCCTCATTCATCAACTCCTCGAAGTATTCTTTCCATCGATATAGCACACTACTGGCACCAGTCAACATATTTCCATCTCTATCCTTAATCACCCTAACCTGCTGCACATCCTTCCCATCTCTATCCCTCTGTCTGGCCAACCTGTATAGTTCCTTTTCTCCTTCTTTTTCACTGTATGATTTCCTATACTGTGAGGTTCCACCACCAAGTCTCCTCTCCTTTCCTGCCAAAAGATACACCAAGTACTCTCCTGCCTGCCTCTATGATCACCTTGGCTGCAGTGGTCCAATCTTCTGGAAGCTCCTCCTGTCCACAGAGAGCCTGTCTCACCTCTTCCCGAAAAGCTGCACAACACTCTTCCTTTATCAGCTTCCACCACATGGTTTGCTGCTCTGCCTTCGTCTTCCTAATATTCCTCCCCACCACCGGAGTCATCTTACACACCACCATCATATGCTGACAAGCCACACTCTCCCCTACCACTAATTTACAGTCGGTAACCTCCTTCAGATTACATCGTCTGCACAAGATGTAATCCACCTGCGTGCTTGTACCGCCGCTCTTGTAGGTCACCCTATGTCCCTGCCTATTCTGGAAAAAAGTGTTCACTGCAGCCATTTGCATCCTTTTTGCAAAGTCTACCACCATCTGTCCCTCCAACTTCCTTTCCTGGATGCCGTACTTACCCATCACTTCTTCATCACCCTATTTCCTTCACCAACATGTCCATTGCAATCTGCACCAATCACGACTCTCTCTGTCTGGGATGCTCAGAACTACTTCGTCTAGCTCCTTCCAGAATTTATCTTTCACCTCTAGGTCACAGCCTACCTGTGGGGCTTAGCCACTAATCACATTATACATAACACCCTCAATTTCAAGTTTCAGCCTCATCACTCGATCTGATACTCTTTTCACCTCCAAGACATTCTTAGCCAACTCTTCTTTTAAAATAACCCCAACTCCATTTCTCTTCCCATCTACACCATAGTAAACTAATTTAAACCCTGCCCCTAAACTTCTAGCCTTACTGCCTTTCCACCTGGTCTCCTGGACACACAATATATCAACCTTTCTCCTAATCATCATGTCAACCAACTCCAGAAATTTTCCTATCATAGTCCCAACATTCAAAGTCCCCACATTCAGTTCTAGGCTATGTGCTTTCCTCTTCTCTTTCTGCCGAAGAACCAGCTTTCCACCTCTTCTTCGACTTAGACCCACAGTAGCTGAATTTCCACCGGTGCCCTGCAGGTTGACAGCGCCAGTGGCAGACATTGTTAACCCGGGCCATGACCGATCCGGTATGGAATTCTATAATACAGCCATGAGTCTTTTTGGGAATGATGTAACAAGTTTTTCATACCTGGATTAGGGATCTCTGCCATTCTTCCTTGCAGATCCTCACTAATTCTGTCAGGTTGGATGGTGAACGTTGGTGGACAGCCATTTTCAGGTCTCTCCAGAGATGCTCAATTGGGTTTAGGTCGGGGCTCTGGCTGGGCCATTCAAGAACAGTCACAGAGTTGCTCTGAAGCCACTCCTTCGTTATTTTAGCTGTGTGCTTAGGGTCATTGTCTTGTTGAAAGGTGAACCTTCAGCCCAGTCTGAGGTCCTGAGCACTCTGGAGACAGGTTTTCGTCCAGAATATCCCCGTAATTTGCCGCATTCATCTTTCCTTCGATTGCAACCAGTCGTCCTGTCCCTGCAGCTGAAAAACACCCCCACAGTATGATTCTGCCACCACCATGCTTCACTGTGGGGACAGGTGATGAGCAATGCCTGGTTTTCTCCACACATACTACTTAGAATAAAGGCCAAAAAGTTCTATCTTGGTCTCATCAGACCAACGAATCTTATTTCTCACCATCTTGGAGTCCTTCAGGTGTTTTTAGCAAACTTCCGTCGGGCCACTCCGCCATAAATCCCCGACTGGTGGAGGAATGCATTGATGGTTGACTCTCTAGAACTTTCTCCCATCTCCCGACTGCATCTCTGGAGCTCAGCCACAGTGATCTTTGGGTTCTTCTTTACCTCTCTCACCAAGGCTCTTCTCCCCAGATTACTCAGTTTGGCCGGACGGCCAGCTCTAGGAAGGGTTCTGGTCGTCACAAACATCTTCCATTTAAGGATTATGGGGGCCACTGTGCTTTGAGGAACCTTAAGTGCAGCAGAATCTTTTTTTGGTAACCTTGGCCAGATTTGTGCCTTGCCACAATTCTGCCTCTGAGTTCTTCAGGTAGTTCCTTTGACCTCATGATTCTCATTTACTCTGACATGCACTGTGAGCTGCAAGGTCTTATAGATGCAGGGGTGTGGCTTTCCTAATCAAGTCCAATCAGTATAATCAAACACAGCTGGACTCCAATGAAGTGTAGAACCATTTCAAGGGTGATCAGAAGAAATGGACAGCACAGTGAAATGAGTGTCACAGCAAAAGGTCTGAATACTTATTGCTGTGTGATATTTCAGTTTTTCTTTTTTAATAAATCTGCAAAAATTTCAACAATTGAAGTCAATTGAATATGGGGTGCTTTGTTTCCATTAATGAGGGCAAAAATGAACTTAAAATATTTTAACAAATAGCTGCAATATAACAAAGTGAAAAATTTAAGGGGGCCCTGAATACTTTTTGTACCCGCTGTATGTGTGTATAGTTTATGCTCTCAAAGGAGACAGCAACACTGGCGCCTAGCCGATGGAAGGAGGACCTTCCCACACGTGTTTTTTTTTTTTTCAACTTGAAACTGCATAACGTGTGTCTCAAAAATGAGTGTGCGTGCCCGCTGATCTACACAAGCAAAATTGAATCTTTACAAATGATAAGTCATGATAAATGCACACACATTAGAAAACGTGTAAATCGCAGATATATTTGTGGAGTTGAAAAACTTGTAAATCGGATATACAGTGTTTGTGGATTTGAAAAACAGGTGTGAATCACAGATGTATGTGTGGATTTGAAAAACGTGTGAATAATTTGTGGATTTGAAAAACACGTGTAAATCGGATATATTTGTGGATTTGAAAAGCGTGCAAATAATTTTGAGACGTATCTCTCCCCATACTGTCGCTGCCATAGGAACAGAACTCCTTCATAAACAGAGGACCGCCTCTATCTAGATGAGCTATAACTGCCGTTTTATGCTCCAATGCTGTCTTTTTGTTAGTTATTAAAAAATCAGCATGTAATGGGAATGTCTGTGTGTGTGTGTGTGTGTGAGTGTGTGAGTGAGAGTGTGAGAATGCCATCTGGCCGATTGTCTCCCCGTCTTGATTTTATTCAAATATGCCTGAACCTGCTGCTAGAGCGAGCGAGCGACGTGTGTAGGTATGAAATCCTTGATTAAAATCCAACAAAAGAAGGCAGGACATTGCCGCGACTCGAGATGGCCAGTCGACCGGACAAAAAAAACTGGGAAAAGTTAGAGGTGCAAATACAGGGAGGGGGAAATGATGACACTAAAGAAGACTGCGTGGGGGGGGGGGGGTACTTTTTTTTAATTTTGTATCAGGCATGTGCGGAATTCATATTTAATGCAGACGGGAGGGGAGAGTTTATGTTGGCGCATGCATACGTGCCCCGCTAGTCACTCCCTGCATATATTACAGTGAGTATGCGGCTATGTGTGTGTATGTGTGCACGCTCTCGGCCCGTCCTGTCTCCCTGACTCAACATATTCTCCATCCCTCGCCTCCATTAGCCCCCCCTTTCCTTTCTCCTCTCTCTCGCTTGGCTGGCACGAACATACATGTCTGTAGACTCAGTACCCCGCGCCAACTTCACTGCAATGCAGCCCTCTGTGCATTAATTGGCAGCGAGACAGTGGATACGTGCTATGCAGGCAAGGAGGGAGAGTGAAGAGAGGGAGGGGAGGGGTGGCATTCGGGGGAAGGGGGGTAACGTGAGGACAATCGTCACGGTAACTGATGGATGGACGAGTAGGTTCACGGCGACACGCACGCCAACAAACAAGAGTGTGCATTCCTGAGTGTGTACTAGGAGATGACATGACTGTCTATAAAAGAACACGGCGAGGGAGGAGGGGAGGGCGTGTGTGCGTGCGTGCGTGTGTGTGTGTTGTACGTCTGATTATATTAGCGGATTTGCGTCTCCTGCCTTTTGTGCCTGCTCGCTCATGTGAGCCTATATGTGCAGTGCAGATATCCCAGTGCCGAGCCCAAGCTCTTTAAAGCTGCAGTCGCTGCTGCTTTTGTGTGGAAGAGAACCTTTTTATTTATGTATTTTAATTTATGCCTACCACAACTGAGTCAGTAAAGTTGAGCACAACTTTCTCTTCCTTTTCAGGTAAACACAATGCAGTCTATCCCAATGACAACGTCAAAAGCAGGTTGTTACATCGACACTGTTTCTCCCACAGGAAATAACGGAAATAAAATTAATCTGTTACAGGGTCAAACTGTGGCCACCATCAACCCTTTATCCAATATTTTAAGTAAAGTTTTAACATTTTTATCAGGTGCACAGCTAAGGTTAAAAAAAATAAATTAATAAAAAAAAAAAAAGTTGTAGAATTAGAATGATTCTTTCCAGGGTCAAACTGGCCACCATCAATTTCATAAGTTAACCATTATTAATATCAGTGTAAAAACAATGAACCACGGCAGTCATTTGAATTCTCTGACTCATGGTCATCCGCAACCATTTTAAGGCTTAACATTATCTGGCAAACAAGTCTAAAATCTAAGTTAAGCACTGCTAATATTAAAGTGTAAAAACAATCAAACACCAAGCCATTAGAAGCCATTGAATTAAAATGATTCTCTTCAGGAGTCAAACTGTGGCTACTATCAACCCTTTATCAGCTCTTTTACGTAACTGTCTAGCATTTTTTTCTGTCACACACAAAGGTGAAAAAAATTGCAAACTGTTGTTAAAAACAAAAATGTAAAAACAAAATGCCTGAGTCAAAGTTCCAGGGTTAAACTGATGTACAGCTGTCACTATCGAGTATTTTTAAAATTGATTATTCTATCGATTATTCCATCCAAAAAAAAAAGAAATCGGCAAAAATTTATTTTGCAGTAAATTCTATTGCAAAATATTTTTTTTTCTGACTGTTTATTAACCGATTATTATTTGGTAATGTTTAATGATTAAGCAAAACTAAATAAGCAATTAAGCAATAACACTCTAGAGGGAGTGATTTGAATTTTTGAAACTGAGAGTGACTTCTGGGGTACTGATTAATGCAAAGGGCTACTAGATTGATATACACTTCTGAGGCTGCTTCAGTTTCAACTACGTCAATCAAGTTATTCATACTACAAATCTACAAATAATGACTATTTTCGTAATGGATTAAAATGACTTGTTTTTCCCCATAAATTGATTGATTCAGTTACTGGTTTGGTTGGTCTGTGATAGGTCAGAATATAGGGAAACATTTTGATTGTTCTTTTCCAAAGGAAAAGCAGTTGTTTGAAAATGTCTCATTTTGATTAAACACACACATTTAAAAAAAGATGGTTAACTCGTGTTAATACCGAAATGTAAAAGCAATAAAACACTTAGTCATCGAAAGGCTTTGATTCAGAAGTATTCTCTTTCAGAGTCAAACTCTGGTCATCTTCAAACCTTTAGTCCCTGTTCTAACATTCTTATCTGGCACAAAAGTGTAAAAAAGAAGTTAACCACTCTTAAAATCCAAACTTAAAAATCAATGGAACATTGAGTGCTTGGAATTAAGTTTCCAAGTTTAAACTGTGGCCATCATCAACCCTGTGACTATTTTAAGCAACATTTTAATATTCTTATTTGATGCACAAGTGTAAAACAACACAAAACCGTAACAACACGGTAATCACTGTTGATATGAAATTTTAAAAACAAAACACCTGAGTCATAGGAAATTAATGAATTAGAAATACTCTGTTCAAGGTCAAACTCTGGCCATCATCAACCCTTTAGTGACTATTTTAACTGATCTAGCACTGGTGTGTTAAAAATCAAAACATAAAATCAAAACATTTAAAATCAAAACATAAAACCAGTAGAACACTGAGTCTTTGGAGTTAAGTTAATCTGTTGCTGGGTCAAACTATGGCCATCATCAACCCTTTATTGCCAGTTTTAAGTCACATTTTAACATTCTTATCTGACACACTAAAAAAAAAAAAATGTGATCCATTCCAGGATCAAATTGGCCACCCTCAAAATTCTTTGTTAATGGTTATAAAAGTGTACAAATAAATTGTTCATATTACGATGTAAACAGTAAAGCACTGTCTTAACTTTGTGTGAGATGCTGTAAAAAAGAAAATGGGTTTAGCATTTGATTACATTTCCATGATTGTTATATTTCAGTAGATTGTTTTGAAAGGGATGGACGAAACGCTCTCTAAATGTTTTAAACTTCTGTTTCCGAGCCAGTGTTGAATTCTGCTCTGAGGAGTTTTGCCACAGCGTGGATGGAGCTCAGCTTAACAATGAAGGCAAAACCATACAATCAATCTAGTACTTACCGATCACTTGAAATAATTTTGTTTTTATGTGTTTCTTCTCATAAATTAGCAGCTTTCTCCCCTGAAAATGGGGCTTCATTATTGGAACTTTGACTTTGTTTTAATATTTTTTTGTTTTTGTTATACTTAGGATACTACCTCCAAAGGGGACATTTTCCAGGTACACTTGAGCCCTGGGTGGTACGGTGAAGGGGTGGTTAGTGCCCCTGCCTCACAGTCCAGAGCTCTCGGGTTCGCATCTTAGCTCCTGCCCTCCCGTATGGAGTGTGGGTTTTCTCAGCGTACTCCCTCTTTCTCCCACATTCCAAAAACCTGCATGTTTGGAGGTTCATTGAAGACTCTAAATTGACTGTAGGTGTGAATGTGAGTGCGAATACTTGTTTGTCTATATGTGACCTGCGATCGACTGGCAGCCAGTCGGTGTCTATTTCGTTTATACAGAACGTCAGTGGAAAACACGGCTTTAAAAATGCAATGTAAAAGGGGCTAGTGACAGCTGTTTGAAATATTTTTCCCTCGACCTTTGTAACAAACCTTTGGGGAAACCTGACGACTCAAGCAACAACCAACGAGGCATAAACTCAATCATGTCGGAGTTTGCATAAATCCGAGCTACATCTGGCTTGTTGACAGTGTTTTTGTTTTTTCTCTGCTCATGCGAGTAGGTGTTCGCGAGAGGTCTTTGCATGATTCACTGTAAAACACACAACACTTACTCAAGCCAACTTAAAATAAAAAAAAAAAATCTGTCCTCCAAAGACGCTCCGAACAACTTTGCCATGACGCATTCTGGGAATGAAAATGAAAACATAATTGATATTTTCACAAAGGAAGACGAAGTGGTGCGTTTTCCCCTGACGTGCGTGTGTCAAACAGGGATTTCAGGAATTACATCATTAGATGTCCAGATGATTAGGCTTGACTCAGTCATTTCTCTTTTTATCTTAGTCATCCTTCCTCTGGCTCTCTGTCTGTGGTAAGCCATATACTGTATTTCCTTCATATTTCAATTCAGATAACAAAATGGTTAGTAAGTGTAATTACAGTAATAGCGAACGAGGCACAGTGGTTGGGACTCCCTGACTTCGACAGTTGAACCTCAATTTACAAACTTAATTGGTTCTTGAATAGCCATCCATCGATCCATCCATCTATCTTCTGCTTATCTGGGGTCTGTCTGTCTGCAGGGGCAGCAGCTTGAGCAGGGAAGCCCAGACTTCTCTCTCCCAAGCCACTTTGTTCAGCACTTCCAGGGGGTCCTTGAATGTGGTTTGTACATTGAAAAGTGAAGTTTGTATCTTGAACATAATTTTCCAATAAAAAATAACATAAAAACATGAATAATTGGCTCCAGCCTCAGTAAAAGTCCCTATTTTAGCAAGTTTGTTCACTTTGAACACAATATAAAGCTATACAGTACTGTATGTCGAACATGACAAGGGGTGATCGATCAAAAATCGCTTTCCAATGCGTGCACCATTATTATACTCCTCACAAGTAGTCTTTTTTAGGTCCACAGTGAGTCCCTCCCACTTTCCACACTTGTCCGGTGCGTCTCTTGGACCCATATTGAAATAGCAAAATTCAAAAATAAAGGCGAAAACACTGAAAAGCACACGATGCACTCAGCATCCACCATCCCACAATGGCTGCACTGCCCGTCACAAAATACATGAATGAAACGTTTGCACAATGCGACAAGGTTCGAACATTAGACAATATTGTTGTTTGGTCTGTGGTTCCAAAATGGACTAGTTTAACATTGAGGCGTTCGTAAATCGGTGTTCCACTGTAGCGTGATAGCTATGACACGGTAGCTTATGCCATTATACTTTACTAAAACCGTAATAGTATCAACAGTAGTTTATAACATGAAACAGCGCTATGTTTGTCAGTTTACAGTAAATATTCAAAACAGTTAATAGTATCTTTTTACTGCTGTACCACTCTAAAACCTCTCAATATTTAAAGGAAATAATCATAGCAGCATCGACATTAACTAAGACCACTGTAGTATCATACGAATATTGATACTAACTTATTCTGCTATAGCTACTATGATAGGGATTAATAATAATAATAGATACTGTATGCTGTGGTAGTATACTGTATACCATGATGTAGGGCTAAAACGTTCCTCATTGTAAACAGAATTTTTTTATCTGTATCAACAGCAGCTTATACAATGACACAGCGATAAAACTATTATTTGTCAACAGAAAATGATAATAGTATCGACAGTAGCTTATACCATGAGACAGACCACTCTAAAACTTCACATTGTAGAAAGAAAACAATAACTGTATTGGCTGTGCTAAGGTAGTGGAGGTAAAACGTAAGTGCATTCCATGTTTGTGGACAGCACAAAAAACAAAATAACAAGGATGCCTGCATATTGTGCTACATATGGTTGCACACAATGCCATACAATCACAACAAGGGACCTGTGAATAACCTTTCATGTGTAAGAATGTTTTTGGTTTGTTATTCAAGTGTTCGGTATTAATAGCAAATGAGTTGATGTTGACAAAACAGTAAGCCTCATGAACATCGGTTGAGAAATTAGCAAGTTATGGTATAAATTCAATGTATAGTTGAAACCAGAGGTTTACGTACACGACATAAAAAGACACTTTTTTCCCTCACTGTCTGACATGAAATCAGACTTAACCTTTCCTGTTTTACCAAAATTATTGATTACCAAAATGTATATTTGTTAAATGTTTTTGTGTGACTATTTTCCTTACTATTTCAAAGTCACAAGTTTACATACATTTCATTAGTATTTGGTACCATTGCCTTTAAACTGTATGACTTGTGTCAAACATTTTGGATATTCTTCCACAAGCTTTTGACAATAATCGGAAGGAATTTTGGCCCATTCCTCCTGACAGAGCTGGTGTAACTGAGCCAAGTTTGTAAGCCACCTTGATCGCACATACCTCTTCAGGTCTGCCCATAAATTGTCAATAGGACTGAGACCAGGGCTTTGCGATAGCCACTCCAAAACATTGTCTTCGTATTCTTCAGCCACTTTGTAACCTGTTAGGCAGTATGCTTTGCGTCATTGTCCTTTTGGAAGACCCATTTGTGGCCAAGCTTTAGCTTCCTGGCAGAAGTTTTGAGATGTTGCGTCAGTATCCTCACATAATGTATACCTACTAGAGTGGCTACAACTACCGGAGAAAAAATCCTTGTGTGTCTTGTAACATACTCGGCCAATAAAACTAGTTCTGATTCTGTTCTTTCCTTATGGTGGCATCTATTTTGTGAAGCCCACCAGTCCCTCCTATGACAAAGAAAAACCCATCAACATGATGTTGCGACCCCCGTATTTCAAAGTTGGGATGGTGTTCTCAGGTTTGCAAGCTTCTTTTTCCTACAAACGTAATGATGCTCATCATGGCCAAACAGTTACATTTTAGTTTCATCAGACCACAGGACATGTCGTCCCTGTGTGCATTTTAAACTGTGTTCTGACTTTTTTTAATGTTTCTTTTGGAGTAATTGCTTCTTCCTGGCAGAGTGGCCTTTCAACCCATGTTGCTACAGTACTCTTTTCTCTACTCGTTTCACTGTGGATAATGACACACAGTTACCACCTTCAGCCAGCATCTTCACAAGGTCCTTTGCTTTTGTTTTGGGGTTGATATACACTTTTCAGATCAAAGCACGTTCATCTCTGGGACATGGAAACCAATTTTCTTCCTGAGCGGTATGATGGCTAGACATGGTGTTTATACTTGCATATAACATGGCACCTTCAGGCTTCTGGAAATTGCACCTAAGGATGAGCAAGATTTGTGAAAAAAGCAAGATTTGTGGGGTAAAAAAATTATCTTCTTGATATCTTGTTACACTAAGAAGCAGCACGTTTCAGGTGTGCCTAGTGAAAATACAACCACAGGTGTGTGTCTCTTACTCAAATGTTGTCAACAAAACTCACCATCATCAGAAGCTTTACAAAGAAATTACATCATCATCTGGGGTTTCCCAAAATTGTTTAAAGGCATACTAATCTTACTGCTTGTAAACTTTTGACTTTGAGGGAAGAAAGATTGTAAAGTAAAATTGCCTTTAAAAAATCCTTCTCTCATTATTCTTGCATTACTCAAATAGAAATAATTGTGTTTATCCTATTTGACCTAAAACAGTGCCTGACCTATGATTTTTTTTTTTTGGGAGATGCAAGCTGTCGCTGGGCCGACTATTTGTCTTGAGGTGTGGGCAAAATTGTGCGTTACTCGCGCTAGCTATAGTGGCAGCAAACTTCACAACAAGCAGCAGTTTGACAAATAGTGAACAATTATGCTTGCTTCAAGCCACTCCCAGTTTAAGTTTATGTAAACACGAAAAATAAAACAAAGAGAATTGCCTGTTGTGTATTTAACCAAAGCACATTAACTTTGTCTTACGAAGGTCCTCTAGGTCAATGATAACACATAAGCATACAGCATACAATTATATTCTTTATCCACGGTGAAAAATAACTAATACTCTATTCTCTGTTTCATCATCAAATGTGTGTGTAGTATATTCGTGTATTACACTCCGTGTTGGATAATGCACACACACAGGAAAGAGCAGCACAATGCCCATTGAATTAGCATGAAAGTGTTTTCTTTACATTTTATTTTGTTATTAACGTGTTTTTAAAAAGTAATGTAGAATGCTAGTTTTCTATTTTTTTTTCACCAAACACAAACCTTTAAGTCAAGGCACCGCTGTACTGCGATTGCTATGTCACAATAACAGTGCTCAGTTTTCTTGCTGTTGAGAGGAAATAAGTGTAGTTGTAGCTATGCTTTGGATACTTATACCCCAGTAGCGTGAGCGGTCATGTGAATAGACACCTCCTCGTCCATGGGCAAGCAACGCGACTTGCCTCAACCTAATTGTCTTTCTCTGCTCGTACTGTCCTCAAATGACTTTCTCCGTCTGTCTCAGCAACCTCCCCACCCTCAAACCCCTCCCTCCCCTCCTCTCGACTCTCTCCAGCTCTGCCCACTTTCTGACTCTGTCTGTAACTGTAGCCTGTTTTTTTTTTCCTCTCCCTCCCACTCCCTGCGACGTATAGATACTGCATTGATCCGACACACACACACACGTGAGCCTCCCACTCCTTTCATCATTGATTCACACTGCTCTCTCTCGCTCTATCTATCACGCATTCTCTCTGTCGCTCCCTCTGCACTGGCACTTGTTGAATCTACGCTTCGTGAGGAGGACGGAGAGATGGGAAAGCGGCGTAGCGCTTATGACAGGCAGACAGGGGGAGTCTTTACAGCACGGAATGGAATACCGACATAGAAGACCGATTGGAAACGGAAAAGTCAGTCATGCCGCAGAGCAAAAGAGAAGCCTGTCTTTGTCAGGGGGATTTAGTAGGGATGACACTTTAAGAGCGCACGTCAAACTCCGATTTTGGGACTTCACCACTGCCAACCAGTCAGCCAGCCGCCGCTTTGTCTGCATGTCGACTGCGAAGACTGTCTGAGCACGTTTCACTGCATTAGTGCATGACACTGTTATGTGCTGCTTTCTCCAGGTGAGTAAGTGCATACGTGCCAGAATACACACTCATTTCCCAATACAGCCCGCACTGTGTGTGTTTCTGTGTGTGTGTTTAGGCGTGCATACTTTTAAGTCAGCCAGAGTGCGTGTTTGTGTGTGTGTGTGTGTGTATGCATGAAGTGGGAAAGAGAGGGAGTACGTGAGAGGCGGTGAAATGTTTTTTTCAGTTTGTATTCCTGGAAACTGCTCTGCAGCATTGCTCAATAATGAATCTGGTACAGATATATATGTCTATGTGCGTGCGTGTGGGGTGGTGTGGGGGATACAAAGTTCATGTGAGGAAAGACTGGGGAGAGCGTCCGCCTCAATTTTCGGAAATTAAAGTTTGTGTGAAACCCCCAGGTTAAAACTGGGCGAAGACGACGAAGCCCTTAGCATATCTTGCAAGACGAAATACATGAATCCAGTGGAAATCTGGCAATTTACGGAAATAAAACGTGCGTCATGTTGGCCAAACATTTGCCTGAAGTCGCACAATACCTCAGAGTTCAAACCGTGGTTTTATGTCATAATGAAGACCATCGCATATCTCACAAGATGGACTAAATGACTACAGTGGAAAGTGGTCAATTTCCAGAAAATATGCTTTAACTTGTGCTAAACTTCTGAAATCAAACTGAGGTGAGGCATGATGACAAAGCCCCGATCAGGCATATCTTGCAAGACATAATTAATAAATATACTAGAAATGTGGTCACTTCATGGACAAATTTGCCTCACGCAAAATTACAGAGTTCAAACTCTAGCCATATGTGTCAACAAAGTTCTGAGCAAGATGTAAAAAATACATATTGTGAAAATGTGGTTAGGTTTTTAAAATATAAGCCTCAAGTCACGCAGGTCTCAGTTCAAACATAGGTCCTGCATGACGACGAAGACCTTAGCATATGTCACAAGACATACCGGTAATATGTTTTCTAAAAAAGTGGTCAATTTTGGGAAAAGTTGCATAAAACTACAGAGTTGAAAATGTGGTCATGTGTGACAACCGCAGCCTTACAGTACAGTAGAACGACCGTCACTATCAGAAAAAAATAATTCAAGTCTGGTAAAACACAGAAGCTCAAACTGTGGTCATGCTTGATGAAAAAGACCTTGGCAAATTTCAAATTTGGAGGTTCCACTGTATTTTTTGTATACTAGTTTTGAAATTACTAGTTTTTAGCCGGCATGGTGGCCGACTGGTTAGAGCGTCTGCCTCACAGTTCTGAGGACCGGGGTTCAATCCCCGGCCCCGCCTGTGTGGAGTTTGCATGTTCTCCCCGTGCCTGAGTGGGTTTTCTCCGGTTTCCTCCCACATCCCCAAAACATGCATGGTAGGTTAATTGACAACTCTAAATTGCCCGTAGGTGTGAATATGAGTGCGAATGGTTGTTTGTTTGTATGGGCCCTGCGATTGGCTGGCAACCAGTTCAGGGTGGACCCCGCCTCCTGCCCGATGATAGCTGGGATAGGCTGCAGCATGCCCGCGACCCTGGTGAGGAGAAGCGGCTCAGAATATGGATGGATAGTTTTGAACCAAATATTTCATTAAAAATAATGTGCTTTGAATTTTGCACCCAAAAGATTATACAACTGGGAAACGGACAAATAAGTTTGCAGAAAAGTCCTGCTTGATGTCACATATAACATTTCACAAGATTTAATAAGTAAACACTGTGGAACCTCCAAAATTGTGCATCACAATTTGGAAGCAGTCTAAAAAGTTTGAGAAAATGTTAGTAAAGCACAAAATACTCATTTAAATGCTCCAAAGCTAGTACCACTTGGAAGTAGACTAAATATTTAAGGAATACTATAAAGTCGCTTTTTGGCTACGTGGTCATGTGACTGCCTTGTGTCGTGTGATTGGTGAATTGGAGTCAAATGACACGAGTGTTTACGTTTGATTGGCGCAACGGGCGTCCTATGCGGAAGTCGACGATGGAATCTAAAAAAACGCGCACAGGCATGAATGGATAAATAAAAGTAGCGAATGGCATGTCGATCATTGTGACGTAGTAAAAGTATCGATCCTTCTTCGCATAAATACTCAAGTAAAAATAAAAAGTACAGTACATTTAAAGTACTCTGACAACTACAGTGATGGAAAATGTTACTTGAGTAAATGTAACGGAGTAAATGTGGCGTGTTACGGCCCACTACTGTATGTGTGTGTGTGTGTATGTGTGTGCGTGTGTGTGTGTGTGTGTGCAGTATAAAGCGGCAGCTGGCTAGCGGCAGAATGGCACATGACTGGAGAGAGCCAATCACAAGTGTCGGCTTTAGAAGGAGGAAGTGAAAGCTTCTGCGGCTATTTTTCAAATTTAACTAAAATTGTGATCATGGAGGCGCACGGTGACTGACTGGTTAGCACATCCACCACACAGTTCTGATGACCCGGGTTCAAATAAAGCCTGTGTGGAGTTTGCATGGGCTCCCCCATACCTGTGTGGGTTTTCTCCGGGTACTCCGGTTTCCTCCCAGATCCCAAAAACATGAATGGTAGGTTAATTGAAGACTCTAAATTACCCATATGTGTGAATGTGGTTGTGAATGATTGTTTACAGTGGGTACGGAAAGTATTCAGACCCCCTTAAATTTTTCACTCTTTGTTATATTGCAGCCGTTTGCTAAAATATTTTTTTCTCTCATTAATGTACACACAGCACCCCATATTGACAAAATAAATTGAAAAAACGGAATTGTTTTAAAATTTTTGCAGATTTATGAAATATCACACAGCCATAAGTATTCAGGCCCTTTGCTCAGTATTTAGTAGAAGCACCCTTTTGAACTAATACAGCCATGAGTCTTTTTGAGAATGATGCAACAAGTTTTTCACACCTGGATTTGGGGATCCTCTGCCATTCCTCCTTGCAGATCCTCTCCAGTTCTGTCAGGTTGGATGATGAACGTTGGTGGACAGCCATTTTCAGGTCTCTCCAGAGATGCTTAATTGGGTTTAAGTCAGGGCTCTGGCTGGGTTCATTCAAAACGTCACAGAGTTGTTCTGAAGCCACTCCTTTGTTATTTTAGCTGTGTGCTTACGGTCATTGTCTTGTTGGAAGATGACCCTTCGGCCCAATCTGATGCCCTGAGCACTCTGGAGAAGGTTTTCATCCAGGATATCCCTGTCCTTGGCTGCATTCATCTTTCCTTCGATTGCAACCAGTCGTCCTGTCCCTGCAGCTGAAAAAACACATCACGATGTGATGTGTTTCACTGTTGAGACTGTATTGGACAGGTGATGAGCAGTGCCTGGTTTTCTCTACATATACTGCATAGAAGTAAGTTCTATCTTGGTCTCATCAGACCAGAGAATCTTATTTCTCACCATCTTCGAGTCCTTCAGGTGTTTTTTTTAGGAAACTCCATGCGGGCTTTCATGTGTCTTGGAGTGAGTCGAGGCTTCCGTCGGGCCACTCTGCCATAAAGCCGGTGGAGGACTGTAGTGATGGTTGACTTTCTAGAAGTTTCTCCCATCTCCCGACTGCATCTCTGGAGCTCAGCCACAGTGAGCTTTGTGTTCTTCTTTACCTCTCTCACCAAGGCTCTTCTCTACCGATTGCTCATTTTGTCCGGACGGCCAGCTCTAGCAAGTAGTCTGGTCATCCCAAACGTCTTCCATTTAAGGAATATGGAGGCAACTGTGCTCTTAGGAACCTCAAGTGCGGCATAATTTTTTTCTGTGCCTTGCCACAATTCTGTCTCTGCGCTCTTCAGGCAGCTCCTTTGACCTCATGATTCTCAATTGCTCTGACATGCACTATGAACTGTAAGGCCTCATATAGAGAGGTGTGTGGCTTTCCTAATCAAGTCCAATCAGTATAATCAAACACAGCTGGACTCCAATGAAGTGTAGAACCATCTCAAGGATGATCAGAAGAAATGGACAGCACCTGAGTTAAATATGGTGTCACAGCAAAGGGTCTGAATACTTAAGGCTGTGTGATGTTTTTCTTTTTTAATAAATCTGCAAAGATTTCAACAATTCCATTTTTTTTCTGTCAAAATGGGGTGCTGTATGTACATTGAGGAAAAAAATGGTTGTAATATAAAAAAGAGTGAACATTTTAAGGATGTCTGAATACTTTCTGTACCCACTGTATATGTGTCCTGCGATTGGCTGGCAACCAGTTCAGGGTGTACCCAGCCTCTTGCTCACGGTTAGCTGAGCTACGCTCCAGCGTATCTGCTAGCCTAGTGAGGATAAGCAGTGTAGAAAATGGATGGATAGATGAATAGTTACATGTATCGTGATTAGTTAGTCCCTAGCACTGGTGGAGCATATCCCAGCTGACTTTGGCCAAGAGTCAGAGTACACACTAGACTGATCCCCAGTCAGTGGCAGTGCTCCTTATGTTTATTTTGTTTTTTTACAGATTCCATTGCTCACTGGCGCATTCTGCTGTCCATAGCAGAATTCTCCTGGTCCAAATATGTCGCAGCTGCTCCACGTGGAAATCCCAAACTTCGGTGCCACGGTACTGGGCTCTCTGAACGAGCAGCGTTTGTTAGGACACTACTGCGATGTCTCCATCCTGGTCAAAGGTGGGTTCAGTGAGAAAATGTTTAGGATTGTAAATTGTAACCCCTTTCTTTAGACAGCAAACTACAACCCCAATTCCAATGAAGTTGGGAAGTTGTATGAAACATAAATAAAAACAGAATACAATGATTTGCAAATCATGTTCAACCTATATTTAATTGAATACACTACAAAGACCAGATATTTAATGTTCAAACTGATAATGTATTGTTTTTAGCAAATAATCATTAACTTATAATTTTATGGCTGCAACATGTTCCACAAAAGCTGGGACAGGTGGCAAAAAAGACTGAGAAAGTTGAGGAATGCTCATCACAACACCAGTGCAACTTGAATCTCTACTATGCAAAGCAAAAGCCATTTATCAACAACACCCAGAAACACTGCCGGCTTCTCTGGGCCCGAGCTTATCTAAGATGGACTGATGCAAAGTGAAAAAGTGTTCTGTGGTCCGGGCTAAAGAGGAAAAGAACCATCCCGACTGTTATGGACGCAAAGTTCAAAAGCCAGCATCTGTGATATGCGGCTGTGTTTGTGCCAATGGCATGGGTAATTTAAACATCTGTGAAGGCACCATTAATGCTGAAAGGCACATACAGGTTTTGGAGAAACATATGCTGCCATCCAAGCAATGTCTTTTCATGGACGCCCCTACTTATTTCAGCAAGGCAATGCCAAACCACATTCTGCACATGTTGCAACAGTGTGGTTTCGTAGTAAAAGAGTGTGGGTACTAGACTGGCCTGCCTGCAGTCCAGACCTGTCTCCCATTGAAAATGTGTGGCGCATTATGAAGCGTAAAATACAACAACGGAGACCCCACACTGTTGAACAGCTGAAGCTGTAAAGCAAGAATGGGAAAGAATTCTACCTACAAAGCTTCAACAATTAGTATCCTCATTTCCCAAATGTGTATTGAATTTTGTCAGAAGTAAAGGTGATGTAACACAGTGGTAAACATGACCCTGTCCCAGTTTTTTTGGAACGTGTTGCAGCCATAAAATAAAAGAAAGTTAATGATTATTTGCTAAACACAATCAAGTTCATCAGTTTGAACATTAAATATATTGTCTTTGTCGTGTATTCAATTAAATATAGGTTGAACATGATTTGCAAATCATTGTATTCTGTTTTTATTTGTTTAACACAACGTCCCAACTTCATTGGAATTGGAGTTGTAGTTGTAAGTCAACAGCATATCTGCTAGTTAAAGCACAATATTGTGCTTGTTTTTGCCTCAATCAGTTCCACCCAATCAACGAAATTCTTCTTTATTCTTATAACTTTGCGACTTTTTTCTTAATATTACTACTTTTCTCTGAACATAATGTAATTTTATTCTGATAACTTTACAAATGTTTGTTCCTCACATGGCATTGTAGTATTTTTGGGGGGGGTAATATTTCTTCTTCGTACAAAGAGGGTTTTTTTTAAAAAATAGTTTCCCAATTTTTATTGTTCTTTGTGGGTTAAGCGCAACAAGTCTTCCTGATGAATTATTCAGCTGTTGTGTTTTCAAAAACAAATTTCTTCACATACTGTTCTAGCGTTATTTCTTTTTTTTTGTTTACTTTATTCTCATGACGTACTGATTTTCTTTTCTTACATTACTACTTTTCTAAACAAATTATACATTTGCAGCTTCTTTTTCATAATTCATTTTTCGTACTACATTAGAATGCAACGTAGTTCTGTGAGTCAACAGCGCCTCTGCTCGTTGCAGCCAAATAGTGCACTCCATTTTGACACACTCAATTTTTAAAATGGCTTCACATGATTACTCAATTATCAAATTCCATACAATTGAGAGAATTCTTAGCTATTATTCAACTTTTTTTAATCGAAAAAGTTACAACCTTACACGCATTAGGATTTTTTTATTTTTATTTTTTATTTATATTATTAATAAACCGCCCACCCTTTATATTATGGCTTGAATTTTATTTTATTTTGAGGGGGGCGTCTCGATTAGTACCTTTTGGACGATCTTATAATTACTTAATTAATCACAATCAGTTACTGTATGCACAATCGACAGAATCTGTCACAATCAATAATACGAGGATATTCTTGTAACATTGACATTTTTTCCCCGAAATATATAAATGTTGTTCTTGTATTGTTTTTTTTTTTGCTCACATGTAATGTAGCATTTTTAAAGATATTTTTACCATTACAAGAGGTTTTTTTTCTTCCATAATTAACTTTTTTTTGTGGGCGGCACGGTTGTTTGTTTCTGTGTGCCCTGCGATTGGCTGGCGACCAGTTCAGGGTGTACCCGCTTCTTGCCCAGAGTTAGCTGAGATAGCCGCCAGCATGCCCACGACCCTAGTGAGGATAAGCGGTACAGAAAATGGATGGATGGACTAACTTTTTTTGTTCTTCGGACAGCAAATACATTTAGTAAATCAACAGCCCCTCTGCTTGTTGAAGCCAAATAGTGCACTCCATTTTGACTCAATAGCTCCAAGACATGATTGACTATTAATTCCACCCGCCTGATAGAATTGTTCAACTTTTTACACAAGTAGTAAACACAAAAATCAATACAAGATGAAAGTGGTAATAACCAAACTATTGTACATATATATGTACAAAGTATTTTTGTAATACAGCTTTTTTATTTAAAAAAAAAAAATCTTTTTTTTGTTTAACTTTCCTGTAATTTTGACTTTTTTTAATCATGATATTAATACTTTTTACAAACAAAATGTATCTTACCTGGCTTATATTCCATTAGCTTTAATGTGTTCAGGACCTAAACTATTTTGTGATTTATAGCCCAGTAGTAGAACTTGAGTCTATTCTAAAGCTGTCTGGCAGCCAATGAAAAGTCTTGAGAATTTGAGTAATATGTTCTGATCTCTTTGTTCTGGTCAGAACCCGAGCTGAAGGGTTCTGAATGAGCTGCAACTGTGTAATGCTCTTTTGGGGGCGTCCATTTAGAAGACCATTACAATTGTCAAGTCTACTTGAGCTAAAAGCATGGATGAGCTTCTCCTGGTCTGCTTGCCACAGGCAAGCCTTCACTCTGGATATGTTTTTCAACTGGTAGAAGGCTGTTTTAGTGATTGATTTGATATGACTGTTGAAAGTCAGTTCGGAGTCTATCAACACACCAAGGTTGCGGACTTGGTCTTTGGTCTTTAGAGAGAGGGACTCCAGGTATTTACTAACAGTAAACCTCTTTTCTTTACTGTCAAAAACAATTATCTCAGTTTTGTTGTGATTTCATTGAAGAAAGTTTTGGGTCATCCAGTTTTGTTTTAGGCAGTGACACAACACCTCAATTGAACTGTAGTCATCTGAAGACACTGCTAAATATAACTGTGTCACCTGCATCGCTATGATAGTCAATATTGAGGATCTGAAGAATTTGATCCAAGGGTAACATATACAGGCTGAACAGAAGGGGTCCAAGAACTGACCCTTGAGGGACCCCATATGTCATTCCCATTTGATTGAACACTTCCACTGGTTACAAAATAACTCCTTTCCTCCAGGTAGGACCTGAGCAATTTAAGGACTGTTCCATTTAGTCCTACCCACGTGTTCAGCAATATGTTTTGATCTACTGAATCAAAAGCCGTATGAGATCCAAAAATACCAGAACTGACAGCTTTCCTGAATCTGTGTTCAGCCGTATATAATTTAGCACTTTGATAAGAGCTGATTCTGTCCTGTGACGAGTTCGTAAACCTCCATTTAAGATCAAGTAATTGCTGAGTTGATTAAAAAACACTTTTCTCGACAATCTTTGCTATGAAGGGGAGGTTTGAAATGGGTCTATAATTTGATAACATGAAAGCATCCAACATTCTCTTTTTTAGAAGAGGCTTAACGGCAGCTACTTTAAGAGCTTTAGGAGACTCGCCTGACTGAAGTGAGTGATTACTTGCTGCAAATCAGCCAGTCATGATTTTACAATAGTTTCGATAAAGTCAGATGGTAATGAGTCAAGACATATAGTTGACGGTTTCAGGTGCCAACTAGCTGTCTTGACTCAGTTACGACATTACAGCTGTTATCTCAAAGATTATGACTTAATTCTGAAAATAATTTGATTCCCCCCCAAACAGATCATAACGTATTGGCTGACCTTCGAGTAAGTCAGCCAGCTTGATGGTCTCGTCTTCTGTATTCTTTCTAAATTACAGGCCAGGCATTCAAAGCTCACCGGGCAGTGCTGGCTGCCAGCAGCCTGTACTTCCGCGACCTCTTCAGCACGTCCACAAAGACCCAGTTCGAGTTGCCCTCTTCGGTCACACCGGCATGCTTCGAGCAGATTCTCTCCTTCTGCTACACGGGCAAGCTGACCATGGCAGCGAGCGAGCAGCTGGTCGTCATGTACACAGCGGGCTACCTGCAGATCCAGCACATCGTGGAGCGCGGCATGGACCTGATGTTTAAGGCCAACTCGCCTCACTGCGACTCACAAACGGCCGGCACCTTAGAGGAGACTGGTTCGGAGCCGCAGAGTCCATGCAACAATGGCAACGGCCTGGCAGTGGCAGCCCTCCTGGCGAACCCCGGATGGTCCCCATCTCTCCTCATGCCGCCGCGCAAGATTAAACTAGAGGGTGGCGATCCCACACCCCTCACCATTGCAACCACGCAAGGCAAAATCTCCTCCTCGGAGTTGGGCAATCGGCTGGCAAGGGCGAGTTCGCTCTTCTACACCACAACCGGAGGGACCACTATCCCCGGCGTTCCCCCTTACCACCTTCTGGGTGCCATGGGAGGTGGGACAGGGGGCGGAGCGGTGGGTGAGCGTTCAAGTCCTGGTGAATCCAGTCTGCCCACCACTGACAGTCCCACGTCATACCAGAATGAGGATGAAGAGTTTGAGGAAGAGCCCTATGATGGAATGGCGGAGGACGGCTTTGGTCACCTCTATGCACGTTCAGGCAACCCCTATGGCAGTGAGTATAGTTAACTCTTCCAAGGAGGGAGCTTTTTATTTTTTTATTTTTTATTTTTTATTTATTTATTTATTTTTTACACTGGTGAGCCACCAATTGTCTAGGGATAGGGACCGAGCTGTGCTGCGATTAATTGACATCACCACACCCTAATTTTTTAAATAATTGCCTATGTTAATAGTTCAAACTGAAAATAAACCACACAACAATGATCCCAAAACAGTTCATTTTTTAAACTCCTTTTACAACATTCCCCCGAAAAACAAATTGCTTACAGATTTTATTTCTATTTCGTAAATGCACATAAAACAAAAACGCTCTGTAACTGATTCTAACAACCCAAACTATATTCTTCCCTGACATATAAAATGTGTCTCTCAGTAGAGCTGTATCACGTCAACATACTTGCCTACCTGGACTATGCTACAAACCCTAATTCCAATCAAGTTTGGACAAAGTTTGTGTAAAACGTAAATAATGACAATACATTGATTTACAAATACTTTTCAACCTATATTAATCAAATACACAAAAAAGACAAAATATTTTATCCTCAAATTGATTAAAACATTTTTTTTTAAATATTATCTCGTTTTGAATTTGAAGCCTCCAACATGTTCCATAACAGCTGGGACAGGGGCAACAAAAGACTGGGAAAGTTGAGGAATGCTCAAAAAAACGTTTGGAACATTTCACACATGAACAGGTTAATTGGAATCAGGTGAATGTCATGATTGGGTATAAAAAGAGCATCTCCAAATGTCGCAGTTGTTCACAAGCAAAGATGGGGCAAGGTTCACCACTCTTGTGAACGACTGCATTGAGCAAAATATCCATTCATATTCATGAGAGAATCTGGAGAAATATTTGCACGTAAGCAGCAAGTAAACCGACATTGAATCCCCATGACCTTCGATCCCTCAGTCAGCACTGCATTAAAAACCGGCATCATTGTGTGAAGGATATTGTCACGTGGGCTCAGGAACACAGAAAACCACTGTCAGTTAACACAGTTCGTCACTACATCTACAAATA
Organism: Phycodurus eques; assembly: GCF_024500275.1. Taxonomy (NCBI): domain Eukaryota; kingdom Metazoa; phylum Chordata; class Actinopteri; order Syngnathiformes; family Syngnathidae; genus Phycodurus; species Phycodurus eques. The sequence continues at coordinate 8,434,860 of NC_084539.1, forward strand.
CAAGTTAAAACTCTACCATGCAAAGCGAAAGCTGGACTGACGCAAAATGGAAGTGTGCTTTGTTCTTTGAAATTTTTTGTCGTGTCCTCCGGGAAAAAAGGAAAATTGTTATCAGCGCAAAATTCAAAAGTCAGCATCTGTGTTGGTATGGCAGTGTGTTAGTGTGCATGGCATGGGTAATGGGTACATCTGTGAAGGCACCATTAACACTGAAAGGTATATACAGGTTTTGGAGCAACATATGCTGCCATCCAAGCAACGTCTTTTTCAGGGACGTCCCCGCTTATTTCAGCAAGAGAATCCCTGGCCACCTGCTACATGTGTTACAACAGCGTGGCCTCGTTGAAAAACTCTTTGAGTACTAGACTTGGCTGCTAGCGTTCCAGGCCTGTCTCCCATTGAAAATGTGTGGTGCTTTAAGAATTGCAAAATATGAGAAAAGAGATCCCAGACTGTTGAGCAACTGAAGTTGTACATCAAGCAAGAATGTGGACGAATTCCGCTTACAAAGCTTCAACAATTAGTCTCCACTGTCTTCAGTTCTCAAACGCTTGAGTGTTGTTAAAAGGAGAGGTGATGTAACAGTGCTAAACATTCCCATGTCCCAGCTTTTTTGGAACGTGTTGCTGGCATCAAATTCAAAATGAGTGAATATTTGCACCCCTCCCTGAGTTGTCACCTTATCATGGTGGAGGGGTTTGTGTGTCCCAGTGATCCTAGGAGCTAAGTTGTCTGGGGCTTTATGCCTCTGGGAGGGTCATCCATGGCAAAGGTGGAGGGACCAAACAAAGCACGGCTAAAAGATACCCTAGGACGAATAAAATAAATTGATTTAGATTTCCCTTGCCGGAAGTGGGTCACCGGGGCCCCCCTCTGGAGCCAGGCCTGGAGGTGGGGCTCAAGCACCTGGTGGCGGGGCCTGCACCCATGGAGCCCGGCCGGGCACAGCCCGAAAGGGTAACGTGGGTGCCTTTTCCCATGGGCTCACCACCTGTGGGAGGGGCCATAGGAGTTCGGTGCAGTGTGAGCTGGGCGGTGGATGAAGGCAGGTACCTTGGCGATCTGATCCCCGGCTACAGAAGCTGGGTCTAGGGACGTGGAACATCACCTCTCTGACAGGGAAGGAGCCCAATTTGGTGTGTGAGGTCGAGAAGTTCCAACTCGACATAGTCGGGCTCGCCTCCACACACAGCTTGGGTTCTGGTACCAGTCCTCTCGAGAGGGGTTGTACTTTCTTCCACTTTGTAGTTGCACATGGTGAGAGGCGCCGAGCAGGGGTGGGTATACTCTTTGCTCCCCGGCTCTGTGCCTGTACATTAGGGTTCACCCTGGTGGATGAATGGGTAGCCTCCCTCCGCCTACGGGTGGGGGATGGGTCCTGACTGTTGTTTGTGCCTATGCACCAAACCGGCAGTTCAGAGTACCCACCCTTTTTTGGAGTCCTTGGAAGGGGTGCTGGAGAGCGCTCCCGCTGGGAACTCCATCATTATGCTGGGGGACTTCAATGCTCACGTGGGCAATGACAGTGAGACCTGGAAGGGCGTGATTGGGAGGAACCGATGGTGGGGGGGAGATACCGGTCCAACCTGGTAGGCCCAAATGTATTGTGAGGGTCTGCTGGGAACGTCTGGCAGAATCCCCATCTCCCCGGGGGATGCAGGGGACATTGAGTCCGAGTGGACCATGTTCCGTGCCTCCAGGCGGCCGACCGGAGCTGTGGCCGTAAGGTGGTCTGTACCTGTCGTGGTGGCAACCCCCAAACCCATTGGTGGACACCAGCGGTGAGGGATGCCGTCATGCTGACGAATGAGTCTTATCGGGCATTTTTGGCCTGTGGGACTCCTGAGGCAGCTGATGGGTATAGACTGCCCAAGCGGAACACAGCTTTGGTGGTCGCTGAGGCAAAAACCCAGGCGTTGTGGGAGTTCAGTGAGGCCATGGAGAAATACTTCCAGATGGCTTCGAGGAAATTCTGGTCCACCATTCGGTGTCTCAGGAGGGGGAAGCAGTGCACCATCAACACTGTGTATAGTGGGGATGGGGAACTGCTGACCTCGACTCAGGACGTTGTGAGTTGGTGGGGTGAATACTTCGAAGACCTCCTCAATTCCACCGACACGCCTTCCCACAAGGAAGCAGAGTCTCGGATATCTCTGAGGTGGGCTCTCCTATCTCTGGGGTTGAGGTCACCGGCGTGGTAAAAAAGCTCCTCGTTGGATGAGATTCGTCCGGATTTCCTTAAGGCTCTGGATGTTGTGGGGCTGTACTGGTTGACATGCGACATCGCGTGAACATCGGGGACAGTGCCTCTGGCTTGCCAGACTTGGGCGGCGGTCATCCTTTATAAGAACGGGGACCGGACGGTGTGTTCCCACGACAGGGGGATCACACTCCTCAGCCTCCCTGGTAAGGTCTATTCAGGGGTGCTGGAGAGGTTGCATTTCAGATTCAGGATGAGCAGTGGGGATTTTGTCCTGGCCGTGGACCAGCGACCCGTGGACAGTGGACAAGCACTACACCCTCGGCAGGGTCCTTGAGGGTGCATGGGAGTTTGCCCACCCAGTCTACATGTGTTTTGTGGACGTGGAGAAGACGTTCGACTCTGTCCCTCTGGGAGTCCTGTGAGGGGTACTTCGGGAGTATGGGGTACCGAACCCCCTGATACGGGCTGTTCGGTCCCTGTACAACCAGTGTCATAGAGTTTGGTCCGCATTGCCGGCAGTAAGTCGGATTAATTTCCGGTGAGGGTTGGACTCCGCCAAGGCTGCCCTTTGTCAAAGATTTTGTTCACTTGAGCGGTTCGCAGCCGAGTGTGAAGCGGTTGGGATGAAAATCGGCACCTCCAAATCTGAGACCATGGTCCTCAGTTGGAAAAGGGTGGAGTGCCCTCTCCAGGTCGGGAATGAGATCCTGAACCAAGTGGAGGAGTTCAAGTGTCTCAGGGTCTTGTTCACGATTGAGGGAAGAATGGAACTGGAGATAGAGAGGCGGATCGGTGCAGCGTCTGCAGTGATGCAAACTTTGTATTGGCACATTTTGGTGAAGAAGCAGCTAAGCCGAAAGGCAAATCTCTCAATTTACCGGTAGATCAACGTTCCTACCCTCACCTATGGTCACGAACTGTGCGTCGTGACCGAAAATGAGCGACCAAAATGAGTTTCCTCCGCAGGGTGTCCAGGCTCTCCTTAGAGAGATGGTCAGAAGCTCAGTCATCTGGGAGGGGCTCGTGCCGCTGCTCCTTCGCATTGAGAGGAGCCAGATGAGATGGCTCGGGCATCTGATTAGGATGCCTCCTGGACGCCTCCCTGTTGAGGTGTTCCAGGCACGTCCCACCGGGAGGAGACCCCAGGGACGACCCAGGACGCTGGCCTGGGAACGCCTCGTGATGGGGTTTGTACTTTCCTGTTTTGCCCCCATCTTTTGGCGTCCTAGTAGTATATTCTTGGAAGAGCACAAAAACTGGGAATAGGTGTTTTTTCAGTGAAAAGCTTGGGATAGGTTCCACAGAGAGAAAAAACGTGAATATCAGGGGATTACTGTATGTAGTGTTTCCGTTATATCGCGGTTCATCGTTCGCACCCCCACTGAATACATTTTTTTTGTGATGTTTTTTTTATGGATTTATAGAGTGTACTTACTGTAATTCCTTTGCATATGGGAAAGGAGAGCCACAATCACCAATGCACTTTGTGTAACTTGAAAGTTGGGATAACACGAAAACTCACAGAATGAGCACACTCAAGCAAGAGCTGCTGTCAGCCACAGGTCACGCACAGACATTCGCACTCGCCATAGCTTTAGCCTAATTGCCAACTTCCTTCTAGCTCGCCAATGTCATACCCCACCAGGCCCTGCCTCGAAAAGCCATATATATATCCAACACACAGATATTTGTTTGCAATGCGTTTAACAAGTATGTTTGAGGTCAAGTGTCTCTAAAAGCATGTGGGAGTGGTAAAACTAAATATAAAAAAGATTTCATATGGTCTATCGCAGATTTTCACCTATGGCAGGTAGGTCTGGAACGTGTCTCTTGCGATGAATGGGTTTCAGTCTAAACATCAAATCCAGCAGGATTAGCTATTGTGAAGAATATTTTCAATAGCATTGCTAGCCACCTTTGGCCTAAATATATAAATATCAATCAAAGACGTGCCTCCTCTCACGGCTCCTGCTAAGTGAGGAGAAAAGAGTTTGTAGTGATGCACATTGCACACGCTCTTAGTGGCCGCAGAAAGACATTCTGGAGCAGCCACCCCTTTGTCTCCATTGAAATACAGCCAGCCATTAATCGATGGCGTTGGGGTCGTCAGCTGCGAGGAGGAGGAGGGGGAAAATTTTCACGGGGACTGTGGTGCGTTCACTGTTGTGGCCGCCAAGGTGCACCCTTCAGGGGCCACAGCAGGATGATATATTTTTTCCCCCCCCTCCTCGCTCCGCGACGCACATTGCTGGCTCCAGCTGCTTCTTTCTCTAACCACTGGTAAACTGCCAACGGGCGGCGAGGTGGCCGTTCGCCCCTGCCTCACAATGCGACACGTGGGGGCAGATGGCATAGACAATGTTGCCCAAATTCCACAAAACACAATACACTTCAGGGAAGATGTTTTTTCAAGTTGTGGGCATAGTTTGATGGCCAGTTGCACGCTATACTGGTAGTAATGGGTCCAGGTGAATGAATGAGGAAGTGACAATTCCGCCAAATGGCGACTGCATGGATAAGGGCACTTGCTGTTTCTAGTTTATGCTCGAAAGTATACGACCCAGCCCGGTGTCATCACAGACCTAATTTTTAGCGCCACCCAAAAAATCTGGTCAAAAGAAATAAAGAAAAAGTCTTAACAATTTAGTACTACTGTATGTATATTGTTGTCAGTCTTTGCACATATTTTCAGCACCTATCTTCAAACATATTTAATGTATTTAGAAAAAAAACAAGGATATGATTTTGGGCGCAGTTTAACTGTTTGATAGCCATTATTAGCTATTTTTAAGTCATTTTTATGTTAAAGCCCCTGTTAGATGTCTGATAGCCACTACATTTAGGGTTCATTTAGCTATCTGGTAGCTTTTTTTAAACTGTTGAATCTTGAGACTGTGAACATTTAATCCACTGTTAGCTTTCGTAACGCCACTTTTAGCTCTGATTAACCACCATTAGCAAGGTTTAAGATTCTCTTAGCGAGCTGGTAACCATTGTTAACTGTGTTGAAGCTTAAGAATGACATGTTACCATTATAATACCTCTTAGAAATGTTCCTTGTAGCTATTTTTTGCTGTCTAAAAGTATCTTAGGTGTTTAGTAGCAACTGTTAGCTATTGTTAAGCCCCAATTAGCCTCATGGTATGTCCCGGAAACTCAGCTAGTGCGTCATCCATCAGTTTCTAATAAGACAAATTCATTAGTATACAGTCTGTGTGGGCTTTGGCTAAGTGCAGTATTTTTTCTCACACTGACTTTGGCTCGTGCCCGACGGCAGAAATTAATTTGACGTCTGGCCAAATTTCAAAGTAAAACTCAGCATGACTTGCATAAAGACTGGAGGTCGACGTAACCGCAAATGTCAGGGATTTTTTGGGGACTGTATTTGCTGCTCGTCCAGACAGGTTTTTATTGTATTATTTAACATTTAATAAATCATGTGTCCTGCTTGTCTTGGTAAAGTAGCAGCGTTGTCTAACTTTTAACTCCCCTGTCACTCTTCTTCAGTGCCAGACAAGCCCGAGATTGCAGGCGTGCCGCTGGCCTTGGAGAACCGCAACTGTGTGCTGATCCGTCGGGACCTGGTGGCACTACCCGCCAGCCTCATCAGCCAGATCGGCTACCGATGTCACTCCAAGCTCTACACCGAGGGAGACCCCGGGGAGAAGCTGGAACTGGTCGCCGGTAGGCATTGTAGCACACAAGTGCATGCTAACACAAACAAGATTGATCGCAATTGACGAGCCTATGGCAGCTAGGCAGTCGACAGCTAGTGCAAAAAGCTTAAGTTAGAAGTGCACATCTTTAGTCAGTGATCCTTCTTGTCAAAGGGGATTCAAATACACAGCACCCAATCAATACCGGTTCCGATTAAGAGTTGGAGTCGTCAAGCTTAGTTTTTTTAGTGGCTAGAGGAGGGCTGGCTCTCCCATTAGGCAACACAGACCGATGCTAAGGACGACGTGGCTTCATGGGGTGTCACAAAATGTTGGGGTTGTGGGGGGGGGAACACCTTTAATATGCTGTGGTTGTATTCAACTATTTATAACTATTAACTCTTACAAATGGAAATACTAGTTCCCAACTAATATCACCAAAAATGAAAATAGATAAGCAATATTCAAGAGTGTGAGCTTTGTTTTTGGTTTAAAAAAAAAAAAGAAAGATTGTGGTGTGTTTCCAGGTGTGCAGCACTCGTGGCAACCCACCACTATGTTAGAAGCAGAGTGCAGAGGCAATGTCATCAAGCACGCATCATAGAGCGAGATCATAAAATGATGGCATTTGAATTCAACATTTTAAGCATTTTGTTTTGGATAAAATAAGGAAAGAGCAAATGTCAAAATGCAGCTAAAAGATAAAATACAGAAACTTCATCTGTAGTTATGAAACTACAGGCGGAGGTAAGCTACGCTAACTTTACAATTTAGCTCACCCACAGCTGGTCAGTACCAATACAGAGACTGTAAATGGAAACTGTACCATTTATAGAAAAAAAAATAAAAAAATAAAATAAAATAAATTAGACGCCTATCTCACTGGCGGAGAAGTCGCTGAGACTGGGCAATCGTTTTGATGATTTCAGAGGTTGAAGTGGGCATAGGTGCATATCTCCATAGAAATGATGGTGATGATTGCTCACAGTTTTGTCACACTAAGCAACGTTCTGAGTTTTTTTCAATATAGTGAGCATATGAAAAACACCCATAAAATCCCAAATATTGGAGCGATTGTTGTGATATTCTCAGAGGTTGAAGTGGACATAAGAAGAGATGTCCATATAGATTTTGGAGACGATTCCTCACAGTTAAGTGACCTTAAGCGATGTAAAGCGTTTTCTCTCTAGTGAGCATTTAGAGTTACTACCAAAAGGTCTCCAATGGTCTTCTACAGAACAACAGGCCTCCCTTGCCTCAGTTAAGGTCAGTGTTCATGAAACAAAAGGTTAAGGTCAGTGTTCATGAAACAAAAATAAGAAAGAGACTGGACAAAAATGACATCCATGGCAGAGTTCCAAGGCGAAAACCACTGGTGACCTACAAGAACAAAGGCTGGTCTTACTTTTGCCAACAAAAAAAAAGACTTTTGAGAGAATATTATATGGACTGACAAGACAAAATTTGAGCTTTTTGGGAGTTGTGTATGTTTCTACATCTCGCGTAAATGTAGCACAGCATTTCAGAAAAAACATCCTACCAACAGTCACATGGTGGTGGTAGTGTGAGGGTCGTGGGCTGTTTTGCTCCTTTAGCACCTGGACAACTTGCTGTGATTGATGGAACCATGAATTCTCCTCTTTAACAGAAAATCCTGAAGGAGAATGTTCAGCCATCAGTTTGTGATCTCAAGCTAAAGCACACTTGGGTTCTGCAACAGGATAAGGATCCAAAACACGCCACAAAATCAACTTCTGAATGGCTTAAAAAAAACTAAATGGTTTTGGAGTGGCGTAGTCATAGTCCAGACTTGAATCTGACTGAAATGCAGTGGCATGACCTTAAAAATGCAGTTCCTGTTCGAAAACCCACCATTTTTGCTGAATTCAAAGAATTCTGCAAGGAACAGTAGGGCAAAATATCTCCACAGAGATTTGAAAGACTTAGTGCCAGTTATAGAAAACACTTGATTTCAGTTGTTGCTGCTGAGGATGACCTAACCAGTTATTAGGTTTAGGGGGCCATTACTTTTTCACACAGGGCCAGGTAACTTTGAATTGTTTTTTTCCCCTTCATCAATGAAATCACCATTTAAAAACAGCATTTTAAGTTCAATTAGGTTATATTTGTCTGATATTTACATTTGTTTGATGATCTTAAACATTAAAGTGGGGAAACTGTGCAAAAATATAAGAATTTGAGAAGGAGGCCAATACATTTTCATGACACTATATAATTTTGAAATCTGATTTCTACGTTTACTCCAATATACAGTATATTTCAATATTTATCACAGTACCAGTGTTAGATACATTGGTAGCTGTAAACATTCATGCAAATGTTGGAAAAAATGGATTATCTGAATAAATATGTATGGCCTACATTTTTTTTCATACGCCAAGGTGTCCATTTAGCTTTTGTTAGTGTAAATGCACTTAATTGTGTTGTTTAGTGAAAATACTTTTTATCGTCACTCCATTTTTCAAACTTTTATGTGACCTCACTTACAGGTACATCTAAAAAATTAAAAAATGGAGTATCACGCAAATGTTAATTTTTTTCACCAGTCATTTCAGACAGTGCTTTCAGACTCTGTGCTCTTCACATCAAACAAAGATGGCTAGCACAATAAGCTAATATTAGCAGTCTACATCTTCACTCATTGATAAAAGATGTATAACAACAGTCACAGGTGATCCAAATCAGTCTTTTTCCACAAATCATTGCTCAACTGCTCTGCATGAGAATCCTATCACGCCAGATAGTGCGAGAAGCTCACATGAGCAGTCTACATCTTTATTCAGTGTTTCTTCTTGTCAGACATTACAAACAGATGGACTCAAATGTACAGTGTAACTCACAGAACCCAACCAAAGTCCAATATCACAAAAAGTTAGCCAATACTGAGAGTCCTATCAAGCTAGGTAGCATGAGAAGCTAATTCAAATCACAGAGGATCCTAACCAGTCGTTTGTTCTCAAAATGTTGCTCCATACTGGCCCCGGCTGTGAGTTTATAGCCTATAGCTGGCTAACACAAGAAGCTAATGTTAGCAGTCTACATATTTAAACAGGCACCTAAGTAAATGTCAGAGATGGACTCAAATGCATGATACGAGTCATAGATCCACATCCGTCCTTTATTCACAAAAAGTTTGTTGATACAAGCTACCACAGAAAACTATCAAAAAATCACAGAACCAAATTAAAGTCCTTTGTTCAGTAAAATATGGCTCCAGCTAACATTAACATTTACATCTTCACTTGCATCACAGGCAGATGGACTCAAATGCACATAATCAATCACAGGTCCATTCAAGTTAGCTAGCTATAGACGTTAAAGTCGATGGTACAATTTGGAACCCGACTAACTTTTTCGTAATAACTATGCCCCGACAGAGATGGAAAAACTTGGGAAGTTGAACACAGGATTTCAGCTAAGTGAGCATTTAAGTCCACCATGGGTTGTTTTTTGTGGCTTTGGTATTTATTTTATTTTTTTTATCATTATTATTATTATTTTGAGTGAGATTACCACAAAAGCTATATCAAGGGTTGCTTTTTTTTTTTGCGTAAACCAGTGGGCACAAAAAGGAACAGTATTACAGTACCTAGTAGGGCTGGGTGATATGGGCTTGATTTCCCCCCCCACCCCAAAAACAAAAGAATTAAAATAAAATATAATAGATTTTTTTGTCTGACATTTTTTTTGTTTTTTCCCCCCAGTCTGGGATTTACTTTATTTCATCTGATACCAGACATGCTTTGAAAGCTGTTGTTTTTCCATCCATCCATCCATTTTTTACCGCTTATCCGGGTCGGGTCGCGGGGGCAGTAGCTTTAGCAAGGACGCCCAGACTTCCCTCACCCCAGCCACTTCATCCAGCTCTTGCAGCCGAAGGACGTAGTCTCTCCAGGGTGTCCTGGGTCGTCCCCAGGGTCTCCTCCCGGTGGGACGTGCCTGGAACACCTCACCAGGGAGGCGTCCGGGAGGCATCCGAATCAGATGCCCCAGCCACCTCATCCGGCTCCTCTCAATGCGGAGGAGCAGCAGCTCTTCTCTGAGATCCTCCCGGATGACCGAGCTTCTCACCCTATCTCTAAGGGAGAGCCCGGACACCCTGCGGAGGAAACTCATTTCGGCCGCTTGTATCCGGGATCTTGTTCTTTCGGTCACGACCCACAGCTCATGACCATAGGTGAGGGTAGGAACGAAGATCGACCGGTAAATTGAGAGCTTCGCCTTTCGGCTTAGCTCCTTCTTTACCACAACGGACCGATACAAAGTCCGCATCACTGCAGACGCTGCACCGATCCGCCTGTCGGATCTCCCGTTCCATTCTTCCCTCACTCGTGAACAAGACCCCAAGATACTTGAACTCCTCCACTTGGGGCAGGATCTCATCCCCGACCTGGAGAGGGCATGCCACCCTTTTCCGACTGAGGACCATGGTCTCAGATTTAGAGGCTGTTGTTTTTTCCCCCCAAAATATTAACTTGCATCAACTTCCACAGAAATATTAGAAACACTTATTTGTTTCTTTACAGACACTAAGAAAATAGAATACACCATCACACTGCATGGTTTGGCTAGTACTTATAGTTGCAATTTTCACCCTGGTCTTTTCTCAGGTAGAGGCTTGATATTGCCACCCCTGTTCTCAATCAAGAAATCACTTAAATATGGCCTGGCTGACAGTCAAGTAGACCAAAAGATCCTCAAAAGCTAGACATCATGCAGAGATCTAAAGAAATTCAGGAACAAATGAGAAAGAAAGTAAGTGAGATCTGTCAGTATGGAAAAGTTTATAAAGCCATTTCTAAAGATTTGGGACTCCAGAAAATCGCAGTGAGAGCCCTTATCTATACCTGACAAAAACATACAACAGTGGTGAACCTTCTCAGGAGTGGCTGGCCGACCAAAATTACCCTACAAGAGCAGCGACGACTCAACCAAGCGGTAAAATACCCCAAAACAACATCCAAAGAACTGCAGGCCTCACTTGCGTCAGTTGAGGTCAGTGTTCATAACTGCACCATAAGAGAGAGAATGGGGGGAAATGGGCTGCATGGCAGAGTTCCAAGATGAAAACCACCGCTGAGCAAAAAGAACACAAGGCTCTTCTCAATTTTGCCAGAAGGAATCTTTATCATCCCCAAGACTTTTGGGGAAATACTCTGTGGTCTGACAAGACACAAATTCAACTTTTTGGAAGTTGTGTGTACCATTGCATCTGGTGTAAAAGTAACACTGCATTTCAGAAAAAAAACATACCAAGAGTCAAATATAGTCGTGGTAGTGCAATGGTCTGGGGCTGTGTTGCTGCTTCAGGACCTGGAAGACTTGCTGTGATAAATGGAACTTATGAATTCTGCTGTCGTGTAGGAAAATGTCCCGCCATCTGTTCATGACCACCAGCTGAAACAAACTTAGGTTCTGCAGCAGGACAATGATCCAAAACACACGAGTAAGTCTACCTCTGGATGGCTGAAGAAAAACAAACTGAAGACTCTGGACATGCTCGAAAACCCTCCAATGTGGGTGAATTACAACAATTCTGCAAAGATGTGTGCGCCAAAATTTCTCCACAGCGCTGTCAGAGACTTATTGCAAGTTATCACAAACACTTGACTGCAGTTGTTGCTGCTAAGGGTGGTGCAACCAGTTATTAGGTTTATGAGGCAATCACTCTCTCATACAGGGCCATATGGGTTTGGATTTTTTTTCTCCCTTATTAATAAAAAACATCTAAAAACGGCATTTTGTGTTTACTATATTTGATTTTTTTGGATGATGGGAAGCATTTAAGTGTGACAAACATGCAAAAAAATAATAAATCAGGAAGGGGGCAAACTGGCTTGGAAGCACATACCTAGCACCATAAGGTTTCCAGCATGTCAAGAAATCATTGCTTTTGCAATGTAAAAATGGGCACCGTATTTTTGACAAACTTCAGGGCGATTGACTCCGATTGCCTTCCACAAAGCAAATTTATTAATGTAGCGCATTTCATTCACAAAGTAACTCAATGTGCTTTACATGATTAATAGCATTTTAAAACAAATTTTAAAAAACAGCGTATAAACATTTAAAACAAAGCGGAAAAATCATAAAAGTACAATTAAAACGGCATACAGTGCAAGAAATATCATTTAAAAGTAGAAATGCTCTAAAAAGCATGAGGAAAAAAAGAAGAGTTTTAACCTGGTCTTAAAAACATTCACACTTGGGGCTGATGTCACTTCTGTTGGCAACTTACTCCATTTGTGTGCAGGATAATAGCTAAATGCTGCTTCACCATGTTTGCTTTGGACTCTGTACTCTATTTGAGTCTGTCGATCTCAGAGCCCTACTGGGTTTATATTCCATTAGCATTTATTTCATGTTTTCAGGACCTAAACCATTGAGTGATTTATAGACCAGTAGACGAACTTTAAAATATATTCTAAAGCTGACTGGAAGCCAGTGTAAAGACTTAATATGCCTGGTCAGAACCCGAGCTGCAGCATTCTGAATGAGGTGCGGCTGTTTAATACTCTTTTTGGGGAGTCCAGTCAGAAGACCATTACAATAGTCAAGTCTCCTTGAGATAAAAGCATGGATGAGCTTCTCCTGGTCTGCTTGACACATGCAAGCCTTCTCTTTGGATATATTTTTTCAGATGGTGGAAGGCAGTTTTAGTAATTGATTTGATATGACTGTTGAAAGTCAGGTCAGAATCTATCAGAACACCAAGGTTTCGGACTTGGTCTTTGGCTTTTAAAGATAGTGACTCCAGGTATTTACTAACAGCAATCCTCTTTTCTTTATTGCCAAAAACAATTATATCAGGTTTGTTGTGGTTTAATTGAAGAAAATTTGGGCTCATCCAGTTATCTGTTTTAGACAGCGACACAACACTTCAATTGAACTGTAGTCATCTGGAGACACTGCTAGATATAACTGTGTCATCTGCATAGCTATGATAGTCAAAATTGAAGTTCTGAAGAATTTGACCCAAGGGTAGCATATACAGGCTGAACAGGAGGGTTCTAAGAACTGACCCTGAGGGACCCCATAGGTCATTGCCATTCGATGATACTGCACACTTCCAGTGGTTACAAACTAACTCCTTTCTTCCAGGTAGGACCTGAACCATTTAAGGACTGTTCCATTTAGTCCTACCCACGTTTCCAACCTGTTCAGCAGTATGTTATGATCTACTGTATCAAAAGCTGCACTGAGGTCCAACAAGGCCAGAATTAACACCTTTCCCAGAGTCAGTATTCAACCTTATATCATTCAGCACGTTGATAAAAGCAGATTCTGTATTGTGATGAGTTCGGAAACCTGATTGAAATTTGTCAAAAAGGGCATTTAAGTTCAAGAAATTGCTGAGTTGATTAAAAATAACTTACTCAACAAACTTGGCTATGAAAAGGATGGGTCTATAGCTTGCTAACATGGAAGCGTCCAGTGTTCGATTTTTTAGGAGAGGCTTAATGGCAGCTATATTAAGAGTTTTAGGAAACTCGCCTGACTGAAGACTGAAGGCTCCTTTCTTTTTGTCCTGAAAAAAATTTAATATGATTGCGCTCATCTTGTATGTGTTTCTTTGTGGTAACCAAACTCACAAGTCGCTTTTTTGATAAATAGTCGCGAGAGGGGTTGGAAAAATCGCTAACTTAACATTGACTTAGCTTTTGTTGCGCCTCTGTTTGCAGCCATGCTGTTAGTTTAAGCATTTCACGTCAGCGGGGGTGCCCTTTTAACTACAGAAGAATTGTCTTTTTTGAGAGTCTCTGCAATCACACGCATTTTCTAAAGAGATTTGTTTCGCATTGCATCTAACGGCAGATACAGTGAATTGCACCTCAGACAGAAGAAGCGCTCAATGCAATAACAACAAGAGAAAAGACAAAGCTTGATATGTGAAATGACGTGTATTGATGTTTTTCTTCCTCACCACTACGCAGGTACACAGGTGTTCATGACACGAGGTCAGTTGATGAACTGTCATCTTTGCGCCGGAATCAAACACAAGGTCTTGCTGCGTCGTCTGTTGGCGACGTTCTTTGATCGGTAAGACTGCTTTGTGATCATTTCTTTTGTCTTGTAAAAGTCACACAGAAAAAAAGACACTTTTTCACACACCATCTGTGTCCACATTATGCAATGCAGTTTGAACTGTCACTTTGTGTTTAACTCCGCCTCATTGTGGCGACTGTGGTGTATTGCAGAAACACTCTAGCCAACAGCTGTGGGACTGGTATCCGCTCCTCCACCAGTGACCCCAGTCGAAAACCCCTGGACAGCAGGGTCCTCAATGCTGTCAAACGTAAGTCTTAGCAACAAAAATACACCACATACACTCACTTCAGTTGGTTAAGTTTGAATTTTGCATTTTTTTGCAACACTCCTTCTAAAACACTAAAGGGCTTGGATAATTAATAACAATGAAATGTTACCGTACTTGACAGCCGGTGCACCCTCATCAGACGTCGATGGAATTAAAATTATGTCAATCATGAACTGATTACAATGCTTATTAATGCATTATTACATTTACCATTTGGTAATTTAATTTTAATGTGAAATGAAATCATTTAACTTGTATTTATTTTAAGATGACTAAAATATGAAGTTGACTAAAATATGAAATACTTTTCTATTCTTATCAAATGGATCAATAGCAATAGATATAAAATATTCATAGAGGAATCATTTACTTATATTCACTTATTTATACTGCATTTTTATTTATTAATTGTTAGTTATTTTCAATCAAATAATTACATTAATAAAGTAAATACTGTAATTTAAAATTCCAAACTTAAATAACATTTAATAATAGCACATAATTAAATCATGAATAAGTTTTTAATTAATGAATAAATGTGAAGTATTTTTACTCTTTTTATTTACTCCTTTATTTTTTTTTTACAAGTTAAATATATACAAAAAATAAATGAAATAATTAGAAATATTCATTCCAATAGACATTTATTGGTAGCACTGTGTAAAAGCATTTATACGTACTGTAGGTAAGAGATTATTAAATTGTCCATTGGTTCAAACGTAATCAAAATTAAATATTAGTAGTTACTTACTGATATTTATTTAGTACTTTAATCTTGGATTACATAAATGAATGTAAGAATTATTCATTATTCAAAAAATCCTCATAAAAAGAAAAAATGAATGAAAATAATTCTGAATAGGTAATTAATTTATGAACTGTGCTTCCAACAAATGATTAAATAATTGTTAACATTGTTGATTGCTGCCCGACTGCGAAAAAAAAATCTTAGATTTATGTTATTCACGGCCTGGGTTTGGTCACTATCACCCATGAATTGAGGGGTTTCTCGCAGCGAACGCTTGTGAAATGCTGGACGGCGCTTTGGTCTGTGCTGCTGTTTTGGTTAGCAAGGGCATTGCCATATTAAAGTGGTGCAGCTATGAGCTTGTTGTTGCTCCTATGTGTTTTGCAGTCTACTGTCAAAACTTCAACCCTAACTTCAAGGAGAGCGAAATGAATGTGATTGCTGCTGACATGTGCACCAACGCGCGGCGCGTCCGTAAGCGCTGGCTGCCCAAAATCAAGTCCATGCTACCCGACGGTATGGAGGTGTACCGTACCGGCATGGCCATGGGCGCAGCCGTGCCAATGGGCCTGAACCTTGGCCTGGGCGCCAACCCGCAACAGGTGGCGCTTCCATTCGAGGCTGACTTCAAGAGCTTCGAGCAGAGGCTGTACCCTGAGCGCAAGGACCCCCTGAGGACTCATCCGTCGCTGGCCAACGGCAGCCCGGGCTCAGCAGCGGCGGCTTCCGAGGCGGAAGGCGGAGGAGTCCAGGAGGAGCAGGAGGAGGACGAGGAGGACGCCGGCTTGGAGACTGTCGACGCCTCGACAAATTTGAGCTCCAACGGCGGCGAGGCGTCTGCTTGTGGCGACGCGCCGACCGAGCAAGAAGCTTTTGGACAAGGGCTGAGGGTGAACGGACAGTGAATGTCCCCTCGCAACATGTTTGTGAAGTTATGCTTAACCTTTTGCTTGTTCTCCTCCGCCATCTTTCCTCTTCTTCTTCTTGTGCTTCCTCCGCGGTGCAAAAAGCTTGTGATCGTACGCCAGGGGAATTTGCTGCACGTGTACGTGCACAGAGGCGCTTTTGTGCAGCTACCCCATTGTTGACTTACAAAAAGCGCTCCAAGCAGACACAGGCATCAAGATGGTGACTATCCTATACTTCACCTTTCACGTATTCCTCAGAATTTCACCTTGACAAATAACAATGTGACTGGCATACAAAAGCGCCTCTTTTGCCGGAGCTCTAGAACCTTTTTACAAAGTAGCAAGGAATTATCTAATAGCGAAAAGTGAAATACACGCAACATCAAATGTTCTTTTTTCACACAGTACCTGAAATGAAGGAAAGAACATATTTTACTACCTATTGTATCCCTTGGTGATTGTATACATAGTACAGATATTTGTTTTGTGTCCATATCGCATTCAAATTTTCATCACTGGCCAGAAATTTGTGAATGTTTTGTGCGGAGAACACGCTTTTATTCGGCTCAAGTTAATATTTTGTGTACTTTTCACAAAATCTGAAATCTGAAAATTGTAACTTTTTCCATATTCAACCATTTCTGATATTTTTTGCCCAGAGATCACAGTTCTCATTTAAACATGTTCAAATTTCACGTGAGGGTAAACAGGACTTGATCTCAACATTCGTCAAAAATTTTAACTTTATTCATAGTTAGCCGTTTCTGATATTTTTGTGTGTGGAAAGATCACATACAAAATTGGTGTGTTGGTAACAGTGCTTGAGAGATCTCGTTTCCTAAGAATGTTAACTTTCATCACAGTTAGCCGTTTCACGATATTTTTTGTGTGCAGAACACTTGTCACATTTTTATTTGTATAGTGTTAAAATTTGCTATGTTTGTAACAGTACTTGAGATCTCAACATCGGCCAACAATTGTAAATTTCTTCTTAGTTAGCCATGTCGGATTTTTGTCATAGTTTTTAGAACAGGTCAGTTTTGTTTGGATCACGTTTGTGCGTGGAGCACATATCACAAGTTTCCTTGGACCATTATCAAATTCTGTACAGTACCTGAGATCTCAACATTCTGTGTCATAGTTTGACGTTTCCGCTATTTTTTGTGCGCATAACACAAGTCACGTTTTTTGGGGGGTCGGATTAAAGTTTTGAGTGTTTGTAACAACACCTGAGCTCTCAACGTGGGCCAAAGAATTGCAATTGGAATTTTTTTGTGTGTGTGTGTGTGTGTGTGTGTGTGTGTGCGTGCGCGCGCGCACCGAACCAAGTTTCACGGTTCTATTTGGATCATGTTCAAATTTTGCAAGTTGGTAAGAGCACTTGAGATTTCAACCTGGGCCAAAAATTATCTCTTTCTTCAATTCATGAAGTTATAACACTTGATTGCATAGATTCAATGTTATTTCAATGTTGAAACAGTTATATGGTACATATACAATATCACAATTAGAGGATGCCCTATGGGATACAACCATGCATTTCTTGTTTGTTTATGCTTATAGTGCTGTATCAGTGTGACGATGCCTATGTCTGCTTTTGGAACGCGTTCGCTGACCCCACAGACACACACACACACAGTATAAATGCTAGGCAACGCATTGAAAAAAGAAAATAACCACGCACTGCAACAATGCTTTTTGTACAACAGTAATCTTGTCTTGGGGTAAAAGAACATGCACTAAATGTTACATTGCATGCATGAGTACCAAGGGTGGCTGATTACCATCCAGTCTATAGAAAACTGCAAGTATACAAGAAAATGACTGTGTTGGGGTTATTTTTAATTGTATTTTCTAACTGAGATCTTACCTCTGCGTGCTATGTGTTGTCACCTGGGTGTGACCCAGAAGTGACTTGTGTTTGACATGATCAACGGTGCGCGCTGCCAGCCCGCCTCGATGGGGTGTGGGAGGTTTTTCTGATCGAAGCCTTGTTTTACCTTTACATCCACATGATCCTCCTTCCATCCTATTGTATGTTCTTTCCCCCCCAGAGGGGTAGGGCAGGTAAATTATTATCGACACACAGCTGGCTTCTTACATTTGCACTCTAAAATACTTTTTAAATCATTTTGCGAAAGATGTGACTGAATCTGAGACTGAAAGTGGTCTCCTGTTGGAATGAAAATATATATATATATATTTTTTTTTTTTTTTTTTTAAAGGAGGGCGATATCAAATATGGATTTAAGAGCTATTTATTTGTCTTGCACAGATGCTTTTCTATTTCCATGCTATCTAATCCCAGCCCGTTTTACTTATTCATGTCCCCAATTCATGTTAAATTCGAATTTAATCCCACACAATAAGATTAGTTAACAATAACATTTTCCCACGATGCAAAAATAATTTGTGTTTATTTCTGAAAGACGTGCCATTTGCAAGCATATTTGGAGGCGAGCTTTAAGATGGTCCTGCACAGGGAGTACAGGGTTGTAATTGCACTATAGGTAATGATGAAAATTATGTTTACAGTGTCTTTTTTTGTTTTTGTTCAAATGTCACTTAGAACAGAGCTAGCAAGACTAGAATGGCTTGAGAGGCTGAATGTAAACTTTTAGCTCTGCTTTAGCAAATGTTCCTGAACGGTCTTCCAATATAGGTAGTCGTCAGCCTTTTTCCCCAACTGATCAAATTTGAGCGAGGTGCATCTGCTGCTTTTAGCACTCCAAAAATGACTTGTACACATGCTTTTAGTGAATTTAAATATTGTAGAAAATGTTTATTTCACTACTGTAGTTCAATTCAAAAAGAGAACCCATAACTATTATTTTGTTTTGTATTGATGATTATAGCTAATGAAAACTCCATATTCACCATTTCTTTAAATTACATTATTACATAATAAAAATTATTTATAATATGGAAATTAGGAATTGGCCTTCTGAAAGGTGTTACTACAGTCCTCTTCAAAAGCATTTGAACGGCAAGGACAAGTCCTTTGTTTTTGTTGTATACTGAAGACATTTGGGTTTCAGATCAAAAGATGAATGAGACGAAAGTTCAGAATTCCAGCTTTTATTTCATGGTATTTACATCTATATGTGATAAACAACTCAGGACAGAGCACCTTTTGTTTGAAGCCACCCACTTTTCAAGTGAGCAAAGGTATTGGAACAGACATTATTAAATTAATTTAAAGTGAATAACATTTAATATTTGGTGGTTTGGTGGCATAACCCTTATTTGCAATAACTGCATCAAGCCTGCGACCCATTGACTTCACCGGATTGTTGCATTCTTCATTTGAAATGCTTTTCCAAGACTTTACTGCAGCCTCTTTCAGTTCTTGTTTGTTTCTGGGGGTTTCTCCCTTCAGTCTCCTCTTCAGGAGGTAAAATGCATGCTCTATTGGGTTAAGGTCTGGTGATTGACTTGGCCTGTCTAAGACCTTCAAACTTTTCCCCCCGATGAAGTCCTTGTTGTGTTGGCAGTGTGTTTTGGGTCATTGTCTTGTTGCATGATGAAGCTTCTCCCGATTAGTTTAGATGCATTTTTCTGTAAATTGCCGGACAAAATGGTTTTGCAGTATGCCGTGGCACCTATTACGATTGGGAATCTGTGCCATGAGGCCGATTCGAAACGTACAGTCCCCTCCAAAAGTATTGGAACGGCAAGGTCAATTCCTTAGTTTTTGTTGTATACTGAAGACATTTGGGTTTCAGATCAAAAGAGGAATGTCAGAAAAAAGTTCAGAATTCCAGCTTTCATTTCATGGTATTTATATCGGGACGTGTTAAACAGCTCAGGACACAGAGCACCTATTGTTTGAAGCCACCCACTTTTCAAGTGAGCAAATGTATTGGAACAGACATAATTAAACTAACTTAAAGTGAATAACGTTTAATATTTGGTGGCATAACCCTTGCTTGCAACAGCATCAAGCCTGCGACCCGTTGACTTCACCAGACTGTTGCGTTCTTCATTTGAAATGCTTTTCCAGGCCTTTACTGCAGCCTCTTTCAGTTCTTGTTTTGTTTCTGGGGGGTTCTTCCTTCAGTCTCCCCTTCAGGAGGTAAAATGCATGCTCTATGGGGTTAAGGTCCGGTGATCTACTTGGCCAGTCTAAGACCTTCCACTTTTTCCCCCTGATGAAGTTCTTTGTTGTGTTTTGGGTCATTGTCTTGTTGCGTGATGAAGCTTCCCCGTTGGATGCATTTTTTCTGTAAATTGTCAGACAAAATGGTTTTGTAGACCAGAATTCATTCTGCTGCTACTATCAGGCATTACATCATCAATAAAGACTACTGAGCCTGTTCCAGAAGACATTACCTCCACCAGGCTTGAGAGGAGGTTGTGTGTTTTGGATCATAAGCAGATGCTTTCTTTCTCCATGGCCTTTCCATCACTTTGGTAGAGGTTAATCTTGGTCTCATCAGTCCATAAAGGTTTGTTCCAAACCTTTTGTGGCTCATCTCTGTATTTTATTGCAAAATCCAATCTGGCCTTATAATTATTTTTAGTGATGAGTGGTTTGCATCTTGTGGTATGGCGTGTATTTTTCTTCTCTCAAAGTCTTCTTTGAACAGTGGATTGTGATACCTTCACCCTTGCCCTGTGGGGGTTGGCAGTGATGTCACTGTCTGTCTTTGGTTGTTTCATTACAGTTCTCACAATGTTTCTGTCATCAACTGCTGTTGATACCCTTGGCCGACCTGTCCGTTGTTTGTTGCTCAGTACACCAGTCGTTTTTCTTTTTCAGGACATTCCAAATTGTTGTACTGACTATGCCCAATGTTTGCGCAAAAGCTTTGATTGATTTTTCCCTCTTCTCTGTTTCAAAATGGTTTAGATTTCTCCCATAGGCAGCTCTCTGGTCTTCATGTTTGCGTAACAGCAAATGCAGGTTTCAGAGGTAAAACCCAAATCCAAAAAGAAGAACTATTTAATGTTTAAGCATCAATCTAGAAGTTAACACCTGAGCAACTAGAAACACCCATCGGTTACATGTTCCAATATTTTTGCTCACTTGAAAAGTGGGTGGGTTCAAACAAAGGGTGCTCTGTCCTGAGTTGTTTAACACATCTAAATGTAAATACCATGAAATAAAAGATGGAATACTGAACTTTTTTGTCTCAATCATCTTTTGATCGGAAACCCAAATGTCTTCAGTGTACAACAAAAACTAAATAATTGACCTTGCTGCTCCAATACTTTTGGAGGGCACTTTGTGTTAAGTTAATCTATGAGTGTCATTTTTTGTAGCGAGCAATTGAAATAAATGATCTTTTCTACCACTTTCTAATTTGAGATGCACCTGTATATTTCCTCAAATAATGGCCTCCCATCTAATAGACGCCGTGTCTCAGTTTGTCACCAGGTGCATAGGTCCCTTAAAAAACTCTCCCAAAGAAAAGGTCTTACAGCTGTGCACCATGACTGCAAGCTTCAAGAATGACTTCACCACTGTTCAAGCAGGTGTCAATAGCCTCGTTCACACAGAGGGAACACAAAATGGCCACACAACAGAAGACCCAGAATGTATCCACCTTTTTACGTAGAACCCAGGAAAGTCGGGAAATTTCCACAATTGTGTGCTTTTGCAGAGCAACTCACAAACTTGATTTGATGACATCAGCGCCAGCATCTGATGTGATGTACAAATACCCAGCAGGACAGCGACAATTGCTTTCAGTGTCAGATGTTAAACTCCAGACTGCAGAATTCTCTTATCCACAGGTGACTTCCTGGCTCTTGTATGGCTTTGACACTACCAACTTTGGCTTTATACACAGGTGCTGCCTCAGAAGGTAGAATATTGTTGAGCCAACATTGTCCCACCTCCCATTCCACATTGCCAGGTCGACATTACAAATGACAGTGTGTTTTCAATTGCTTTATCTGGATAAATAAAAGGTAAATCAATTGGTGCCCATGTATGCAGAACAGTGACACTGACAAAGGTAGACAAATTATTGCTTTTAACAAAGATTATGACTCTGATACTACCTCTGAAGGCGAGAGATTGCTAGGTTGACTTCATCCCCCTTATTTTGCGTTGATTCCATTCAACCAGGCTCCATTCATCTAGGCAATGTTGGTTGCCATAATGCCTCTGATACTACCTCTGAAGGTACCAAAACACGAAAAAAGACATAGAGATACCAGACTTTTGAAGGCAGTTTGAAAGGGGCTTTTAACACGGGTGCAATCCCGCCCTGCCATGGCTCGACTACCTCCAAAAGCGGAAAATTGCCAGGTTGACTTTAGCCTCATTCCGTGTTGGGTTCCCTTCATACTGAACAAAGGAACAAACAAAAAGCTGGCAAAAATAAATCTTTTACACCCAATATAAGTAGGGCTTTACACATAGGTGGCAACCCGCCTCTGTTACTACCTCTGAAGGCGGAAAATTGCCTGGTCAACTTTAGCGCCCCTATTTCATGTTGGTTTCAGTCTAGAGAACAAAGAAATTGATGAAAGGCGGTGTAAAGTGGCTTTTAACAAATGTTCCATCCCACTGCTGATACTACCTCCAAAAGTGGAAAATTGCCAGGTTGACTTTGGCCCCCTGGTTGATTCCGTTTATACAACATGAAAAATAAAGAGAAAAACTGCTGTTTGACTTTCAGGGAGTGTAAAAGGGGCCATATGCGTAAGCGCTGTCTGGCCTTTTTACAGCTCTGTTACTACCTCTTAATGTGGAAAATTGCTGGGTCTTCTTCACCCCCCCCCCCCCAATTATATGACTTTTTATGTGGTGCTCTTCTGTATGAACTACACCAACATGGGGGGAAAAAGGCAGAAACGTGTTTGACGTTTCAGCCAGTGTAAAAGGGGCTGCCTCTGTTGAGGTTCTGATACTACAGTAGGCTACCTCCGAAGGCGGAAATTTGCTTGGTCGACTTCGCGCCCCCTCACATCCATCTGGTGGAGCCTATCCCAGCTATCGCCGGGCGGGAGGCGGGGTACACCCTAAACCAGTCAGTCGCAGGGCACATGGAAACAAACAAACAACCAACCATTTGCACTCACATTCACACCTACGGGCAATTTAGAGTCTTCAATCAACCTAGCATGCACGTTTTGGGGATGTGGGAGGAAACCGGAGTGCCCGGAGAAAACCCAACCAGGCATGGGTAGAACATCCAAACTCCACACAGGCGGCGCCGGGATTTGAACCCAAGTCCCCAGAACTGTGAGGCAGATGTGCTAACCAGTCGTCCACTGTGCCGCACATTCTGGGGAAAAAAATAAATGCCCGAAGTACTGGAACAATACTCCACTGATCTATCCCTATTAAATCCCTGAATAACCCTTGAATAAAAGACTTAAAAGTCTTGGCCACTGTTTGAGGAAATACTGAAGTTCACTGGGAATTCCCAATGAATAATTGACCTGATTTTTTTTTTTTTTTTTTTATACCTATATATTACTACATTTTGAGTTCCTTAAGTTGAAAATTGGAGCCAATTATGAAGTGCATTTTTGTACACCATGCACCCATTATTTTAGTGGATGATCAAACCAAGTAAGATTAAATTATATATGAAAAAACAATGTATGGAAATGCTACACTGTGGTAAAGGGGTGTGAAGCTGTGCCTTAGACTGTGACTGTGCGTGCGTCAGTGATGCACACCAAGACTGACTGAATTAAATGCAACTTTATTTTATTTAATTGTTTTTACTAAAGCTGTAATTTTACTGAACCTGACCTCCAAAATGGCTTTTTTTTTTTACCCAATGTAATATTGATAATGGCGGATCATGTTTTTTAAAAGGAGAAAAGAGTGGGCATCAATACAAAAAAAAAAAATCTGTGGTACCACTTCACAATATTGTATTTTTTGTTTTTGTTTTGATGAAATCGCTAGAACACACTTGTAAATGGCTTGTCTTAAAAAAAAAACAACTGGAAAAGTTTCCATGGGACTAGATATCGGAAAAATTATAATTATTATGTTACAACTGCAAATAATAAACAGTATTGCATATGAATATACATTTTGTTAAGAAAATAAGCCAAGAAATACATTTTAAACAATATTTTGCAGATGTTTCCACTTATGGCAAATCTAAATATTCCTGATGGTTTCATTTATTAATTTAAAGAAATATATTAATACAATTCTAATTCTCATTTGACATGACAAAATATTAACTATTTCCCAAAATGTCTAAATTTCCAAATGTGTTTTTATAAATATTAATCAACCATATTTGATAGTACCTGTTAAATAAGAACAGCAATATGTAAAAAATACATTTTATTATAACAAACTAAAATATTGCATTATAATAGAATCTTCATGAATTGAAACAGTGTTCATTCAATAATAACCCACGTATAAACTTTTCCGGTGTATTGTAAAGTGGTATCAGCTGAAAACACCCTTTAAAAAAAAAAATATATATATACTTTTACATACTTTTTAAAAACATGTTTCCTCATGTTTATTGTCATGATAACCTGCGAATGTCATGACGGACTTTGTACTGACTGAAAGAGAAAGAAAGCCCTGAAAGATTTTTCTGATCTATTTAAATGCTCATTTTCCTCACTTTGCCCTTCAGATAACTTCACACCCACTCGTTCATTGATGTTCGTAAATAAAGGGTGGTATAAGGCTTCAAAAAACAAAGTTGATATGCAAAAAGAGGGAGCGCTTGTACCATCAAGATGCATGCCATTCAAAGCTAACCCGATGAAACCTCTGACCTTTTATGCACCGTGTATTAATGCTACTTTAAACACAAGACTGAAGTGTCGCAGCAGGCTGGCTTTTCTTCTTTTCTTGTCACAACAACACTTTGTTGGGCCTTTTTAGTGAATGTTTTTTGTGTACAGCGAGAAGAGAGCGCAGGGAATATACGTCAGATAACTCCCTGGTGGTGCATTTGAATCTTCAGCAGACTTTTGAGAAAGAAAAGAAAATGCACGCAAATGTTTGAATGTGTATGTATTTGTCCTTGAACCAGCACTTTAGAGGGATTTCAGGCAGGATTTCCCAAACACTCAGCTCAAAGCGAAAATTACCAATCTATGTCCTCCCAGGGACCGCAAATTACCATAGCGTTGACATACAGTGGGTACGGAAAGTATTCAGACCCCCTTAAATTTTTCACTCTTTTTTTTATATTTGCTAAACTCATTTAAGTTCATTTTTTTTCCACATTAATGTACACACAATGCCCCATATTGACAGAAAAAAACTGAATTGTTTACATTTTTGCAGATTTATTAAAAAAAGAAAAACTGAAATGTCACACAGCCATAAGTATTCAGACCCTTTACTCAGTATTTAGTAGAAGCACCATTTTGAGCTAATACAGCCATGAGTCTTTTTGAGAATGATGCAACAAGTTTCTTACACCTGGATTTGGGGATCCTCTGCCATTTCTCCTTGCAGATCCTCTCCAGTTCTGTCAGGTTGGATGGTGAATGTTGGTGGACAGCCATTTTCAGGTCTTTCCAGGGAAGCTCAAATGGGTTTAAGTCAGGGCTCTGGCTGGGACATTCAAGAACAGTCATTGTTGGGACTGCATTGGACAGGTGATGAGCAGTACCTGGTTTTCTCCACACATGCCACTTAGAATTAAGGCCAACAATTTCTATCTTGGTCTCATCAGACCAGAGAATCTTATTTCTCACTATCTTGGACACCTTCAGGTGTTCTTGAGCAAACTCCATGCGGGCTTTCATGTGTCTTGCACTGAGGAGAGGCTTCCGTCGGGCACTCTGCCATAAAGCCCCGGCTGGTGGAGGGCTGCAGTGATGGTTGACTTTCTAGAACCTTCTCCCATCTCCCGACTGCATCTCTGGAGCTCAGCCACAGTGATCTTTGGGTTCTTCTTTACCTCTCTCACCAAGGCTCTTCTCCCCCGATTGCTCAGTTTGGCCGGACGGCCAGCTCTAGGAAGGGTTCCGATCGTCCCAAACGTCTTCCATTTCATGATTATGGAGGCCACTGTGCTCTTAGGAACCTTTAAGTGCGGCAGAAATTTTTTTGTCACCTTGGCCAGATCTGTGCCTTGCCACAATTCTGTCTCTGAGCTCTTCAGGCAGTTCCTTTGACCTCATGATTCTCATTTGCTCTGACATGCACTGTGTGCTGTATGGTCTTATATAGACAGGGGTGTGGCTTTCCTAATCAAGTCCAATCAGTATAATCAAACACAGCTGGACTCCGATGAAGGTGTAGAACCATCTGAATACTTATGGGTGTGTGATATTTCAGTTTTTCTTTTTTAATAAATCAGCAAAGATTTCAACCATTCCATTTTTTTCTGTCAATATGGGGTGCTGTGTGTACATTTAATGAGGAAAAAATGAACTTAAATGATTTTAACAAATGGCTGCAATATAACAGAGTGAGAAATTTAACCCACTCACTTTAGACCTTACATAAACTGAACATTAATTGGCACCACATAAAGGATACTGTTTATCGAGGCTTACTTTATACCCTTTGGGCCCCTGATCCTCACGTTGGGCAACTGTAATTTAGGGTCCCCTTCTGAAGAAATGGTTTATAAATAGGTTACATACATATTAAACATGACTTTGATAACATCATTAAAACTCAAACTAGGGTAAAAAAAAAAAAAGAATTGGGAATTGTCAAAGTAGGAGGCTTTTTATTTTTTGAATAAATTGGATTTTACAAGACTAAATTACCCCTAAATACCACAGTTTGGCATTCTTGATTTATAGAAAGCCTAAAACTTGAAATTTATGGTCCTTTGTTAAAAAGAAAAAAAAAGTGGGCTGGGGGGATTTTAATGTGATACAAATATGCAACCGAATTTTGGCTTTGATCATAGCTGATTTCCCCCCCCCCCCCAAAAAGGCCCCTTGACCCATTTTTGGTCCCCAACCCTCAGTTTAGGCCATTCTGATTTAGGGTCCCCATGTCAAGAAATAATATTTGTGTGATAAACTAAATTTCATCCATATTCCATACCGCTTATACTCACTCGGCTCACAGGCGTGCTGGGGACTATCTCAGCTGACTCTGAGCGAGAGGCGGGGTACCCTGAACTGGTCGCCAGCCAATCGCATGTGTTATAAAATATGCAAAGAAAATGCCCTTTGACCCATATCAGTTTATCGTTTATTGAAATATGCAACAGTATTTTTTCTTCAAGAATTGCTAATCCTATCGTATAAAGCAATGATATTTAATGTGTTAGCAAATATGCAATGGTATTTCACTCTTGAGAGTTGATGCTCCCCTCCCTTAAAAAGAAAATGCCCCTTGACCCATTAAGTGTCTGTGAGCCTCAGTTTTGGAAATCCTGCTTTAATTTAAAAGAAAAAACAGTGTCATGGAAAAACGAGAAAGTCGCACCTTTTTTAAGCCATGTATTCTGAGCGCTGACAATCAGGATGTACTCTGGGAGGACGCGACGTAAACTGCTGTGCTCTCGCTTTTTTGCCGAGTCATCCTCCTCTTTTGCCAATCTAATATTTGGGAGGGATGCAAAGATGATACAGAAAGACTCATTCTTTGGACTGATTTCTTGGTGCTTTGGACCAGGACTCTTAAAAGCTCCACTAGGCTGACCTCAACATGGAGAAAAGACTTTTGTCATGCAACTCCACATTTTAATCATGGAAGTTCTTCATTCGCCAGCTTGGACCCATCTTGAATGGGACGATTTCAGTGTTGCTTTTACATTTTAAAAATGATGAAAAATGTTTATGCGCCTTCTGACAGCATTAATAATAATTATAATATATATACACAAGATAAAAATGCAAGTTGCCGTTTTTGATGTTGCATAAAAAAAAATGGATGGTTCATTCCCATCATGGTGTGTCCCATCATCACTTGTGTAATCAAAGATTCCTGATTTCTTTCAATGCAATACAGAAAAATCTGCTTTCTAATAAAAAGTCCTTACTTCACAAACATCCATCCGTCCATCCATTTTCTGAGCCGCTTCTCCTCACTGGGGTCGCTCATTTTTATTTATTTTTGTCAACTTGTAGTTATGAATCATGTTTTATTACTGGTTTATGTCGCAGTAAGTAGATTTGGTCGTCATCAATTTCAAATTATTCTGGTTCACATATTTTAATATGATCATTACCATGTTGTCATGCTATAAAAAAATGATGCAGCTGGAATTTAGGCAGGAGAAAAAAGTTTTAAGATATATTTTCATCACCTATGTGCAGAATTAAAACGTACAGAAAAATCACATTTTATTCCAGCCTGCATCTTGTTTACATGTATGGCCAGTCGAGGGCAATAAGCATCTCTGGGATTGATTGGTCGTCCTATGTCTAGCCAAATTGAAGAGGAAACACTACTTGGATTTGAATTTTTTACGTGTTCTTTTTCAACAGTGTTTAAATTTGAATTCAAATGTAATAATGACACGTAATGGGAAAAAAAACGTTTGTTTTATCAATGCCACAGTTTTGTTTACAAGCGTGTCTTGGCCCACTCGACAGTAAAAAGCAGCGCTCCCATCGATTGGTCATCCTGTATTCGTGGCTGTACTTATTTTAAAAAATATATTTTTATGAGCAAGAACATATTTAAATGAAATTATAATAATCCCCGGTAATTTGTCGAAACGATTTCCATTCATTTATTTCCAAACACGTCTCGAGCCACCCGATAGCAAAAAGTATCTCTGGTATCGATCGGTTGTCCTGCGTTCGTTTCCGTACTTCCATTTTTTTAAATACATTTATACATATTTTTTTATGATAGAGAATAGATATTGTATACATGATTACTTAAACAATAATAATCACCATAAATTGGATGAAAATATTTTCATATATTTATTTAAAAGCTAAAAACATCTCTGGCATCGATTTGGTCGTCCTGCGTTCCTTGTGACGTCGCAACAAATGCGACAGTCCCGTAATAATACTTGACCCTGATATATAAAGTTTGCACTCGAAAAGCTTTTTCGAGTTGGAGTTTTACATCTGCGTGCTTCAAAATGAGCGACGACACGGACTCCCCTCCCGAGAGGGAGATGAAGGTAAAGCTCTTGTTATCTCCAGGTGCTGTCTGGACTAGTCAGCATGAGCTAGCTGCTGTTCGCTAGCATTCAAGCGCTCGCTTAAATGTACTCAAATGACTGACTACTTCGTTTTAATGAACCGTAACTCAGCCGCTTTTACGGAGTCTTGTTAGTGTTGCAGACTAACCCAACAAGTAGCGTTAAAAGTTACTTTCAAGTCGTAGCTCGCTAGCTCATAATGCTAGAACACTAGGACTTTGTCATCTATCAATCCTTAACATACTGTTTTGGATGGGCTTTAGACAATAGTGGCAATGCCCCAAATGTCATTTATTCGCTCTGAAATTTGATGACTTTCCCTGAAGTGACCCAAAATACATAAAATGGACACTATTTAAACATGTCTTTCTTTTGCACATGTGCTACAAAATGTATTTACACTGTATCTGTTTCTTGTCAAAATTGTTTACTAAAATAGATTTTAGAATTGCCAGTGTGTATTGCTTTTGTAATTTATTTAACTTTTAATTTATCCATGTGAGGCTCTCTCTCAGGCTTGGAAAGGTGGCGGCGCACGCCCGTTGGCCGTACATAATAATGACAATAACCGCGCTCTCTCCTCAGAACAGCAGAGCAGGTGGAGGACATTGACTAAAGCAGTGAAAAAGACGGTGACTTGAACCACCATGTTTAAAATGGTGAGGCTGTGAGAGGGAGTATGAAAACAGGCACTCCCGTCAGTGAGACCAGATGACATTTTTACTCCCACGCCCTGAAAAAAGGGTCACACATGCGATTATTTTGGTCGCAGTCTCGAGCCCTGCTAGTCGTAAGCATCTCTCCCTCACAGTTCTGAGGTTCTGTGTTCAAATCTCTGTTCCAGTCTTACAGTGTATAGTTTGTGTGTTCTCCCCATCCTTCAGTCTTACAGTATATACTTTGTATGTTCTCCCCATCCTTGCGCAGGATTTTTTTTTCCAGGTCCTTGGGCTTCCTCCCACATTCCAAAAACATGCATATTTGGTTAATTGAAGACTTGTGTGGTGTGAATGATTGTTTATGAATATGTGCCTTGCGATTGACTGGTGATGAGTCCAGGTTGTACCCCACCCTTTCGCCCAAAGTTGGCTGGGATAGGCTTCAGCTCCCCCACAACCCTACTGAGGACAAGCGCTTATTGGTAATGGATGTGTGTTTTCTATGAAAGTCTGCTTCTTGCTTCCAGGACTTTCAGTTCCGACAGATGAAAAAAGCCAAAGTTTTCGAGCCTTCGGGCGAAATGCCAAGAGAGCGTTCCAGCTTGCTCGCCATCTCCAACAAGTTCGGCCTGACGTTCGCCGGCTCTGGCGGAATGTTCAAGGTCTACCGGACGCAAGACATCCTCGCCGCCGACAAACAGGACGGCACCTCTAACACAATCGGTATGAATGGTCTCAAGTTCAATAACAGTGGTACCTTGACCTACAAGTTTAATTTAACCACTCTCAAATCACTAATACTGTATCTCAAATAAACATTTCCCATTCAAATAAATGGAAATGGCGTTAATCCGTTCCAGCCACCAAGCATCATCATTTAAAAAAAAATATTTTTAATCAGAAAAAATAGAAATCTATAATGTAGTACTCTAGAAAAACATACAGTAATAACATAATTAAATATATCCATCCATTTTCTGAGCCGCTTCTCCTCACAAGGGTCGCGGGTTAATTACATATAATTCCAAAAAAAACATTTTGCAACAGTTTTTGCTTAAATTCAATACACGTGCTGCTCCTGGTGTGTGCAGCTTGGCCAACAGGGGGCAGACATACATACATGCATACATACATACATACATACATACATACATACATACACTATAATGCCAAAAGTATTCGCTCACCTGTCTTGACTCACATACAGTCCTGCTCACCATTATTGGCACCCATTCATTTTTTTGCATAAAGGCAACATATTTTGCCAAGCCAACTTTTTCTAGTATTTGGGATGTAATATTAACGCTATGGTGCCTCAGTAAATGTGAAATATGATTTTAAATCGTCCATGCATTCCTGAGTTCGATGTTTTTCTGCCGAGAGGCCTGAAAGTAGATAGATCATTTGAATTTCTCGGGCTTATCTACGTCACTAGCGAAGATCTCCGCCTACCTTTCCGCTCCCGAGCCAGCGCTGTCAACATAACAAACACGTGTGCTCTCACAAGTGGGTTTTCTACACCGAGGCATTGAATCAGAGGAAAGGACAAATATGGACAAAACTGGGTGAAACGGAAGTAGCAGTCAAAGGGGCCTTTTCTGGACTCTCGTATGACAAAACCAAGGTGTTTTTTTTTTGTTTTTGTTTTTTTTAAATGAAATTGACACTTATATACTAAGTCCGGAGTCACTGATTGTGTAGTGGTACACTCGCCTGACTTTTGGTGCAGTCCGCTTTAGAATAGATTTTAAAGTTCTGCTACTGGTCTATAAATCACTAAACGGTTTAGGTCCTGAATACATGAATGAAATGCTAATGGGATATAAACTCAGTAGGACTCTGAGATCGACAGACTCAGGTCAAATAGTGGAGCACAGAGTCCAAAGTAAACATGGTGAAGCAGAATTTAGCTATTATGCTGCACACAAATGGAATACGTTGCCAACAGAATTGACTTCAGTCCCTAAGTGTGCATGTTTTTAAGTCCAGATTAAAAACTCTTATTTTTCCCCATGCTTTTTAGAGCATTACCACTTTGAAATTATATTTCTTGCACTGTACGCTGTTTTAATTGTATTTTATTTTATTATTTCCCCTCTTTGTTTTAAATGTATATAAGCTGTTTTTTCTTTGTTTTTAAATGCTTTTAATCATGTAAAGCGCATTGAGTTACCTTGTGTATGAAATGCGCTATATAAATAAATTTGCTTTGCTTTGCTATCTGCAAACTCAGAGAGGGCAGAATTCACATCTACTTCTCAGCATTCACTTTGTTTGGGCACATTGTTAGAAAAAAAAAGGTCACTCGTAAGTAAAATTTTTGCCCTCCACACAAAGGAAAAAATGGACCGAGCGACGGCTCACAACTTGAAAAACTTTTAAGATGGGGAGCTCGTAATTCATGGGACCACTGCATATTTCTTTTCATTTGAACCTTATTCTCGGGTAATCTTTGTTGTTCTGTTCTAGTTGATGGAATCGCAGCACTGGTGGAGGTGAAGGTGGAATCAGCGCTGCATAACATAGCTCTCAGCAGTGACGAGCTTACGTTGTCTGTATGCGCCGCCTCGGAGGAAGCCACGCTGTCCGTCAGCTTCTTCGACGTCCGTACCTTCGTTAACGAGGTAGCCACGTGCATCACGAAACTGACAGACTGAGAGAGGAGATAGAATTAAAAACTCACAAAATTTGGAGATGTGTGTTTTTCAGGAGAGCGACCATTGAAAGACCTCTCTAATGCTGTGAACATTGGCACTTATTTTATAGTTCTGGACTTAAAAACTGCAGAAAAAAATACCCCCAAAAAGACTCGTTACTGTAGGCTTATTTTCTGATGGTTTTCAGCAGATTTTAGCTCACCCACATTTAGGTCGAAACCATGAGCCTGTGATGTCAGCTCCACAAGCCTGACACATTTCCTCATACTAGTAAGCGTTCTTGGTTGCCTCACAGGCAAGCCTGCGGGGTAATTGTTGCCTGTATTGAAAGTCTGGATTTTATTTATTTATTTATTTTTTTAAATACAATGAGTGAAAATAGTAAGGTTACATAAATTTGTGTTGGCCTGTTTTGTTAAAATCGATCGCAGACGCATAAGGTTAGTGATTAATTTCCGCCTATATACAACGGTTTCGTTGAATCTATTGCATCGCCCACCTTTGGCAAACAGTTTTGGAAGATGACATAACACAAACGTTTGATTTTATGAAATGTTCGTATGGTGTCATGTGACTGCAGACTTTGATGGACACCAGTGGCTGTCAACACCGAGAACACCAGCCTGCACAGCGATGTGTTCGTGCCATTTTATCAGGCTCTGCACACTTCAAAAACTGTTTGTGATGAATACATTACACAGGCGTTTGCTTTTGTGACATACTAAGGCTTTTTGGTTGGTATGGTCAAGGGGGCTCGGCTTGAACTTGTTGTGCACGGTTGGTAACTCACTCACTGTTCATACCATTTTAAGCCATGACCGCATAATAAAGTTGTGATTTATTGATTTGTATTTATTTAGATTTTTTTAATTTACTTTTTTAGCATATTAAATTGGCGATTGAACAAAATGTTGGCGTGCTGTGTTGGCGTGAGTGTGCAATGGTACAGTATATGATTGCAATGCAGTGAGTTTGGTCTCCACTTCTGCTTCTGACGTTAAACCAAGACATGGGGGTGTATTGATTTTGGTGATGAAAAAGGGATATTCCAAAGGCAATTAGTGACTTACCAATTGCTCCAAAACACTGATATTATTGAAAATGACTGTCATTTTCTTGAGCAAAAAATGTGTAAGAAGATTGTGTTAATGAAATATAGGCCATCTGGATGCTATAGTGGTCTTTTAATGAATCACTTTGTCTGACTTCTTACACAACTCATTGATACCGATCGACCAAACTCTGCAGGGTGGGGGGTGGGGGGGGGGATCTATCCTCCACTATTCACTGAAAAACACATTTGAGTCACAGTTTTTAAAAAAAAAAAAAATTAAATTTTTGTTCAGGCCAAAGCATAAGAAGACTAACCTGGGCACCATCTTAGGGAATCTCAATGACCGAGTGCACAGTAATAGAAAAGCTTGTTTTAGAATTTTCCTTCACACAATTGTGTGAAAATGCCAAAGATGAGTTTAATGACATCTACCGCTTGGGTAAAAGTCCTAGGGGGTGCATATTTGGTTGGCCGTGCGTGATGTCATGTCAGTTTGTGCTAGGTGTTACTTAGGCTACTATGCTAGCTAATACTATTGGTGAGCCTCATATGAAGGTCGTTTGTGTTGAATATTTTAACAACTGAAGACAGTTGTTTATGCAAAATGAGTTTATGATTGTGTACATGCTCGATGCAGTGTTGATGCTTTAGATCCTCTGCTTCAAGTGCTTTGCTGCCACCTTGTGACATTTACATGCAATTGAAAACGCCTATTATTATTTGCAAATGTTTTTATATTCCTGGCAGAGTTTGGGCCATACATTGTCACTGTATGTATAGTGGTGGTTTGAACACCATTTTGTGCTATTTCCAGGCCCGAACGCAGAAGTTACCTTTCGCCTCGTGGCAGCCAACCGTGCCCCCGGAGACTCTGGTGCTGGACCTTAAGTGGAATCCCACTCAGGCGTCTATGTTGGCCGCTTGCCTGTCTGATAGGCACCATGTCCATCATGGAGGTTGCTGACGACGTTAGAGTGCAGGCCGCTCTCCCCGCCTCCAGCGGCGTCACGTGTCGTAAGTGAGGCACAACTCATCGTGTTTAAACACGACATTGCTGCTGCTAAATTTTGTTTTAATGGGCTTCTTTGTGATGTCATTCCCCAGTTTGCTGGAGCCCCAAAGGAAAACAGGTCGCTGTGGGGAAAATGAATGGCACCGTCAGCCAGTATACTCCAGTAAGTCAAATAGTGATATAAAAAAATAACACCTTTATAGCTAACTGACTTTCTGAATGGTTGAAAAAAAAGGCACTAGAGGAAAAGAAAGTGATCGCCTGTCCGCACTTTTACACCTCTGATAACCCTGTCAAAGGTATCTTATTTTATATAAACACGTGTCTTCCATGTATGTCATTTCAAAGAGTCTCATCACCTCTTTGTTTTTGTCACAGTTCTTGATGTGTTGTGGTTGAGGACGTATTCATTTGCTGTGGTCTACGCTGCTGCCGATGGCTCCCCAGAAACTCCACCCGAGCTTGTGTTGATCACTATCCCCGTGAGTATGGGAATTATTATATACAGTAATGTATAAAGATTGTGTGTGGGCGTGGGTGGGCTCGGACTCATTCTCTAAATCCTGATCCTGATACTCTTTCCGGCTTTATTGAACCGGAAACCGAGGGCGCTGGCATGTTTTGTCTGCTGCTTCTCCCTCCGGAAAAGTTATTATTTTTAGTTTTAAGGGTGTATTCACAACAGGCAAATACTTTGGTCCGCTTGTTTGGTCTGGACCAAAAGCGGACTTTATTTTTTTCGTTTGGTGCATTCACATTTGTACATTCTGCAAGCGAACAATAATTTATAAACAAAGCCACGCTTGTGCCGATCGTTGCTCCCATTTGGGCAGAAATGACGAGGGCGGGACAAAGCACAGACCTGGAAATGAGCGCTTCATTTGTTCAGCAAATTTGCATTGTTATTAAAGTTGCCAAAATAAAGGATGGAGTAACCTGATGTAGCGTCTGTCGTTCCTATGTTAAGCCTCCAGTTAATATAATACAGGCACCCTCAATAACAAAACAAAGAGCAGATAATTCAACAAAAGATTTGCGACTTCTGCTACAATGATTACCATGGCGACAACAACACCAAAGATTGTGCTGATGTATTATGTTGCGTGGGAAAGAACGTGTGGGATCATCACCGGGTGCTCGGGAGAGGATGTTTTGGGATGTCCATTCAAGGAGAGCTTGAGGTATGTTCACGTACTAATAATGTCTCGCAAGAAGCCGGAAACATAACAATATGTAGATAGCCATCTAGTACAAACACTAATGTACATAAACATGCCACGTTCTGTCGAATTATGCTCTGAAGATTTGGTAAACATTCGTTTGTACGCGTGAATAATGTTGACAACGGCAAACAAGGGAGATTTCTAGATGCGCTGTTGGTGGAATGTCATTCATATTGAACTAGACTGCAGATTAGGTATGACGTACAACATTCACTGGTATTGTAAGCTGTGGGATATTGTTGGGTCGGATACATTATTAAATTAAAGTGAATACAATTTGGTGGCATAACCCTAACTTGCAATAACTGCATCAAGCCTGCGACCCATTGACTTCACCAGGCTGTTACGTTCTTCATTTGAAATGCTTTTCCAGGTCTTCACTGCGGTCTCTTTCAGTTCTTGTTTGTTTCTGGGGTTTCTCCCTTCAGTCTCCTCTTCAGGAGGTACAATGCATGCTCTATTGGGTTAAGGTCTGGTGATTGACTTGGCCGGTCTAAGACCTACAAACTTTTTCCCCTGATGAAGTCCTTGTTGTGTTGGCAGTGTGTTTTGGGTCATTGTCTTGTTGCATGATGAAGCTTCTCCCGATTAGTTTCGATGC
This sequence comes from Phycodurus eques, assembly GCF_024500275.1. Lineage (NCBI taxonomy): Eukaryota > Metazoa > Chordata > Actinopteri > Syngnathiformes > Syngnathidae > Phycodurus > Phycodurus eques. The sequence goes on from NC_084539.1 coordinate 8,470,950, forward strand.
ATTTTTCTGTAAATTGCCGGACAAAATGGTTTTGTAGACTTCAGAATTCTTTCTGCTGCTACCTTCATGAGTTCCATCCTCAAGAAAGACTAGTGAGCCCGTTCCAAGACATTACGTCCACCATGCTTCACAGATGAGCTTTTGTGTTTTGGATCATAAGCAGATCCTTTTTCTCCGTACTTTGGCCTTTCTATCATTTTGGTCGAGGTTAATCTTGGTCTCATCAGTCCATAAAACTTTGTTCCGAAGATTTGTGGCTCATCTCTGTACATCTTTGCAAAATCCAATTTGGCCTTCCGATTCTTTTTGGTGATGAGTGGTTTTCGTCTTGTGGTATTGCCTGTATGTTTCTTCTCTCGAAGTAGTCTTCAAACAGTGGCTTGTGATACCTTCACCCCTGCCCTGTGGAGGTTGGCAGTGATGTCACTGACTGTTGTCTTTGGGTGTTTCTTCACAGCTCTCACAATGTTTCGTCATCAACTACTGTTGATAGCCTTGGCCGACCTGTTCGATGTCTCTTATTTAGTACACCAGAAGTTTCTTTCGTTTTCAGGACATTACAAATTGTTGCATTGGATATTGCACAAATATTGGGCGTTTGTGCAATAGCTCTGATCGATTTTCCCCCTTCTCTCAGCTTCAAAATGGTTTGTTTTTCTCTCAGACACCTCTCTGGTCTTCATGTTAGCTTGAAAGCAAATGTAGTTTTCACAGGTGAAGCCAAAAACAAGCTCTGTCTAATGTTTTAGCAAGCAATCTACAAGGCAACACCTGAGCAACTAAACACACCCATGTTGCAATACTTTTGCTCACTTGAAAAGTTGGTGGAGTCAAACAAAAGGTGCTCTTTCCTGAGTTGTTTAGATGTAAATACCACGAAATAAAAGATGGAAGTCTGAACCTTTGTCTCATATTCATATTTTGATCTGAAACCCAAATGACTTCAGTATACAACAAAAACAAAGGAATTGACCTTGCCTACCTTTTGGAGGGGGACTGTATATTTTTCAGGGCAAGGACTTGATTAAAAATGAATCTTAATTAATTACAGGCTTTGTAATTAATTGATTGCAATTAATTGCATTTAATCGTATAACATATTTGTCCTAAAAAGCTGCAGCAAATTGATTTTAGTGGATGACTGACTCAAATTGTTGACACAGACAAGAGTTTTTGTTAACTCTGGAAAAATGCATTTACTTGCATTTATTTTCAAGACAAAACTAATATAAAATATGCCTTGCCAAAGTTAAACAGCCCTAAAGTTAAAGTACCATTTTAGGACAGTACAATATTGTCTTTAAATGGTTTCTGCATGGCAGTTGAAATGTTGGGATCACAGCGAGTTGAAGTGCTTCGACATTATGAAAACTCCTTTTTGCACAAATTGCACAAAACCACGCTAATCGAGGCTTTCATCGAGTAGTTTTTTTTTATTTTTATGAAATGTGCCTCCCATCAGTTCAAGCAACGCTGTTTTCATCCAATTCCTTCATTTTAGTAGCCGAGCTCAGACGTGCATCGGTGTCATCGGTGTACCAGGAAATCGTGCAATGACAAAGGTGCCACGTTGTTTGGAACACAAAATGCTCTTTTTTTAACAAATTAATTAGTTTTTTAATTAATTAATCACAATGAATGCAATAAAGTCCCAACTCTAATATTTTTACATTTCTACAATTTAATAGTTTTGTAAATAGAAGTTTTCATAAAACTAATTTGGCCTTGTATAATTTTATAATGGTTCAATATAAAATATATTTGTTGAAATACATTATAATTTATTTGTGTTTTTGTGTTGCTGTTTTTTTTATTGTATGCTAGCAGAATGATGAAAACTTAATGATGTGGCCATAAAAGCATCGCTAAGCAGACTTTTGCACAGTATTGTATGTATTCGTTTCATCAATTGGTACCAATTAGTTGAATATGTGTAAGAATATGTGCTGCTAAGAGACGACAACTTTTGGTGACGTAATAAAAAATAAAAAAATGGCTGTGTCTGACTGGCACAAAAGTTGTTTTATTTTTCCAGCAGAAAAAGGATGAAAAAGTGGAAACAAAGTACCTGAACTTCAGTGACACTGTGTACGGCTGCTGCACGGTGCGACAGCACCACTACTTCCTCAGTCACATCGAAGACTGGTAAGCATGACCTGAACATATTAATATGGAGAACAAGTAGAATTCGGCCATTTTAAAATGTTATGTTACTCAGGAACGTTGTTTTGGCCGCTTCTGCAGCCTCCATCGAAGTCAGCGTCATAGCCAGACAAGATGACAAGGTGCCTCATAAAATTTTGTATTCATCGTATGCCAGGAAATGCATGATACTCTTGTACAGCTGTGATGACTTTGGAGCAATGTTTTTCTTTCTTTCTTTCTTTCTTTTTTTTTTTTTAGATCTGGGAGCTCTGGGTGCTGGAGGATGCTAGCAGGGCTGAGCTGCCCGTCTCTGAGACCAGCGAAGACACGCTGCCCCTCGGCTTAGCCATCGACTACACCAGCCAGCAGGAGATCTGCATCAGTAAGTGCTACCTGTCTTAGTTAATGGTCTCGGGTTATTAGTGCTCCACTCCCCCTTTTTGGTCTTCGGTTGAAATCCCATTGGTTGGTTCTTTAAAGCAGAAGTAGGTAGAGTCTTGTTAAAGTACAAGTATCTTAACAGAAAATAACTTGGATAAAAGTCAGATTCACTCTACACCAACATGCAAACTCCACACAGGCGGGGCCGGGATTTGAACCCCGGTCCTCAGAACTGTGAGGTAGATGTGCTAACCAGTCGCCTACCGTGCCGCCCATTTCCCTTTATTTCAAGTATAATAAGTAAACCACTGTTTTTTAGTAAAATGATAATGCTCAGTCCTAGTTTTGAGAACAAAATACATGCACTACTACATGGGCTTCACTGGGAGAGAAGCAAAAACATACTTTCTTTTGTCTTCAAGGACAGCCAACAAAACAGGAAATCTCAAATTCGGACAAAGCAAAAATCAATTAAACCTAACACCATCACTATTCCACCAGATGGCGCCAAAGTAAAGCAGCGAGAGTTTCAGCAAATACGTGAACATGCGAATTCGTGATTGCCAAACCTCAAATAGGTGGGGATTCACAGTAATAAGTCACATCACAGCTGTGGCTAGTACATTTATTTCACTTGATAACATTTGTATTCGTTGTATAAGTATATATAAGTACTTATCATGAAGATGGGCAAACGTAATGGTCAAATTGGCTTTGCTTTCTTTTCTTTCCCTTTTTGTCTTTTTCATTTGATCTTTTTTCTCTTTTGTCATTTTTCTTAAAATTTTTGTCTTCTCCTTTTTTTTTTTTTTTTTTTTTTTCTTGTTTTAGATTCAAAATAGTCTCCTTTCATTTACCTTTTTTCTTATTTTTTTCCTTTTCTTTTTCCCGTCTTTGACTTCACTCTTGCATGGTGTATTCTCGACACCCCTTGTTGTGGCCACACCTTCTTTTGTGGGTTAAAAAAGATGCAAAAAAGCAAAGCGACTGATGCTGGCTGAACTGAATTCTCAAGAGAGCAGGCGCTTGGTGGGCTTTAATATTGTGCCCGGGAAGCGCCTCAATAGCACCTCATGCTCAACACACCCTCAGTAACGAGTGTGGGCCAAAATCCATCAGGTTTCTTTGTCACTGCAGTGCTCGACCGAGTTCACGGAGAGAATAATAATCGGCGTCAGTCTCGACAGACATTCACGCACGCCATCTCGTCGCATCCCCCCCCCTCCCATCATAAAGAAATGAACTCGCAATTTGTTGCAGCACTCTTGACACGATAAAAATCCAATGTGCGGCAGGAGAGAGAGACGTCACATTGAGAGACGGGGGGAGGTAAAGGAAGCACTTATTAAAAATGTCTCAGGTGAGCTTGAGGACCACAACAAACAACAAAGCGGCCCCGACACTCCTGCTGCAGAATGCAGATGAGCGCCTCTCTTGGTCATGCTCGCCATCTAGCTCTCAAATTATATGAAGGCTTTCTGTGCATTTTTAACGCAATTTAAAACAGTTCGCAGGTATCTTAACATGTTTTTGTCAAAATACCTCAAGGATCAAGAATTATATTACTATTTGCACACCCTATTTCTTGTCTTGCTGAAATCAGCTTGTTATAAGGGGCCGGTTCTGTCTCATACAAGTGAGCAACTCTACACTCCGCCCCATATACTGCTCAATGGCGAGCCTAGCTTTCATTACCTGACTACAATATAGCCCGGTGTGTGGGAAAAAAACAAAGCGAGTGATTAAAGACTAAAACCATTTTTCCTTGTGAAGGCAGCACTTTATACACTTCACTGTTGTTTATGTGCCACATGGAGACATTGACAAACACAAATACCCCGCTGCGTAGGCAACTTAACTGACCAATCCAGTTATGTGCTGCTTTTCAGAAGCTAGTAAGCTCATGCTAAAGAAAACCACACAATCATCACAAGAACATTGTGCCAGAAGCATTAAGGCTTGTCAGTATACACTTCATCCATATATTGATTCAGCAAATTCCAGTCTCTCAGGTTATTTCAGTCAGATGATAGTGGGGTTTTCTTTCGTTAACAAAAGGGTACTAACAATTTTCCTAATATAAAGGAACACGGCACCTACTGTGAAACAAACAGGCTCAGTTTTGTTCTTGGGCTGCTTTGTTTAAATCCGGCACTGGATGTTTTGAACCTGTGCTGGGTAAAAAAAAGTCTCAAGACTGTCAAGGCATTCTGGATCACTGTGCTGTCCAGTGTGAGAAAGCTTAGTCGCAATTACAGTTTCCAATGAGAGAGACACAAATACACGGCTAAAAAATAAGAATGGCTAAGAACAAAACATTGGACTATTCTGTAGAGTCCTGATATAAATACTATTGGAGAGCTGTGAAAGGAACTGAAACATACAGCCTGAAGATGGCACCCTTCAAACTCTCAGAATAGTGGGTACAAACATGGTTGAGACATGTTAAAAGACTCAGTGAAAGTTACAGAAATCGTTTGTTTCCAGTGATTTCCTCAAAACGTTGTGCAATAAAATAAGTTCAGGGTACCAAGGTGTTATAAGATAACTGATGGACCACAAAAATAAAACAGTGCCCGATTTTCATTGTTTAATTTTCACTACATTTTTATTCACTTCTAGAAGGATGTTTGGTTTTGTATTGTTTTGAATTGTCTTCCTTTCGTCAAGGCGATGAAAAGACTTTGCCCCCGGCTCCCACTCTGCTCATGCTATCCACCGAGGGATTGCTTTGCCCATTTGCACTGCTGAACCTCAACCCCGGAATCAAGCAGCTAATCACACCCTGCGCCGCCCTGACAACGGAGGGCGAGAGATCCCCCAAGCCAGGTAGAAAAAGTCAGAATTATACTCCACAGATGTTAAAGAAAAAAATGTTAGTTAAACTGCATGTTATAAATATGACTTTGTCTTCAACAGGTTCTTTGGCAGTGCAGCCCCCCAAATCTGCTGCACCCCCCGCGTCTGCCTTCCCAAACCTCGCTGTTACTTCAGTGGCTGCCTCATCATCTGCTGCACCCCTCTTTGGCCTTGTTCTTACACCTCCCACATCATCATCATCAGGCTTCACTTTCTCCATCCCGCCCATCAGCGGCAACTTGGCCCCTCCCACCTTTTCCCTGGGCTCGTCCATGCCTATCGGCTCAGGTGTCCCTGGCTTCTCGTTCGCCGCTGCCAAGCCTCCCACTGAAACCCCCTCAGCGTTCTCTTTCAGCACGCTCTCGAATAAAGTCGCTGTCCCGACACCCCAGAACCTCGCCACTCCCTCCGTTCCCGCAGTCAAACTCAATTTAAATGACAGGTAAAACATCCTTTGCTGGCCGTCAGTCACCTTTTGTATGGGGATATCCCACAAAATGGCTGCATCAGAGACATAACTGAAGTACTTATTATTAGTAGTAGTATTTATAAGACACCTGTGCCTTTCACACAGAATCCAGGGAACTGTGTGTGGTTTCAGACAACGGCATGGCATCCCACAGTTTGATAATTAGATGACGCCAGCATCTGGTGTGACGTATTAAATGGACAGTGGATTTAAACAGACTACACACCTCTGTTCAAATGCCAAATTAAACCAAAGTAAATAATTTCAATAGGCAGGGTTAAAGGGGCTGTGTATACTGCTACAGTCCCGGATTGGACATTGTGTAGAAAATTGCTGTGGTTTTTATAATCATGTACCAGTTGACTTAGTGCCACCATTCTGTGGAGCAGCAACTCCTAAAAAAAGACAGGAACATGCCTGCTTTATTTACAGTTCACATCCCACTTCTGTCACAGATCTACGCTTTTACTTTTGGAAAATTGCTTTTCGACTTCTTCTCCATTCCATGTCAAAGTGACACTGGAAAATTACAGCTTTTAAAATCAAGTGTCACCCCGCTTCGGTTACGGCTCTTATACTACCTCAGAAAGCGAAAATTTTAAGGCCGACTTCCTACCCTTCATTCCACGCCAGTGCTGTTCTTACAGAACAGTGACACTTAAAAAAGACAAGAAAATGCTGGCTTTGACAGACAGTGGAAAAGGGGCTTTACATAAAAGATGCCATCCCTCTGTTATGGCCCTGTCCTACTGCCAAAGGCGGACTATTGAGCGACTTTGCTATTCCGGTGGGAAAATGGCTACTTTTACAGGCAGTGTGAAAGAGGCTTTAAATTCTCTATTTTGAGTGAATATGTGTTGTTCTAGAGATGGTAGCAGTTAAGAGTTAATAGTTGTCAGTTGCACTCTTCTTATAAACCGTGCCCATTTTTTCCAAGGTTTTCAGCAGTTGAAGCTCCAGCAGCCCTTCCGCCCTCTTTCTCGTTCGTGACATCTATGCCCAAAAGTGTTGTCTCTCACGGCAGTGTGCCTGCCCTTGCTGCTATCACCACCAAGCCAGCGACCGTGTCAAGTAAGCGCAAATGTGAACTTTCAGTATCTCTTGTTCTTAATAGTTCATCTCAACCCTGGGTTGTTACTTTCATTTCCTACCTCCAGTTCAAACCAGTACATCACCTGTAGGACTCCAAAAACCATCCCCAGCTCCACAGGGCCGCATCCAAACCACACAGGTATTTTCTCTTTAAATTATATTATTAATCATTGTTGTTTCTTCTGACAACATGTATTAATTTATTTGTGGACAACTACATCGACAATGGAAGGATATATGCATGCTGTACATAAGCATAATGTGGAATTTCCAAAATACAGTGGGGCAAAAAAGTATTTAGTCAGCCACCAATTGTGCAAGTTCTCCCACTTAAAAAGATGAGAGAGGCCTGTAATTTTCATCATAGGTATACCTCAACTCTGAGAGACAAAATGAGGGGAAAAAAATCCAGAAAATCACATTGTCCGATTTTTTTTTTTAAGGATTTATAGTAAATTATGGTGGAAAATAAGTATTTGGTCAACAACAAAAGTTCATCAAATACTTTGTTATGTACCCTTTGTTGGCGTTGACAGGGGTCAAACGTTTTCTGTAAGTCTTCACAAGGTTTTCACACACTGTTGCTGGTATTTTGGCCAATTCCTCCATGGAGGTCGCCGAGGTCTCCTCTCGAGAAGTGATGTTTTGGGGCTGTCGCTGGGCAACACAGACTTTCAACTCCCTCCTAAGATTTTCTATGGGGTTGAGATCTGGAGACTGTCTAGACCACTCTAGGACCTTGAAATGCTACTTACGAAGCCGTTGCCTGAGCGGGATCATTGTCATGCTGAAAGACCCAGCCACATTTCATCTTCAATGCCCTTGCTGATGGAAGGAGGTTGTGTTTTTTTGGAAAAACTAAATATTTAATTGTAGTCACTTGTTGAATTATATTTTAGTTGTATTTAATTCAGAAAATATATGAAGTGATCATTTAATTAAACACTACACACAGAAAGTTTGTGACATTTGGTTTCAGGTGAAATCTCATGATGACCATAAAATGCCCTATAACCTTTACAGGTAAACTTAATTTGAGCTTCTTTTCAATGCTGTTCTCTAAGAAGGAGCTGAATTTAAAATTCACAACAGGTGTTTTATCCATAAATGGACCAATACATTTCCTGCTTTAGTTAGAATGGGTATTCAACAGTCCTCTTTATGCTGCTCATATTTTGACATCATGAGACCAAGATGACATCAACAGTATCTCATAATTGTGAGGCTTCAAACTGCAAGCTGTCAGAGAGCAGTGACCACTGACTTTAACGTCACCAACGTCATTAGCAGGTTGCAACCGAGGGACTGGAAGAGTCACAGAAAGGCAAAGAGGTAGGCGTCCATGTTTTTTTTTTTTTTTGTAATTATTATTGTTCAAACAACTGTTGTGATCAGCTCCTTGTTAAAGAACAGCAAGTTGTGCAAAAAGCACAGAAACATTGAACAGTTGGACATGCACATTCAACTGTTTCGAGAAGGTCAAGTTCATCTGTCAAGGTTAGTGCCTTTTAGATTCATCCAAAAATGTCACACGAAAGCCAAACAGCTTTGTGAGTAGTGTATGTAATCCTAGTTGTCTGCTTATCAACTAACATTAGTATTATAAGTATGTTATAACACGTTTGTCCATTTTGCTCTATTTTGACGACATCACAAGACACATTTTCGGAAATAGGCAGATAATGATGATTCACTTTGTTGTTAAATTCCAGACTTGACGCTCGGGCAGGCACTCCAGGAACCTAACTGTTATATACAAGCTATTAAAAAGTAAATTTTTCATATGTCCCCTTTGACATACACTGGACCCCTTAATGAAACTGCACGAAACACATGACAGAACGTTTTGCTGCTTTTTTCTTCAAATGTAATTGTATTGCTTATTAGTGGCTTTAAATTGTAGCAAATAGGGACTTTTTGGCCTCCAGTTACAGGCAGCTGGAGTCGGAGTAAAGCCGGTGGAGAAGCAGCAGCCTCCGCCAAAGAAAGAATTTGATCCCATCATGACTGGAATACTCGAGGAGGTGAGACTGACTCTTACAACAGAACTTGTTAAGGTTTTTAATTGGACGTCGTTTGACGCTCTCGTCAGATTTCACACTTCCAAAAGGAACTGGAGGATTTTAAGGCAAGGAGCTCGATGGCCGACTTTAAGGTTGGAACCAACGAGGAGATGAAGGAACTGAGAAAAGAGTCTGAGGATCTGAACATTTTCACCCTGGAGATTAAGGAAACCACAGAGGTAAGGTTTTTAGAAATGTGATGCACACATTTTAGTGAATGGTTAAATCTATAAAAAACTATCCTCTCCAGTCTCTGCACAGCGACATTGGTACACTGAAGACCACGCTACTGGAGGGTTTCGCCGGGGGAGAAGAAGCAAAGTCCCAGAGTGAGCTCAGCAGGGACCGAAATTACAGACAACTGCTGTACAAAAGACCCCTGGACCCGCGCAGTGAAGAACAGCTCAGGGTGAAAACACATGACCAAATTTGGAATCATTCCTTCCAGAGTCCGCAAGTGTCAAGTATAGGTCAGCTAACTAGTCTTAGCATGACACGCTAACATAGCAATTTACATATTTACTTGCCGTCTTGTCAAACACCACAAACAAATGGGCTCAAGCGGTTAAATCAGTCATAAAAGAAGTATTTTTGGTCTTTGGCTTGAGTCCAATCTAGCCAGCTAAACATAACAGGCCAATTAATGTGTTGAGACATATAAATATAAAACACAGTAGGTCAACTTTGGGGGTGCGTATTATACATGGGTGCGCATTATACACGAGAAATTGCGGTACATCTTGTACGCGTACAAGAAGTACATTGCACAAAATAGAAACCGAAACGATTGTCCATACATAAACTGTAATTCAGTCTATCAGCAATGTTATTTGTTTGTAAAATAGAATGCTGAGTTTTAAATTTGACGTTGGAGGTCTGATTAATCTGCTTCAATAGACTTAAGGGTTTTTTTGTTTGTCGTTCCCAGTGTTGAAAACAGAATTGGCAAAGGTGAATAATAATCTATAGACACAGCTATTTTTTATGATGGAACGTTGAAATCAGATATACTGGTGCGTTGATTCAGGCTGCAACTGTGTCCATCATTACAAGGTTGATTATTAAAATGACAAATATTGAAGCCATAATTTATTCACGATTATGACTGTCACATGGAAATGTTCTTGACAAAATTTTAAAAATGTGGAAATTCGGACAAATTTGGACAAATTGCTCTGGAATTGAATTTTTGTTATGTTGGAGCTCTGCTACTCGTTATTCTGGCATTTAGCAAATAGAAATAATTTTGGTAATCATAATTGACCTAAAAGAGGAAAAGGTTAGTCTGATTTTATGTCAGACAGTGAGGGAAGAAATAAGCCTGTGTGTCTTTTTATATCGTATATATGTAAACATCTGGTTTCAGCTCTCGAAATCCAAATGAAAGTTGGTCAATATTGGCTCCCGCTAAGTCTTTCCAAATGGGCTTGCGAGCTAGGATGAGAAGCTAAAATTAGCTGTCTACATCCTTACTCAGTGCCCCTTCTTGTCAAACAGCGCAAAAGATGGACCAAATGCACGACAACATCATAGACCATCCAAATGAGTCCTTCGTTCACCAAAAAGTCAGCCAATATCGTTTCCAACTGAAAACCAGAAAGCTACCTCGTTATCTATAGGGAGAAACTAACTTAATAGCTCCTTCTAGTCAAACAGCACAAACATATGGATGCAGTTGTTGGCCATTAGTCACAGAAGATCCTAATCAAAGTCCTTTGTCCACAAAAGGTTGGTCGGGACGATACTGGCTCCGGCTGAGAGTCCTCTCAAACCCGAATAGATCAAGTAACAGTCTACTAGATGGACTTAAAATAGTGGTCAAAGAAGATCCAAATCAGTCCTTTGCCCATTTGCTTCCCATGTAGGAGATTCGCCGGCTCTACCAGTACGTCATGTTCGCCGTGGAGGACGTCAACGGTGTTCTGGATGTGGAATGGGAGAAACACTTGGAGAAGAAGAAGAAAAGGTATGCACAAACCTCCCCTCATCATTTTGCAACTTGGCATTCGCATTAACCGTTGTTGATCACGTGGTGTGTTGGCAGGCACATCGTGGTGCCTGGGCGTGAAGGTCTGTTCACCACGCTGGCCAACAACCTGTACATCATCAACCAGCAGAAGAACAGATTGGACCAGCTGGTCAACAAGCTCACCTCACTGCATCTCTACAATAAGACAGAAGCTCCCATGGCCAACAGCAACATCGTTAAGTCCGGAAGGTAGGTCAATCACAGCAAAAATAGTTACCACTGTCGTTTTTTTTTGTTTAATTTATTTTCTTTCTTATGGTTGTAGTACAACAACTTTGTTCTCATAAAATTACTACAGTTTCTTCATATAATGATATTTTTTGCTGCGGAGAGCTCGTACTGAGAGTGATTTAGGTGGATACGCAGGAACACCTCATCCGCGCACACTCTGATCAGAGTGCGTGGCCAGTCACAGGAGGAGAGTCAATATGTCTTTAATGTTGACACACAATTCCAATTCACTGAGCTTGGATAACTCACTCAGTCCGCCTTGTACTGTCTGGTATATTCCTGTGTTATATATTCCTCAAAAACTTTCGACAGGCTTCAATTTAAAAAAGAACTCTGTAATAACTAATAATAATAATCCCGCAAACGCCGGCCAATGGACTGAATCTCTTTTTTTTTAGGACCCCTTAGCTGCCCAACAAAAGATAACTGATGTAAAATAGTGCCCAATGGTGCCCTTTAGGTGCCCAACAAGGTGCCTGACGCAAAATATCCGAATTTTGCATCAAACAGTGCCTGTACAAAAAGGCATTCATTTAATGTACAACAGATTTTCTTCTAATATTCTGACATTATTCTTGTTGGGGGGAAGAAAATCCTCTTAAAATTGCTACCCTTTTCCTCTTAGTATAACTATTTCTGTGCAAAATAAAACAAAAAATTCTCTTGACTATTACACTTTTTGTTGTAATATAGCGTCTTGGTTCTTGTCAAATTGAACTTTTTCTTAAAAGTGTGAAATCAAAATAAAAATTTAATGGAATTGGGACTTGACTCACACATTGTATTTTATCTAAATATTACAGCTCGGAATATTGGACCTTTTTATTATTGTAATGTGACAACTGCTTTTTTAAGTCAGGTTTCCACGTAAAGTTATGGATTTTTGTAAGCATAAAATTAGGATTTTCTTTTTTATATTGAAGTTATTACTTTATTCCTGTGATAATTTGACTTTGGTCTCAGAAATTATGTATGTATTCTCATAAAATGACACCTCTTTTCTTTTAAAATGACGACTTGATTCATGCAAAATTAGATTATATTTTCTCTGAATGTGACAGCTCATGTTCCTAATTTTATAATTGTAATATAACCATTTTGTTAAAATAAGTCGTTTCTGCGTGAAAGGATTTTTTATTTTTTTTAATCATAGTTTTTATTTCTTCATCCTAAAAAAACTTTAGTCTCGTACATATACATCTCGTATTTATTACATATTTTATCCCTCTTAAACTTACAGCCTATTTCTTTTAAAATTAACTCTTTTTCACAAAAGAAACCTAGGAATTTTATAACTTTTACAATTGTGCAACTACGTTACAACTTTTACATTACACCTGAATTTTTATTGTAATTTTATGACTTAATTAGATTTTTACATACATACAAATCAGTCGCCTTTCGGCGAAATTCGGAGCGGTACGGAAAGTATTCAGACCCCCTTAAATGTTTAATTCTTTGTTGTATTGCAGCCATTTGCTAAAATAAATTTTCTTTTGTTTCTCATTAATGTACACACAGCACCCCATATTGACAGAAAAAAATGGAATTGTTAAAATTTTTGCAGATTTATTAAAGAGGAAAAACTGAAATATCACACAGCCATAAGTATTCAGACCCTTTGCTCAGTATTTAGTAGAAAGCACCCTTTTGAGCTAATACTGCCATGAGTCTTTTTGGGAATGTTGCAAGTTTTTCATACCTGGATTTGGGGGTCCTCTGCCGTTCCTCCTTACAGATCCTCTCCAGTTCTGTCAGGTTGGATGGTGAATGTTGGTGGATAGCCATTTTCAGGTCTCTGCTGAGATGCTCCATTGGGTTTAAGTCAGGGCTCTGGCTTGGTCATTCAAGAACAGTCACAGAGTTCGGAAGCCACTCCTTCGTTATTTTAGCTGTGTGCTTCAGGTCATTGTCTTGTTGGAAGGTGAACCTTCAGCCCAGTCTGAGGTCCTGGGCGCTCTGGAGAAGGTTTTCGTCCAGCATATCCCTGTACTTGGTCGCATTCATCTTTCCTTCGATTGCAACCACCTACAGCTGGGAAAACACCCCCACAGCATGATGCTGCCACAACCATGCTTCACTGTTAGTACTGTATTAGACAGGTGATGAGCAGTACCTGGTTTTCTCCACACATACCGCTGAGAATTAAGGCCAAAAAGTTCTATCTTGGTCTCATCAGACCAGAGAATCTTATTTCTCACCAGCTTGGAGTCATTCGGGTGTTTTTTTTTTTTTTTTTTTTTTTTTTTTTTTTTTAAGCAAACTCCATGCGGGCTTTCATGTGTCTTGCACTGAGGAGAGGCTTCCGTCGGGCCACTCTGCCATAACGGCCCGACTGGTGGAGGGCTGCAGTGATGGTTGACTTTCTAGAACTTTCTCCCATCTCCCGACTGCATCTCTGGAGCTCAGCCGCAGTGATCTTTGGGTTCTATTTTTTACCTCTCTCATCAAGGCTCTTCTCCCCCAATTGCTCAGTTTGGCCAGACGGCCAGCTCTAGGAAGGGTTCTGGTCGTCCCAAACGTCTTCCATTTGAGGTTTATGGCGGCCACTGTGCTCTTAGGAACCTTAAGTGCAGCAGAATTTTGTTTGTAACCTTGAACAGATCTGTTTGTAACCTTGAACAGATCTGTGCCTTGCCACAATTCTGTCTTTGTCTGAGCTCTTCAGGCAGTTCCTTTGACCTCATGATTCTCATTTGCTCTGACATGCACTGTGAGCTGTTATCTTATATAGACAGGTTTGTGGCTTTCCTAATCAAGTCCAATCAATATAGTCAAACACAGCTGGACTCCAATGAAGGGGTAGAACCATCACAGCAAAGGGTCTGAATACTTATGTGATATTGCAGTTTTTCTTTTTGAATAAATCTATAAAAATTAAAACAATTATGTTTTTTTTCTGTCAATATGGGGTGCTGTATGTACATTAATGAGGAAAAATTGAACTTAAATGATTTTAGCAAATGGCTGCAATATAACAATGAAAAACCTAAGGGGGTCTGAATACTTTCCGTACCCACTGTGTATGTATATATGTGTATGTGTATGTATATATGTGTATATGTATGTGTATGTATATATATATGAATACATGTATACGTATATATATATATATGTATATATCTAATGAGGAAGACTCTTTAACGTTCCTTAAAATCCAAAATAATGGGGCTATCATTCTGATATTTTCAGAGGTTGAAGTGGGCATAGGAAGATACATCCATATACATTTTGGTAATGATCGCTTGCAGATTTGTGACATTAAAGCAACGTTGAGCGTTTTTTATATAAGGGTAACATTCTGTAAAATCCAAAATAATGGGGCAGTCATTCTGATATTTTTTAGAGGTTGAAATTAGCATAGGTAGAGATGTCCATATACATTTTAGTAACATTTACTCGCAGTTTTGTGACATTAAAGCGACGAACTTGTAGGAAGACATTTAAATGTTCAGTAAAATCCAAAATAATTGCGCAATCTTTCTGATATTTTCAGAGATTAAAGTGAGCCTAGGTAGAAACGTCCATATACATTTTGGAAATGATTGCTTGGAGTTTGGTGATATTGATGCACTTCATGAGCCTTTTCTCTCTATTTTGTATTGAGGAGTCTCCAAAACGTCTCCGGAAATCGAATATGACTGAATTAGTGTTCTATTTCAGCGCTACTACTTGGCGATATTGCTAGTTTCCATCACGAAGATGTCTCCGCAACCCGTGGAGACTCAAGTGCCAGTGGGCCTGGCAGCGCGTTGCGTGGCAGCAGTCGCACATTGGTGTATGAATGTGTGGCTGAATGGGTGAATGTGAGGCTTTGTAAAGCGCTTTAGGCACTGTGATAGTGTAGATAAAGCGCTATGTAAGTGCAGTCCATTTAGGTCGCCAACTAGTCTCGAGGCCAGCGAGAGAGGTCCTTTAGACATCACGGATGGTGTAGTGGTACATTCGCATTACTTCGGTGCAGGCAGCGTACGTTCGGTTTCCACTCAGTGACGGTGTGAATTTGAAAGTGAATGGTGGTCTGTCCCTGTATGTGCCCTGCAACTGACTGGTGACCAGTCCAGGCTGTTGTCTGCATTTCGCCCAAAGTTAGCCGAGATAGGCACCAGCTCCCCATGGCCCTCAACAGGATTAGTGCTATAGAAAATGGGTGGATATTTGTTAGTGTGTCTCCTTCAGCCTGTTGCCATAAATGCATATTTTATTATCTTTTGATGACAGTATGGAAAGCAAGCTTGATAGTTTGAGGGATGCGCTGCTGAAGGCCCGACTAGACACCGCCTCTCCTAAAGCCAAAAGCCCATCACCAGGTAAAAATGACTCGATATTTGTGTATATTACGGACAATGGAAGACCACAAAATGTTTTTCCCATCCAGTGAAGATATCGCCAGTTAAACAGTCCCAACTGCGTAACTTCCTCTCCAAGGGGCACATGCCTCCTGTTCGCTCAACTGCACCAGGTACTCATTCAGGCTATAAAAATATGGACTAAGCAACTTTATTGCTAAATCACACTTTGTCATCTAAATATTCCTTTCTCTCGCCAAGCCAACCTGTCCCGCTCGGTCTTCCTGTCGCCCAAATACTACGAAGACCTGGATGACGTGAGCTCCACCTCGTCCCTTTCGCAGTCCATGGAGCCTCACCTGCCTCACTTGGAGGTTGAGGAGGAGGAAGAGGAGGAACTGCAGCCCGAGTGCCTACCTATTGCCACCGCCGCCGCCCCTCCTGCGTACCCCCGACACCCCACTGTGGTGAGGACCCCCTCCATCCAGCCCGGCTTCGGAGCCATCCAGTCCACGCCCTTGAGCAAAATGCAGTCAGTGCCAGGCATGGGCTTTGGGCTGAGCCCTATTGCCAGCCCTAGTAAGTCAAATATTATGATATTACAACTATATTCTTGTAAAAATAAAACCTTTTATTTTCCTATTTCCTAGTTTTACTTCTAAAATTTCAACTTTTTTGTGATATTACAAAATAATTCTCACAACTTTTCTCTTTTCCAACTATTTTTTGTAACACTGCACCTTACTCACAACCCAAATACAACTTTATCCCCTTAAAATTGCAGCCTTTTTACAGTAATTCAGATTATTCTTGTGATGTTACAATGTAATTCTTGTAAAATATTATTTTTATTGGAATATTACTATATTTTGTAATATTTGTTTTCAACTCATAAATTATGCCTTTTTCTAGTAGTATGATTTCGTTGTAAAAAACTTTTTTTCCCCATGTAATCAATCAGTACAACTTAATTTGCATAATATTACACCTGTCTTCCTAAATTTTTTCATTTGTAATGTTCTGACTTCAGTCTTGTGAAATTATGACTCGTAAAATAATTTTCTGGCAATAAGACATTTTATTGTATATTTCAACTTAATTGACTTAAATTTCACTTTTCATGTAATTACTGCTTTACTCTTGTAAAATTATCAAAACTACTGTACTCGTTTTCTCAGTATCTTTCACCTACTTTGTAATTAAAAACAAAGTTCTCTCATCTCGATTATCATATTACAGCTTTATTCTTGCAATATGGCTTGTGAAAATACGGGTTTTAAATAACAATTTTCTTGTACTATCCATTTTTTTCCCGTTTTCTCATATTACGATTTTGCTCTTGTAAAACTGCTACCCTTTTCAAAAATATTTTTTTTTCTCATAATTCTGACTTTGTATTAGTATTTACCTTACCCCATTCTCATAACTACAGTTTTCTTCTTCTCTTGGTGTTACTATAGTTCTTTTCTTCACGTTTATGATTTCAAACATGCTAATTATGTGACTGTCATTTCAGTTCCCACCAATAAGATCAACCTGAGTGGCGCTGAGAGCACAGCCCTTGCCACCAAAACAGTCAAGCATGGTGCACCGCCTGCCGAGAGGACCGTGCCCGTTACCATCCCAGCCCAGCAGGCCGCTGCCACGGCTGCGCTCCGTAGGCTGATGGCAAATCAGAAGACGGGTAAGGCTAGCATGCAAAATGCTCCTAAAAAGGCGCTTAATGTGCTTTTTGTTTACAGTTCAAACCTGTTCCAAGGTGTCTAACTAGCAAAAATAGGTCAAGGATCAAGAATTATATTTTATATATTTACACGCCCTATTTCTTGTCTTCCGGAGACTAGCCTGTTTTGTGGGGGTGATCTCGTCTTGTTCAAGTGAACGACTGTATGCCCAGCTTTCATTAGTGTTGCAACTTGCACAGAGCTCAAAGTGTGAGAGGTGGGGAAAAAAAGCAAGCACCCATAAAGGCAAAAGCATTTTTACCCATGGAGTCAAAACTTCATACACTGTACTGTTTGCATGTGGCATAGGGATACCAAACACAACCCTAGGGTTGGGACTGAGTCTTAGCCGAGAAGCCTTAACGACGTGGGCCCAATTAAAACTACTAGTCATCAACCAGGACTAGGGCCGAACTGTTTGGGAAAATACTCTTACGCGTGATTGCAACTTAGCATGCAATATTTCGGGAGGAAGTTTATCTTCAGCATTATTCACTAAACACAAGAAATAAATTATTCTATAGTATGACCAACCCAGCATTGGATACAGCCAACAATTAAACAACTCTTTCCTGTAGGCCACGCCTAAATGTTATGATGAATTATGAAGAACAAATCTTTATTTTACTATTGTTAAAAAATATATATTTTTTTTACTTTTCATCACAGTAGATTATTGACTTAATTCAACTTCATGCCTTGTAAAAATGTATTGCTATATAATGATGCTCTTGTCAGACGCACTGCTGTCAGTTTCAGCCGAGGATAGAGATAAAGTCGAGTGACAGTTTTCATCACTAAGATGTGCGTACAAAAGAGGTTTAAATGAACTATATTAAATGTTAATTAATGTTCTTATCAATTAAAGTACAAGTGTTGAGATGATTCACTTGTTATTCGATAATCATCAAAAATGATTTTAAAGACTTTATATAGAATTTTATCAAATTCAAACTTTTTAGTTGAAGATAAATATCCATCCATCCATTTTCTGTAGCACTTCTCCTCACTAGGGTCGCGGGCGTGCTGGAGCCTGCCCCAGCTATCTTCGGGCGAGAGGCGGAGTACACCCTGAACTGGTCGCCAGCCAATCGCAGGGCACATATAAACAAACAACCATTTGCACTCACATTCACACCTACAGGCAATTTAGAGTCTTCAATCAACCTGCACCGCATGTTTTTGGGATGTGGGAGGAAAGCGGTGTACCCGGAGAAACCCACGCAGGCATGAGGAAAACATGCAAACTCCACACAGGCAAGGCTGGGATTTGAACCTCGGCCCTCAGAACAGTGAGGCAGATGTGCTAACTAGTCGTCCACCATGCCACCAAGATAAATATTGACATTCTAAATCTTTCGTGGTAAATATTAGTAGGATAACTTTAGATGTTAGATAATTGTATCAGATTACAAAAGCAGGACAAAGTCGTCTAAATTACATAAGGGAGAGTGGGTGTGACTATGTATGTCGTGGGCCCCCAAATGACTTGCTACGTACAGTCCTGCTTCGAGCCAGCGCCGCTGCCGCCGCTCGGCATGTCAACCGAAGTGGGATTAGCGGCTCGTGGATTGAAGAAGAAAGCAGCTAGCTAGCTGTGAGAACTGAAGTGAATTGCAGGACACATTGACCATTGACACTTCAATCGTACGTTGTGATGATAAATATGCGTGCTTCAATTGGGCGCCAAGCGGCATCAGGTCTTGTCTTCCCCGATGTGCCACTCCCCGCAGCTGGGAAAGAGCCTGATTGAGCCTGACTGCTTCGTCAGGAGCGGATGGATGGCGGATTGAAGCATTTTGTGAAGCGGGGGGAAAACTAGAATGTGAATGAATCAGCACGCTCAGGCAATTTTTATTTACCAGGATGTCAAAAGTGGGCAATATTGGCTTTGGGACATTCTGTTTCAGTTAGCCATTGGCGAGGAGGAGAACGGGCAGCGCGAACCCTGCAACTCCCACAATGTCGCCGAGCAGTCAAGTTTGTGCTGCTCATCAGAAGCTAATGCTGTTGGCAAATGTAAATCTTTGCATCCAACAAACCTTGACCCATCTCTGCTTAACATTTTGCTTTGATGCGATGTTTTACCCCTTAGCGTCCAGACTGCAAATGAATGGTACTTATTTGAAGCCATCACTGGCCAATTTACAATATTCCCATGATAGTGCTTATGTATAGAATGGCGGCTAAACTCCGGCCATGTCTCAAAAGTGGCTCTGGATCTTCGGGCATTCTTAGCTGCCAAGTCATGAGCGGAGACTTGTGTGGGAGTGATTATTGTGTAAATTAGCCCCTTTGTTGCAGAATAGTGGGGCAGAAGTGCCTGCTCTCACACTTTTTTCCCCCTAAATTTCACATTTTACGGGTTGGTAGGCCCTCCAGACACCCAACTCTTTGTATTTAAACAATTTAAAAATTCAGTTTTCCATAATTATCCGATAAATCTCCTTTAAATCCACTAACGTGGCAATGCTTGTTCCAGTCACCGGGTGGCGACAGAGCATTCCATGCAAAACAAGACTTTGCTCATGGCAGCCTCACTTTCTCAATGTTTGTTTTTGAGCTCTTTTTAAAAAAACAAAACTAAAACATTTGTTTTTCTTGCAGGCGTTAGCACCTCCTTGACAGAGTCCACCTTAAAAACCGTGCCCCAAGTGGTCAACGTCCAGGAGCTGAAGGACAAAGGGGCTCCTGTGTCAACCCTCGCCACTATCAGGTATTCTCCTTTTACACTCAACGTGATCTGCACACAAACAGTTTGAATTTAAAGCAAATGTTCTCCTCACCACACTAAGACACTGCTCAGTTAACTTTAAGCACATGATGTAGTCATTGCGCTGCATCATGCCTTGTATCCATTTGGATGCATGCCTGTTGGTGAATGGACACTCAGCCTTGACCTTGGTAATGATAGCCTTCCCATATTTATATTATTATTAATTTTTTAATTTGAATTATTATTATTTTTTTAAATTATTATTATTTTGCACAGTGAAAGGAGGCAAAAGAGGTACTACAGGACGACATTCACCAAAGACTCGTCTACGTATGGACATTGGGTTAAGGATGGATGGGCATTGGATTAAATTTCCCAAAAAATAGAAAAAAAACAACTTCTTTTGATGTTTTAAGTATGTTTCAATAACCTTTTAAGTATTTATTTGCGCTTATGCATTATTCACATGTATACATTCTTAATTTTATTTAATGAATTACATGTTTAAATATAAAAACTAATCAATTCAATTATTGTAAAATTACAACCTTATTCTTGCAATACAAAAACATTGACAAACCCTAAAATATTTATAAACCGTTATTTTATACCTACTGTAAATGTACCACAAAGTATAATCCCAAAACAGTTTATCATTTCAAATTCATTTTACAGCATCACCCTTAAAAAGAAATGGCATACAGATGAGGTGATTTAAATTTTCTCATTTCTTCCGCTAACAACCCAGGCTAGGCTTGGCTCCTCCCTGACAGACAAAGCTCTTTTGTCAGTCTAGATGCATCACTTCAACATGCTTCCCTGTCACCATTTTACAACTTTCCGATTAGATAGCGCTTTGGCAGCCAAAGGTTTCCACCAAGAGTTTTTCAGCAAATAGCTTGGGATAGGTTCCGCAAAACCGCAAGTCGGTGAATTTGTGAATATTGAACATGCTAATATGCGAGGGATTACTGCAGTACCACTTTTTTCAATGTTTTTTTCTTTCATATTTCAACTATCATTTGGTGATATTGCAACTTCTCATAAAATTACATCTTTTTCTCGTAGCATTGCGATAACCTTTTATATACGTTTTTATACCTTTTACCTCAACTATTGTAAAACACAACTTTGTTCTCCTAAAATGACTGCCTTTTTCTTGTCCTAAAACCATTTTATTCTGATAAAATGGAAACTTCTCATGAAGAAAAAAAGTTACGACTGTCATAATAATATTTTTGCAAAATTACAACTTTTTTCTCGTAATATGAAAAAATAAAGCGAGTGCCCGTAAAGGCAATAAAACCATTTTCACTTGTGGAAGCAGAACTTCATACAGTGTGTGTGTGTACGGCGCGCACACACACACACACACACACACACACTAGACATCTTTGTTTTCAAATTCTAACAAAAAGTGCCCAAAAGATGAGCATTGCATCAATATCCCAATATTTATAGACCTGAATGTATAGTGGAGAAGCAAAAGCACTTATTGACCTTGGCTTTTTGTCCGTTTTACCGCAACCAAGTCTTTTAACCCAAAACCTCCATTGACAGTCGTTTAAAGATAGCTTTTGGTAGACCAGACAGATCAGGAGTGTAATTGTTCACATAGAAAAACTCTTACATGTGCCTTTTCTGTTCTCTTTTGCAGTTCATCAACAACAGACCCAGCAGCTGTGCCCCTGCAGGTTCCTGCTCCAACTGCATCCATCCTGCCCAAACGAGTGAGAAAAAACAATTAGAATAGTGTCCCAGGGTGTTTATTTACTCAACTGCAGATGGGGGAGGCCTTTATGTACAACATTTATTGATTAATATTAAACAATATCATCAGTGTATTACAATTTGTCAAGTGGAACTAAAGTCTTGCAGCCCCCTCAGCCACAGTGATCTTTGGGTTCTTCTTTACCTCTCTCACCAAACCTCTTCTCCCGAGATTGCTCAGTTTGGCCGGACGGCCAGCTCTGGGAAGGGTTCTGGTCGTCCCAAACTATCTTCCAATTAAGGATTATGGAGGCTACTGTGCTCTTAGGTCCCTTAAGTGCAGCAGAAAGTTTTTTGTAACCTTGGCCAGATCTGTGCTTTGCCACAATTCTGTGTTCTGAGCTCTTCAGGCAGTTCCTTTGACCTCATGATTCTCATTTGCTATGACATGCACTGTGAGCTCTAAGCTCTAATATAGACAGGTGTGTGGCTTTCCTAATCAAGTCCAATCAGTATTATCAAACACAGCTGGACTCCAATGAAGGTGTAGAACCATCTCAAGGATGATCAGAAGAAATGGACAACAGAGTTAAATATGAGTGTCACAGCAAAGGGTCTGAATACTTATGGCTGTGTGATATTTCAGTTTTTCTTTTTTAATAAATCTGGAAAAATTTCAACAATTCTGTTTTTTTCCATCAATATGGGGTGCTGTGTGTTCATTAATGAGGGAAAAAAATAACTTAAATTATTTTAGCAAATGGCTGCAATACAACAACAAAGAGTTAAATATTTAAGGGGGTCTGAATACTTTGCGTACCCACTGTAAGTGGAGACGCCAGGCAACTTATGCCGTCTATTCCATTTATTTTTTGAGGAAACACACAACATAATTATTCTTAACTATCACCATTAAACTTTGATGTGCTTCAATACATTTATTTAGGCCCTTTAGTGGTGACAGAGCAATGTTATAAAAATCAAATCTCTTATCATTTATTGGGGGATACCTTTTAAGGCTCTGGCCACATGTTTAAAGAAAAGTATATGTAACCAAAGCAATCCACCATATTCTTCAATGTCGTTGGTAAAACCTTGTTCTGCAGAATCCAGTCCTTGGTGTGCAAAAGCCAACCATGGAAAGCACAAGCGCTCCACAAGCGAACTTCATGTTTGGTGAGTCCAGACTGCACTTAAATGTGCAATTTTTCATAGTTTGTATTTCCTGTTTTTGTTGCAAATGGACAGGACGACAATTCTCGATAAGTACTGTCCTTATATTGTAATGCCACATTGGGATGATAATTTTTTTTTTTTTTTTTTTTTTTTCAGGTCAGTCTGCCAAAGCTGACACAGCCGTTGCTCCTGCTAGCTCAGCTGAGTTGAATATCAGCAAAGGTTTCTCCTTCACTTCAACGTAAGTCCTCTCGGGAATAAAAATATTACAATCTAATATTTCTATTTAAAATATATCCAATATAAAAAAATTAGGGCTGGCTTATGTAGTGTTCGTACCTATGCCAGGGAAGCCCACTAGAAGATGATGTGTGCGGTCATGTGACTTCATTGTGTAGTTTGATTGGTGAACTAGACTCAAACATCACTCGCGCTCAAATTGGATTGCAGCCAACAGCGCCCAGTGCGGAAGTCAAAGTAGTCTAAACAGATAGGTCGCGCACGAAATATTTGGTAAATACGCAATAATTGGTAAATGGAAGTAGCGAGCGGAATTTAGATTATTGTAACAGATTAAAAGTAGCGTTTCTTTTTAACATAAATACTCGAGTAAAAGTGTGCCGTATTAAAACTACTTTGACAAGTACAATTCATCCAAAATCCTACTTAAGTAAATGAGCGCGTGACTACCCACCTCTGTATAAATTCACACACACACACACGCATATATATCATACATGGTCATGCTGTACCTCCCCAAAAATGGGTGCGACCAAATCATGTACTGGTCTGACCAACTGGAAAAAGTGCGACCAGTGCAAAAGTTAGTGTGGAGCCCTGTTTATACATATGATTTGAGACTTTTTTTTGTGTGTCCGTCTTCCGAAATAAGTATTCTGGGTATTAAAGTAAAACAGTAAAATATACATATAATTGTTTCTTCTTTTCCAGCCCATCAAGCTTCAGTTTTTCATCAGTCACTCCAGCATCTGGAATACCACCAGGTAAAGAGCTTCATGTGTTATAGAAGACATGTGCTTTTCCCCCCCCCACAATTTCAAACATTTCCAAGGTGTCTTAATAACATGTCTCATCAAAATACCTCAAGGATCAAGAATTATAGCACAATTAATATCCACTTTTAACAGCTTGACTGAAATAAGCTTGTTTTGAGGGAGCGGGCCTTTCACATGCAATTCGCCCCCTCTACTGCAGGATCACTGCAGTAGAGATTCTGCAGAGTATGGATTCTGTTGTCATGCCAATGAGGGATGGATCGAAGAGGTGGCTACTTGTTGAGCCCCAAGCATGTTGTAGTTTTATGTGTGGAGGCAGCACTTAATTACCAAGGCGCCAAATGACACTTCAACTTGTGTGCGGATCCGTGCATGTGGATCACGCAGAAGACATTGGCCATCCACAAATACCCCGTCCCCCATGTCGACAACTTCGCCGAACAGCGGCTTTTGCTGTTTCATCTGTGCAGCCAACAAAACTCAATGCATCTCTGCTTACTTTTTCAATGGCAAATCTTTACGAAGTCTAGCTGCATGAGTGTCGAACCTCACTGTAGGGGCGGGTTTTTTGTGAATTTGATGGTTTCTGATGTCGCAATTAGTCAAAATTCAGAAATGCTCACTTTTTCAGAGAAAGGCAGCGAACAAAAATGTACTTGTTTTTTTAATGTCACTCTCGATGGGTGGGCAGGCACCCCATGGTAGGGTTTGCACAGTGTGCTGGTATTAAAATTAGGGTTGGGAACAATAAACCGATGCGACGGGATATCTGTTCGTACAGTGACCAAGTCAGAGTTTTGGCATCATGACAACATGACTTTCAGAGGACCAAATGTTTGTATACAAACAAGTAAAAAGCAAATTTTCCATAACGTCCTCTTTTATATTCCTTGTTTCTTTAGTGAAGGATGTGAGTGAGTTCTCCTTTGTTGGAAATGGCAAGATGATATTTGGTCAGACCGTAGAGGAGCCATCAAAGTCCTCCTCGGCTGCCCTAACTGCTGCTGCGTCGGCCACACAGCCTCCATCAGCGGAAACCCCCATACCCGTTTCTACAATAGCTTCTGCCAGGATACAACCTCAACCCCCTAAAACGACCGGAGGAGAAACTTTAGGCAGTTTCTCCGGGC
The DNA here is from genome assembly GCF_024500275.1 of Phycodurus eques. Classification (NCBI taxonomy): domain Eukaryota; kingdom Metazoa; phylum Chordata; class Actinopteri; order Syngnathiformes; family Syngnathidae; genus Phycodurus; species Phycodurus eques. The sequence continues at coordinate 8,495,980 of NC_084539.1, forward strand.
TACGTGTTGGTCAAGGAGAAGAAGCTAAAGATTCCCCTGCCAAATCGACCCCTGCAAACAGCGCTTTCACCTTTGGAGGGGCTGGAATTGGCAAAGGAACGGTGCAGTTCAGCTTTGGCGGTGATCGAAACTCCGCTGGAGACTCTCTTGAAACCGACTTGTCCAAGTCTAGTAGTTTGTTCAAACCTCCAGAGACCACCCCCAAGCTGACCTTCTGCGTGACCGCGTCCAACACCCCTGCCTCGGGGATGCAGACATCTTTCAGCAGCCTCCTTGCGGCCGCCGAACCAACGGAAGACCTCAAACCAGTCCTGCAACCTTCAGATCTCCCATCGCCGCCTGAAAAAAGCCCTTCTCCAGAGCCTTCTGTCATGGGTGTCACACCGTTAGAAACACCCAAGCCTTCACCAGATGCGCCCGCCATTAAAGACCCTGATGCTGTTCCGGATGCTCCCGCTTCAGTCTCAGCAGCGGAAGCAACCCCACCGGCTCCAGCAGTCATCGTGGCAGATGCTAACCTGAGTGTCACATCGGTTGCCCCTGTGGTTCCCGTCTCCCAAGTAGCCCCAGCGGCATTCCAGGTGTCCACTCCTGAGAAGCCCGGGTCCATTTTCACTCAGCCCACGACGACTGATAGGAGCTCTCCCGCTGTGACTGCAGCCGTAAACGCGACTGCTGCCCCTGCGGCTGCTGTCCCTACGGCGGCTGACACCGCAAGTGCTGCCCCCTCTGCCGGCACCGTCACGGATGGCAACCCCGCTTTTTCAGTCGCTTCCACCACCAGTGTTGCCACTGTGTTCGGACAACCTGCCGCAACCCCTGCTGTCTCCACAGCCCCCACAGCGTTTGGCTCGTCCACCTTCGGCACATCAACTGCAGGCGGATTCGGCAAGTCAGTTTTCGGTCAACCGAGCGCCTTTGGCCAGCCCACAAGCAACACAGCAACGCCCGGTGGCTTCTCCTTTGGACAGTCCGCATTCGGCGCAAGCACCAGTGCTGCCACCACCGGAGGAGGCAGTCTTTTCGGAGCATCCACGCCGAGCAACGCCAGTTCCTTTTCTTTCGGCGCGAGCACAATTGCCAACACATCCAGCAGCACTGGCACCGGACTGTTTGGACAGAGCACCACCTCTGCGTTCGGACAGAGCTCCACGTTTGGACAAGGGTCTCTATTTGGGAGCAACACCACCACATCCTCCTCTACAGGATTCAGTTTTGGTCAGCCATCAGGTAGGTTTAGTCTCTCTCTCTGATTTTGTTAGGGCCTCTTAAAATTGCTGTATTAATATTCCATTAAATTTACTGCCTTTTTGAGGGCATCAGCATACCCCGAAACAAACAAACCAATTTTTGCACTTGCCTACTACATTCCATGGAAAATGTATTTGGGGTTTCTCCAACACAACCACCGCAAACTCAAAAAAAAAGTTTCACTGATCAACATGTAATTGGTTGGACATGTCTTATCAAAACAGCAGGCCCAAAAAAGTCTGAAGGACCCATGCCCAAAATTGTACAGTAAGTCTGACATTTTGAGCAAATTTTAAGGTTTGTGCTTTAAACTACTACTAGGAAATTTGGGCAAATGAGCCTCAATCAAAGGTTTCCTTGACATTTGGGTAATGATACATTTGAAAGCTTATTTGCATACGCTGTCTAATGTGGAACGAGCATGGCATTAAAGTTTGACTAATTTGGAGGATTCGCCAAGAAAAAGGGAGTTCGAGGTCTAGTTCCTCGCTCCTCGCAGTTTAAGTTGGGGCCTGAGCACCAGGCGCTGTAAAGGTCCTCTTGGAATTACTGTTTTATTGTTATGTCAATGAATTAATTGCCTTTTTGTGGGCCATTTTGTTTTTAAGCTTGCTTACTTCAAGCATATTTTGACAAATTCCTACTAGGGAAGAGGCCCCAATCAGAAGCAGGTATTGTTGACAGGTGGGGGACACAAAACATATTTGCCTACGGGATCGCACGTGGGTAGAGCACTGCGTCAAAATTTGATGATCATTTTGAGGATTCTCGAAAAGTTAAAAAAAATAAAATAAAATACATTCTCCAACACCAGTTTCACTGATGTCTACTGACAAATTTAAAGAAACCATACCTGAAATTAAACAGCAAGTCAGCATTTTGGGTGAATTCCAGCGCACGAAATCCTATGAGGTAATTTGACCCAAAGGAGCCAAATCAGAAGCAGGTAGAGTAGACAGATTGGCGTGAAGCTTTTTTGCATATGTCAGCTGAACTGGGTGGACTGGTGTAAAAGTCTGATCATTTGGCGGCTTCACCATGAAAATGAGGGTTCAAAGGCCCGTTCATTTCTGCTGTAATTATCTTGTTGCTGTGTTGGGCATAAATAAAGGTGTTCTTTGATCAACTAAAAAAAAGTTTCTGACCTACAGGTTTTGGATCATCTCCTTCATCTGGGTTTGGCCAGCAAGCCAACACGGGGAGTGTATTTGGAAGGGTATAATTTTTTTCTGTCTTTCAAGAACCATATTTTTTTAACTGCACAGTGAGTATGACTTCTCTCTCAGCTGCAGCAGCCGTCGAGCGGAGGTCTGTTCGGTTCCAACGCCACCAGTGCAGCAGGCTCACCAGGCAGCAGCCTCTTCAGCGGCCTGGGAGGCAAGCCGAGTGAAGACGCCGCCAACAAGAATCCATTTGGTCTGACTGCTTCCCCTGGAGGGTTTGGGCAACCTACTCAGACTGGTATGACCAGTGCTGTCAAATGTTACACGGAACGGAATTTACGGCTGTAAAACTGATTGTGCCGGATATTGGGGCAAAATAAAATCCAGCGCCTGACATGACCGGCGCGACCACATTGAACAGCTGCTTGGTGCACACTATTTTATTAAAGGTATATTATTAGTAATAATAATAAATATTTGTAATATAAGATGACCTTTATTCGTCCCACAATGGGGGAAATTGCATTGTTTCAGCAGCAATTGGGGATATAGGAAATATAAATATGTAATATAAATAGCATGCAAGAGAAGACGTACAAGAAGTACATTGCACAAAATGGAAACCAACACTATTGTCCATATATAAATTATCCAATTCAATCAGCAATGGTATTGGTTTACAAAATTGTGCAGTTGTAGTCGGAATAGTTTTAATTTTGACATTTGAGATCTTATTAATGTGATGTAATGGACTTTTTTTTTTTTTTTTTTTGTTAGCGTTGTTGAAAACAGAATTAGCAAAAGCGATTTAATCCATAAATATATTTTTTATGATGGCACGTCGAAATCTCATAGACTGGTACTTTGATTCAGGCTGCAAGTGTGTCCACCATGAGAAGGTTGATGTAATACAAACATTAAAATGACAAATATTGAAGCCATAATTTATTAACGATTATGACTGTCCCACCGTAATATTCTTGACAAAATTTTGAAAATATGGAAAGTCAGACAAATTTGGACAAATTGTTCTAAAGGTGAATTTTTGTGGGTTGGTAGCTCTGTGAGGCACTGTCCAATTAGTAGGACACCTTGAAAGTTAAATTGTTTTCCGCAGGTACCCCCAGTCTCTTTGGTAGTACTGTAGCCAAACCAATGGGATTTGGACAGGCCTCCTTTGGGGAACAGAAACCCAGCGGGACCTTCAGTTCTGGTGCGGGGACTGTTGCTTCCCAGGGCTTTGGATCCTTCGCCAGCCCAACAAAACCAGGTACTGGAAGAATTATTTAGTGTGTGTGTGGGTGGGTGGGTGTGGCTGGGTGGGTCGGTCACGCTCTTCTTCACGTTTCCAACTACTACGGCAGTTTGCAATTTGTTGCCAGTGTATTCCACTGTGTTTAATAATTTCTTCTATCCATCTACAACCCCAATTCCAATGAAGTTGGGACGTTGTGGTAAACATAAATAAAAACAGAATACAATGATTTGCAACTCATGTTCAACCTATATTAAATTGAATTCACTAAAAACATTACAAATTTAATGTTCAAACGGAGAAACTATTGTTTTTAGCAAATAATCATTAACTTATCATTTTATGGCTGCAACACGTTCCAAAAAAGCTGGGACAGGTGGCAAAAAAGACTGAGAAAGTTGAGGAATGCTCATCAAACACAAAGAGGAAAAGAACCATCCGGACTGTTATGGACGCAAAGTTCAAAAGCCATCATCTGTGATGGTATGGGGCTGTGTTAGTGCCAATGGTATGGGTAACTTACACATCTGTGAAGGTAGCATTAATGCTGAAAGGTACATACAGGTTTTGGAGAAACATATGCTGCCATCCAAGCGACAGCTTTTTCACAGACGCCCCTGCTTATTTCAGCAAGACGATGCCAATCCACATTCTGCACCAGTTACCACAGCGTGGTACTAGACTGGCCTGCCTGCAGTCCAGACCTGTCTCCCATTGAAAATGTGTGGCGCATTATGAAGCGTAAAATACGACAACGGAGACCCCGGACTGTTGAACAGCTGAAGCTGTACATCAACCAAGAATGGAAACAAATTCCACGTCCAAAGCTTCAACAATTAGTGTCCTCAGTTCCCAAACGTTTATTGAATGTCGTTAAAAGAAAAGGTGATGTAACACAGTGGTAAACATGACCCTGTCCCAGCTTTTTTGGAACGTGTTGCAGCCATAAAATTCTAAGTTAATGATTATTTTCTAAAAACAATAAAGTTTATCAGTTTGAACATTAAATATCTTTGTAGTGTATTCAATTAAATATAGGTTGAACATGATTTGCAAATCATCGTATTCTGTTTTTATTTATATTTAACACAACATCCCAACTTCATTGGAATTGGGGTTGTACTTTTAGGTCTTCGCCTTTTTTTTAATGACCTCAGTAACTCGTGTCTGCTGTCTTATCCAACTGCATCTTGTCACGAATGCTTATTTTCACCATTTGGCGTTCCATGTTCCTTTGGGTTACACGGGACGGGGCCTTGGCATAAACTTGGCATTCGTAGTTAGGTTTCACTACTGTAAGTGAGGACTGGTAAATACATTGATGGAAAACTTTTCTTTTCAAGCAAATGGGACGATCGTTCTTGAATATACCAAGAATCCTTCCATAAGCCTGCCTGGCAAGGTTTATGCGGCGTTCAACTTCAGTGCTTCTATTTCCATCCATTGTTACAAGTTGGCCTAAATAGATGTAGTTGTCGACAGGGTCTAGGACATAGTTGTCCATTTTGACATCTTTTTGTGGACAGTAACGATTGAATATGACCGTTTTTTATTTGTTCATTTTGAGACCTGAGGAACTGCTTTCTAAGTCTAATTCCTGAATGCGACGCTGTAGTTGTTCAGCATCGTAGTAGCATAAAATGTCGTCCGCAAAACAAAGATGGCTCAAATAAACGCCGTTAATTTTGAGTCCTTTTTTCCCCAATTGAGCTTTTAAAATATTTATTTAAGGCAAGCTGTAAATAGCTTCGGAGATAATATATATATATAAAATGTGTGTGTGTATCATTTTACACTTACATTATGTGAGTCCCGGGATATGTGTGTCATGGAAACAATGACCCGGCAACAATGAGTTCCTGCAATTTATAAGCGTGGATTACAGCTGTAGTAACTCTCCGCTATATCACGGTTCTTGCTTCGCAGTCCTTCTATATTCGCATATTTTTATTACAGTTGTTACTCTATTTTTTATATGTATAAACGCACACACACGGTGGTGTGAATAAGTGTTTGCCCCCTTCCTGATTTCTTATTTTTTTACGTTTGTCATATGGATGATTTTAGGGGCATTTGAAGTGCTCATTCCATGTTTTTTTTTTTTTTTAAATCGCACACTTGTGATGTGGCAATTTTGCAGTATCTCTCTGTAAATAGGCTATATTCTGACAATACCACACGACTGTGGCATCCTTGCGTCGCTTTTTATGGAGTTGCTTTTGATAGTGTTACAGAAAAATTCCAATATTCCTGAACCAAAAACTTCTTGCCTAGAATAAATAAACCCTGAATTCTGTTGTTAGGATTAATTCAATTGAGCAGATACTCTGTTTTTAAGAACAATTAAAAACAAGTTACATTCTGGTGATGCTTCATGATCATTGAACCGTCATGGTGTTGCCTTTGATCATCTTGCGTGAAATTCAGTATTTACCAACCTATAAGTTTGGTTGAGAAAGCATACATTTTCTTCTTGAGTTTAATTCACTTGAGCAAATATTGATTAAATCAAAACACAAAAGCGAAAGCATGGTTTCTTTGCTCCTAGCATTTGTACAATGTGTTTTTGACACAATATCATTTGTATGAATTGCAAATTATTATTATTTTTAATTAATAAAAAATAAAAAAAATCCACATGAATAAGAGAACACATTTTGTACAAAAGAACGATTTCACAGTTTCAGCAAAATGCTGTTTTGCTGGGTTCCGTGTAAAGGCTGATAAATGCCAGATCTTCTGTTACGGCTCCTGTGTGGCTATTTTGCGGGATCGTGTGAAGTATATATTTATATCCACCTGATAGCTTCAAGTAAACAAACATGCTTAGACTGGGAAGCCGCCTAATAACCTCATTTAAACAACCCCCCCACATCCTAATGTCTGATCGCTCTGCTACATGTGGCCAATGTATTCTTGTTACATTAGTGCAATCAATTATTTACTTGGGCGTGCTGGTAGGCGCGCTGTAATTTGAGCACACCCGCCATTAAGCCCATTGCAACTCGCACATTGCACACCATGAGAAGCTCGACAAGTCTGCATCTTGGCTTACAACCACAAAACAAATAGTTTTAGTGTGATGTCTTTTGAACTTTTTCTCACATTACCACCAGAATTCCTTGAGAATTAAGTTAGTCTTTTTACAAGAATACATTTGTAAGGTTACGATGAAAGACATTATGAGGAACAAAAGGCATAACTGTACGTAAACAAAGTTGTAATATTGCAACCATACAGTATTATGAGAAAATTTATAGTTTTAAAAGAATAAATTGGTAATCTGGCAGCACGATTGACTTGTAGGATAGCACTTCTGCTTCTCAGTCCAGAGGTCTCTGGTGCGATAATTATATGACAATTAAGTTAGAATAATACAATAATTTGAATAATAATGATTTTGCTAGATTTAAGTTGTCATTTTTTAATGAGAATTTTTCTTATGAGGATAAAATTTTAATTTTACAATGAAGGTTATAATTTCACACACACATAGTTGAACTATATCAACAATATTCTTGGCTTTACACAAATGAATTGGTAATGTGGCAGTGGGTTTGTGGTTATTTAGCACATAACCAAAAAAATAGATTAATGCAAATTATAAAATTTGTAGATAGTTGTCATTTTAAAAGAATATATATGTATTGTGAGAAAATACATACAAGAATGAATTGATATTATGGCATCAGAGTGGACTGGTGGTTAGCATGTCTCCCTCTCAGTCGAGAGTTTGCTGGGTTCGAATCTCAGCCCAGGCCCTCCTGTGTGGAATTTGCATGCATGTTCTCTTGTGAGGGGTTTCTCTCGGTACCCCTGCTTCCTCCAACATTCCAAAAACATGCATGTTAGGTTCAGTGAAGACTGTATCACACTTGTCAAACTTAAAGCCCCGGCTTTATGTCCAGCCTGCCACATCAGTCTGTGGCCCGGGTCGTAACCCGCCTCTCGTCCAAAGTCTGCTGAGATCTGCTCCAGGTCGCGCATGACCTGACTATTGTAATGGTCTTCTGACTGGAATCCCCCAAAAGAGCATTAACAGCTGCAGCTCGGGTTTTGACCAAAACAAAGCATTCAGAGCACATTACGCCAATTCTTAGTCTCTCCACTGGCTCCCAGTCAGCTACAGAATACTTTAAAGTTCTGCTACTTGTCTATAAATCACTAAATGGTTTAGGTCCTGAATGTTTTTTTTTCTCTGAGGAGCAGTTTTGCTCATCATTTCTTCATTTGCGGAGCAACTTTAAATTTTTCGAGGAGCAATTATTTTTCAGGTTAATCACACACGGACCCCAAGCAACGGTCTTATTAAACAATAAAAATAAGACAGTATAACGGGGGCGTTGAATGTAGCGCTGCAGCTAACGGATATTTTAGTACTTGAATATACGACTGAAAATTCTATGGAACAATCGAGTATTTGGATAAACTATATTTTTACTTGGTTAAAGAGCAGTTATGAATACAAAGAAAAAGAGAAAATAAGAGCTTTCACTTCATAACATACGCCTAATTGGTTTCCTTTTTTATATAATCAACAATTTTTATTTCTTAAATTTACATGAGCATAAAAGATAAGGCATTCATTAAAAATAAGCATTAACTCCCTTTGAGCATCTTTATACTTAAGCAGCTAGCATTTTGTGACATGAATACATTAGGTTCATGGCTATGCATTAATGAGCTTAGACCAGCTGACTAGGAATAAGACAAATATTCTTTGCTTTGGAAGTGTTCAATTTGTTCAAACTAAAATGAAGAAATCTTGAGAGAAAACAAATATTTCCTTCATCTGACCACCAAAACCCTCCTCTGTTTGGGTACATGATTCACTTTACTCTTCTTCCTCTTTGGCCAAATTTGCTACGTTTTTCACCTTCTTGACTCCAAAGGTTTACCACTTACAGATCATCAGATGGTGGTATAGGCAACTATACTGGCCATATGTCACACAAGGACAACACTGAGCAAAAGCACCTGTAAGTAATGTTATAGTTGCGAAGCGGTTGCGCACTTCACATGGCAGCTTCGTAATAAACAAAGCCACATATTCAACGGGACTCTTAATTAACAGAGACGCTCTGCAGGGCTAACGTTAAGTAAGTAAGACTAACGTTAATCTCACTGGTTTGCACTGTTAATTGTTAATTGCACTGTTAATTTCACCTTCATCGCTCCGGTCCCGCAACGAAACATTTAAACTCTGCCGACAGAGAGGAGCATCTTCCGACAAACGGGTGCTGCCCTTCCATTTCACTCTGATATGCTTCTACACTTCCACGATTTTCTTTTTTTTTTTCTTTCCATTCGGCATTGTGTTCCCGCTCCTAAGCGAATAACTCAGTTCCACATTCTACTTCCCACACATCGGTGGCGTAAGTGCATTGTCACATACGCCTGTGATTCAAAACTGTGATTCGCAGTTTTGCTTTTCAATGTTTTATTGAGGCGCAAAATGCGAATTTTAGATTGCAAACTGCGATGCGAGACTGCTTAATTCGAGCCTTGGAATATAAACCCAGTCGGGCTCTGAGTTCTAGACCAGTGATTTCCAACCTTTATGGAGCGAAAGCCCATATTTTACAATTGGAAAATCTCACGGCACACCAAAAAACAAAAATGTCACAAAAAGTACATACATGGTAATTACTGTATGTACTTCCTGCCATCCAAGAGAAGAACATTTATTTTTTTCTGTCTGTCACTATGCCTCACTGGCATAAATAGAGCAACAAAGATAGATTATTTCTTGTAAATTAATATTTTTTAAGCAGTTAAGTACAATTTGATAATTTTCCACAACACACCTGAAGATCGCTCATGACACACTAATGTGCCACGGCCCACTGTTTGGGAATCATTGCGCGAGACCAGTGCTTCTTAACCTGGGTTTGATCGAACACAAGGGGTTTGGCGAGGTAATCGCTGGGGTTCAACAGACGACTCGACACACACCGTGTGCGCTTGCGTGCATTTACGGTATCTGTAAAAGCCTTTTTACACTGCATTTTGAATGCCGTGTTCATGCCGTTCAAAACGCAACGCTGCATCAAGGTGGGCGTTTACCATTCCAGCTCTGCGCCTCAACTTGAAATGCCTGTTTTTTTTTTGGTTTTTTTTTTTTAAATTTATTTAACAACATTTCAACGATACACTTGAGTTTATAGCATTGCTGTGTCGTCAGACAGCCTATCCAAAAATAAAAAAAGAGCCCAAAAAAATCTACTCTTACCTATGAACCCTTTTCGAGGATTGTAGAAATAACAAAGAAGAGGAACAAATTTTGTTGTGAATTTTCACAACAAAGTCCATTCCTCTGATATGAGAGTGGCACTTAACCAAGGGGAATGGCAACAGCAACATTTCCATTCACTTACAGTAAATTTACATTGAATTGAATTTTTTCTTTTTTTTTTGTAAAAATCATATGTTGTTGGTTTTGTTCTTTTAACATGATGGTTTTGTGTGCAACTGATACATGGTTCATTTTGTGCATGACCTGGACGACTGAGAATCTACAAAGACAATAAAATTTGAAATAAACCATTTTTTTTTTTTTTTCAAAATCTGGAAGGGTTCCGTGAACTCCTGAAGAAACTTGCGGGGTTCCCTACCTCCAACTAGGTTAAGAAGCACTCCTCTAAACTCAGGTCAGATAGTGAAGCACAGAGTCCAAAGCAAACATGATGACGCAGCATTTAGCTGTTATGCTGCACACAAATGGAATAAGATGCCAACAGAGGTCAAGTCAATCCCAAGTGTCCATTTTTATGAATCCAGGTTAAACACTTTTGAATGTGAGTGGGAATGGTTGTTTGTTTATATGTGCCCTGCGATTGGCTGGCAACCAGTTCAGGGTGTACCGCGCCTCCTGCCCGATGGTAGCTGGGATAGGCTGCAGCACGCTACCGCGATTCTTGTGAGGATAAGCGGCTCAGATGATGGATGGATGGATAGAGCATTTGCGTTTTTAAATGATCTTTCTTGTACTGTACATTTTTAATAATTTTAGTAAGCTGTCTTTAGTTTTCTGTACTTTGTTTTTAAATGCTTTACATCATGTAAAGCACATTGCGTTACCTTGTATATGAAATGTGTTATATAAATAAATTTACTTTGCCTAATGAGGACATGTGCTACTTCCCAATTCAGGTGGATTCGGCAGTGCACCGGTGTTCGGGAGTCCCCACACCTTTGGCACTTCACCGTCATTTGGCGCTAGTGCGGCATTCAGTGCCAGTCCTTCCTTCAGTAACACCATGGACTCCTCCGCCGGGAAGGTGTTTGGAGAGGGAACGGCCGCTTCCAATATGGGCGGATTTGGGTAAGAATAAGTTGCGATGTTTTTTTCTTTCAGGGTTTACGAAGGAGTTCGGTCAACATAGGTCAAAGCGCGCCGTAGTCTAACACTGGCCGACACTAGCACAGCAGTCAAGTCATAATACACTAAATATTATTATGAAAAACACTTCTTGGCTATAATTATGAAACTATCAAACAACAATGGTAAGTTTGGAGTAAATCATTTCGCCGATTTTTCTAACCTCAAAACCTTGCATGGCGGTACAGTCTTAAATAGAGGACCCTCGTTGTGACCTTTTCTCTGACACGTGCGGACTCTATGAATCAAGGATAATCCTATTGAACAAATAAATGGCTCACCTCAAATAAATGTCTTCTTTTTTCACATCGGGCGGGAAAAAACAAATACTAGAAGGTGTCTATTAGGCCTTTATTTGTATGGTTTTTTTTTAATGCAACGATATATGAATATTCAAATTTTTTTCCAACAAATGGAATAAACAATACTTGACCTTTTTTGCAAAATAAAGCGTCCTGTACTATTTGAAGTTGAGTAAATAAACGCCGTTGACCACTATTTGAGGAAATCTTGAACTGCACTGAAAATCCAGATGACGGCAGGTTGAATTTGTGGTCCTATGAGCCAACAGTAAACCAACAATCCCATCTTCGTCAACAGGGTGCCTGCAAATACTCTCCATTATCAGTTTTCATGACCACCAGCTCAAATTTGTGCGAGACTAGATTATTTCCCGATGGTAATCTCACTCGGGGAACACTCTGCCTACGGATTAAGTCGTCTCGCTTCCTGTCCTGCTTCTGGGTTTTGTATACCCGCGGATCCGTTTGCTGATGAGTCGCTGGGCGCGATTCCTGTGGAGGGGATTATGTTTTTAAACCTTCATTTCCCCTGATCCTCTCCCCCATCATCGTACTCTCACACGCACCATCTGACACCCTCTGCCTTTGCTAGTATTGTTTGTGAAAAGGATCTCAATATATGTTGTATATGTTCATCCAATAAATGGTGGGTTTAATCCGGTTCGGACTGGCTTATGTCTCATCACCCCCTCTTAAACCTTACCAAGCTGTACACTTTTTTACAAAATTACCAAACATAGACAATTGGCAGCTAGCTAGAGCAATAAGCAAACATTAGCAGTCCACATCGACACTTAGTCAAATGCACGAAGCCATGATCCAAATTAGTCCTTTTTGTTCATAAAATGTTGGTCCGTAACAGCTCCTTCTGCTAGTTAGTAGCTAGTGCAAGAAGCTAACCAAAGCAGTCTACATCTCCACTTAGTGGTCCGTCTTATTAAACAGCATAAACAGGTGTCCTTGTTTCACAGGTTGTTTCAGAATGGCTCCGGCTGAGAGTCCGATCAAGGCGGTGAGCTAGTTGTGGCTAATGCGAGAAGCATAGCAGTCTACATCTTCATGCTACCGTTTTTCAGATAGAATGAACAAATGCCCAAGCAGAAGATCCATCCAAATCAAAATCCTTTGTTCACAAAAAGTCAACATGAGTGGTCTACATCTTCACTCGGTGCTTCTTTTTTTGAATAGCAGAAACAGTTGGACTCAAATGCCCAACAAAGATGATCAAAATCAGAAAAGTCCTTTATTCACAAAAAAAGTTTCTTGATACTGGCTCCGACCGAGAGTTGTATAAAATAAATCTTGGTCTGAAATAAATGTTGTTCTGACACAAAATTATATCCTTCTTAACTTTTCTTCCTCTCTCCAACACCTCAGTTTCGCCTCGCCATCCGGCACATCGTCCTTCGGAGCGCTAGCCAATCAGAGCGCCCAGCCGTCGTTTGGGAGTCTGGCCCAGCAGGGACCTGGCTTTGGTGCTCAGCCTGGCGGCTTCGCGGGCTTCGGACAGCAGCCACAACCTGGAGGTGACAACAATTTCTTTGTCTTTGCATCATCTTGCAAGCAGCATTTAGTTTACTGTTATACTTGTATATAATAAAGTTATTTATACTGTCTAACAATGTAGTTGTGTTTCTAGGCTTCTCTGGAAATACCTTTGGCTCCACAAACCAGTAAGTCTTTATGAACACTCACTAGCCAGATTCATATTTAGGATAACCCATTAGGGTATGACCGGTCAGGTTATGTTTCAACTTTTAAGGAATAATTTTACATTTCTTTCATTTTTCTGTTATTTTATAATAATTTAAATTATTTTAAAATAACTTTCATTATTTTTACATTTAACAAAAAATATTTGCATTTGCAGTTTATGCAGAAATATTCATTTAAAAAAGTCAGTATTCAACTATCTCATGCAATTGGTCTTACCTTGGCATTTCAATAATGTCCTTCTCATGTCTTCTTGCTTCTTCCAGATCAGGCTCCCAAACGTTTGCCGGTTGGAGAAGCTAGTTTTACTGATGCTACACAAGCTCACAATTCGACTTGACTTTTCTGCTTTCTCGCTCTTTTTTTTTTTTTTTTTTTATGTCGCCTGAAGGGAAAGTTGTAGAATTTTACAACAAACGTTTTACATGCTTTTCATTGATTAAAACAATGTCACAATATCAATAAAAAATTTTGTGTTTATTAATTACAGGTAGATGTTTTCAGTTTTTTATTTTCACGTTGAGTACATTGCTGTGATTTTCTATGAAGCATCCATGAAAGGTAAGCGCCCTGCTCTTGATTTATAATTGTATATATAGACCCTTTCCAAAAAAAAATTATATCATGGAAACCTTTATTTATTTCCATAATTCCATTCAAAAAGAAACTTTCATAAATTATAGATTCAGGGCCCACAATTTAAACAATTTCGAATATTTATTTGTTTATTTTTACATAATTTGGGCTTCCAGCTGATAAAACCCACAAAATCAGGAATTAAAAAAAAAAAAAATTCATTTTAATTATAGAAACTGGGAAGGTATAGAAACTGTATAGTTCCAATAATTGGCAGTTCTATATTTAGACCCGACATAAAAAAAAATGGATACATAGAAATTTTGAGGGAACAAAATGGAAAACCTATTTTCACTGTTAACAACCACTGTGCTGGAAATATGTTCAAACGTAGTATTCTAATCAAATTACAATGATGACTTCTGTATAATTGTTAAGTCTCTCTGTTATCTCAGAGAACTACCTCATAAGGTGAAAAATTGCTTGGTCCACTTTGTCCCCCCTATTCTGTGCATGTACAGCGATGCAGAAAACGATGGAGAAAATGTCAGATTTTACAGGCAACATAAAAGGGGTTTTACACACAATCGCCGTCCTGCCTCCGGTACTACCGGAAGGTGGAAAATATCCTGGTCGTCCCTATTCCTCTTAGTTCTGTTTGTACAGAACTGCGACATGAGGGGGGGAAAAAGGTTGAGAAATACTGATGGCCAAAGGGCATTTAAAAATGGGCTTGATTCTCCCTTCAAAGCCAGAAAATTCCCAGTTTGACGTACTCCCAATTCCGTGTCACTGCCGCTTATACAGAACAGCAGTGTGGAAAAATGTCGTGTTTTCAGCTTTACATGCAGGTGCCATTTCGCCTTTGTGACTGCTGTGATAGTATTTGAAATCGCAGACTGGGGCAACTTTCTATCCCCCTCCCGTGTTGATACCCTATGTACAGAACAGCGATACCGAAAAATGCAGGCTTTTCCCAGCAGTGTAAAGGCGGCTTTACTCACAAATGCCGTGCCACCTCTGATATACTAAGAAGGTAGAAAATTGACAGATCAGCTTAATTCTCCCCTTCTCTCTTGGTTGTGTTTATAAAAAGAACTGAAAAAAAATTGCTAAAATGTTTTTCCAGGCACTGCTAAGAAGCCTTAACACAGACGCCTTCCCAGTTCAGATACCCACTCCACAGGTGAATTATTGGGGGTTCAATTTCATTCCCCCATTCCATGTCTGTGCTGTTCATACAGAGCAGCAACAGAGAGAAAAAAAAAAAGTGAAAAAAATGCAAATTGTTATAGGCAGTCAAAACAAAGCTTTATGGACAGGCACCTTTGTGCTTCGAATACTACCTCTAAAGGTGTAATATTTGTGGGTCGTCTTTGTCCCCCTACCTCATTCCATGTCAATGCTGTTTATGAATGGCAAAAAAAAATTCCAGGCAGCGTCAAAGGGGCTTTACACACAGGCGACGTCTTGCCTCGATGCTATTTCCAAAGGTCAAATATTACAGTTTTAACTTCATTTTGTCTTTGCTGTTTTTTTTACGGAACAGGAAAACATGAAGGAAATAAAAGTCTTCTTTTCCTGTCAGTGTAGAAGGGGCATGTCACTGTCCGTGCTTCCGACTGCACCTTCCCTCCCGCCCCACCTAAAATGCAAAGCAGAGGTCAGGACTGGCGTTTGGGGAATGTCGGGGTCATTATCACCACCTGCCAATATGTCGACATCCACATTCTCCGCCGGTATAAAATGGATGTAAATAGACCGGAGCCAAGAAAATATGCAGTTTACACTACATACCCTGGGAGACATTGTGAAATATTGGTGATATTTGGGGAAAATATGGCTGCTGACCGAATGGGGACCATTTCCTGTTTTGTTTAATGATCATGCTATTCTGAAATTTGAATCACTTTAAAGATTTTTTTTTGCCTACTCATGTGTTCTCTAAAGAATGGTACGCATCTTGAATATTTACCAGGGTATGTAAACTTCTGAGCACAACTTGAATACATTAGCATCCAGATACATTGTCTGTGTTTAGAACTTCAGCTAAAGTCTATCATCTGAGAAGCTATTCCACACCCACTGCGAATAAAGTTGTTTTTTCAATTTGCATAAGACATCAAAGGTAAACGAAATAATCCGTGGCCACAATACTCCTTTAATCCTCCCCTTTCCCGTGTCAACGTGCAGGAAATGCAGGAAAGTCTCAAACATTTGCGAGGATGACAGCTGTCATTATGGAATTCCGATAAAAATAGCTCCCGTCCATGCGCCAGACAAAAGCACCTATGAGCCCCCACATAACACGTGAACATGATTGCCCCCCTCACACACACACGAACACACTCCACTCCTGGGTTTCCTCACCTTCTGCCAGTTACCCATGATGAACTAGTCTTCATCATTTCATCATCAGCCCCATCATCAGGAGCTAGTGTTTCCCTTCGTTTTGCAGGACAATGTGAACACAGATTGGTGTTTACAATGTTGTCGTTTTGTCCGTGAAATTTTCTAAAAAGGCAAAGAAAGAAACTTCACTGCCCGGTTGTCTTTGTGCACACATGCCATGACAGTTGCGCACAGCTAAACATTTTCCAAAACACAAATAGCAAAGCTAGTCAAGATCCCTAGTCCTTGGGTGACAAATCGTCCCATTAGAAAGCTGCAGTGACACTGGCACCGTTGTGGTATTAATAGTAGTGTCTGGTGCCAAAGATAGTGGAGCCATGATTATTTTGCATTAATGTCAGTGACAGGTGGCCAAGTGTGAGCTGTGCTAATAAAAGTGAGAATGTGACACTCTGGAATGTCACCAGGACGGACGGCATTGAGTCCAGGCTGCACAAACCCAACAGGAAAGCATCCATCCATTTTCTGAGCCGCTTCTCCTCACTAGGGTCGCGGGTGTGCTGGAGCCTATCCCAGCTGTCATCGGGCGGGAGGCGGGGTACACCCTGAACTGGTTGCCAGCCAATCGCAGGGCACATAGAAACAAACAACCATTCGCACTCACAGTCATGCCTACGGGCAATTTAGAGTCTCCAATTAATGCATGTTTTTGGGATGTGGGAGGAAACCGGAGTGCCCGGAGAAAACCCACGCAGGCACGGGGAGAACATGCAAACTCCACACAGGAGGGGCCGAGGATTGAACCCGGGTCCTCAGAACTGTGAGGCTGACGCTCTAACCAGTCGCCCACCGTGCCGCCAACAGGAAAGCAGACAGTCATAAACGATCCAAAGTGGATGTTTTGTCATTTTGAACACACATCTACAGTAGTACGTTTTGTCAGTATGTGGGTATATTACTATTGCAGTATTGCCAAGGATGTACCATCTGCAGATTTCCCATGAGCAGTATACAAACCCCAATTCCAATGAAGCTGGGATGTTGTGTAAAATGTAAATAAAAAAACAATGCAATGATTTGCAAATACTGTTCAACCTATATTCAACGGAATCCACTACAAACAGAAGATATTTAATGTTCGAATTGATAAACTTTGTTTTTTGACAAATGTTCACTAATTTTGCATTTGATGCCCACAACATGTTGCGAAAAAGCTGCAACAGGCATGTTCACCACTGTCTTACATCACCTTTCCTTTTAACGACACTCAAAAAGCATTTGAGAACTGAGGCAATGTTCAAATTGCAGGTAAATTCCTTTTTTTTTTTTTTTTTTTTCTCCAATGTGACGTATCTAATTTTTTTCATGTCAATGTGCACAGGACAATTACGATTTTTTTTTTTTCATATTCGACCCAGGCCTCTTTCATATGTGGCTATAAATCGGATGTGTATCTGATCCGAGTGCCATATGGACGCTCAAGGCACACTCATTCGAACTATACAGTCCTCTCCAAAAGTATTGGAACGGCAAGGTCAATTCCTTTCTGTTTGTTGGATACTGAAGACATTTGGGTTTCAGATCAAAAGATGAATATAAGACAAAAGTTCAGAATTCCACCTTATACGTCATGGTATTTACATGTAGATGTGTTAAACAACTCAGGACAAGACCTTTTGTTTGAAGCCACCCTCTTTTCAAGTGAGCAAAAGTATTGGAAAACACATTATTAGATTAACTTAAAGTGAATAACATTTACTATTTGGTGGCATAACACTTATTTGCAATCACTGCATCAAGCCTGTGACCCATTCACTTCACCAGACTGTTGCATTCTTCATTTGAAATGCTTTTCTAGGCCTTTACTGCAGCCTCTTTCATTTCTTGTTTGTTTCTGGGGGTTTCTCCCTTCAGTCTCCTCTTCAGGAGGTAAAATGCATGCTCTATTGGGTTAAGGTCCGGTGATTGACTTGGCCAGTCTAAGACCTTCCACTTTTTCCCCCGATGAAGTCCTTTGTTGTGTTGGCAGTGGGTTTTGGGTCATTGTCGTATTGTATGATGAAGCTTCTCTCGATTAGTTTGGATGCATTTTTTGTTAGTTGCCAGACAAAATGGTTTTGTAGACTTCGCAATTCATTCTGCTGCTACCATCATGACTAACATCATCATGAAGACAAGCGAGCCCGTTCCAGAAGCAGCCATGCAAGCCCAAGCCATGATATTACCTCCACCATGCTTCACAGATGAGCTTGTGTGTTTTGGATCGCAAGCCGATCCTTTCTTTCGCCATACTTTGGCCTTTCCATCACTTTGGTCTAGGTTAATCTTGGTCACATCAGTCCATAAAACTTTGTTCCAAAACTTTTGTGCCTCATCTCTGTGCTTATTTGCAAAATCCATTCTGGCCTTGTGATTCTTCTTGCTGATGAGGGGTTTGTATCTTGTGGTATTTGGTGGTGGTGGTATGTGGTGTGGTATGGCCTCCTTGAGCTGTCACCTTATTGTGGTGGAGGGTTTTGTGTGTCCCAATGATCCTAGGAGCTAAATTGACTGGGGCTTTATGCCCCTGGCAGGATCACCCATGGCAAACAGGTCCTCTGTGAGGGACCAGGCAAACCACAGCTCCAAAAACCCCTATGATGTCACAGACTCTTTCCGTCCACAGTAGAAGCCACATTTGTTTTGTAACACGAACGACAGTCCTGGGTCTCTGTAGTCGTATTTTGTGCTTCATAATAAGCCACACAATTTCAATGGGAGACAGGTCTGGACTGCTGGCAGACCCGTCTCGTACTCGCACTCTTTTTACTACCAAGTTACATTGTTATAACACGT